>NC_051066.1:58582006-59782006 GCF_004664715.2 Peromyscus leucopus
ACCTAATCCTTTCTTTCAATAATTGAACGTGTCATCCTTTGTGTTGCTGTTGCTTTGTTATCACATTTTTCTCTTTTCAGCTATTGCCTTTATTAAAGAGAACCATCAGTAAATTCATATCACCTTTGTCCTCCTCCTTGTGTAACCATAATGTATAAAGGGATTGAAACCCCAGGATACAGGGTAATCCAGTGTTAAAACTGCGATGATCTTGAGAGACAGTTTTGCTCACACCTTCATTTCATGTTAGAGAAGACTAAACTTCAGAGAGAGAATAGTTACTGTACATGCTGAAGCAATTATAATTTCCTAGGATCATTTAAGCAGTTCCAACTGCCAGCATTGGAGACTTCTCTTTATTGGTTAAAGACAGCTATCCAGGTATCTAGGTCTTACGTGGTCCTTAATGGAAAGGAACAGTAGAGAGTCTTCTTGCCTCTGGGACACAGGCACTGTTACTTAGACCACAGATTTTAGGAGCCTTGTAATTATAAGTTAGTGCTCTATTCCTTTGAGATGTAAAAATTTTAAAGCTTTCTTCTTATCAATCTTAGTGTCTTTCTCAATGACCTTGAGTCATTTTTTCCAAATATAAACACTCAGGTGTGTAGCCTCTATCTCTCCGTAGCCACCAGGAGATAGAAACCTAACTTATGCTTACACCTTGGCCCCCAACAGAAAACAGCAATATTACCAGCAACAATAACATACATAATTTTCAAGATAGTAATTTGCCCTCTCCCAAGGAAGTTAATTGTATTCCTGGGAGGTGGAATAACTCTTTCAAGACACTTTATTTATATCACTAAATGAGAGAGAAAGTGTTAAACATCTTCCAAATACTTCCAAGAAGAGCACATTGCCATATATGCATGTGTATGCGCTCATCTGCTCATCATACATTTTAAATTTTCATTTATGTATGCTATATTTATACATTTTCTGTGCCATCCACACTCTCATATTCATGACTTGTTTTTGTTTAATTATTATTGTATATATATATATATGTTATGTGTTACATATAAATATATGAAACATATACATGTAACCTACTGAGTTCATTTAGTCTTGTTCTTATGTATATGATTTCAATGTGGACAACCTGGAGTTATATAAGTAATTAAGGAGCTCATCCCTAGGGAAGCCTGATTCCCCTCTGTTTTACTAATGGATTATGTTCCTACCTGACACCACAAAGCCAGAATATACTACATTTAAATATTAATTTTAGTTAATGTACAACCAAATTTTGTTTAAAATATTGTCTCATTTATATAATATTTAAGGGTAATAAGTGAGTCTGAAGATGTAGAAATGCTTTATATTGATCATATATGTCAAATACACATTAAGCTCATTTAATTCGATTAAAAAGACCAAAAACAAACTTCCTTTTCTAAAGAAAGACAATTTTACTTTCTTTTTTTAGAGTAAGTACATGACAGTGTTAGCTAATCCACCACACCTTATCCTTGCTCTTAAAAACTCTCCAGCACTTTGTTTAAAGGTAGCTAAACTCAGTCTGAGCTGTGGCCTCTCACTCTTTCCATAGTAATGTTGAATAAAATAATTTTTTGTTAACTTGGTCCAGTGCACTTTATACTTTGACAAGACCGTGTGTTTGGCCACATGCCATGTTAGACCACAAAATGCCTAGAAAAGTTAAGTAGCCTGGCTGATGAAAAATTAATGCTGATGTGCAAGTTTAAGGGGATGTTGTGAAAGAAACTGTTTGATAAATTTTGTTTTGCTTCTGCACGCAAAGGAAGGTGAACAAGGACTCAGAATGAATGAGTCTCAGCACTTACAGAATTGGAAAATCAGTAAAAATAATACCCAGGGTTCTCAGCATGTTTACCTTAATTTTCACACAGAAACAATTGACTTTGCTTAGAGTTTATGTCATGAATAGCTGGCTTGTCCTTGTTGAACAAGGCTTACAGGTGCTCATCCTTTGTATTAATAATTTATCAACCAGACTAATGATTTTGAATTAAACATGACATTTATCAGAATTTTTTCTCGTTCCTATTACAAAAAATGCATGCTAGGGAAATGAATACATTGCTTTCTATATAAGTATGTCTTCTGTTCTTTATTATGAACAGTCTATATGATTCATGGTAAGTGTGTTGTTAAAGTATTGGGTATGTCATTCTACTTGTAAAATAAATCCTAGAAGTAGGCACTGTGTTTCGATGATAAATATGTAATCGGAGGCATTTAGGATTCTCAAAATGAGTCATGACCTCAAAATAAGTAATAACTGAACTACTTTTGTATTACACACACATAAATACAGACACATACATATGCATACACAGAGAGAGAGGGAGAGGGAGACAGGGAGAGAAAGAGGGGCAATGGGGAGGGAGACAAGAGTACATTTTGCCATAATAAATAGGTAAAATTTAAGATAACTCACATGATAAAGATAGAAGAAGCAATAGATTAAATTAATTCAGGATTCTGCCTCTTAATATAGTGAAGTATAAAGGAAATCAGTAAAGAATCCATGTGTCACTTTTCACTGAGGTTAATGATCTATTCCATTTCTGTGCCCTTATAGCAAATAACAGTTTTCTACAACATGTCTCTAACCCTTCTTTAAGAAATGTGTGTAAATCTCAGAAAAATATAGTAAAGCTGTATACTTTGTCTTTCACTAACATTTTTCTGTTCTCCACTTCCTGTCTCCTCATCCTTTCCTGTATTCTAGGAAAGCTACAGGCCGGACACAGTGATCACATATTTAAAAATAGAATGAAACACTTATTGATTCTTAATAATCATTCTGGGAAAGTTGCTTCAAAGGCAATTTGTTTACTGAATTCTAATGTTTTTTAATGGAAGATGGTAAACTTTAGTACTAAAATAGCCATATTTTGTACTTTGACAATAAAACATTTCAGAAATACCATAATGGTTCAGTATTGTTTATATGAAAATATAAGAGATTTAGTTATCCTTAAAGTGGTATTTAGGATCTCAATGTGTGTGTGTGTGTGTGTGTGTGTGTGTGTGTGTGTGTGTGTGATTGTGTGTACTCTCATTGTTTTGCATAAACTATCTTACACCCCCAAATTGAACAATTCCTCAGACACCTTGGTGACAAACATGCAGTGGACCCTGTTTCTTATGTACAGAACATCACTAGCAGAGATACAGGTTAATATAAAAACCATGCATCAGTGTGTTTAATGTTATTTATTAATAACAGTGTTCAATTTCCTTTGAAAAAAGCCACATGTATATGGACTTGAAGTAATCACACAATTTTTTTTGAAATAGAAAATAGAAAATTTCGTGTGTGTGTGTGTGTGTGTGTGTGTGTGTGTGTGTGTGTGTGTAAGGAGACCTGCTTAGGATGTTCAGAAGTTCATTTTATTATTTGACATTGGAATAAACATTGATGGAGAGTTCCTTTAAAAGTTTGCAACTTAAGAAATAGGTAGATAAATATGGTTTTCTGATGCTTTATCATGAGTAAGCACTTAAAAAATAAATAATAATTATTCTACTTTCATTTCTGTGGCTGTGATAAAATGCCATGACCAACAGCAAAATCGAGGAAGGAAAGTATATTTGGCCTATGTGTGAGGTTTCCAAAGTCCACACATGGGGAAGTGACAGTGACAGGGACTTAAATCAGCTGGTCACATCATATCCACAAGAAAGAGCAGAAATAAAAGAACACATTCGTGGCGCCTACTTCACAGCTCATGTTCTGCTCAGTTTTTCCACTTTAATTCATTTCCTGACATCTGGCCTAGGCAATGGTGCCACCCACAATGGACTATGTCTTTCTACATCAATTAACTTACATAAAAAATTTCTCCATAGACATGCCCGTAGGCCAATTCAATGTAGACCATCTCAGTTGTGACTTTCTTCCCAGGTGATTGTAGGTTATGTCAAGTTTACAACTAAATCTGTCCGTCACACTCTACCCTTTGTCAGCATGACACACAAAAATACAACTTTTAAACTGCAACTTTCCACTACTTTGTCACTAGAGGCTCTTGCTTATGTCATAATGTAAAATGCAATTGAGTTTTTCAAAGTCTTTGTAGCCTTTAGACATTTCAATATTTTAAGAGTCCACAATCTCTGTGATCCGCTATACAATAAAATCCAGTTATATACTTTGAACATATAATGGTGCAGAACATGTGTTCATATTTCAAAAATGAAAGATCAGGCCACCACAAGGAATGATCACATATAAAAGCCACACCCCAGAAGCCAAATACTGATCCTTATAGTTTCAATGCCCAGTATCTAAAACTCATAATGTAATCATATCTCTAAAGGGTTTGGGTAACCCCACACATCCAGCAACTCAGGGATGATGATAAAACTGTAAGTCTGTAGTATGACTCTCTTTAACATACCATAAAGCAAAAGGTACTCTTCGGAAGTGAGAAAGAAATTTAAGAAATAATAACACTTGATTTTTTAGTCCATAATTATTTTATAAAACTGTGATAGGTGATAGCTTATTATTTTCACTTTCTAATTTAATTTTTTAGTTTGGAAAGAATGTGAAAATTCCACATGGCTTTCATTCTTTTCTGATGAGTTTCAGTCAACATATTCAGTTTTCAAAAGCTTTTTGAATTGTTTATTTTATTTTAATTAATTAATTTAGGATACATTTAAGAAATATTTATCAAATTGCTATTATTTAAAAACTGACTATTTAAAACTAATGTTGCATAATCATTGCAAAAAATAGTTGACTTAACTTCTATAGGTTTTTACTTACATTCTCCATTTGTACAATTTTATATTTTCTGTATCATTCTTTCTTTTTATTTGACTGCTTTCTTTGTTCTTTGTATCTCCACTTTCTCATCTTTCACTGTTTTTGTTCTCTTTATCTGCTTACTACACACTTTTGGTTGTACCATTTTGAGAGTAAGTTACACACATCATAATTCATTGTTCCTTATGTCTAACTCAGTATACATCTAACAATAAGTACATTCTGCCACAGGTTCATGCCTCCACTAGCACACTGAGGAACATTTCTATGGGTAAACAGCTATATCTAATTTATGTCAACATCTCCAATGCCCAAAGAATAGTCTATAAATATTTTCCTTCACTTGATGACTAAACCTAACCTTATGAATTTCATTTGTTTGTCTGTGTTGTTTTATTCCTTTATCATAACTGTGTGTTATATGTATATGCGTGATATTGATATTGCTTTGCATGTGTATATGAGGGATATTGATACTACAATTTTTGGAAGATCACATTAATTTGTCTTACTGTTTACTCATGAGTAGATTCATATTGTACATTTTGGCAAGAATTCTACAAAAGCCATCTTTTGTTCTTCTTGTGCAAGGCATCAGGAGTTCATGTCTTTGAGTTTCATTATCTCTATATTGCATATGAAAATTTGGCTGATATGGCATCTTCCATATCAACATATTAATATGTTAAACATTGAGGCACTCAGAATATGTCATAGTCTCATAAAACATATTTTATTCTGTTAGCATTCATACCTGGAACAAGAAAGAAGAATTGGTACTTGGAAGTGTTAAAATTTGTTATTTTATTCTTCACTATAGTTACTTATTAATTTACTTATAAACTATATGGTATAATAATCAATGTAATATATTTCATTATCTTCAGTATACATTTTTTTCATGCAAAAATTGTCTCAGAATTGGCCAACCTGCACAACTTCAAATGAACTACATATCACCTTTTAAGTGTATTTTCTTAATTTTAAAATATTTAAATATTTCAGATTTAATTTCTGTGCTCAAAAATATGATGACACAGCTTCTGTAAATTCTTCCTTACTTCAAACGGTGACATTTTTTGGAATGAAGATAATTTCTTGGTTCTTACTTCTCTGCTGGAGTAGTTAGCATGGCACTCCAATCCCCAAAGCAAAGAAAATGTTGGGTGCGTAGGGTGTGAGTAAAGTAAAGCAGTTGTATAAACAGACTTTAACAATTCAGAGTTCATATAGAAAGCTTTAATTCTCAACCAACACTACTCAGTTCTTAGATTTTATGAAATTTATATTTGTTATGATTTTCTCATAAAACAGAAACTGGTTTCTCATAACATCCTCTAACTGTGGTTGGAATATATTTGATTATTTGCAAAATTTTATACATGTATAACTTTACTGTAGAGAGAAGAACTGAAATAGCAGCACAAGCTACTATCCATGAACGGCCTGCTTACAAGTCTAGCCCTTGGATGGTATCTAAAAACTTGTGTTTCAAAAGAATTCATATGAGCGTAACATTCTCATTGTGTCTGATCTCATTTGAGCTGGTAACATACTTCATATGCCTGTTTATTTTCAGAGAGTCTGAATGTTTTATACCTATTAGGAAGAAGCTGATCTCATGGAGCATTCTTTCTAAAATCTATGCGTGTTGATTCTATAACAAGTTTCCTGGTGGACATCATTTCATATGCACCCATGCTGAGAAAATTAAGTAGGTCCCATGAGATTCCTCTAGGAAGAGAACCTTGGATAATTGTGCTTCATTTCCCCCCCCAGATTTTGTTCCATGTGGCTTTTCTTTTTGCTGATTTGTAATATTTTTTGTGAGTCATACAGCAATGAACATAGTTGTATGCTGAAGCCTATGAATTCTCGGGAAATATCAAGCTTTCAGTACTAAGGAACTCTGACATACCTATAAACAAAACCCCTGAGGAGGCTTTTGAAGTTATAGTTCTATTATTTGACTGAGAGAACATAGTCAGAAAGTACTTTCTTGAAATTATTATAGTTTTAAAGGAATTGAGAAAAAGTACACGGAGTTCTGCCACTTTTCCTCCAGTATTTGTATTATTCAGAACAATAACACAGTATCAAAGAAATAAATTGACATTGGTATAATGCTTAGAGAGTTCTATGCCTTTTCATTTCATGTACAGATTCATGTAATCACAGCAACAGCATACAGAACTATTTGCTCAACACCAATGTCCCTTCAAGCTGCCCCCTTTGTAGTCATAGCCGCCTTCTTCTTCCCACTATCCCCATCATAACTGTAAACAAAGGTATTTTCATCTCTTTAATGTTGTCCTTACAAGAATGTTTTATGAGTGGTCTCATAAATTCATGACCCTTTGAGATTAGTTTTTTTCACAGAGAGTAATTCAGATGAGATTAAACACCTTGCTACCTATAACAATAGCCTAATGGTAAAAGAATAATAACTTTTAGGCCACTTATATAATCACAGGAAAAATTGAGCAGACTGTAAAAAAAAAAAAAAAAAAAGCTAGTGTTCTCTCTCTTTCACATACACACGCACAGCACAGACACACACACATACACACATGTCCTCCCCACTATTAAAATCTTATGCAACCAAGGGCTATTTCTTGAAATTAGTATTCACCAATGATACATCATTAAATCCAAACACCATTTTTCACTGCAGTGCTCACTGTGCAAGCCTCCTTAATTTTAATAAATACAAATGAAATCTACTGTTGTTGCAATGCTTCATACATAGTTTCACTGTCCTAAAAATCAACTGTGCTCAACTATCCATTCACTTTTTACCCTAATCTTTGACAATTACTGATGATTTTATTTTCTCCATGTGTATGCCTTTCCAGTGTGTCGATAGATGGATAAGTCCCATTGCCCTGGTTTCTCTCACTTAGTGTCATGTACTTAGTTTCCTCGGTGTCTTTTCCTGGTTCAATGAGCTCATCCATGGTACTGATCATGTCTGACTATACCTGAGTGTACCTTCTATTCATCTACACCATCTAGATCTCATTTGTTTCTAAGTCTTGATAAAAATAACTCAACTGTAAGTGTTATTGTGTAAGTTTTATAGTTGGGAATAAAATCCAGTTTAGTTGCAAAAACCAAAGTGTATGATTACTGGAAGCTGTGGTGAAATACCTTAGTTTTGTAAGCTTGTCCTAATTACTGCCAAAGTGATTGTACCTTCTGTATTCCCACTACCAAAAAAAATTACTGCTTCTTTGCTCTACATCCCATTGAGCATTTCATGTTTTAGTGATAATGCATGCTTTAATGTGTTATTCTGTAGTGACAAGAAGTTAGGCATTTTCTCATCCTCTAACCTCTCCTATAGACATTTTCATTCATGATACATCTATTCAGTTCTTTTTTAAAATAATGTTTTTATTCACTTTGCATACCAACCACATAGCCCCCTCTCATCCCTATTTCTACTCCCCCCCCCACTCCCCCTCTGCCTTCCTCTCCAACTCAACACAACTCCCATACTCTCCTCCCAAAGGGTAAGGCCACCTATGGGGAGTCAGAAAAGCCTGGTGCAAGCCCCTTCCCTCTGCATCAAGGCTGAGAAAGGGGTCTCACCATAGTTAATGGGCTCCAAAAAGCCATCTCATGCACCAGAGATAGATCCTTATTCCACGGCCAGGGTCCCCTCAAACAGACCCAGCTACACAAATAGGGCATTTAAATAATGGGTTATATGTTCTCTCTCTCTCTCTCTCTGTCTCTCTCTGTCTCTCTCTCTCTCTCTCTCTCTCCCTTCCTTCCTTCCCTTCTTTCTTCCTCCCCTTCTTTCTTTCTGTCTTCCTCCCTTTCTTTCTCTCTTTCTTCTTTCTTTCTTTCTTTCTTTCTTTCTTTCTTTCTTTCTTTCTTTCTTTCTTTCTTTCCTTCGTGTGTCTTTCCTTCTCACTCTCTTTTTTTTCTGTTTAAAATATAGTCCTCTTCTGGGCACATGTTTTTCAGTTTGTTTTGTTTTTCAGATATTTTTCTAAGTCTACAGCCTATAGAATTATTCAAGTATTACCTACGGGAGTTAAAATTTTAATTTTCAACCCAGTTTATCAATGTTTTACAGAAGGAGCTTTTGATACTATCTCTAAATAATCATCTTTATACCCAAGATCTCCTACGTTTTGTGCTATGATTTTGTATAGATGATTTATTATTCTTCCATTTATATTCTGTCTACTATTCACTTAGAATTACTTTCTGTGAAGTGTAGCACCTCTCCAGTTCATATTCTTACAGTGTATGTGACTTATTAAATCTGTACCATGTGTTGAAAAGATACCATTTCTCCCCTGTATTGCCTTTGGTTTTTGTCAAATACCAGTTTGACTTGATCCTTTTTTGCACCTGACGTTTCTATTGTCAATATCCCACTGTCTTAGTTAACATAGCTTTGTATTCATCTTGAAGGCCGCAATGTTTGTCAGTTTGTTTGTTATGTAAATTTTAGATGACTATTCTGGGATTTTTGCTTGTATGTACAACCTTTTAAATTAGCTTGTGAATATGCATAAAATAACTTGTAAGGATTATTCCAAGGATTGCATTGAATTACAGAAAAAAAAAAATGAGAACTCTTATTTCAACCACATGGAATCTTTCTATCTATGATGATAAAAATCCTCAGTTTAAGCTTTGAGGCTTTTAGCAGCAGTTCAGCTGAGATCCATTAGGGATTGGACTCAGAGGCTTTCAGTCTGAGGAAACAAGATCAGCTGAGAAGTTGGCCAGGTGAGGTTGGATGTGGCTTGTTCTGTTTCTCTGATCTTTTCAGCGTTCACCTCAATACCCAGCTCCGGGTTTGTTTTTATTAATAAGACCATTTAAGATTTGTGTTGCACTCAATAAATGCATTCTTTTGTTTTGCTTTCACTTGAGTTTCACCGTTACTCATGGATCCAGTATGCATTTTTTGTACACAAATTATGATATACAATTGACTAATACCTTGGTTTTTCATTAGAGGGTGTGCTAATTTAAAACATTGTTGGTTAAGCCTCAAATTCTATCTAGCAATTTTTGAAGTACACAAACTGATTGTTTTTATGTGTTAACTTGTGTCATGCTATTTTGTCAGCATTTTTTTCTTGGAACATTGGTTCTATGTTGTATATGTACAGAGGCTCCTGCAAACACATATTTTACCAAAGACTTTAAACCAAGGCTTTTCTCCTTTTTTTTCTAAAGATCCATAGTTGTTGTTTTACTTCGATATCTATGATTCAATTTAGGTTAATTTGTATGAGGCAATAACTTAGTTCTATTTTTCTGCCTATGAATGATCAGTCACTTCAGGCCCATTTGCTGAAAAGCCTGCCCTTCCTTAACTGGGCTTTATTTGAGCTTCTGTTTAAGAATACTCATATGTTGGGGTTGCTGTGGTGTGGTCTTTTAAGCATAATATCCCCTTCCGTTGAATGTAGTTGGTTGTTTTTTACTCTGCTGGCTCTTTGGGGGAGCCCAAGACCCAGCTCCTAAATAAATACATTGAGACGTATTCTTACTCATGAATACCCAGCCTTAGCTTAGCTTGTGTCTAGCCAGCTTTTATATCTTAAACTATCCCATTTATATTTTGCATCTGTGATTTTACCTTTCTATATACCTTTATTTCTTACTCCATAGCTTGCTGTATAGCTGGATGGCTGGCTCCTGGAGTCTTCCTTTCCTTTTCCTTTCATTCCCCATCTCTCTTCCCAGATTTCCCCTCCTATTTATTCTCTCTGCTTGCCAGCCCACCCATTCTTTCTCCTGTATTACTATTGGCTGTTCAGTTCTTTATCAGAACAGTCAAGTGTTTTGAACAGGCAAAGTACACAGCTTCACAGGGTTAAACAAATACAAAATAAAAGAATGCAACACCTCTTTATATCATTAAACCGATGGTTGCACAACATGAACAAATATAACACATCTTAAAATAATACTCTACAACACATGACCTCTTTTTCAATACTTTTATCATTAACTCTCTTGAATAATTGGCACATATCCCACATCCAGAAGCCTAATAATTTCTGCCATGTTCTTTGCTCTTTCTTTTGCTATTTCTCTCTTCTCTACCTTGTCTATGTCTTTCATTATTTTACATACATTTTAGGGTTAGTGTATCATCATGAAAGGTGGCCTGGTTATGATGCAGATTTTTATGATCTTACAGATCAATTATTTCCCACTGGAATGATATAGACACATACTTACATGTTTGATCAGTTATTCTTTTGTTAGGACTCAAAGCATAAATTTAACTGGGTTTAAGTGATTGATGAGTAGGATCAACAGTATAACACTGTATACACAAATGAACTATGGAGAATAACACTTTTTTTTCCATCTAGCATCAATACTATAGATGCATAGATCTTCTTTGGTAGAACCAAATTTGAAGAGCACGTGATGGAGAGAATATGAAGAACAAACTATAGCAGTGATAGTACATTTACCTGCAATGGATAGCAGAGATTAGTATGTCCAAAATAATCTGAGTGAATAATAATCACATAACTGAACACAGGCAACACATGGAAGTGGATGATGAAGCATTTCATACTCAGAGGAGTATATTGCAGATGGATAGGCTAAGATGTAAAATTGGTGAAAAAAGAGTCAGAATCTGATACAGGACAAGATGATGCCAAAATATTTTTATTTTTTGTTTGTTTTAGTTGGTTGGTTGTTTTTTATTTTGTTTTTCAGACGCGGTTTCTCTCTTTGTAGCCCTGGCTGTCCTGGAACTCGTCCTGTAGACCTAGAACTCACAAAGATCTGCCTGCTTCTACCCCCCAGTGCTGAGATTAAAGGTGTTTGCCAATACCTGCTTCAAAAAATGTTTAAATAAATGTGACTAGAACATAATTTAAGCAAAGGAGAGCTACATGGTAGGAGATTTGGAATGTAGAAACGAGTCAGATGAATATTCTAGTTTAACAGCCATTGTACTTGTGATAAAGGTCATTGTTTAAATAAAATTTCAGTACACATAGTTCTCTTGTGTCTTTAAATTTGATACTTTCAGGGCGAGTTATATATTTTTATAACATCAGTAAAAGATCATTATTGATATTAATTTAGTATCCTGTATTACTTTATAATGAATTTTAAAGACATGGATCTTGATCTTGTCCTTACTTATTCATATTCTATTTA
The DNA here is from genome assembly GCF_004664715.2 of Peromyscus leucopus. Classification (NCBI taxonomy): domain Eukaryota; kingdom Metazoa; phylum Chordata; class Mammalia; order Rodentia; family Cricetidae; genus Peromyscus; species Peromyscus leucopus. The sequence continues at coordinate 58,593,945 of NC_051066.1, forward strand.
TTTATTTCCTCTTTAGACATATTGATACATAAATTTACATGTAATAACAAATATATTTAGGTATATGTGGACCTGCATTTCTACATTGTATACATTTATATATAAATACATATGTGTGATTGTTTGCATACACATAGATCCTGCTACATGTTATTGAAATTCAACATTAATTACTTAGATTTTTTTTTCTAAATTTACACTCCTGTGGTGATATTGTGTCCCCAAATACATTGTGCACCCTAATAAACTTATCTGGGGTCAGAGAACAGAACACCCAAGAGTTAGACATAGAAGCCAGGCATGGTGGCACACACCTTTAATCCCAGGACTTGATATCTCATGTCTTGCTTGGAAAAGACATATGCCTTTAATCCCAGGAAGTGATGGCAAGAAACAGAAAGGAATATAATGTGTGAGAACCAGGAACTAGAGGCTTTTTAAGCTTTTAGGCTTTTGAACAGAAGTTCAGCTGAGATTCATTCAGGTGAGGACTCAGTGGCTTCCAGTTTGAGGAAACAAGGTCAGCTGACAAGTTGGTCAGGTGAGGTTGGATGTGGCTCGTTCTGTTTCTCTGATCTTTCAGTGTTCACCCCAATACCTGGCTCCAGGTTTGTTTTTATTAATAAGACCTTTTAAGATTCATACTACACACTCCTATAAATCCTGTATTGACCTTATCATTTTCTTCTCCTGGTTCTTTATGATTTCCTAATGTCACAATATCAACTGTTTTTAAGAATTTAGTTTCTTACTTCAGTACTTCTTGATATTTCAAAGGCTTTCATGTTATAAAAAATCTTTCTGTACTTAAAAAAAAATCAATGCTTTGGATTCTAGTTTTCCTTTACTGGTTTATGCTGGCAAAAGATCCCTACTATAGGATATTTCTTTATTCCCCTTTGTGCCAAATTATCTTCATGCTGTTTATAAATAATAAATATTAATCTCTCAGAAAAACCTACTCAACATCTTTAATGACTGCTTGAAAGTCCCTCTGGAGTATAAATTATACCTTCCCCTGACAGGGATAGGAACTTACAATTAATCCTGATGTTATTTTGAGGTTTCCTGCTGACCATTTGAAGATACTGTGTTTTAGTATTGATTGTAATTTATACAAAAGCATGGATAAGACTTTATCATTAATTACCTTAGTAATATATTTTAATCACTATACCACAGATGATCATGTTTCTAATATCAGGTTGAGAATGTTCTTTTTTTATTTAAGAATTTTTTTTATTCGTTTTACATACCAACCGCAGATCCCCCTCTCATCTCTCCTCCTGCTCCACTCCCCTTCCCCAGCTCCCCCCACCCTCCCAGCCCCCCAACCCTGTCCTATCCCCATCCCCTCCTCCAAAAGGGTAAGATTTCCTATGAGGAGTCAGCAAAGCCTGGTACATTCAGTTGAGGCAGGGCCAAGACCCTCCTCACTGCATCAAGGCTGAGCAAAGAGTCCCACCATAGGTGACGGGTTCCAAAAAGCCAGCTCATGCACCAGGAATAGATCCTGTGTAATGCCCACCCTACCACGCTTTCGAGTGAGGGGCCTGAGGATTAAAAACAGAGACAAAACAGCTGATCATTCAATGCCAAAGCCTGAATTCCATTTATTAAAAGAGGGAGGAAATCTTAAATACAGGCTTACAGCACAGTTGGAGAACCGTGGAGGGCAGAAGTTTACTACAGATGTTTTACATACTTGAATCCTAGCTGTTTATACCAAATGCAGGATACACAAACAAGGAACCTCTGGTAAGTGTTCAGGAGGAAGGGAATGGGCAGGGAATTAGCATAGGGAGGACATCTGGTCAAGGTCAGCAAGCAAAACAACAGCTACCAAGGAAGGGGGTGCAGGGCCCAACAATCCTAATCCCTTTGCCAGGGTCCTCCCCCAAACATACCAAGCTACACAACTGTCTCCCTTATGTAGAGGGCCTAGTCCAGTCCCATGCAGGCTCCATAGCTGTTGGTCTAAAGTTCATAAGTCCCTAGGAGCTTGATTCAGGTGTCTGTAGATTTTCCCATCATGATCTGGATGCCCCACCCCCCATCCCCCCAAACCCTACACCCCCATACCCCAGTAATATAATCCCTTTTCTCTCTCTTCCACTGGACTTCTGGAGCTTGGCCTGGTGCTTGGCTGTGGATCTCTGCATCTGCTTGCATCAGTTACTGGATGAAGGCTCTATGATGACAGTTAGGGTATTCTTCAATCTGATTATTGGGGTAGGCCAGTTCAGGTACTCTCTTCACTGTTGCTAGCAGTCTAAACTGAGGTCATCCTTGTGGATTCCTGGGAACTTCCCTAGCACCAGGTTTCTCCCTATTCCGATGTCTCTCTCTATCAAGACATCTCTTTCATTGCTCCCCCACTCTGTCCCTCCCTCAGCTTGACCATTTCCTTTTAACTTGTTTCAGAAAGTAAGATCAAATTCAACAGGGTGATTGAAGGTTTTGTCCTTTGCTGTCTTCTAAGTAAATTGAACTGCTGTGGGTTAACAAATGGTATAAAATGCAAGGGCTATACAACTGAAAGCTACCTGTTAAAGTGGAATTAGAGCCCTTTAGCAGAGTCTAGAAAGGGAAGTTCAACAGAGGATAACAGGATCATGCTCAAAAGCACTTGATAAAATTAGTCATTTATCTGTTCTTCCTCTTGAAAAATAATAAAGCCAATGTATTAATTAAAATGGAAATCTTTTACTTGTTCCGACATTTGAACTCACACTAAAAAAGAGTAATATCATCCTAATGCTTTTTATTTTCATAGGTGCTTGCAATATATTTACAAATAAATAGAGAATAAATTTTCTGGTCCTATAATGTAGCCTTGTGTAGAAAAAAACAACAGAACATGTAATAACATTGAAAACCATATTAGTAGGTGAACTCTTATGGGTAGAAATGTGAAGGGAGAGACAAAAGAGTTATTGTGAATGGAAGGGAAGGATTACTGGTCAAAGTGACTTCAGAGTCAATCTCATCTAAAGAATGAGGGCAGGTGTCGGGGAAACCCCTAAATGATCAATAGATCTTGCTGCTTTCTCAGAAGACCAGTGTTTGGCTCCCAGCACTCATGTCAAACATGTCAAGCAGCTCACAGCCATCTTTAACTCTAGATTCAGGGGATCTAATACCTTATCAGACCTCCTCTGGCACACACACACACACACACACACACACACACACACACACACACAGGATACACTTACACAGATACACACAAATAAATAAAGTATGTTATTATAGTGAAACAGAAAGACGTTGGGAAATTAGTCAAATAGAAGTCTGAGGGAAGGGCATTCCAGGGGGAGGGATCTGAGGAAGTGCAAATCTGAAAGTGGAAGCGTGTCCTGTTTAATTAAGGCATTTCAAAGGGGCTGGTACGCCTATTTCAAAGTTTATACACCCTAATGAAGACAGAACAGCAGGTTAAGTGGAACACAGAGTTCATAAGGCATTGCAGGAAATTTAGAGACATTTCAATTAATATTGAAGGAATCTTGGGGTGACCACCACATTTGTGAACAAAGGTAGTAAGATCACTTGGATTTCAAGAGATTATGCTAGCCACTTTTTTTTTAGGTTGAACTGTCTGTGGAGTGAGAGGAGTACATAAAGAAAGGATGGAGAGACTTTAATTTAATCTACTTGCATCGTTCCATGTTGTAAATATTAAAAACAATCCCCATGAGGGGATTACATGCAGTCAGAAACTTGATATATTTTAGAGACAAAAAATATTGATTAGACGTGTAGGTAGAGAGAATAATTGTAGCAGTTTTAGATTAGGGGAAAGACAATGGCAAAACCATGAATAAGTGAAGGGTGCTGGATGTGCGAGATTGGTGCTGGAGAACACAGTGAGTGGTCACTGAGCGACGACCTAAGTCACTCAATATCACTGTCTTGTTCTTTCAAGCTTTGAGATTTTCCACTTTGGTAAAACAATATTCTCAGCATCTGTACTAGATTTAGAACTTATATTTTCAAACTAAAAAGTATACCTGTAAGGAGAAAAGAAAGAGTTCAACGATGCATTTCTACATAAATAAACTTGTCTGTCTGCATGCCAGGCCCTCCAAAACTACTAACTTTGAAGCAGGACATTTATTTTGAAAGATGAATTGCAGTGCTTAGTGATTATAATTTATTTGAGATGCAAAAACGTGTAAATGATAAAGTCATTGCTAAGAAGCCCTTGCTTAGATGTGCTAATTTATAATGTTTAGGTTAAATAAAACACATGGTACAGTAAATTGTATTCCTATAAACATGAAAATTTCAAATTGATATCAACTGTAATAACATCTTTATTTTCATATTAAAATTGGAAGAAAAGTTTATCCAGAAATAATATTGGAAACAAGTTAAGTACTGAAAATACCTTGTAATAAAGTATCTTTTCTTTTAAACTGTTAGGAAGGCTGTGTACAGCATGAGCAAATGTAATTAGACAGAAAATGCTAAATCAATAATATTCCAGTGACAAAAGGCAGAGAGGAAGTTTTGATGCAAAATTTATCATTAGAAAATTTATTTTGGGAGCCGAAACACATGCATTTGAAATAAGTTTTTAAAACATCAAATGAGTGACAGATTAATTATGAAAAACGTAGTTATATTTGAATGCATACATTATACTGCAGGTGTGAATATCAGGCATCTCAGGAATCATTAAAGCAACTTCCTTTAATCGGAGAAGGCTTTTTTAACACAGCTCAAACTTTTGTAAATAGTCAGAGAGTGGCATAAAACTTTAAAGCAGACTCGTCCCTCTCCTTCCTTGATGTTTGGTGTACTCCGTGAATGTATTTTGTACCCCTCATGGGCAGCACACAGGTCTCCAAGAAATTATTTAAAAACCATGTCCTATATTCAACTGAGATGGAGCTGTGGAACACAGGAAGGGAAGGAGAGGGGGAATTGAAGCTATTATATTTTCATTTATTTTTTTAATTAGGAAAAAAAAAAGAGGGACCAGGTCACGGCTGTAAAATTGCTCCTCTTTCAATGTAGGATCTGCTGTGGTTTTATGTGATCGAAGGTAAAATTAATAACAAAATTGTATTTTAACCATCCAGGCATGTGTATCCCTTTTCTGAAGTAAAATATTTTCAAAATGCAGTGATTTAGGCTTTGTGTTTATCTTGGACTTTTAGGATAAATGTTTACTTTCTTCTAAACATTTAGAAATGTTAAATTTCCTCTGAACTATCTATACATCTATATACCCTGGGCTATTATTTAAACATTTATTTGTGTGTGTGTGTGTGTGTGTGTGTGTGTGTGTGTGTGTGTGTGTGAGAGAGAGAGAGAGAGAGAGAGAGAGAGAGAGAGAGAGAGAGAGAGAGAAACAGAGACAGAGACAGAGACAGAGACAGAGAGACAGAGACAGAGAGAATTGGTCTGGAAGTCAGAGGGCAACCTTTAGGAGTCAGTGCTCTCTTTCTCCACATGGGGTCTAGAGTGAAAATAAAATGGTAAGATCTCTTAAGCAGGGAGCCATCCCGCCAGCATCCCTGTGTTGCTTTGTTCTTTTGTTTAATTTCTTTTGTTTAATTTCTTTTGTTTAATTTCTTTTGTTATCTTTGTGTTCTTAATAATACTTTGTTCTCTCAGAACAACCTGGCAGGGCAGTGGTGACACAAGCCTTAAAACCTAGCACTCCAGAGGAAGAGCCAGGCGGGTCTCTATGAATTCAAGGCCACCCTGGTCTACAGGTGGTGGCACATGCATTTAATCCTAGCACTCATCGGAGGCAGAGGCAGGTGGATCTCTGTGAGTTGGAGGCCAGCCTGGTCTCCAAAGGGAGTTTCAGGAAAGACACAAAGCTACAGAGAGAAACCTCGTCTCGAAAGAAACAAAAACAAAAACAAACAAACAAACAAAAGATTCAGGACAGACACCAAAGCTACACAGAGAAACCCTGTCTCGAAAAACCTAAAACAAGCAAACAAACAAAAGAACAACCTGTATTTTATGCAAATATCTTTGAATAAACTTCATCTGTTGGTCAATCTCATTTATAATCATTCTTGCACACACTATCTACTTTATGTTTATTTTATTTTATTTTTTGTTCATTTGTTTATTTGTATTTGTCATTCAGGTTGCATTTAAAACTGAGTTGAAAACTCAGTTATCTGTAGAGATAAGGGTAAAAAAAATCTATTCTGTGCTCTGTCTTTACTTCTTAGTCAAAAAATAAAAATACTGAATGGTTTACATACGGAATCCCTTCTGACTCACCATTATGACAGATATGGACTGACACCATGGAAGCTGCAATTTCCAGACTCATCTGGGAACTTGGATATCCCTCACTGCCTGCTCCCTGCACTTTCAGCCTTTCACTTTCTTTTGCTTCTTTACTTGGCCATCCATGAAAATGTAGAATGTGAACTCTTCCAAACTCTGCTCAAAGGATAGAATGTGGAATCCCTTCTCTCTCACCTTGTGGGTTCTAGGAACCAAACCCAGGTGTTTAGGCTTGACAACAAGCTTCTTTACTACTGAGCCACCATGCCCCCTCTTCCATTTATTTACCCATAATATTCAGGGCTTTAAGGTTGCTTGTTTTCTACATCTCCTAAAATACAAAATATTTATTTTTGATGCACCATAAATGGTTCTTATCAACTTACCAACACCTTTGTTTAGGTAATAAAAATGCTTCAATTGAAAATAAATTATGCATAAATATAATAGGGGGTAAGAATCTGCTCCCTTACTTGAAAGATAATGACTGCCCTGTGAAATTTCATCAGGGCCATAGGCACAAACAAGACAATGATCCAAAAGACTACTGCAAGGTGACTTTTGACTTCTTCTTGGGCAGAATAACAAGGCATTGATCTATGAATTGAGGTGTGATTATTTTCAAAAGTGAGATTTAGGTTATATTTCAAAAAGTCATGGTAATGATTTGGTGAAATATTAAATAAGGAGTATGAGAGACAGGAAAAAAAGTAAAAGTATATTTCTTTTTTTTAATTCTATCTATAACACATAGCGAAAAATCAGAACTGGCTGAATGTGAGTGTGAAAATAAGAGTGAGGAGAGAGAAATACAAATGTTCAGTAAGAAAACCAAGACGCAAATTTTCTACCAGCAAATGAGACTGAATGAGCTCAGAAAGGATCATATTGTGATGAGTTAGAAAAAAAAAAAGCGTTCTAATTGTTTGATTTCTTTTTCTGGACCTAATTCATAAGGACATGAAGAAGCCCAACTCACAGTAGTTAAAAAACGTTATGAGAAGAGAGAGAGATTTTGGTGACAACAAGGTGTAGCTGTAAGTAAGTAAGGTTCTCATTTGTATGTAACTACCTTTTTTGTGCGAATTACAAAAAAAAGTGTAAGTAAATACTTTTAAATTATGGTAAGTGCTGTTGAGAGAACAACTAAAAAAGAACTTTTGGTAATTGGCATCTGTTGATAGTAGAAAGCATAGATGAATATGTAGCATTTAAGATGCCAACAGATTAAGCAAGGGGAAGCTGGCCTGGACCATGTGTTTCCAGGCTTATAGTTTCTACTAATTTTTTGTGTGATTCTTTCCATGGGGATGATATTAACAGGCCAGAAGAGATATCCTAGGAAGGATCAATATGTTTTCTTAAGTCAAACATTCTGTAAAAAGGTCAATTTTAATTTTAACTTTTTTGTGACTTATCAGTAATGATATTAACAACTTGAGAGTTATGCTGTTTCAGAATGCATGATATAGATGACAGAATAAATTATACACAGAGATCACTTATGTAGTGTTTAACTTCACAATGTGATTGAAAGTCAATGTTATCACAGCTTCGTTAAATATACCTTGGCTACTATAGTCATTTTGGAACTTACGAGAGACTAGTGAGTAAAGGGCACACACAAAGCATGAACTTTCTCTTGATATAATTTTTGTTGGTCATGGACATGAAATAGCAACGTCATAATTGCAATGGCCAATATAAAGATCTCAGGTTTCAGTTTTCCAGGGAATATTATCAGAAATTGCCTGCTAATGAGACATAAAGATGCTATGGAAAGGTCAAGTAATCCTAGTCTTTTTTTTTTTTTTTTTTTTTTTTTTCGAACGGTTCTCTGCGTATTTCGCTTTTACTCATTGTACTAGCTGCCTGAACTCACAAGATCGCCTCTTCTGATGCTGATTAAAGCGTACACGCCCCTCCTAGTCTTTTTTTTAATCTTATCCTAATAACAACTCCATTGCTATAAGTCTTTTGATATAAAACATATACGATTGATAAAAATTATAAGTATATTATACATATATACAAGTATATATAAATATCATGTGTTTATATGATAATAGATACATGTTTTAATAAATGTATTTTATATTATACTAAATTTACAATATATAATAAATATACTATAATAGACAAGTGTATAATAAATATAAATAATGAATGTATAAATAATATGTGATATGCATTATAATTTTAAAATATATTTAAATTACCAACTAGTTTGTGAAAGGTACAACCTGAGTTGTCTGTTAACTATTCTTAGACATAAGTTCCCACTCTGCCAGTAAAAACTTGAAGTAGAATGATACAATTGTAGTGACTCTACCTGTTGTAATTAAGTAAAACACATGCTCTAAATTAAACATTATATAATTTTTCATTCATGTAAAGGCCAGGTTAGTTGTAGTTCTCCTCTAAGCTATCCAAAAGAATGATCAGTTTGTCATTTGCATAAATGCCCCAAAACATTAAAAATTATATTCATCATCCTTAGATATCTAGTAAAAGTAAAAGTTTCTTGAGATTCCAGCTCAGACAGGTAGAATAGCAGTCATTAAGGAAACAAAGGATAACAAGTGCTGATAAGGACACAAAGAAATGGGGAAACTTTATACACTTATGAATGTAATGTAAAAAACATAGAAAATGAAACCCTGTCTCGAAAAACAAACAAACAAACAAAAGATGACAAACTCAAAAATACAAACATCACATTTTCTATCATATTTGGATCCTAGGATCTATGTAATTTATGCTTGTACTCATGTGTTAGCACTCACATATCATTATGTTTTAAAAACATACTGGTGCCTTGTTCAAGTCCAAAATCAGTATAATATCTCCCTAGGAGGTGGATGTTAAGATCTGAACAAAGAGGCTTTTAAAATGCCAATATATGTGTCTGATGAGAATTTTAGATTGACAGCCATGTGACCTTCATGACCTCAAGAGGGATGTTCTTTCATCACCTGGCATCTTATTACAAGACCATTATTTAACAGTAGATGTGTTATTTTGTCTGGGAGGAAAGGGTGCTATAGCAAGGGAGGAGACAGCATAAATTATTCAGGGTTATTATGGTAAACGTATGTGGTACACTTGAATGAAAATGTATTTATGAATTCTATCACTATGTACAATGTCCATACACTGAAAAATATTATCAAGAACTGAGGACAAACTCTAGGCAATTGGATGGAAATAAAATTTATACATTTAACTTGGGAGTTAAAACCATTTCACAAAGGACATCTTTCATAAAAGATTAATATATTTTATTATTAATATGCATCATTAATTTTAGCACTGAGGGAAATAATAAATTTTCTCTGTGGTTAAGACAAAATTAGTTTAATGCAACATATTTAAAATATGCATATGTCACATTCTAGAGAATTAGTAAATGTAATTGTTTATGGTGTGACAGAATTTATTATTGGTACCTGGTAGTAATTCCAGGCAGACTAAATTCTCATCTGGAAAGAACATATTTACATAGTGAAGAAATTGGAAGAGACAGTCACCTAGAGTTATTCTGAAGTTATGTATTCAATGATTTACACAAATATATGGGGTCATCTTATCTGCCTACCTACCTATCTATCTATCTATCTATCTATCTATCTATCTATCTATCAGCTATCTATTTGTCTTTCTGTCTATTTATCTATCTACCTACAATCTATTCTAAAAGGATTTATAAAGAAATAGTTTGATGCCTTAGGATATATCAATAGGACATAACGTGATTGAAACTTGCATTTAAAAATCATGTTTCAGAATTACATTATTACATTCAAGTGAGGGAAAAACAAGCATCAAACACAAATATTGTCTTAGCCAATGTTATACATCTCTGAAGAGATACTATGACCATGGAAACTCTTATAAAAGAAAGCATTTACTGGCCCTTCCATGTAATCAGATCAATGACTACCCTAATTGTCATCATAGAACCTTCATCCAGTAACTGACAGAAGCAGATTCAGAGATCCACAGCTGAGGGTAGTGGGTAGCCATTCCAGCTTGGATCTGGAAGTTCCAACCCCCATTGAGATTCTGGCAACTGTCATGCCTACAAGGCGGGGCCGGGGGAGGTGCCTGGAGACCTGAGAGCTGGATGGGCGAGTGCTCTCTCTGTGATGGGACCCTGGACGGTGGAGGTGGACCAAGCAGAGCTCCAGAGAACACCGCTGGACTGCGATACACGTTCCCCAGACCCTGTGACCTACCTATCCCTTAATTTGTGAGTTACGCCATTAAATAAATATCCTTTTAACTACGTAGAGTGGCCTTAATAATTTCACCAATAGCTGAGCACTGGGTGGAGCTCTTGCAGTCCAGTCAAAGAAAGAGAGAAGGGATTATATGAGCAAAGGTATCAAGATCATGATGAGCAAATCCATAGAGACAGCTGAACTGAGCTAGTTAGAGCTCACTGACTCTGGACTGACAGCTGGGGAACCTGAATGGGACTGAACTAAACACTCTGAATGTGAGTGACAGTTGTATGGCTTGGATAGTATGTAGGGCCAATGGCAGTGGGACCAGGATTTATCCCTAGTGCATGACCCGGCTTTTTGGAACCCATTCCCTATGGAGGGATACCTTACTCAACCTTGATATGGGAGTGGGTTGGGGAGGGAGCTTGGTCCTGCCTCAACTTGATATTCCAGGCTTTGTTGACTCCCCATGGAGGCTTTAACCTCTCTGAGGAACAGATGAGGGGTGGGGTGGGGGGAAAGTGGGAAGTGATCTAGAGGAGGGCAGGGAGGGGAAACTGTGGTTGGTATGTAAAATGGAAAAAAAATAAACCTTTTAAATAAAAAAAATAGAAAGCATTTAACTAGGGCTTGCTTACATTCAGATGTCACCATGCAAAGCAAGGAGGTATGCAGGCAGACATGTGCTGGAAAAGTGGCTGAGAGCTCTATATCTGGATTAGCAGGTAGCAGGAAAAAAGAGATAGTGGGCCCGACTTGAGCATTTCAAACTCTATTGATGCCACAAGGACCAGGGTATCCATGGAGGGATCCATGGAGTTGAGGAACTAATCGCTCAACTTGACCTTTCTATCTAAGGGAGTAAAAATTCTCTGGGGTGGGTAAGGTGGGGCTAAACTTAACTTTGGTGCTGGCAAAAAAGGAAACACCCCCCACACACATACACACCACATGCCTCCAATATATCAGGATCTCATCTAGGGTGCTGTTAAATGGCAAGCCATCAGCAGGTCAGAGAAACTGAAGAGGAGATGCAGAGCAGGCAAACTACTGGATAGACAGACACACAAGGACTTTTCTGAGGGTCCAAACTTATTCATTTTATTATTCTTACTGTTGCTTGTTCTACTTTGTTCTTTTTCTGTTCTGTTCTTCTTCCCTGCTGTTTCCTTTCTGTCTCTCTTCCATCCAGCTATTTTCCCATGTCTTCCTTCTGCATCTTTCCTAGTACTCTCCTTCTCTTATATCTTTATTTTTTTCCTTACAGTTTATATATACCAGCAGAATCATTCAAGCAATATAAAAGTTACAATGTGGTTCCATTCTATTTTTTAAGTGAATGACTACAATGAATACAAGTAAAAAACAACATGTTTTCCATATCATTTACATAATTAAACATATGTATTGCAGGTGAAAAGAAAGTTATCCCAAGAACCCACATACATCTATACCTAAGCAACTTGTTATTGATTAACAGAGTGTAAGCAAGCAAGGTACTTTTCTCAGCCAGTTCTTTTGCTGGCAGGCTGCAATTTGCAGTTTTGAAGAAAGGATTAGCCACTTTATTTATCTCAAAAGACAAGCTTAAAAAATCTTAGAAGTATCACAAATCTAAACATTTATATCTGAAAAACAGTCAGCTCTACTTTAAATCCCCAGGGTGTGTACCGACTCATCAGCAATTTTTATATCACGAAGCTGAGGGCAGAAATGGACACAAGGAATTAATCACCACCCTTGAACCAACCCATCCTAACCAGAAAGTACATCAACCAGCAATTGCCAGACGAGACTACCATTGTTCTGTTCCCTGACATCGAGTCCCTTGTTCAAATATTAAGTCTGTCTTTACAAACTTTAAATTGTTCCCCAAAATTTTCTGCCTCAAGCCACTAACAGATACATCTTAACCCAACCTTTCTAACAATCTCTATGTCTGAATTCTTTCTAAGGGTGGTGGTTGAATCATTAATTTGCTACAGCAGCAATGCTTGGAAAAAGTCAATCATTATTAATGTAAGTACCAGTAATACTGCCCAGTGAGGGGCTAGAAACCCCTTGAGAGATTTCAGACAACCCATAGATCATGAGGGATGTGGTGACTATGAAGGCACAATCAGAGTTATGCTCAAATAATTGTATGAGGCCCCCAGGACACACAGTCCTTGGAGCTTTGTAACTCCAAGGCTCACTCAGGTGTGGCTTTGCCAACCACCCAGCTGTGTTTCATGAGTTCCAATGCTGCCTATTAGTCCCCTTGCATGTGCTCTAACAAAACTCTAAAGCCTAACCCCAGTATATACTTTGTCTAACAGGACCACACATACTCCAACAAGGCTACACCTCCTAACAGTGACAGTCCTTGGTGACAAAGTGTTCAAATCTATGGTAAATGGAGATGATTCCTATTCAAACCACAAGTATTTTATTCTGTTTAATGAAATATGGCTGTTCATTTTTCATATTTGACTTGGTTTTATGATTATGAGATACTTACAAATTACTTACGAACATAAGACAACTATTTTCAAAGGGACTAGTTCTGAAATTATTAGAGGTCAAAAAATGATTACCAGTATTTTGGAAGCAAACTCAGGAGGCAGAGCCAGGTGTGTCTCTGTGGGTTCGAGGCCAGCCTGGGCTACCAAGTGAGTTCTAGGAAAGGTGCGCAAAGCTACACAGAGAAACCCTGTCTCGAAAAACCAAAAAAAAAAAAAAAAAAAAAAAAAAAAAAAAAAAAAAAAAAAAGGACAGGCAGAATAGCAGAATATAAAAATTAAAAAGCAGCAGATCTCAATCATTTCTGCAAATAACAATTAAAAAATGTATGGTGTGTCTATTTGTGTGTGTGTGTGTGTGTGTGTTGTGTGTGTGTGTGCAATCTGCATATGAAAAAGAAACAAACACAAGAGGACCTTTAAAGCATACCAGTATCTGGTTCCCAGTGCAGAACCACTGCAGTATCTCTCTAGCATGGGCTTGTTAAGGTCTGAGCATAAGGCCTTTAACTTGCTACTCTGTGTGTAAGCTGAGCATTTAAAATCTGAGACTTCTTTAACCTTCTAGGGAAAATTATGGCATTAAGGCAGATGCACTGCCATTGCCTGGCAGTTTATGTCAAAGACAGAGTCTAAGACAGTACTCCAGCTCTTTGAATTATATTGTACAGTTTCAAAACGTCTCAAAATATCTCTGGGCAATACATTTGTCTATTAAAGTTTAAGGACCACTCAATGAAAAATGAGCATCTGGGACACTTCCTTTGGGTGTAATTAGGTAGAGATGAGCTAAGTATATTAATTCAGTTAAATAAATATACCAGAACAGAAGGTCCTGCTTGAGAGGTTCTCCACATCCCCCGGTAAGAGGGAGTGCTGTTTTTCTCTATCCTACAGTAGTATGTGAAATGTGATGTAGAGAGCCCCTTATGAATTCTTAGGAGCTGAAAATTTTATTTTCCTGAGTGTTGCTGAGTAATCATCGCTGCAACCTCTGGACACAGATCTGTACATTCATAAGGTAAGTACCCCTTGTCCTCACGAGGCAACCCCCTTATCCAGTGACAGCTCTAGAAGTCCCAGTAGAAACTGTTGGGTATTATTCCCTCTTGCAGCACACAATGATTCCATCACTAATTGCATCGTTTCTGTCTTGCTTCCTTTTCTGCTGTAGCACATTTAAAGGTAGTCATATAGTGTCTCAAAATCCCCAACAGTTTTTTTTTTAATGAACAAATAACTTAGTTTTTAAGCTTAGTGTTAGGAATTTGACGTATTATTATATCAAAATAGGAACATTTTTGGTAGCATTCTATGTGTAATCTTTCTACAAATTTTTGGATCTTCACCCTTGCCTAGAAAGGAAGGCAGGGTAGATCCATAGGTGAGCAGTGAATGGTATGGTCAGCTCCTCAGAGCTGTGATTAGAATATTAGTTCTCATTTTTGCTGTTTCTTTTCACTTGATACTTAGATATAAAGCTATCTTTCCATTTCTTAATTATAATGGATACCACATTTACTGTTTCAGTTAAAGGAATGTTCAGTACAATATGATTTGGATTAGGATGTTAGGAGTATACATAACATTGCTTATTGGCCTTCACGTAACCACAACTAAAATAGCAAGTGCTTTTCCACGACAACACCCTTGGTCTCTCAGGGCAACCTCCAAGTAGGCTGTAATAATATACCTCCAAGTAGAATTTGTTAAAATTCACCAGAGTAATATATTTTCGATAAAAATGTTCACTACTGGATAATGTAGACATAGGCACAACATAACACATGATCTAGTATTACTTCCTTAGTAAATATGGTAAAAATTAAGTGATAAATTTTAGATAGGCTCAGATGACACAGATATTGAATATTTAACTGTTATTATAACATTATACTTGAAGGAGTCAGGCAGTAGTAGTGACACACACCTTTAATCCCGCACTGGGAGGCAGAGATAGGCAGATCTCTGAGTTTGAGGCAAGTCTGGTCTACAAAGTAAGTTCCAAGAGAGTCAAGGCTACACAGAGAAATCCTGTCTTAAAACAAATAGCCCCCAAAAAGATGTTCATAAGAATATATTTATCTTTAACTGAACTTGAATAAACAAACTAAACAAAAGCAAATGGATAAATTGGAAGCAATATATGAAGCACTTTAGTGAGTCACTGTGTGGTGAGATAGCAGCTCTTCAAGCATGTATATCTAATGTGGGTTGGTTAGGATTCTTCTATACCAAGATTCTTAGCAACCCAAGTTTCCTTCATCATGAAATGCCACCATATCATCTCAGTTTCAAGATAGTCAATCAGATCTCACATTCCATTTTCATAGTAACTACATTCCTTCATTCCTTCAAAAAAATTTTGATATGATAACATAGTCATATCACTCCCTCTACTCTTTCTTCCTTCCAAATGCTGCAATATAGTCCTTCTTGCTCTTTTTCAAATTAATGGACTCTTTTTTCTTTGTGGTTACACACACACATACAAACACACACACACATACATATACACACACACATACATATACACACACACACATACATATACACACACATGTATATATATATATACATACATATATATATATATATATATATATATATATACATATACATTCCCAAATACATAAGTACAACCTGTTCATTCTGCATAATGTATGCATGTTTCCACTGACCATTGGGCTTTGGATAATCAATTGACATGTGCCTCCCTGAGGAAGACTATTTCTCCTGCTCTCCTGCTCTTAGCATTCCATAATTGCCTCTACTTCTTTGTATAGGATTGAGGCCTTGTGAGCTTTCTCCTATCTGAGTTGCCATCCATTTTGGGATCACTCTTGTTTAGCTGATGTTAAGGTGAGACTTATGGATGCAACTTCTGATATTCTTAGGAAATGCAATTTCATAGCAAACTGCCTGTTTCTCTTGCAATCATCTCATCTCCTCTTTCACAATGTTCCCTAAACCTTAGGTGCAGGGGTTTTGTTGAAGATGAGTCAGTTAGGACTAGATTGCAAACCTTTGTTGTTTTCTATAGTTGGCTCTGTCTGTTATGGTGGTCTCTGTCTGTTGCAGAGAACTTTGCTAGATGAAGGGTGTTGACTATATTTCTCTGCGCATATGAGGACAAATATTTAGAATGTAGCTAGGGGTTATTCTGTTTTAGTAAAGTGGCTGTCATAGGTTATTCGTTAAGGTCCATGCCTTGACTATCACTGAAAAGTTTCTTGGGTTTTCAGTATCAGGTAGGATTTCTGGCTTGTTAAATGGGCCTAAAGACCAATCAGAGAAGGCTTGCTTACCACCAAGAGATGTGTGGCACTGCTACAACCTCAGGGTTCCCATATCATACTAGTCATTGTCATGGTTCGTAGGTGTTGTAGCTGAGTAGGATTGTTGGTTGCTTTCTTCCTTTGGAAGCTTGCATAATGCCTTTTAGTATCATGAAAGCTAGTCCTCATGGAGAAAGCCTTTAAGTGATTTTATCTCAAGGGCTGATGTTGGGTCTCAATTTTATGATGTCCAGCAATAGTGACTTGCTTTCTACCTCCCAGGAAAGCAAGGGGAATAGCAGTAATATTTTGGGAATCTTTTGTACAGCCTTGTTCAACAGCTAAAAGGAGAGTTTTTCATGCCTGGTATTGGGGTTTATGCTAGATGATCTTTGGTTCTTGGAGGGAGAATTGTCAGCCCAGATGGGAAAATTTATTTAAACCAGATTTGTATCAATATGCCAATTTATGTATATTATAGGTACATTTGGTAGATATGGAGGGATTGCCTTTCTAGATCGCAATATATGTTACAGAGCTGCAATAACAAATTGAACTGGCATAAAGACAGGCATGTAGACTAATGGAACAAAATCAGAGACCCAAATATAAGTGCTAACAACTTTGGTCACCTGATACTTGACAAAGATGTCAAGAACATAAGCTGGAGAAAAGAAAGCTTCTTCAACATTGGTGTTAGGAAGACTGGCTGTCCTCATTCAGAGGAATTAAATTAGACCCATATTATCACTTTCACAAAACTGGCTCCAAATGGATCAAATAACTAACTGTGAAACCTGAAGGACTGAAACTGTGAGCAGAAAGCATAGCCACCACTCTATATGAGTTAGATGTGAGGAATGACTTTCCGAATAGGACTCCCAATAATTAAATCCCAAAATTGGCAAGTGAGATTTTGTAAGACTAAAAACTCTACATAGCTAAATAAACAACTAGAGCAAAAAGAAACCCAGAGAATGGGAGAGAATCTATATCATCCATACTTGTGACAGTATTAACATATAGAAAATAAATAACTTAAAAAAAGAAAGAGTCAAAAATACAGGAAAGACCCATTTAAAAATGGTCTTGGGACCTGAACAGAGAGCTATTAACAGAGGGGGAAAAAAACAGCTGAGAAATCTATCTATCTATCTATCTATCTATCTATCTATCTATCTATCTATCATCTATCTGTCTGTATGTATATATGTGTATGTATTTACATATGTATATATCTGTTGTCCCTAGCAATTAGGGAAATGCAATTTGAAACAACTTTGAGATCCATTTCACCCCAGTTAGAATAGCATAGATTAATGAAACAACCTAACACATTCACTGTTGGTAGGATCGCAAACTGGTCCAGACAGTTGGAAATAAGTGTGAGGACTTCCTCAAAAAGGTAAAATCAATCTACCATATGACTCAGCTATACCATTCCTTGACACACATCCAAAGGATTCAACAGCGTACTTCAGATCCCTACTCAGCCAGGTTCATGGCTGCTTTGTTCACAATACACAGAAAAAGGAAACAACCTAAATGCCTTCCAACTGATGAATGGATAATAAAAATGTGGTACTTACAAACTATAGAATACTGTTCAGATGTAAAGAAAAATAAAATTACAAAATTTCAGGTAAATGGATGAAACTGGAAAAGATCATATTGAGTCAGGTAGCCCAGACCCAGAAAGACCAAATTCACTTGTTCTCTCTCATTTGAGGCTACTGGATCCAAATCTAGAGATGTGAGTGCATATCCCACAATAACTGCAGAAACAAGCAAAGTAAAAGGAGACCATTGTTGGGTGTTGGGGAGTGGGATAGCAAAAGAGAAGGATTAACAGATTGTAAGTGATCTCACTGGAGGAAATGTGAAAAACCAGAGGCTGTGAATATGGAGTGTGGAGGGAAATAAGCAGAGAGGGAGGTAAAATAACAACAAAGATGTCTAAAAAATTCATACAAAATTATATGATTAACTATCTTCCTTCAAATTTTTAACTGACAGTTTATATTAGTATCTATATTGTTAAAGGCTTGGTTTTGTTCTTTTTTTGTTAAAAATTATTGATGTTTATGTGTTGCCTACTCATTTGTTATTAACCTAGCTGTAGGTCTGTAATACATAGATACATTTGAACTTGTATTGCAACAATTTATCCGCTGGAACATGTTCTAGCGTACCAGTAGATTCTTGCTTCTAACATTCATTTCTTCTCTCTGTAAATATTTCTGAGGGAAATATTTGAAACTTATATAAATAGACACTAAAGAATTACTGGAGTAATTGAACACACTCCTGTTTCAGCAACTCTATTTGAATCCTTTTTATATTTGTTGTTTACAACAGCTCAGGATAAAATGTAAATTTCCCCACAGGTTCTTAAAATAGATGTGTTTAAAGAAATTCTCCAGAGGAACATAGGAGCTGAATAACAAGAAGTTTTCTTTTTATAAAGCCTCCTTAGCATATTTTTTCTTGGGGCAATTCAGACAGACTAAACAATTCTGACACAAATACGAACCAAATTGTAATTTTAAAAGAAGTCTTGAAATAGGTATGTCTCCTTTTGAGAAAAATTGATGTGCCTGTAGTATGAAAACTCATTTCCAAATGATAATTGGAGCATTTTTCTTTTTATCTGTGAGGTGATTCTTAATAAGCAGAAACAGTTCTAATTTTAAGGGAAGCAAACTGAAAGAAGAAAAAAAAAAGAACCCACTTAACTCTAAATATACCTGATGGAAGGAACAACAGATAAAACTAACTCTATTTTTTAAACCATGTATATTATTATAGCCTTGGAAATTAGTATTTGGATTTTTTGAAAATTAGAAAGTGCCTATTATGTAATGTCAGTATATACTATTTCAGAACTTTAAACAATACTATAGGGTTGATCTAGGGAGAAAGAAACTATTAGGTTATGTCCCAGCCAGTGTTGAGCAGTTTAAACAGCAAATCTTACTACTATTCTAGAATCTAAAAGACCACGGGGAGGGTACAGTCATAGTCAGCTTGCTATTGAGGACTCATTCTGGGTTTTGAGGGCTGTCTATTTTTTACTGTTTCACACCGTGGTGAGATAGGGCACCAGAAAGTACACTCTTCCATAATTTCTATTCAAAGAGAAGGGAAAAAAACCTGGAAATTTTAGTGTCAACAACTTTTCTCATCTATCAAAGGTGAACTACTGTCCTTCAAACTGGAGATACAGATAAATGCAGAGAACTACAGATTTCATGAGAAGCAGCCCCAAACCCGCTGCTGGATTCAGGGAAAGGCAGGGAAACCTAAGCTACAAACAGTGAGCTGTCGAAGTGCCCTGTGCATGTGCACAAACATGAAAATTAAAACCATGGCTACAGTAGTTGGAGAGTCAGGGCTGGGTTTTTGTTGTTGTTGTTGTTTGTCTAGGGGAGGGGTGGGGAAGTCAACATTACTTTGAATTTGAACCCGTACGAACTCTCACCAACTTCTGAGGGCAAAGGTACAGGAAGATTGCCCTAGCGCTGACATTCTGAAAACTCTGAAACATCCAGGACATTTTCTCTCTGAACATACCTCTTCTTTCACAGGAAACTGCTTTATCTGAACCTAAGACCGGGTTTTCAAGAGTCTAACAGGTGCATTGAAGGGAAATAGCCAATCACAGCTTCCATAAGGCATCCTGCGCCACAGTGGGAAATAATTCCCGAAGCAATGTGAAGACCATGATCCCAGTCTCAGAAGAAAAGGATATATAATCATGGGCCTATGGGATTCAGTCTTTCCATACACATCAACAGGGCTTCAGCATAAAACAAATTGCAAATGAAAGTTTTAGTTGCAATGTAAGAAGCCTCTAGGAGAACTCAAATACTATTGAAGACGTGAATGTAAGGGCATAAGACAAATGTTAGCTTCTGAAACCTGGAGACAGGAAAACAGTCGATGCAGAGAACTGGCAGTGTGAGACAGAAAGGCTTCTTGGATTGCTATCCAGAGTCTTATAAACATGCCATAATACAAAATAATGCACTTTGTGTGTGTGTGTGTGTGTGTGTGTGTGTGTGTGTGTGTTACCTTATGGAGGCAGATTCACACCCCACTATGAAAAGGCTGGACATAGGAAAGACTTAATTATTTTAGTTTGGTTTAATTGGTCCTTTTCAGTCTTGTAACACAAACATTATAAATTAAGTTTTAACTTTGTGGAAATACTTCAGCTGGCATATAATAAATTGATACATGTATAGAAAAAATTGACAAATAAATAATTTTAACAGTGAACATTTGATTTATATTTATTTTATTGATTTGCCAACTATTTTTTTCATCATCTTATACTGTAAGTATTTCTGTTCTTTCTAATGTTATGTAATTTCTGTTAATTAATTTTAGGACATAATCCCAATCATTTATTTTCCTTGGTACAAGGAGATGGTTTGAGTTGATTGTAAAGGTGGAAATACAAATTAAAACGATTAAATGAGAAATACAACAAATAGTAAGATCACATTATCTCAAAATATGTGTGGGGCAGACTACACTCAGACACTGTAGATATGCATCTAAATATTTTAATAATTTTCACAAGCAATTTGGCATTACCCATCTACCTGAAAATGTAGTTTATATATAAACCAACAATAAGACTATTTTAAGAACATTGCTAATTATTTAGAATTTACATTTAAGGAAATTTCACATCCAGTAACAGCATGAATGATTCTCTGGCCTAAGTATCCTTATAGTTCTGCAAGTATTCACACATAGAGTAGTTTTGAAGGATACACACTATCTGGTTAAAAATGACTGCTGGCAAGTGCATCATTATGTATATTATGACAGGCAGATGAACACCTCTACAAGTCCTCTGAACCTGTGAAAATTTTTGACAAAATGAAAAGAAAAACCACAAAAACAAGGGAAGAAGCAAAGTAACTACAGTGTCTCTGTGTTGCTCAGGCTGGTCTCAGTCACTCGGCTCAAGGGATCCTCTTATGGAGCATGAGCTGGAATCGTGATACTCAGGTGTACAGATCCAGTGTAGCCACAAAGATCTCTATCATGTAACAAGGAGACAGGAAAACTAGTCTCCGAAAGGGCTAATGAACATGGAAAACAGGATTAGACTTGCATTAAAATGTCCACTGTCTAATCTGCCTTTGAAGAGCAAGTATGGTGTGTTCATATGGACTCAGGGTGCTCTAAAAGCTGGAAAGATGAGATGTAGATACTGCCTTTGGATGCCAGTAAGAATACTCCTATGGAAAACACCATGGATGTAGATCAGCCACACACATCTGGACATCCTGCACACAGATATAAACTGCTAAATCTGGGGTAAACTGTAAGATTGGGAAACAGTAAGTGACTTAAAGAGCTTGAAAAATATTATTTCTGAGCCACATTAAGAGAAAGTGTATGGAAATCCTTATTGCATAAACTGAGTAACTGTGTGACATTGTAAAATTTAAATTCAACAATACTTGAAATATAAGTTCAAATAAATTTATTTCAGAATTTCTGAGTAAAAGTTAAAATGACCTGCAATCAATGCAATATACACACAAAAGCCTTCGATGAAATGAAGCTTTCCTTTTAAACTATTTTATGTTTAACAAATTATTTTTAACTTTCTATGAGAAAAAAAATCAAAACAAAGGAAATTCACTTAACCATGAACCAGTGATTATCATAGTTCAGATGTTGATGTAAATCGTTCCAGCTTATTTCTAAACGCCCAAGTTATTGAGAGCTTCTGAATTCACAATTAGCCATGCCATTGTTGCTGCTATTCTTAGTGTTATATTATTTATAATTTTCTATTGGAACTGAATATTACTCTGGAAGCAGTCTTTTGGAACTATTTTTTTTTTTACTACAGAGGATTTGTTTGACATGTTTATGCTATAAATGCCACTGGAAAAAAATCTTAAGGTATAAGGTGCAAAAAACCCACCGTTCGTCATAGGTTAACCTTTACTTGATGTTTATGCTCAGGGACTTTTGTTTGTGTAGTGGATCCCCTCTACCCACTGTCAACTACCTTATGCGCCAATATGTCAGGGATGTTTCATATCTGTGCACATATGTGTGTAAAATTGGTAACGAACCTCTAGAATTGTTTTGAATATTTACTACTATTACCAGAGACAAATATTTGAGCAATAAATTTCTTTAATTTTTACCTTATTCATTGAAAGAGTTAAATATGTTCAGAGGTGAAACTATATACAAATCTATGGTTATTCTCATATTTTCAAGCGAAGTATTATTTACATTGACACAAATTATCTTTATCAGGATTTTTTTAAGACTTTAGATATTAAATAATCACTTACCTTCTGAAAAGGTCACAGAAATTGTTAATTACTCTCATCAGTGTGAACTGCATGAGAAGGAAAAGAAGGATAATTTTAAAATTATAATTTAAGATCGAAAATCAGAACAATCTTTTCCAAAAAACAATTTTTTCCATGAAATAAAATAAAGACAATACTAATTATAGTCTCTTAAATCATTGTCAGAAAAGGAAGATGAAGAGTATATTCTTCTATTGTGTTCAAGCCAATGCTTTCAAAAGTGTAGAGCAATACAGTCATCTGAAATATTGAAAACAGAACGGAGATTAAATAGAATTGAAAGAAGGTATGACTGTGGACAGAGTCTTATGGCTCGGTAAATATTTTTTTCCTTTTATTTTATTTTACAATACCATTCAGTTCTACATATCAGCCACGGATTCCCTTGTCCTTCCCCTCCTGCCCCCTCCCCTTTCCCCCAGCCCACCCCCCATTTCCACCTCCTCCAGGGCAAAGCCTCCCCTTAGGACTGAGATCAACTTGGTAGACGCAGTCGAGGCAGGTCCAGTCCCCTCCTCCCAGACTGAGCCAAGCGTCCCTGCATAAGCCTCAGATTTCAGACAGCCAGCTCATGCACTGAGCACAGGACCCGGTCCCACTGCCTGGATGCCTCTCAAACAGATCAAGCCAATTGACTGTCTCACCTATTCAGAGGGCCTGATCCAGTTGGGGGCCCCTCAGCCTTTGGTTCATAGTTCATGTGTTTCCATTCGTTTGGCTATTTGTCCCTGTGCATTATCCAACCTTGGTTTCAAAAATTCTTGCTCATATAAACCCTCCTCTTTCTCCCTAATTAGACTCCCGGAGCTCCACCCGGGACCTAGCCGTGGATCTCTGCATCCAGATCCCTCAGTCGTTGGATGGGTTTCTAGCACGACTATTAGGGTGTTTGGCCATCCCATCACCAGAGTAGGTAAGTTCCGGAAGTCCAAGAGCAGCCAGTGCTCTTAACTGCTGAGCCATCTCTCCAGCCCCATGTTTTTCAAATGGTAGCTACACAGAATTTAAAATGAGAGGCTCTTTTTATTATCTTTGGAAACTGTAAGTTTTCTATAGTCATAGAAACAAATCTAATCATTTTCTCTCTCATTATATATATATACAGATGTATAGTTACATAATTATAACTATAAAATATAGATTATGAGGGCTTTTTCCAATGAGATAAAGAATGATGAATAATTCTATTTAAAAAGCTAAGTAAATAATTTCTTAATTGAAAGTAAAACATGTATATCAAAACACAGATATATACAGAATAAAAAAGGCTATAAATACATATTATATGTTTATATGGGTTGATCAAAATAATCTATTCTTCCTAGTTTGAAAAGAATGTGATTCATGTATTTATTTATTATATATATAGACATGTAGACATTTAACAACGTCAACTCAGAGAAGTAGTGTGTTTTTAAGAAGTGAAACTTAAGGTGACAACTTAAAAATTTTACTAATTCTTTAAGTATTATTTTCTAATTTTTAAATATTACAATATATTCTTCTCTAACTCTTTAAGTATTATAATATATTCTTCTCTAATTATTTAAGTATTGTAATATAATCCTATTACCTGGCAATAAATATTAACAAATTTTACATTTTTGCAACTTAAAATATCACATTGTGTATTTTCTTCATTCTTTGTTTTGACTGACACAAGATAATAATAGGATTTGTGGGGGGGGGTTGTACACAAGCAGATGTGTAACTCCTTCTTTAACATCACCTTTGTGTACTAGAGAAGTACTTGTGGCATGACAGATACTGAATAAAAAGACTCGAGTATTCTACACATATAATATCATGTACTAAAGGGACAGGATCATTCCTCCTCACAATGAGTGCATTTTGTAATACATCATCATCTAAAATGGCACACAGTGGTTCTTTTGATGTTTTATTTTTAATCTTTTAAAGTGTAAACTATTGTTCTTAAAATTAAAAGTGTGTATTTTTATATTCCTTTTATCTTACATTGACTAAAAGCTAAGAACTTATCATTACAGGGAACCTCCATTCTGTAGAAATATACTAAATAGCCTCACAGCCACAGGGAGATCCCTAATTCCCACAAGGACATAATTGAGATTTTTGGATATGAAACTCTCACTAAGGTTATTCACAAAACAGGAGTATTTTAATGAATTCATTGTATCATTTGGGTGACGACAATCATTAATCACTAAGTATATAATTCAGCTTTAACAAATTTGCTTTGGTTTATCACCATTTATAATTTTTAAGAATCTCAAAAGTCAAACTGTCCTTGGCCATTTCCAACCTCTGAGAAACTCTCATTGGAAACATCTGAAATTGCCAGATGCCCTGAGAATTTTATTTTTAAATCCCTTTTCCTAAGAAGTTATTTATAAGTTGTGTCAAAATGGGACACTTAAACTGTAAGTGTTAATTCCTGATGTGTGCTATCATTTTCTCCATTTGTCATATATTTTTGTAGGGGACATTAAATTTAGCTTATTGACTCCAAGTGTAATCCCCCCTTGTCTGTCTTTCATTTGTGAACCCCGAATCTTGCCTCCCCTTCTCTCTCTCATTCTCGTTCTTCCCTTCCTGCTTCTATATTCCCCTTTTCCTTCTCTCTTTTGTTTTAGTTTCTCTGGAGATACTGGCAGTGAGCAGAAGAAGTATATGAAAAAAATGAACAAATAAACAAACAAAATCAAAGCTACCTTGTCATCTCAGTGAAGAAAACAGACACTGTGCTACAGGCTCTTCTGTATTTGATTTCATCAATCTTTCAATAAGTTATTATCAGTGGAATTCAAAGGCATTAACTTATATGTAGAGAAAGTTAAAAATATTAACTCATCTATATCTGTGTTTATGTTTAGTCAGCCAACAATAGGGTTGACCTTCTAACCTGAATTATATTGTTACCGTTTTTTTTTTCCATCCATGGTAAACACAAACTTTAGCAAACAACGACATACAAATTAAATTCCTTATAAGGAAAATGTTCAATGGTTTCTGTGGTAAATCATTCCTGCATGGACATTTCTGAACTTTCCTCCATCTTTAGTTAAACATCCACTTGTGGCTGGGCAGCAGTGGCACAGGCTTTAATCCCAGCACTCAGGAGGCAGAGCCAGATGAATCTCTGTGAGTTGGAGGCCAGCCTGGCCTAAGCAGCGAGATCCAGGACAGGCACCAAAACTACACAGAGAAACCCTGCCTTGAAAAAACAAAAACAAACCAACAAAGAACCCTACTTGCAACTATCTTTTATTTTATTGGGAAGACTGAAGCTCAAGTTCTTCCTTGTGCATCAGTTTGAAAGACAGCAATGAATGATGTAGGATTTGTAGCAAAGGTAGATTTTGTCTTTTATACAGATTAATTATATCATCCCAGGGAGATACAATGTATAAGTCCTAGAAATAACAATGTGGTAAACTGAAACAACTTGATAGAAATAAGTTCTATAGAGCAAGTCCTTGAGAGTTAGGTATAAAATCCAACTCTCCCTGGATCAAGTAAAGATAGTTGGATGTAATTCAAGAGTGAGGGAATGGAATACAGAATGTGTACTGCTAAGGAGGTGAGAATCATATTTGTTTCAAAAGAAAATACAGATGAGCTGGGTGGGGTGTGGAGGCAGCAGTGAAAATAAATGAACTGCCATGAGTTGTTTGAAA
Organism: Peromyscus leucopus; assembly: GCF_004664715.2. Classification (NCBI taxonomy): domain Eukaryota; kingdom Metazoa; phylum Chordata; class Mammalia; order Rodentia; family Cricetidae; genus Peromyscus; species Peromyscus leucopus. The sequence continues at coordinate 58,620,238 of NC_051066.1, forward strand.
GAGAGAATAAGTTTTTTAAATTTCTTAAAGAAGAGTGAAATTTCCAAGAATTTTCCAAAGAAATTTTCAAGGTAACAGCATGTTAGATCCACTCTCTTAGCTCTGTCCTGGAAAAATGCAATGTGTTAATAAGATGTACATATGCGCTCAACAAAATAGAATGAATTATTCACCATACATGAAAAGTGAAAATTTTAAAGTAAAATCTGGTAAATTAACCCATGATATAGATACAGTGATTGTAGAGGTTGTGGGAGGGTCTGATACATAGGTGGTATTAAGTGGGGTATGTAACTTTCATTCTCACACAGAATACACACACACACACACACACACACACACACACACACACGATGCATTTACACACTTTCTAAATGGTTGTTAAGAACAATATTATCAAGATGTAGGGTGGAAAGTTTCATATTAGGAACATAGTAAAAAAAATTCTTGTGAAATACAATGTCTGCTAGTATACAAGGGGTTAGATTTGAGAAAGCATGTCAGTTGTCTTGCTGGTTCATTTCATGTAAGTCCGAAGTTAGAGTTAGGTGATTTGTAGCATTGAAATACGTCAAAATGATTATGACTGAGACTGTGGGATGCAGAGCTGGTTCAAAGATCACACTTTCCTTCTGAAAGTGAACATGTTTAATGACATCCCTACTCAGTTTCCTCAAGTCCAGCTAGAACACTTGTGATAGGAGCAAAGCATTCTGGGAACCTACCTGTTGTTGACGTTCTCACAGTTAAAGAGCTGTATCATTGTATTTTGAATTAAAATCCAGTATAAAAAATTATCCTGCCGGGCGGTGGTGGCGCACGCCTTTAATCCCAGCCTCGAGAGGCAGAGGCAGGCGGATCTCTGTGAGTTCGAGACCAGCCTGGTCTCCAAAGCGAGTTCCAGGAAAGGCGCAAAGCTACACAGAGAAACCCTGTCTCGAAAAACCCAAAAAAAAAAAAAAAAAAAAAAAAAAAATTACCCTCTCTGAAAATTCCTTTGGAATCTAGAGCGCCAGTGAACGCCAGTCCCCATTACCCATCATACATTATTAACTATCTCAAGGGACTTTTGTGTTTTTGAAATCTTGCCTTATGGAATTAAACAGCATTGCTTAACGCTTCTTTGTATCATACAGCTTCTAGAACTTTCTGTTTCATGCCCAATGTTGCTCTTCAGATACTGCAACTATAGATACTGTTTTTTGGTGATAGTGTTGAAACACAACTGACATTTCACATTAAGTTGTGTGTGGTGACAATATCAATGGGGTAGTGACTATTGGATTTGAACATAATTTTCTATTACTCATTTTTATTACATATAGTTAGATTATTTTACTAGAAGTATATTTTATTTCCAAATGCATGTAGATCTTAGTAGTTTAATTTCTTCTGCCTCATCATTAGACTTGAAGCATTCTACAACACGTATTTTCTTGAGTATAAATAAAAAACCCACAAATTTGTCATTACCAAACTCATATTTAATACCTTTACCCACATTAATAACCATATTAACAGTGGCTCATTCTCTATAATTCCCATTCTATTAACTCATGAGATCATTTTTGCCATCTTACTATTATATACAACTCATCATTTAAGATGGCCTTAGAAGTATGCTTTTTCATTCATATTGACCTTTTATTTTCTAGAAAGCCTTCTTTGAATTGTCTTTTTCTCAGTTTGTCATGCTTATCATAAAAATGTTTTAAGTAGTATTTCTGTTTCATTTAAGTAATTGAAGAATCATGTATTAATACACATTTTTAGTGAGTCAGTAATATACTTCTAATGGCAATGCTTAACATCCACTGATAATCATTTTAATATTGTCCTAATTGTATCACTATCTATGCCGAGTTCCTCATGAACACCTGTCATTAAAGAAAAATTTCCAAAGGCCCTCATAAAGAAAAGAGATTGTTCAACACATTCCTTCGAGAAAATATCCAAATACAATCTTATAATACATTTTACAAAGGCAGAAAATAAATTCTTTAAAATAAACAATGCTTAATTTATGCAGAAAATCATATTGTTTTTTCTTAAGATTTTAGAAGCCATCTGTCTAACATAATTTGAAATAGTGCCAAAATGTATGTTTCTTTATCAAAACAATTATTTACTCATAATTTACAAAAATCAACACATAATATGTAGACTGTATTCTAATATGGAGTTAGTATTCAAAGGCAATCATTATTTCAAAACTATTGACAATGTTCTGGGCAGTGGTGGCTGTGCTACCCTATTGAACCCCATCCTTACTTTCTTTGCAATTATCTTGGTTCTAGCTCTTTAAACAACACAAGATTTTTATACCTTTGTTTTCTGATATGGATAAACAAGTGCCATGTCCCTCATATAAAAAAGCCATGCAAAGATTATTTAACAGTGATCTAACACTCTGAGACTTACCTGCTCGGTTTGGTATATAATTTTTTTTTTTCTATTAGGAACAATGGCCTACAACAAAGGAAAAAAGAAAAAGAAAAGACCTATCTTCAAGAACAGAGGGTTATAGAGTAGAGCATCATACAGCAGCACAGGGTAGAGTTGTAACTTGTTTTGTGCTGTTGTTTGACCCATGATTGCTGCAATTTGAATCCAATAATAGTTTTATAGAATATATCAAATAATTGACTGATTTCATGTCTTCTAGAGGTTCCACTTGCTTTGGAATAAATTCTTCTTCTTTATAATATTGATAGAGATTGTAAATGTTAAAGAGATCTCTCATTTTTAGCACACATATTGATATTGTGAAATTTTACATAAATATGTATATTTTTCCCATAGGAGATTTTTATTCTTTGCCATAGTAATTATACAATAAATTATGAAAATTGAAAAGCAGAACCAAAGCATATTCAATGTGATACTTTTATATGATCTTTTAGGGTCAAAGCGTGGGCTCTGGAAATACTAACAATGTATAGGCTTCACTGCCAGCCTTCAATACTACAATTAAATAGACATAGAATAGTGAAAAGAAGAGAAAGGATATTTATCTGATATGAGTGTACTGGAAAAAGAAACCAATTAAGGGGGCTTAGTATCTCTCAACTCTATCATCAACACCTTGACATGAGGTTTAGGTTTAAATAGAGGCCAAGAGGCATGAATAGCTAAGCAGTCCTGGTCAAGGTGTTGTTCTACCTTTCACTTGGTCCATCATCATCATCATCATCGTCACTACTACAGGCTATTTTACAAGGTAGTCTGACAAGATATCAGAACTCTGTGAAATCTCTTTTGGGATGAAAGTTCTAGCTTTCCCTAGCACCAACTTCAGGACTTAAGTCCTTGTTTTCCTCCAGCATGAGATTGATGAAGAAATTTCAATTTCATAGTCCATTGTTTCAATAGTCTGAGAGCTCAAGTGTATTTTTAAAATTCCCCCTGCTGGGACAGTTGCAAGTAGAGCCCCATTATTTAATTTACCTATTTTCCATATTATGTGTGATTACACATCGCATTTGCAAACATTAACTCAAGATACATTAGAGACCCAACTACAAGAGCTGCAATTATGAAATTCTTCAGAAAAACAGAGGTGTAATTTTTGTTGTCATGTACTTGGCAACAGATTCTTAAACATGACACCAAAATCACAATAAAAATTATTGTATTTCCAAGGTGACTGCTAAGGGAAAGCAAAGTTATAACTTACCTAAGAGGAAGTGTGGTGCTTGATGCAGACTTTGTGCTCAATATACAGAAAGAGCAATACAACGAAAAACCATGTAAACTTTTAGTAAGTGTTTGAGTTGGTATTTCTCCAAAGAAAGGATATTTATGGTAAGTCCTTGGAGAGACCATCAGCATTACTGGCTACTGGTTGTTAGATAAGCTTTACTTCAGTCATATTTTAAATAAAGATGTCCATAAACTAATGGTTAAATATAGCTATACAGAGTAACTGAAGCATCCACACGTTTCTCATGCCAATGCAAAATACTGGCAGTCACCTCACATATATTTGAGAACTTCTTAATAAATTATATGTAAATATCCAGGGTAATCTAACAACTGACTCTAGGAATCATCTCCTGAGAGCACTATAATCACATCTCTGTATGGTATTTTGCCCATGAACGTGGAGAGCATCCTGTTTCAAAACAGTTGCAAACTGAAAGTGAGTGGTCCATCTGCCCATGCTGCGATGAACACACAGGGGCTGCAGAAGAGAGAACAATGTGTGATTTCATTGAAGGGTTTGCCAAAGGCAATTATTTGGTGGCAGAAAATTAGAAAAATAGTGGTTGTATAGTACTGGGATCAAAAACAGACACATGGTTGCAAATGGACATTTTAGATTCCTTCTGGAAACCGTGATCACAAATAAGAAATTCAGGTAAATGTGATTATAGAAACTATGGCAAACAAGAGTAGACATATTTAGCCAATGTGCGTGTGTAGAGGTTCAAACTCAATTGCTAAGTAGATTAAAACTGATATCATAATTTATTCCTTTTTAACTTGTCTAAATTGTTATATCATTAAACACAGAATCAGATGTTTATAAAACTATGGAATGGGGGATGGTAACATAATCATTGACATAATTTTTCTGTAAAACAACTTTCATGAAAGTAGCCAGAGGCAGAATATAAACAACCTTCTGTGCAAATAAAACCCTTCTTTACAAAATCATGGTAGCAGCCAGAGCAGTAGATGGGTTAAGGTATAAAAGCCTTATCATCTTGCAAAAGCAGCTTTTAGGTAATCAAGTCAGTGTGTCCCTCTGTCTTTCCTCTGTAGAGAAAGTTCATCACATATCAAAAGTTGTATTTGCTTTTCATTCATACTTAACTTCACTTTCAGTGATTTGGTTCCAAAGCAAAAAGCACTGGGATCATTCTTATACAAACATGATATGTCTTGTTTTCAATGTCCAAAATTTAGAAAATTCTGATCACTATAAACTCTGTAAGCCAAATGTGAATTTATGAAAACAGATATTTAATGGCATAGGAATATGTTAGTTATACTTAAAATAAATGTGAAATTTGTGTAGCTAACAATTGTAGCAGGAATCTTAGAGAGTCTTATTAATAAAATCAAACCTGGGGCCAGTTATTGGGGTGAAATGCTGGATGGTCAGAGAGACAGAACAAGCCACAGCTAACCTCACCTGACCAACTTCTCAGCTGATCTTGTTTCCTCAGACTGGAAGCCTCTGTGTCCTTATATCCAAATGACTCTCAGCTGAACTGTGCTGCTCAAAACCTAAAAGCTTAACCAGCCAAATGTTTCTAGTTTCTGGTCCTTATATGTACCTTTCTGCTTTCTACCACCACTCCCTGGGATTAAAGGCTCATTTCTTGGGATTAAAGGCGTGTGTCACCATGCCTGGCCATTTCCAGTGTGGCCTTTCACTCACAGAGATCCAGAGGGATTTCTACCTCTGGAGTGCTAGGATTAAAGGTGTGAGTGCCACCATTTTCTAGCCTTTGTACCTAGTGGCTGTTCTGTCTCTGATCCCAGATAAGTTTATTAGGGTGTACAATATTTTGGGGAACACAATACCACCACGAACAATTGCTTCATTGTGTGGAATAACATGTAGGTATGAGTATGATCTAGATAGCTATAGTTTAATTTGGGGCATGCCCAAAATTTATTCTTAAATTTTTGAATAGTATTAGTTGTAGGTATATTTTCTTATAATTAAAGAATTAATATTTTGCCTTCTCATTAGTTATTTTGGTATTGACTGTAGAAAAATGCTTCATGGGAAAATAACAATCAGTATTGATTCATTTTCTTTATTAATTAAAAAAAGTTAAAATCTGTTCTTAATGCAATTTGGAGTTTCTAGTTAATTAAACTTTTATGAATCCTCACTATATCCTTGCAAGAAGGTACTTATCAGCTTCATGAAAAATGAAGTGTATAACATATTACTTCAAAAATCAGTTAATTAAATATTCAAATCCATGCCTGAAATTAAAATATGGCTGATGAGACGCAATTGGTTTTTAAAGGTGTTTGAAAAGCACTACTGGTTGACTCTTTGTAAAACTGACCTGGATCACTAAGTTACATAGTTGTAATTATAGCAACAAACATTTCTGGTACATTATTTTGCACAATCATTTATTAATTTCCCCCACTATCTCTCAAATGTCATTTGAGCTGCTGCATAAGCAGCAGTCTAAATCATTTTAATTGCTAAATTTCCTTCTCAGGACTACTTTAAAATAAAAAGGCAATTTAGGCAATTAATCTGTCAGTGAGGAAACAACATAGATAAAAGCCTGATTAGCTAGAAGCCAACTTATCAGAGACTTCAGTTAACTGTAATTTGGGGGGAATGAATTAACTTCAGGAAGGAAAAGGCCACATTTTAGACTTTGAAACAAAGCAAATAGATGCTCCACACAAACATTGGAAGACAGCCGACTTTTCACCCCGTAAGAATAAAACAGCTTACGATTTTAGCCCTCTCTGCTCTTTCCCAACAATTCTGGGGGATGTAACCATGAACTCTCCTCTGCTGAGAGTCAACCCTGACGCCTCTCCTATTTGATCCTCTGACATGACTGAACTTTTGAACCCTAGTAGGCATAGAATATCATCTTAGCTTCATCATTTTCTCATTCTTAATCCTTTTCCTCATATAAACACGAAATTGCATACTTCCCCTGAAAAATATTCAGTTTATAACAAAACGTGATAAATATTAAACCACATAACCCATTTTATCACCTTGTGGCCTTAGTATCATTTCATCTACACATTTCCTGTTGATAATTCTTCCAAAACCTTTCACATGTGGTCTCATCTTAATTTGTTTGTCTTTCCTTTGTGTCCAAAACATTATTTACTTATTAAGAGGTGAGCATGTGCATGCCACAGTGTACATGTGAATGTCAGAGGACAACTTGTAGAATTCCCATTTTCTCCTTCTACAATGTGGAGTCCAGGGATCAAACATGGGTTGTCTGGCTTGGTGCCACATGTTTCATCCATTGCATCATCTGGCTGGCTCTTCTCTTTTTCAATAGCGAAGTAACTGAGTGGATTTTTTTTTTTTTTTTTTTTTTTTTGGGGTTTTTCGAGACAGAGTTTCTCTGTGTAGCTGTGCGCCTTTCCTGGAGCTCACTTGGTAGCCCAGGCTGGCCTCGAACTCACAGAGATCTGCCTGCCTCTGCCTCCCAAGTGCTGGGATTAAAGGCATGCGCCACCACCGCCCGGTCTGAGTGGATAATTTAAAGAATACATTTTTCTATAGCATGTGATTAAATATATTAAAGCCTATGTTGAGTAAGTAGGAAATATTATCTTTAAATATATTTAATTTACCATCCATAAATAGCTTTATTGTCTAGTAAATTAAGGTCTGAGGAGTAGGAATTTAAAAAGTATGATGTTGGAGTCTCTTGGATTCCGGTAAGGCAGTTCTAACAACAATATGATGGATGATAGCATCTGTTGGTACAGAGCACCCATGATACCTCAGACCTTCCTCTTCTTATGAAGTCATTATTGTCTTGAGAGGGCACACTCGTATGATTTCATCTGCTCCTAATTACCTCTAACATGCCCTACATTCATATAAAACTGCTACTTCTTGGGGACATGCAAATAATTGCCTATCATTGGCCTTCTTTGATATTAAAATCACATGTTCAGTAACCAGAGTAACCTCACTGCACCAATGGTGTTTATATAAGCTAAGCTATGGCAAATTGCTGAGCCTAATTTTTTAGGCTGTCATATCTATTTTTTAAAGAAGTTTTTGAAATTAAACAAGAAAATAAGTGGCATAATGTGTTAGTAGCCAATTCTGTTGCAAATTTCCTGAGAAAGACAACTTAAATGTGCAAAATGTTCATTTTGGCTCATGACAAGTTTTCAGCCATGGCTAGCTCACCCCACAGCTTGAAAGCCTCTGGGGAGGCATTGGACTCTTATAAGCACATCATAAGGCAGAGCTTCTTGCCCCGTGGTCTCTGGGGAAATAGAATGTCAGAGGGCAATAATACTATCCCTATGGATACATCTCAGTGACTTACTGCCTCCAGCTAGGTGCCACCTCTGAATGCTCCACCATTTTTGAGTCTATCTATAGATCTTTCCATTAATTAGGCAAGATCCTTCAGGATCCAAATACCTGTCTATGTCTGGGGACCAATACATCAACATATCAGTTTTGGGGGGAAGTTCATATCAAATCATGTTTTAAGTTCCTACTCACCAACTTTTCATTATTAAAGCACATGTTGAGTTAGTAGCAAATACTATCTTTAAATATGTTTAATTTATTAACATTCATAAATGGCTTTAGTGTCTACTAAACTTTTTATTTTTTTAAAACTTACCTATAAGGAATTAGAAATGACAAATAAACTCATGAAAATATAAACATTGTTAGTAATGAGAGAAATGTAGATCAATTACTAATATCAAGCAGAGGTTTTTTTAATTGAAAATAGATATATTTTTATACAATATATTCTGATTATGTTTCCCCTCCTCAATTCCCAGATCCCCATTTCTCCTAACAAAGAAGTCCTATGTCTATAGGTGGAAGTTTACCTGAAAATTATAAGAAGAAAAAATATCCAAGAAAATTTTAGTTGTGAATATTCTAAGCTCTGATTACCGGGGCTGCTTGTAGGTGATTCCTTAAATTAAACAGGATATTTGCATTGTCCCTTCAATGAGGAGATTTTATATATGAAATTCAAAATGTCATTTTTATCATCCCTTAGCTCTGGCTAGAAGAATATGCCTATTCTATAAGTATTTCTTCATTGATCTTATCTCTCCTTATTCAGGTCGAGTGTTGCTCCTAAAACTTTGTCATACAATGATTGACTTGTTTAATACAGAACATCTATATATGATTTCAGTTTTTCTCTTCAGAGAAATATGACAGGTCTTCTGTAAGTAGTCAAAGAGTAACACGTACCAGGATTAGTCAACATTGACTTGCTTAATGTATTTTAGACTCATCATAGAAACCAGTCTGCAATTACTTCCTATCATCTGCTGTGGGCTCTCTGGATATTCTCTAGTGCTGGTACAGATTCCTCCACAGTCAGCGTTCTGATGGTTCAGTCATTTGCCCCACACCACTCAGATCCTGGGCTTCCTGACCCTTTCTATCCACACTGAATGGGTCATGCCTCCCATGTCTGATGACATGTCATATTCCAGGCAACTACTCTCCTGAAGACATTTTAAAATTATCTTTTTGGAGTCAACATAAGCAAGCAGATGGATAATCTGCTTGAAGGCAGCTGAGGTCATATATTATCAGACATTAGGGAAATCCTATATGTAACCAAACATCTGCATTTGCAAAATAGTGCTGAAAGCTTTCCAAAAAGAAAAAATCTCTCAAACCCTTATTGCTTGCCAATTTAGCAACTGAAAGATGTATAAAAAGGTAATCATGAAAACAGAGTCAGTGTGATTTTTGACTGAAAGTGTCCATTGAGATCATGTTTTTCAACTCAGTAATTTCACAGATGGAAAATGGAGCCAAGAAAACTTAAATATTTCACCCAATTTTGCACAGCTAGTTACTGTTAAAAGTGGAACTGAAATGCAGTCCTTGCACCAATGCTTCATTGCCATGTGGTCATCTCACTTTATTATCCTGCATGCATTAAGACTGTACTCTAAGGACAACACATAAGTCTCCAAGCATTTTTAGTGAGGTTTATATAATCGTATTGGAAAAATGACAGTCAAAATTATCTTCTCTATATGCCCAGAGAATGCTTTCTCCTGAAGGAAATACTCAATATCAGATTAGGATAACAAGATCTTCCTAAAATGAATGTTTCCATTTGCTGAATTAAATATTCAAGGCTTCCCAGAAATGTGTTGGCATGAATTCATACGTTTGAACATTTCCTTTCTAGCTTATAAGAAATAGCCAAAGAAATGAGGAAATATGAAATTGGGTTTAAGCTGTATCATCCATGGAAGCAAATATACATCATTTTATACGTGCCAGAAACTATGAGGAATGTTTGATGGATATCAGTTAGATGAAGCTCTGGACAGACTGAGAAATCATCTTCCTGTAACTCTGGGGCTAAATGCGAAAAACAACGGGATGATGGACCACTAGGGATTAGCTAAAATGGGCAGGGTTGACAAGCAGAATGGTAAATTTGATTAAAGCTCTTTGACCCAGCAGATGTTAGTGTGGGTGTCCTAGTGTGAAAGCATTATCAATTGAAAGGTACTATGGATTTGTACTACCAAGTAATAGAAATCTGACAATGTTCTCAAGAGTCTGGCATCAAACAATACTTGCTTTATATCCTGCATTCACATATATTTCAGTATTTCATTCATTAGTCTGTTTAAAATTCTTAATTTATTTTACTTTTTTGCATATTGTTGCTTTGCCTGAATGTGTGTGTGTGTGTGTGTGTGTGTGTGTGTGTGTGTGTGTGTATGAATGGATGGATGTGTGTTAATATACCATGTGTATGCCTGGTCAGAAGAGTGCATCTGATCCCTTGGAACTGGACTTATGAATGGTTATAAACAGTTTCAGTGTGCTGGGAACCAAACCAGGTCTTTTGGAGCAGCCAGGACTCTTAACTTCTGAACCATGTTAACAGCCATTTACTATATTCAATGAAATGGATTGCAGGATTCTTATGTATAAATTCTATCATTTTGGCATAAATTACTTTATTTGTATTTTACATTTATGTCACAGTTAGTGCGCTGCATTGTTTCTGAAGAACTAATTATAGACAAAGTCCTGAACTTTATTTCAAATAAAGAGCAATCAAATATGTCTGCTTAGAGCAGTATGCCTGGCTGGATTGCAAATGCTGCCGTTATTGGTGAAATTATTAAGGCCACTCCACGTAGTTAAAAGGGAGGTTTATATTGTGGGGTAACTTACAAGTGAAGGGATAAGTAACAGGGTCTGGGAAAGGTGCGGCACAGTCCGGTGATGTTCTCTGGAGAACTCTGCTCGGTCTACCTCCAGCGTCCAGGGTCCAGGAACCAAGAGAGCTGGCCCATCCGGATATTGGGTCTTCAGGGTCCTCTCTTGGCCCGCCTTGTAGGCATGGCAGTTACCGAAGCCTCAATGGGGGTTGGAACTTCCAAATCAAAGCTGGAATGGCTACCCACTACAAGCTGTTATCATTGCTGAAGAATTTAAAAGCATTAGTGTTAGCATGCTCCTAGCACCTCACATAGGCTAATGAAAATTTTGAACTACTGGTCAATGGTTAAAATTCATATAGATAGCAGATAGTTGTTAGTGAAGCATGATTTGAGCAAGTAGAAAACACTGGCAAGATTTCCCCAAAATATGAAGGAAATAAGAAGATTCCTCTAGGCCGGGCGGTGGTGGCGCACGCCTTTAATCCCAGCACTCGGGAGGCAGAGGCAGGCGGATCTCTGTGAGTTCGAGGCCAGCCTGGTCTCCAAAGCGAGTTCCAGGGAAAGGTACAAAGCTACACAGAGAAACCCTGTTTCGAAAAAACCAAAAAAAAAAAAAAAGAAGATTCCTCTTATGTCTTGTTGGCCATTTTCCTAACAAGTAATGATTCATTGTAGTGAACTGATTGATGCACCATTTAGATACCACTTAAAGGACTTCAGCTATGGAGAAAATGCTTCAATTATAAGCTCTTTTGATGATTGATTCTACTGCAAACTGTTGCCTCTACCAGTATGCATAAAACCACCATCAGTTTAAGGTAGAATATAAAAATGGGCACCATGTTGAGCTGTCTGCACAGCAGTGCTTCCTAGAATCAAACCAGGCTTTCACTGAGTACCCTGCCCCCCCCCCACACACACTTTTAACCAGCTGATTTCCATTCTAGCATTCACAGGTGTTGATACAAGACAGTATAATTAACATGCTGTACACTAAAGTCAGTCTCTGAAACTCCACCCCTGAGGAACAAACCAGTGTCTTTTAGTGTTGGAATTTCTTGATAATTCTCAAAAAGAAATGGGCAATATGATTTCCTGTGTAACCTCTTCTTGCTTGTAACTGTTGCCAGCTCATTTGAATACTGTTCACATCAACTCATCTGTAGGCTGTTTTCAGATTACAGAGATCATAACTCACAACTTTCCCAAGGCATTTGCTCCTAAATAAATAAGCACTACGAATGCCATTTTCACTGCTGAATGAGTCCTGTTTAGGCAATAAATGCATTTTATGATCATTCTTCTCCTTGCCCATCAATTTGCTACCTCTGTTTGAGGAAAAGGGCCTCCTTAGGCAGCTGATTTCTGGCAGCCTCAACTAAACCAAATTTGTCAAATCAAAGAAAGGGTGACTGATGGCTATAGGCAACTAGAATATATTTGTTCCTATAATGTGGTTGACAGTCTGGAGAACTTGGATGGCTAAGGATAAGCCATTAGAGTGTCAGAAATGGCAGCCAACCAAACCAACTCTGGCCTAATCTTTTGCCAAAACCACTTTCTCAACAACAGAAAAATCCATATTTCTGTGACGGATTTATTCATGTTCTTGGCTTTTTTGAATATCTATTTAGACAACTGTCAGTCCTTTAAACATGCTGATAGGAAGCCCTCTATTTGGCCATCTGAGATGATGTCTGGGCAATATATTCAAAAGTGAGTCTCCATTAAGCCTCGAAATTATAAATAAACTTAAAATTCAAAAGGAAAACAGCATTGATTGAAATGTAAACATTATAGAAATGTTTCACAACCTTTCACAAAACAATACACAAATAAATAGTTTCTATGTAATTACTCAGTTAACATAAATAGAGAAAATCTAATTAATTCCTGAATCATAGAACATGTTAAAAGGTTATACTATATAATGCTTAGAAAATGATGGCACTCAAAAATAATAATGTCTTATAAAGTATGAAATGTAGCTAAAGTACCAATCAAAAACAAATATCTAAATTTGGTTCATTAGTTTAATTAAAAAATAGAAATGAATGAAAGATTAGAGGAAGAGGAAAAAGTGTCATATTGCATTTACCAAAAACATAACTTATTTCTATGAGTTATGACTTATTTGTTACCTTCTGATAGGTAAAAACAAAATATTTCTATACTCTGTATTGTAGCTATAGACATATACATATGTATTATGCATGTATGTATACATGTATGCATATAAAAATGTATTCTAAACTTTATCAAGTCTTCTTAAAGGTTGGAGCTATTCATATAGGATACTTACACTGTCAGATTAAATTGAGGTTTCTATAAACATTTATGACAAACAAAACATGTCAGAAAATCTGATACAAATTTATTTAAGAAGCAGGAAATCAGAGTAAGCTAAACATGACACCTAGATATTGGAATATATAACCACTAAAATTAAGATCATGAGGATGACTTTTATGTAAACAGGGTTGAAAATTCTGTCCACCTTGCAGCTATATTCTGGATACCAGTTTGCATGTATTTATACTATTTTTATAAACTAGTTAAGTACCCCATTAGTCAATAATATACTATAGAATGTGTGTCTTTGATAATTTTGTGTAAATATTTTAGTTCAATACATATTCTTAGAAGTTACACGTTTGAAATATTTTAGATTTTGATTTTTCATAATCAACTTTAGTGTATTTTATAAGTCCTCTTTTAAAATAAATTTATCAGAAATCCTAATTATCTACTTTAATTTTGTAAACAAAGTTATCTTTCTTCTTTGTCTCTTATTGAGGAAAAAAAAATGGAATAAAGGCCAGGAAAATTGAGTCAATTTACAAATTCAGATTTAAATCATTTAAAATGTATTGCCTACATATCTAAGTTAGTGAGCACCCAATCAATGTTTATGTTGCTAGACAAGAATTAGAGAGAGCTATCCCTGAATCCCACCAGCTGTAACACTTGGGAGAGCAGGCTCTATGCCCTGCCAGGGCAGCACTCAGATCCAAACCTTTTAGTGGAGGTGTGGGTGAGCCACCCCGAAATTTTGAGCATGGGACAGCCTTCTCCATTTCCCATCTGGTAAACCAACCCTACAGCTACCCAGGCCCAGACTCGGGTTATGACTTGTCCTGCCCTAAGTTCTAGCTCATCTAACATCTGCTGGGCATGTGAAGGAAACTGACTCTCACACCCAAAGCGGCAGGATTCCCACAACACAGGAGGCCAGCAGGAGGTCCAGGAAGAGTCCTACTGGGGGCCAGCATCAATCATTTAGTGGAGACTAAGGGCCTTGAACCAGAACTATGACTTTTTGCACAGAACACTTGAAGGTAGAGACATATGGACAGAGGAGTATGCCGCGTGACTTGTTGGGTTGCATTGCAGCTTCCTTGATGAGATTTTTAATTCCTTCACGAATTTTTGTTTTATTCGGGGGCAGGGGAAGGGAGCAGATGGCAAATGTGAATGGACAGAGAATAAATGGGATCAAGATACAGGATCTGGAAAACACATAGAACAAATAAATTTTACTAATAAAAAATAAAACTATATCTTTAAAAGTATTAAAAAAGATTCATATCACTGCATAAAGACTAACAGTACTTACCTTTACAGATGATAAAATCTGAATTCTATAACAATTCCTTTGGAAATTGGAGAAGGCATTTAGGAAAGGCTTGCACATGCTGGCAGGTGTTTGCCAGATTCATGCACATCTTAACTGTATAATTTTTTTCTCAATTTTTAGGTCAACTCTATTTGAACACCATTATAGCTCTTATGAAATCTAACCAATATGATTGCCTCAACAGTAGATGAACAATGACAAAAACAATAGGTATATGCTAACATGGGTGGAGAAAAGGCCTTGACTTTACACAAAGAACTGTAGGCAACCAAAATGTACTGAGAGTGAGAGAAATAGTCTTCACCAGGGAAGAGCACACCAATTAGTTAATCAATAACAAATGTTCAACCCTGAAAACATAATAGAAGTCAATACACACACACATATATACATATGTATATATGTACATATATGCATGCAACAGCAAATATTTTTAAAAGCCCATGAATGTGAAAGAGACCAAGGAGGGGTATGCAATATACCTATTTAAATGAAAAAGAAAATTTGTCTTCTACCCCTTTATGTATTCAACACTCAAATTTGATCTCACTATCTTTTAAAAGCACAATTTCCATTTTTGTCTTTCAAAATAGTATGCTTACATAGGAAGGTAGATTTTTTTAAATAAATTTGTTTTTCTTAAGAGATTTTCTATTCATTTTACATACCAACTACAGATTCCCAAGTGCTCCCTCCTCCCGCCCCCCCCAGCCTTCCCCACCCATCCCACTCGCCATTCCCACCTCCTCCAGGTAAGTTCTCCCATGGGAAGTCAGCCGAGCCTGGTACATTTAGTTGAGGCAGATCCAAGCCCCTCCTCCCTGCAACAAGGCTGTGCAAAGTGTCCCACCATAGGTACTAGGTTCCAAAAAGCCATCTCATGCACTAGGGACAGGTTCTAATCCCACTGCCTGGGGGCCCTCTATACAGTTCAAGCACAACAACTGTCTTGTCTGTCCAGAGGGTCTAGTCCAGTACCATGGGGATCCTCAGCTATTGGTTCACAGTTCATGTGTTTCCACTAGTTTGGCTAGTTGTCCCTGTACTTTTTCTAGTCCTGGTCTCGATATCCCTTGCTCACAGAATCCCTCCTCTCCCCCATTGACTGGACTCATGGAGCTTCACCTGGGACAGAAACTAGACATGAAAATACCTAACAGTACAATTAAGAAGTGGGCTGTAGAGCTAAACAGAGAATTCTCAACAGAAGAATCTCAAATGGCCAAAAGACATTTAAGGAATTGCTCAATCCTTACTCATCAGGGAAATGCAAATCAAAATGACTCTGAGATACCATCTTACACCTGTCAGAATGGCTAAGATCAAAAACACTGAAGACAGCTTATGTTGGGGAGGATGTGGAGCAAGGAAGGGGAACATTCCTCCACTGTTGGTGGGAGTGCAAACTTGTACAGCCACTTTGGAAATCAGTATGGTGGTTTATCAGAAAATTGGGAATCAATCTTCCTCAAGACCCAGCTATATCACTTTTGGGCATATACCTGAGGGATGCTCAATCATACCACAAGGCACATGCTCAACTATGTTCATAGCAGCATTATTTGTAATAGACAGAACCTGGAAACAACCTAGATGCCCCTCAACTGAAGAATGGATAAAGAAAATGTGTACATATACACAATGGAATACTACTCAGCAGAGAAAAACAATGATATCATGAAATTTTCAGGCAAATGGATGGACTAGAAAATATCCTGAGTGAGGTAACCCAGACTCGGAAGGTAGATTTCAATTTACTCTCTTCTTTAGGTGAGTGATCCCTGTGCTTTGTAGCTTATTAGCAGTTGCTTCTTTCCAAGTAAAGTACTCATCAACAAAACTGAACTGACTATTATAGCAAAGATTCCAACTATATGTTTTATGTTTAAGTGCTCATAGATTTTGCTTTCCACTTATTTCCTGCCTTGCTCCATATGTGAATTGCTGAATAGAAAGTATAGATGTTCTCTGCTTTTGGTGTTAGATCAGGCCTAGTCATGTACAGAAGCAACTGTACTAGTTAGATTTTGTCAAATTAATGCAAGTTAAGAGATGTGGGTAAATTTGCAATCTCAGTTAAAAAAAAAAAGGCTACTATATTGACCTGTAGACAACTTTATATTTATTTTACTAATGATTTGTAGTGGGTAGCCATTCCAGCTTGGATCTGGAAGTTCCAACCCCATTGAGACTCTGGCAACTGTCACGCCTACGAGGCGGGGCCAGGGGAGGCGCCTGGAGACCCGAGAGATGGATGGGCCAGCTCTCTCTCTCTGTGCCCTCTCTGTGCCGGGACGCTGAACAGTGAAGGTGGACTGTGCAGAGCTCCAGAGAACACCGCTGGATTTCGATACACCTTCCCCAGACCCTGTGACCTACCTTTCACTTAATTTGTGAGTTAAGCCATTAAATAAATATCCTTTTAACTACGTGGAGTGGCCAAAATAATTTCTCCAATATCTGGCAAACTATGAAGGCTTACAGAAAGATTCTTTCTCTAGAATCTGCTAATCAGGATTTACAAAACAGGCTTGTACCCAAAATTGATTTTATTGATAATAAATATGAATAATTAATGGATAGAACACTAACTCTCCAGAGTGAAGTTGTGGCTACTCAGACAGTATATAAGGAAGAAAGATTATCGTTAATTGATAGGATAAGGTCCATGGAATAATGTGTTTCTGAGGAACATAAAAACTTCTATGATTCCATGAGAAATCTGGAGTCCCTTGCAAGAGAGGAGGTTCACTCCTTAGAACAGACCCTAGGTGCTCGTTTGTAAGCCCTAGAAGAAACTCTCAGTAAACATGACAAGGGAACTAATAAGCAGAAGGTCAAGACCATAGAGGTTGTAACATCTCCAAATGACTCTCATACAATGGTTTATCCTGTTATCGTCCATGAGAAGCCAGCAGATGACACACATCCCGAGCCATATATGACATATACACTACAACCAATTTCAACAAGGGACTTTAAAAATATAAAGGAAGCAGTAGTTACGTATGGGATACACTCCACATATGTAAGACAGATGTTAAATTCGTGGTATACCTCACATAGAATCATTCCAGATGACTGGCATCAGTTAATTTCAGCTGTTCTAGAATATAGCCAGCAGTTACAGTGGAAAAGCTGGTTGAGAGAAGAGGCAAAAAATTTAGAACAACAAGGTAAAATCAGAGGTTTTGTGATCTCCCAAGATCAAATACTTGGTGAGGGATGTTTAGCTGACAGGAATGTACAAGCCACTTATGATGAGCATACAATATCCCTATTCCATACAGCAGCTCTAAATGCTTGGGAAAAAATTCCAGAACCTGGAAAACCAACTGAGGTATACACAAAGATATTTCAGGGACTGCATGAACCCTTCACTGATTTTTTTTTTACAAAGACTGAACATAGCTATAACAAGAGCTGTGTCAGACAAAGAATTAAGAAAAGTATTAACTGAGTCCTTGGCGTTCGACAATGCTAAAGCAGAATGCAAAAGAATACTTACACCATTAAAGATCAGATCAGCTCCTTTGGAAGAATGGATTCAATATACTAATGGTGTTTAGTCTCTTAACTACAGTAATGAAGCTTGGATAGGAGAGACAAATCCCAGAGGTGAAAGAAGGCCCCATAGTACCAAATGTTTTAAATGTGGTACACCAGGTCATATAAGTAAAAACTGTACATGGGGTACTCCTAGAAGTAATACTCCTTCTAGGAATAGCCTAAACAGGAGACCCCAACCACTTCCTGGATTATGTAGAAGATGTGGCAAAGGCCGACATTGGACCAGTGAGTGCAGATCAAAAATAGATATACAAGGCAACCCTTTACTGGTGGGAAATGCCTCAGGGAGCCTCTTGCAGGCTCCCAAACCAAACGTAGTATGAACATTCCCAGTCCCTGTGGAAGAAATTCCTCTCCAGGACAACTGAATAAACGAATACCTAATGTAAAAACCGATACTGCAATGGATGATAAAACAGCTTTGATAGATGGATCACAGTTTACAACGAACACTATAAAACAAATATTTTGGCAGACTTCCATAAATGAACAAAGACCAAAGCTTAGAATTCGAATTAATGTCCTGGTTCTGGAGGGCCTGGTAGACACAGGTGCAGATGTGACTATAATTACACCAAAATCATGGTATCCGAATTGGCCTCTTCAAGAGGTAGATGTCCAACTTTTAGGGATTGGCACCCTATCTCAGATAAAACAGAGTTCGAGATGGGTTGAATGCATAGGGCCAGAAGGACAGAGAGGAAGGCTGAAGCCATATGTAGCAAATGTAGCAGTAAATCTTTGGGGCCGAGATCTGTTACAACAGTGGAATACTCAGTTTAAAATTCTTACACTTTCAGAAAAGGAATACAGACCAATGCATGTTTCTAGGAATAATATCATAACATGCTATAAAAATCAGTCACCAACCATTCAGGCTGTTCACAAACAGAGCACGACTGTTGTTGAACTCTCAGAAGTACCAACTGCCTTACCTTTAAAATGGCTAATTAATAAACCTGTCTGGGTTGGACAATGGTCTTTGACAAAAGAGAAGCTACAAGCTTTAGAACATCTGGTTCAAGAGCAGTTAAATGCTCAACACATTGAAGAATCTACCAGCCCTTGGAATTCTTCTGTATTTGTTATTAAAAACAAATCTGATAATTGGAGAATGCTGACAGATCTAGGAGCTATTAATAAAGTAATTCAGCCAATCGGCTCCCTACAGACTGGGATGCCCTTGCCCTCTCTGCTACCCAAAGAATGGCCTATAATAGTTATTGACTTAAAAGACTGTTTCTTTACCATACCCTTACAAGAAAATGATAGAGAAAAATTTGCCTTCACAGTACCTAATTATAATAATTCTCAGCCAGTCAAGAGATATCAATGGAAGGTCCTCCCACAGGGAATGTTAAACAGCCCTACTTTGTGTCAATACTTTGTGCAGAAACCATTAGAGATAATTAGTGTAAAGTTTCCACAATCCATAATTTATCACTATATGGAAGATTTCCTATTAGCTGATCCAAAGTTAGATACATTAGAAAGCATGTTTGAAAAAGTAAAAAAAGTTTTGCCTCGCTGGGGACTGCAAATTGCTCCTGAAAAATGCAAAGAGGAGATTCTATTAATTACTTAGGATATAAGATAGAGCTACAAAAAATTAGACCCCAAAAGGTACAACTAAGAAGAGATAGATTGAAGACTCTTAATGATTTTCAAAAGTTATTAGGAAGCATTTCCAACTTACTGGGTATCATGGGAATACCCAAAGATGGACTACAAAATTTGGCTAATACTCTAGAAGGGGACAAAGAGTTAAATAGTCCAAGAGAATTATCAGCCAAAGCTGAGAAGGAATTGGCTCTAGTAGAAAAGACAATTCGAGAAGCACATGTGAATTGTGTAGATCCAGAACTTAAATGCATTCTTGTCATATTCCCCTCCAGACATTCCCCAACAGGTATTTTGATGCAGAGGGAAGATATTATATTGGAATGGATATTCCTACCATGTAAACCAAATAAGAAATTAAACACTTATATAGAAAAGATCTCTGATTTGATTCAAAAGGGTAAATTAAGACTTCGCCAGTTGACAGGAATGGACCCAGCAGAAATTGTAGTACCGTTAACTAATGAGGATTTTCATCACTATGGAAAGATAATGAATACTGGCAGAGAGCCTGCAGTAACTTTTTGGGAGAGATTAACAACCACTATCCCAAAAGCAAGAGGATAGAGTTCATAAAGAAGACTGAATGGGTCCTTCCTCACATTGTACGACAAAAGCCAATTTCTGGAGTCCTCATATTCTATACTGATGCAAATAAATCAGGGAAAACAGGATATAAATCAGGAGACTTAAGTAAAGTGGTATGAAGTCCATAAAGCTCTGTACAAAAGGCAGAACTGTATGCCATTCTTATGGTACTGATGGACTTCACAGAACCCCTCAATATAGTCACTGACTCTCAATATGCAGAGAGAGTTGTTTTACATATTGAAGCTGTTGAATTTATTCCTGATAATACAGAATTAACTTTATTATTCAATTGCAGGAAATCATTAGAAAAAGGGAACATCATATATATATATATATATATATATATATATATATATATATATATATATAACACATATCAGATCCCATACAGGTCTGCCTGGACCTTTAGCACAAGGTAAAAAAGGGGGGGGAAGAAAGGGAACAAATAGGTATAAGATATGATGGTAAATCATTGTATATACTAGTAAACAAATTTAGTAAAATAGCAACCTTAGATAATTTGCACTGTAATTTGTACTGTTATAGATTCTTATATGTTGATACAAATGCAAACTATTTTTATACTCCTGTTTAAGATAATTTGTATATTGATACAAATACAGAACTATATTTGTTACAATGTACATATATTTCTACTCTTATTTGAAACATTTTTATATTGATACAAATGTAAATTTATATCTCTCATACTTTATATATATTCTACTTCTGTTTAGGATATTCAGTATATTGATATATATTTAAGATTATTGTCATATTGCATATCACACTATATATTCCTACCTCTGTTATAAATATCTTGTGTATTGTCACAATTTTGAAGTCATTGTTCTTCAACATACATTTGCTTATAGACTGTTTACCTTGTTTATGTGAAGCCTTAGTCCTTAGGTTATTTCGGTAGATAAGACTTATAGATTTATAGTTGCCTATGCCTGTCATCTCTATAGTTACATTAGTTAGGTTATCCAGATTTACAGATACATAGGTCAGATGGACAGGTAATCTTCAAACACTTCATAGACCTAGAGAATATGGCATTTAAATAACTTAGAATTCTGTTGACATGAGACACAATTGCTCCTGGCTGCACCAATTGATCCCGAGAGAATGTTGGGCTTCTAAGACATTTCCATTTGGAAGTTTGTCTTTTTGACACAAAATGGTCTACAGGGCAAAGAACTGCCCTTGCCTTGATGGCTGACAGTACAAATGCAATGCTGTCCTTTCTGGACAAGTGGGACACAAGGAAAGCGACCACTGTACTCTGCCAAGACAGGGTAATATGGTCTTTCAGAAATCCTGCTTCTGAAAATGGTCTGTCAGATACTCTAGGCCTGTAGCCAATTTGAATGCACCAACAATGCTGAGAAACATTAGGTGTCTGTCTAGGCTGCCAGCTGTCTTGGTCTACTCTTGCAAGATTCCCGAAAGTTGCTTGCATCCATCTACCATTTCTCAGGTACCATTATGTTCCTTCTCAGGTCTTTGATGGGATTGAAGACTAGCAGTTATATGCTGTGGATATCGTTCTATATAAATAAAACACTGATGGCCAGTGACCAGGCAGGAAGTAGGTTGCCAGGCAGGAAGTAGGTGGGAAAAAGAGAGAGGAGAATTCTGGGAAGCAGAAGGCTGAGGAGAGAGACACTGCAGCCACCGCCAGGACAAGCAGCATGTGAAGACGCTGGTAAGCCACCAGCCACGTGGCAAGGTATAGATTTATAAAAATGGGTTAATTTAAGATATAAGAACAGTTAACAAGAAGCCTGCCACGGCCATACAGTTTATAAGTGATATAAGCGTCTGAGTGATTATTTTATAAGTGGATTGTGGGACTTCGGTGCTTGGGGAACTTGGAGAGAAGCCCTCCAACAACAGTTATAGTTACAACTTAGTATATATAATATCTTAGATAAAACATATTAAGTATTAGATTCAGGTTCTTTAGGAAAGGACACCTTTGAATGATCTTTATAACATGCCATTTACCTATGCTTTATACTTCTCTGGATTTTAGTATGTGTTTCTTCCTTGATATTGTTTGCATTGGTTGTAGTTACATCTTATCTAGGTCATTATCCCTCATTATTTCTGGACAATATTTGATAACCATTCCTTTGTATATAGTCTTGTATTAGTTTAGAACCTTCTTATTTAGACAAAAAGGGGGAGCTGTAGTGGGTAGCCATTCCAGCTTGGATCTGGAAGTTCCAACCCCCATTGAGACTCTGGCAACTGTCACGTCTACGAGGCAGGGCCAGGGGAGGCGCCTGGAGACCTGAGAGCTGGATGGGCCAGCTCTCTCTCTGTGTGCCCTCTCTGTGCCGGGACACTGAACGGTGAAGGTGGATTGTGCAGAGCTCCAGAGAACACCGCTGGACTTCAATACACCTTCCCCAGACCCTGTGACCTACCTTTCACTTAATTTGTGAGTTAAGCCATTAAATAAATATCCTTTTAACTACGTGGAGTGGCCAAAATAATTTCTCCAATAATGATTAATGTGGGAAGGCATCGCTCACTGTGGGTGGTTTCACCCCTGGGCAGAGACCCTGGTTTGTATAAGAAAACAAGCTGAAGCCGGGCAGTGGTGGCGCATGCCTTTAATCCCAGCACTTGGGAGGCAGAGCCAGGTGGATCTCTGTGAGTTCGAGGCCAGCCTGGATTACCAAGTGAGTCCCAGGAAAGGCGCAAAGCTACACAGAGAAACCCTGTCTCAAAAAACCAAAAAAAAAAAAAAAAAAAGAAAGAAAAAAGAAAAAAAACAAGCTGTTGAACCATGAGGAGTAAGTCAGTAAGCAGCATTTCTCTATTGCCCCTGCTTCAGTTCCGGCTTCCAGTTTCTTGCCTTGAGTTACTGCCCTGATTCCCTTCTCAAAGGATGATGAGCTGTAAACTAAATTAAAGCTTTGCTTCCCCAACCTGGTTTTGGCCAGTTGTTCCTCACAGTGACAGAAAGCACACTATGATAATTATCCTCCAGTTACGTGTAGGGAAAGCCTAGTCAGTAAACTTCTGTTGTTTTCCAATTTTAAACTTGCTTTCTTTGCCCTGCTATCTCAGGGAAACCTTCTTATGTGTTTGCTAAGCTCTTCCAAAGTCTCTTGGTGTGTGCTATCATCGAAGATTTTATATTGTGGGTCTACCCTCTCTCTGTGTTATGATCACCCCGCATACCTATTATTTATGTAAGTCCTCAGTATTTCTATGGAATGAAATAAATAGAGGATTTTTAAATCATTTTATTAAGTGGGCAATCATTTTAGGAAAAACATCTTATAGAAGCAAAAACTTAGGTAAAAGAAGAGAGTTGTTTACACACACAATTTTCTACAGTTTGAATTATTAGTCAGTGCATCTAATAAGTCAATTGCTCCCATCACATTGACTATATTCTTTAGACAAGATGCATTTAAGTTTAGCACAGTTGTCTTATTTATCTTTTCTTGTTCAAATTATGTTCATTTAGGACAAATATTTAGTAACTTAATTTTTATCATAAATATTTTAAAGCCATGTTATTTTTTTGGGCTGAATCATCTTTTTCTGTTCTCATCAATTTTTTCATAGAAAAGAGTTTAATAATAACTCACTAGAAGTTATGTAACTTAAATAACTTTGCAAAATTAATAACACAATGTCAAATATATCATGGCACATACATAATTATTGGAAAAACTCTCCCATTATTAAATCCCCAGTGAAGAACTATCATGAAAAAATAGGCAGTTTCTTTAAAAATTAAATATTCACAAAAATGCCTTAGTTTTACTTTAGAGACATAATGTTCACAAGATTACACAAAAGGAAGAAAAAGAAAATTTCTTCTTATATATATTTCAAATCACAAACACAAATATAAAAATACTAAAGTGATAAAAAGAGGATAAAATTGCCAGGCGGTGGTGGCGCACGCCTTTAATCCCAGCACTCAGGAGGCAGAGCCAGGCAGATCTCTATGAGTTCGAGGCCAGCCTGTTCTACAAAGCGAGTTCCAGGAAAGGCACAAAGCTACACAGAGAAACCCTGTCTTGAAAAACCAAAAAAAAAAAAAAAAAAAAAAAAAAAGGATAAAATTTAGCCAAGGTAACATGTCTTGTGTATAAACAATTCTATAAACCTAAGAGTCCAGTATTCATCTTTTTAGGCACATTGAGTCTTCATGGCCTTGGAATCCTCTGACAGGGCAACCCAAGGGAGGTTGAGCAATGTCTTTGTGTTAGCTAATGTCTTGGTTTAGAGAGTGCATAGGCCTTATAGGTTACATGTTCATTTAGCACTAAATCGTCTTTAGCTAGACATATTTGCTCTCTTTATAAATCCAATCTGCCATAAGTTATCATAAGTCAACAATAGTTTTAAAATCCTGCCTTTCTTCATGATGACTTGAAATGCAAAGTTTACTAGCTGTCTGACAGCAGGTCTCCAAATCAAAGCACTTGGAGTTTCCCTGGAGTCTCACTGAGGAGCTTTACAAGGTTTGGTGCCCTTTCTGTCAGCTGAGGCAAGCAAAGTGCTCTATTTTTGCAAGCACTTCACAGAGCACTAGCTTGCTTGGCTGAAGTTTTAATAAGGAGTAGTCCTTAATGCCACGTGTTTTTTGTTTGTTTGTTTGTTTTTTAAAGCCCTACTCTGGCCTTATTCCCCATTTAAGCTGTTTTATCAATTTGAATTTCTTTTTAGTGTATTCATTCCTTAACTCTTTTTTTAAACTTTCTTTTTATTATTATTATTTTAATTTTATAATTTAATTTAATTTTACATATCAGTCATGGATTCCCCTGTCCTCCCTCCTCCTGTGTGCCCCCCTGCCCTCCTCCCAATCTACCCCCCCATTCCCATCTCCTCCAGGGCAAAGGACTCCCCTGGGGATTCAGCTCAGCCTGGTAGATTCAGTCCAGTCCCCTCCTCCCTTCACTCAGGCTGAGCAAAGTGTCCCAGCATAGGCCCCAGGCTCCAAACAGCCAGCTCATGCACTAAGGACAGGTCCAGGTCCCACTGCCTGGAGACCTCCCAAACAATTCAAGCTAATGGACTGTCTCACTTTGCTCAATCTGTAACAAGCAGATGTCAACAAGCTACATATATTTACAAAGAAACATACATTTCCATCATTCTCTTGACTTAGATTCTCAATATTTGCAGTTTAAAAAGTCAGTGTCTCCAAACCTTCCCTTCTAGGTAAAGGTATATGACTCCAATGTTCATCGAGGTCCTTTGGTTTCTACCATGGATTTTATATTAGGTCAGTAACAGTTTTAGATATGACATATTTTATATTGACATCTTCATTTTGTTTATGGCAAAGATGTACATGTTACAGAATTTCTTTTCCACCCACACCACCCCACTAATATGGATGAATTGATGTCTAGTGCTAGTCTTTTAATGTTTCTTGTACTTGGAGGTGATTCTCTTCCCTCATCATTGCTTGATAAAAGTAGCCTTGGACAGACTCTTTCTACAAGAATAGAATAACACACTGCAATCAAAAAATAATAAAAAGAACACTTTTTTTTTTTTTTTTTTTTTTTTTTTTGGTTTTTCAAGACAGGGTTTCTCAATGTAATTTTGGTGCCTATCCTGTAACTCACTCTGTAGACTAGGCTGGCCTTGAACTCACAAAGATCTACCTGGCTCTGCCTTCTGAGTGCTGGAATTAAAGGCATGCACCACCACTGCCTGATAAGAACACTTATTATTGAATCTATATTCTATTACCATCCTTATAAAATAAAATAGATAAGCCTCTTATTGAGAAATTTTCAGGGGCAAATTGAATCAGATTGTAATGGATTCTTTATATTTTGACAGAACTTATCAATTTAAAGTTTGAAGCTTATATTTTGTAACAACCTTTTTTTTTTTTCCAAAATGACAAAGCTAATTCAGCAGAAAAGTCCTCATGTCCCTAATAGAGGTTAGTGTGCCTTGATATTTATCACTTACAGGTCCAAGATATTACCAAGATTAATACCTTAGAGGAAACAACAAATGATCCAAAAATACCCTTATTTCCCCAGGACTGTGGGATTCCTTACTGTTACTTACAAATCATTATAACATTAGCTTTTTTCTGTATAGTACAGTCCTACATTGCTTTTTTATAAATCTTCCCAAGAAACGAGATTCAGCCACATAACACATTAATTTCTATTTCTAAAGGCTACTATTTATTGTATTTCAAAGTTAATCATTGAAACTACTTTTCTAAACATGCAAAATTGTTTTCAATTTTTATTTTATTTTACATTATATCCAAATGAGATGGTAAAATAAATTATAATTTTTGTATCACTATGCTTACTGCTTTTTTCAAACAGTTGAAAAAATGGATTAAAGCTTCCATGATAGCTTATTGAGTAAAATAATAAATTTTATTTATTGATATATTTCACATTTACTGTTATAGTCATCTTATTTCAATTCCAGAATAATTTTAAGGTAAATGATACTTTTACTATTTAAACTTAGGCAATTTAAAATTTAATAAAAAAACAATTCAGTGTTCTTAAATTATTTTCAAAAGTAAGAGATCTATTTTATCAAATTTGTTGTTGAAAAAGCATTTTTCATTTACTTATTATTATTATTATTATTATTTTGTGTGTGTGTATGTGTGTGTGTGTGTGTGTGTGTGTGTGTGTGTGTGTTCACATGCATGCATGTATCCATGGAGGCCAGAGGTGATCACTATCCCAGAAACTGGAGTTGCAAGTGACTGTGACCCATCTTACCTGAGTGCTAGGACAAAATTCTGGTACTCTGGAAGAGCAATATACTCTCTTAACTGTTGGACTATCTCTCCAGGGCAATCTCCTAAATATTAAATTTACAACAAATACAATGCCAAGGAAATATGAATTCATAGACATAAGTATGTCACCAAGAATGCCAAATGTCTTGCTTACAATATTCTCATTGAACTGATGAGACAGACTCATCAATTTTTTGCTTTGTCCAAAGGCAATCAGATCATGTTTGTCCTGAAGAGTAGTCAGAGTTGGCTTTGTAAAACATTGCCAGTAACCACTGTAATAAAATTTGAAACTAGAAATGAATGTATTGAGGAAGTTCAGAACCATGAACCATAGCTACTATCTCCAACTACTGTGAAGAGATGAATAGCAATAATAAACCTGTTACTGATATTTGCTGATTATTTTCTGTGTGTAATTTACCTAAGCATTTTTCCTTTCCTGCCATCTTACCATCCTGTTATACAGAGTCCTCAGAAATGAGAATATGTGGAATAATGGGATAGAAACTACTTGAAGACAGATAACTCAGCAGTATAGGATTTGTTGACATAGCTGTTGGATTTATTTTGATTTTCCCCTGACTTTTGCAAAAATACATAGATCTATTACACAGGACACTTTAATGTGGTTGTTTAAAAAAAAGAATGAAAGGTGCTTCAGGGACACAAGGCATGGTACACACCTGAAATCCCAAGGCTTGGTTTGCAAGAAGAGGATGGTTGAATTTGGACCACCTTGGACTACATAACAAGCTCAGACAATCTGAGTTACATAGTAAGAGCCCTATGTAGTCAGACATTCTCTGTCCTGCCAGCCAGTTCCCAAATCATGACATGGAGTCTCATTATTAATTATAAAAGCTTGGCCAATAGATTGGGCTTGTTTATAGCTAGCTCTCGTGACTTAAATTAACCCATTTCAATTATTCCATGTGCTGCACCAAGGCTTGTTTACCTCTTCTATGTACTGTCCATTCTGCTTCCTTTGTGTCTTCTCACATCTCCACCCTTCTTCCCAGTATCCTCTGTGCCTGGAAATCCTGCCTAGCTATTGTATATTCATCTTTTTATTAAACCAATCAAAGTGACACTTCTTCACAGGATATAAAAAGATTATTCCACAAGATTTCCCCCTTCTTGTCTAAATAAAAAGGAAAGTTTTTAACTCCACCACAATAAAACTATATACAATAAAAACAATTATCAGGTAAAAATTACTTTTGCAACATTTGATCCATTTGTATTTGGCATATTTGGAGAAAATATTGTATTATCTATCTTATCTTGATGAATTTAAAGTTTTATACCTAAACCATTTTTATTATAACTTGTATTACCATCTTGAAACTCTTTTTAGACCTCAAAATGTATTTTTTAGATAAACGATTTAATATTTTATGTCTCTCAACCTTATAAACTTTACATCTCTTATATAAGTTTCTTTTTGAATTTGGTAACAAAGAAAACTATAAAACTATAACTAACTATCTAGTCTTCAGTCTTCATCAGAGACTCAAGAAGGATGAAATATTATTTGAAGTGCAGGGAAAGCAATTTCCAAAACTAATAGAAATGACAGAAACAATGGGCTGCCTTAGCAGTCACCCAAGTTTCCTCTGTAACTTTGTCGCATCTACCTTTGGCCTACAGGCCTAGGATATCTGACAGACTTTTCTGTGAACCAGGAATTTTGAAGGACTCTACTATTTTATCTTGACAAAGTTCAGCAATCTATTTTCTTTGTATCCTGCTTGTCCAGTTTATACTGCTCACTATCAGCAGTCAAGGCAGGGACAGTTTCTTTCTCAAACGGCTAGCTTTTGCCACAAAGAAAGTAAACTCCTTGTGTAGTTTATGGTCATTACCTTCTAAGATGTACATTGGTTCTAACAGGAGCAGATGTGTTTCATTGTCATGAAAAGCCCTTTGTTAATAAAACATTTTGAATGCCATGTTCTATAGGTCTTTGAAGTATTTGAAGACTATCTGTCTGTCTGTCTGATTGTCTGTCTATCTATCTATCTGTCTAAAATATATCTTTGTTTGACCTTGAAAACATACCTAACATGACTACAAGTTTGATTGTCATGGGTGGCAAACCACTAATCTGCATATCTTTACTATCCTAAATAGTCTGTAATAATAACTTTTTAAGAGTAGAAATTTACATTACATTGTTAAATGAGCTGCATAGGTACAATACTTTAAATAAAAGTAGAAACATACTGTATGTACAGCATATTCTGATAAAAATAACCTTAAATTTGTATCAATATATGAAAATCCATACCAATGTAAAGTATTGAGACTAGTGGGTATTTAAAAGTATATTCAACAATCCACCCTTTAATCCCATCATTTTTATACTATATTCCCCCTTACTCTTCAGAAAGAGATCCCTGAATCTAATTTCCTCTGTTAAGCTTCTTTTATTTTTTTTTTTTTATTAAACCATGACCAATAATAATTTGTAACAAACTACCCTAAATGATGACAAACATCTGTAACTCATGGGATAACCAAAAACCACCCACCCATTCCACCTCCTGGGAATGTGGATGCTGTGTTCTCTAAAATGCCTCCTGTTGTCTGATGGTGTTGGTACCTTTAGTGGACCCTGAGAAAATTAGGATAATGATCAAGTCCTGGCTAGAATAGTCTTTCAGGCTGGACCATCTTAGCCAGCATTCTTGAAGCTGTTCTGGATGTAGAACTCTGAGGAAACTGCAACAGAGGCATCTGAGAGGCTGGATTACCTGGGCCACCAATTTTCATTGTTGTCTGGTCCCCTTGCTCTGAAAATTCATAAACTTTCAAAGGTAATACACACACACACACACACACACACACACACACACACACACACACACACACACACACACACACACACACACACACACACATACATATATAAACACAAGTTTGAAATATGCAGTGTGAG
Organism: Peromyscus leucopus; assembly: GCF_004664715.2. NCBI lineage: Eukaryota > Metazoa > Chordata > Mammalia > Rodentia > Cricetidae > Peromyscus > Peromyscus leucopus. The sequence continues at coordinate 58,650,265 of NC_051066.1, forward strand.
CCGGGCAGTGGTGGCGCATGCCTTTAATCCCAGCACTCGGGAGGCAGAGCCAGGCAGATCTCTGTGAGTTCGAGGCCAGCCTGGGCTACCAAGTGAGCTCCAGGAAAGGTGCAAAGCTACGCAGAGAAACCCTGTCTTGAAAAACCAAAAAAAAAAAAAAAGAAATATGCAGTGTGCACAAGTGAGTTAAAGATGATTTTGTGTTTTATGTTTGAGCAGGTAAAAATATATGTCAACTGTTTTGTAGTTTTTCTAGGTTTTTTTCTTTATGTTTGTAGCCAAGATTTTCAGGATGTCTCACATGATGAAATCTGATCTCTCTCAACCTGGAATGAATCCACATACCTTAATTTTCTGTGGAAACAAAAGCATAACCTCTTCCCCAACGTAATTTCATTTTTGACTTACATTTTGAAGTTAAGACATTTTGAAAATACATAGGTTGGTTTAATTTAGTAGTAGTTTTTATAAGCCAATATCTCTCAGCAGCTATTGTTTGCTTTTCAGCAACCAAAAATTTAAAGTCAATACAATACTAGACAATATCTAGACTCCCCGTGTTTTTTCCCATCTCTATGTGGCTTAGTCTTTTCTTTTATATTATTTATGACCAATTTACTTTTTTTCTATCACTGTCTATGCCTATTTTCTTTTTATTTCTTAAGCCTATGCACATTTTTTAAACATACTGTAACCTATTTATAGGAGTTTTTCTGTCTGAACCCATGTAGTAGATGTCATGTTTTGTGGGCTCAAGTCCATAGGCAGTGGCTGAGAGATTTGTCTCTGTACCACGCCCACATGAGAGATTGTAGGACTAAGAAGATGTGTTTGGCTTCATTTTTGTGTTTAGAATCTTTAAAAAAATTTTATAATTTAATTTAATTTTACATATCAGCCACGGATTCCCCTGTCCTCCCTCCTCCTGCCTGCCCCCCTCTCCCCCCAGCCCATCCCCCATTTCCATCTCCTCCAGGGCAAGGACTCCCCTGGGAATTCAGCTCAGCATGATAGAGGCAGGTACAGTCCCCTTTTCCCTTCACCCAGGCTGAGCAAAGTGTCCCTGCATAGGCCCCAGATTCCAAAAAGCCAGCTCATGCACTAAGGACAGGTCCTGGTCCCACTGCCTGGGGGCCTCCCAAACATTTCAAGCCAAAAAACTGTCTCACTTATCCAGAGGGCCTGATCCAGTTTCATGGGGGCTCCTCAGCTATCGGTTCATAGTTCATGTGTTTCCACTAGTTTGGCTATTTGTCCCTGTGCTTTTTCCAATCATATTCTCAACAATTCTCACTCATACAATCCCTCCTCTTTCTCACTGATTGGACTCTCGGAGCTCCACCTGGGGCTTGGCTGTGGATCTCTGCATCCACTTCCATCAGTCATTTGATGAGAGTTCTACCACGACAGTTAGGGTGTTTGACTATCCTATCACCAGAGTAGGTCAGTTCGGGCTTTCTCTTGACCATTGCTAGTAGTTATGGAAACTTGTGTGTTTAGAACCTTTTTATAAGCTTTCTTGGGTCATAGGCAGAAATATGTGCCCCCACATTACATACCGTTTGTAACTAGTTTTCCTCTGTCCCATCAGCCAGCTCCCAAATCATGATACAGAGACTTCCTTTTAATTATGAAAGATTGACTGATAGCTTAGGCTTTTTTAAAAAACTATTCTTATAATTTATATTAACTTGTATCTTTTAATCTATGTTATTTTATGTAGCTCAGGTACCTTTACTTTGTAATGCCCACGATGCTTGCTTTCTTCACAACTCTGCCCTTCTTCTTCCCTGTATTCTCTCTTTGCTCCCCAAAAGTCCTACCTACAACATCCCCCAAAAAAGTTGCATCCAGCTTTTTATTAAACGATCAGTGACAAATATTCACAGTGTACAAAAATCATTATTTCATAATATCCCTATTCTTCTCAGTTCACCCTCCAGAAAAGGTGTCATAGCATTTTATGCTTCCTGTTGAACTATCTTCTGTTGTTAAATCCAGAGAAGCAGGTGACTGTTTTAAGTAGTACACTGTGAGAGTACAATGCTAAGTGTCCTTCTAGGTCTGTCATCAAAGACCGTCAACAGATTTCTGCTGCATTTTGGGGAGTATTCCATATCAAGAAGCTCTACCTGGGACACAGACTTCAGGTTTATTTCTATATCAGAAGAAAAACTGCAGCAACTATCATGTGGAATATTTCCTTTACACTGTGTGAATATATGTCACTGTGTTTGCTTTAGTATTGGCTGACTGGCTAATAGCTGGACAAGATAAGGTTAGAGGGAGAACAAACAGAGAATGCTAGGAAGAAGAAGGGCAGAGTGAGAGGAGTCACCAGCAGACACAGAGAGAAGCAATATGGGCATGCTGTACTGAGAATAGGTACCAAGCCATGTGGCAAAGCCTAGATAAGAATATGGATTAATTTAAATGTGGGAGTTAGCTAGTAACAAGCCTGAGTTATTGGCTGAGTTTATGTTTGTTATTTGAGAACTGGTCTGTGGGAAAGAAATGTCTGCCAACAAATGCTGCCCAATGTGAGGTATGCCATCCACATGAAACCTGAGAGAGCTTGGGAAAGGTTTCTAGAGATGTGAAAACAGAGCCTAGAGCATCTTCCTAGTCTTGTGTCTCTCCTGCCAGCTGTGGTCCAGGGATGTGTCTCCTACTCAGTGCCTGTTTGAGCGGGCAGCATACCATGAGGTAAGCTTCATGATGGGTTCCCAAAGTTTCTCATGCCAGAAAAGCATCTCCTGGCACTTGCCCGTGGGAGGAACTCATCCACCAAAAAAGAGGCAGAGGTCCCAGCCACTCTGTTTAGCAGTTTCAAGGCTCATGTGGTCAGAAAATGATTACAGATATGCAGTAAAGACAGATTCAGACAGAAAAAAACTCTAAATGAGTTATAGTGTATTTAAAAATACACAAAGGCTTGGTAGAGAGAATAGAAAGAATATATACAGTCTTAGATTAAAAATATAGTATTTAAGTAATTAAGTCCTTAAAAAGAAATAGAGTAATAAAAAATATAATAAACCACATAAAGATGGAAAATAGACAGAGAGCCTGCATAATGTTATGTTATTATGCTGTCTTTAGATTTTCTGAGTGGTAATGAAGGTGTGACAGCTGCTAAGACACATTGGATTATGAAAACTGCTGGATTAAAGCAACCTATATATTTAAAAAATGTCTTGACTTCAAAATGGAGATAAAAAATATGTTACTTTGGGGAAGAGATTATGCTTTTATTTCTGCAGGAAATGAGAAGTTATGGATTTGTTCAAGGTTAAACAAGATCAGATTTGATTGGAGAAGATTCCCTGAAATCCTGACACACAGACATAAAGAAATAAACCTAGAAAAATGACAAAACTTATAAAATATATTTTACCTTCTCAAACTTAAAACAAAAAATCATCCTTGGCTTATTTATGTACAATACACAGCCTATACTTGTATTAATACAGATATGTATGTTGCCTTTACAAGTTCATGTGTTTTCAGAACAAGGGGACCAGACACCAATAAAAACAGATGACCCATGTGATCCAGCATACAGAACAGCTTCAAGTCTGCTGGCTGAGATGACCCAGCCTCACAGAATACTCCAGTCAAGACTTAACCATTATTCTGATTTTTGCAAGTTTCCTCCAAAAATTACCAGCACACTCAAATAGCATGAAGTCTAGAAAATGACACCAACATTCTCAAAATATTGGTTATAAATGTTTATTATTATTTAAGGGAAATTGGTTAGAATTGTTATTGATAATAGTCAAAAAACTAAACAAAGAAGATTAGATCTCAGAGATCTAATTCTGAAAGGAAAAATGGAGGAATATAGAAATGACAGGACAAAAAGGGTAGATTGTTGAATCTACTTTTAAACTAAAAAAAAAACTACTAGTCTTAAATATTTCATATTGGTATGGATTTTGATATATTGATACAAATATAAAGTTAATTTTTATACTATATGTATATTTATACTCTTCTTTAGGGTATTGTGTTTATTGAAGATGTAATGCATAATTTAAAAATACAAATTAATAGTCATCTGTAATAATCAGACATAGTCATATTAGGTATATTTTCAAGGTCATACACAAATAAATTTAGATAGATAGATGGTCTTCAAATGCTTCAAAGACCTACAGAACATGGCATTTAACATATTTAATAAGCTAAGGCTTTTCATGGCAACAAGACACATCTGCTCCTGACCTTACAAATCTACTTCAGAAAAGATGCTGGACGTTAAGGAAACTCCATATGGAGTTTTCTTTATAACAAAAGCTAGCCATGTGGGCAAAGAAACTCCCCTTGCCTCAATTATTGACTGCATACTGTCCAGATTGACCACCAGAGTGCAAAAGAAAGCAACTGCAAAACTTTGCCAAGACAAGGTAAGACAGTCCTTCAAAATTCTGTGCTTCTCAGAAATGTCTGTAGACAAAAGATGGATACCTCAACATTACAGAAGAGCTTTGGGTGACTTTCCAGGCAGCCAGATGTTCCTGTCATTAGGTAACATTTCTGGGATCTTCAATGAAGTTGAAGTCTAGACAGTCATAGTTAAAGTTTTCCTTAGTTGCGACAAAAGGTAAAGTAGATATAAAATTTAAAATCACAAAAATAAAATAGATAATAAAATATTTTCTCCAATTTTGTCAAATACAAATGAACTAGATGTTGTAACTGCAATTCTTACTTGATAACTGTTTTTGTTGTATATAATCTTACTATGTTAAAGTTAAAATCTTCATTTTTTAATTAGACAAACAAGGAAATGTGGAATATTCATTTACCCTGTGTGAATATTGGCCAGTTAGCTTCTTTATTAAACCAGTAGCTGGAAAGTATAAGGTTATGGGGAGAACAAAACAGAGATGCTGGGAAGAAGGGCAGAGTGAGAGGAGTCACCAGCACATAGAAAGAGAAGCAAACTGGGCATGCTGTACTAAGAAAAGGTACCAAGCCAGGTGGCAAAGCATGAATAAGAAATATGAGTTAATTTAAATGTAAGGGTTAGCTAATAACAAGACTGAGCTATTATTCTCTGAGCATTCATAATTAATATTAAATCTCCATGTTGGTTATTTGGGAAATGGGAGGTTAGAAGGAAATATCCATTAATACTGTCATGCTGAATGCAGCAGGTTCAGCATCCCAGCTGACAGTCTCCATTGAATTTGAATCATATAAGCAGCACTGATAACCATGAGCTTAAGTCTCCTTGATTGATGATAATCCCATCATTAGGGCAGAACCTAAGCAGTAACTTTTAAGCCAAGTCATCACCAAATTATTTTCCAACAAATTCTTAGCAAAATGAAATAAATTATTTGTTTGCAACAATTATTTGTTGAAACCTAATGATGATCATATTAACTGGACCCCAATGCTTTTTCATGTTGACCAGAACTGGTTCAGATTTAAACTGAATTTACATATAATTTATGTATAAAATCCCTAGAATTGAGGAAAATGTCTAGGTAGTCAAATGAAAAGACAGCAAGAGGGAATGGGCAGATGGCTCCTTTAGCAACCATTTTCATATTGGATTTTCAGTTCCCAGAACCCATAAAATGTGAAATGGGAGTGGTATCACACTTGTAATTCCAGTACTCAGAATGCAGAGACAAGGGATCCTCCAAGAAAGCTAGCTAGCTAGACAAGCAAATTTGGCAATCTCTAAGTTCATCTGAGAGTTTCTACCTTGGTAAATAAGGTGGAGAGAGATGGAGGAAGACTCCTGATAGGACTTTTCATGCATATGTATATATGTGCACACATGGTAACACACACACACACACACACACACACACAAACACACACACATGCCACAAAAAGACACATGAAAGAAGAAAGAGATTACTGAAAAAAAAAAATCAATTTCAGACCCTTGATCTCCAGTTTATACCCATGATCTATTGAGACTGGATCTTGAATTACCATTTGAAAGTGCAGAAAACAATTCTGCCTGTGATTTGAAAATGATTGCACTTCATAACAGTGGCTCTGTAAGTCAGTGTCCAGAGGGGGGAAAAGTTGTAGTCAGGAATCAGGGTAGGGTTGAATATGATTAAAATATATTCTATGCTATTCTCAAAGTATTTTCATTTTTTAATATTTTTATCATGTTTTAAAAGTAGTAGCATGGCTAATAATTTTTGTTTTAAAAGAGACCAACAATAAGAAGTCTGTTGTTTAGCTACGTGATCTTTTTAAGAAACAGAGACTTCTCTGAGTTTAGGGAAATAGTATCCTCCTAATTTTGTGTGGAGAGTTAGATGTATGTGACTTGGATAGCAGAATGGGTTAGACATTGGATATGGCTTTCAAATCTCTGATGCAGGCAACTTAATTGATCCAGGGCTCCAGCTAATGTGCTTTAGAAGCAAGTGATTAGCTTCCCATACTTGCCAAGGAAGCTCCGTGGGAAAGACTGAGCAGAAAAGAGAAATGCAGAAGTCACTTACAGGGTTGTTTCTTCTCACAAGTGTCTTGGATCAAAAATCCCAAATAGCCTTAATACTTCCCTTAAAATATCACCAAGTTTTCTAGCAGTTATCCTATGGATACTGCAAAAAGTCTCCACTCTTTTTGAAGATCTTTCTAAAGTACATAGCTTGAAGTGTCATTACCAAAACTTGACTTAGAATGTCAGATAATATATGTTTAATATATTTAGCTAAATTATTATTTCTTCAAATTCATTTTATTGAATCATACAAAACATTTTTGTTAATTAAAGAAAGGTAAGCTTGAGCCCAGAAAGATTAGACCTCACATCTATGCTTAATATAAACAGGATGAACATTAAAAATAATGCATTAGGTATTTATCAGTTACTCTGCTGTGTATTAGGAGCAAATAGGTCACATCCTCATGAAGCAAACCAAATTAGATGCTTCAGAAAGATGTCAGAAAACACTAGTCAAGCGTTTTAATTTTTAGATTGCATATTTTAATTTACATAGAAACATATGACCTGAATAAATCAATAAATCCATCAGTTTTTACTGATTCAACACTCACAAAGTTCAGAGTAATGTCCTTGTTATGAAATCATGCTGGCATGGCCACAAGCAATTAATTAGCCACAGATGATGTGCATTTTTAGTAGCATGGCTAAATTTGATTCTACTTATTATAGTTCTAATGCTTATGCGGGTGATAAAACATTCCAATGTTTCAAGCTCAGATTTATGAGATTACAGTATCGAAATCAGTCTAGGGATCTAGATAATTCATAATCTAGGAGGGTATGGAAAGTTAGAATCGTGCACATTTGTCATGTCTCCTAAGAGCTGGGAGACTCCAGGCTTCAGCAGGAATTGTTTGAAATTAAATTAATTGAAGGTTTTATTTTAATTAGTGCTCTGAGAAACTTGTTGAAGAAAATTAAAATTCAGTGTCTTTTTAAAATGAGAGTTGTCTTCAAGCAGTGTATTGTCATTTATAACCATTAGACTAAGTAAATCATCATAGGAAACAGAACACACTTTTTGCAGCAAATTATATAATAAAAATCATAATAGTAATTTTTCCTTTTATTATGTATTTTATTACTTAAAACATTTTTTAATTGTGAATTGTGGTGATATATTCTGTACCCCCAATAAACCTTACCTGGGGATCAGAGGACAGAGCCAGCCACTAAATTAGACATAGAGGTCAGGCAGTAGTGTTACACACCTTTAATCCTATCACTCAGGAGGCAGAGCTCCATCTCTCTGTGAGCTCAAGGCCACACTGGGCTACATGAGAGAAATAGAATCAGGCAGTGGTGACATATGCCTTTAATTTCAGGAAGTGACATCAGGATGGAGAAGGGTATATAAGACGTGAGGAAACAGGAACTAAGGCAGTTCAGCTGAGACCCATTCAGGTGAGGATACAGAAGCTTTCAGTCTGAGGATTCATGGAGTTGGTGAGGTAATAGGTGGTGGCTATGGCCTACTCTGCTTTTCTGGTCTTTCAGCTTTCACCCCAATATCTGGCTCTCGGTTTTTATTATAAGACCATCTAAGATGAATATGTTTTGATCATTTTCTTCACTTTTTCCAACTTCTTCCAGATCCTCTCACTCTCCTTAACTACCCAACTCTAATTTCTTTCTCAAATAAACAAACAAAAGACCCAATACAACAAAACACTCACCCAAAACCAAGAAACCAAAATAACCTCTCCTCCAAAAAGAAACCAAAACAAAACAAGAAACCACCAAATTGTAACCAAATGCAAGCACACACACACAAAACTATGGAGTCCATTTTATGTTGTCCACCCGCTTGTGAACATGAGGCCTGACCTGGAATGGTTAATAAACCCAGTGTCACTCTTTTGGAGAAAACTGATTTTCTCTCTCCCGGCAGATATAAGTGACAGTTCAGTTGTTAATCTTTACCCTAGTGGCTGGGTAGTCTTTCATTCATTCATCCAGAAATATAACAAAATAAAGTACAATAAGATAAAACAAAATCTATCACATCACAGCCAGACAATACAAATCAACAGGAGGAAAAGAGCCCAAGAGAAGGCATAAGAAACAGAAACCCACTCATTTACACACTCAGGAATCCAGTAAAAACACTCAACTGGAAGCCGTAATACATACACAGAGGACCTGGTAGAGACTTGTGCAACCCCGTGGATGCTACCTCAGTCTCTACGAGTTCATCTGAGCTTTTCTCATGAGAGCTTAGGCTGGCTCTATAGCTCTCTTTCCTTTTCCTTTTTGCTTTCTGCCTCCTCTTCCAGAAGGTTCCCTGAGCTCTGAGGGGAGGGATTTGCATGAGACATCCTATTTGGGTCTGAGGGTTTCCAGGTCTCTCACTCTCTGCATAAAGTCCAACTGTGGGTCTCTGTTTTTCTTCCCATCTGCTTCAGGAGGAAACTTCTCTGATGATGGCTGAACAAGGCATTGATCTATGAGTACAGCAGTACAGCAGAGTATCATTAGGAGTCATTTTATCATCTCTCTCTCTCTCTCTCTCTCTCTCTCTCTCTCTCTCTCTCTCTCTCTCTCTCTCTCTCTCTCTCTCTGTCTCTCTCTCTCCCCCTCTCCCTCTCTCTCACCAGTAGTATTTGGTTTTGTCCTAGGTCCCTGTTCTATTTAGTCTCAGGTTGTTTGTCTTTGAAGCCGTGTCAGATATGGGTTCCATCTCGTGGAGTGGGCCTTGTCAAATCATTTGTTGGTTGGTTACTCCCACAAGCTTTTTGCCACCACTGTCCTAGCTTATCTTGTAGGCAAGATGCCATTATAGACCAAACAGTTTCTGACTGAGTTCGTGTTATAAGGACATACAGAACATTCTTATTTTCTAATAGTGACTTATCACTAAATAATGACACATTCTCCAACTTTATGTCTTCTCTTCTTTATGGATTTGTGATGGACCAAATGAGAAATAGTCCATACGGGTTTTGGAATTTGAAAACTTGGTTCCAAGCTGACAGTACTGTTTAGGGTGGTTTTGGTGGTACAGCCTTGCTGGAGGAAGCCATCTGAGGGCCAACTTTGATAGTATGTAGCTGCATCCTGATCTCAGTTCACTCTCTCATTTTGCTAATTCAGCAGTATCTTTCAGGTTCATTCCCAGGTGGCCTGCTACCTTGCTACTCCTGCCATTATAAACTATAATTACCCACCAAAACTGTGAGCCAAAAGACACTGTCTTCCTCTGTTGTTTTTTACCATGGTGTTTGATCACAGCAGCAGGAAGTAAACTAAGACAGTATTTATATTTGCTTTTATAGAGTTGCATTTATTATAAAAATTGTAATAACCTACACACTGTAAATGCCCCCACACTAAATGCTTTTCTAAATTGTACTCTTTACTTAAAGATTGGAAGTGTTATTTGAAAAATGTATACTACATACAGATACTACTGTGGATGAAGGGATTCCCCCCAAATTACAGTGGTTTATGTACATCAATAGCAAAAAATTAGAGTATGCACATTGGATATAGTTTATGAAATAATTTCTTGAATTATATTCTAAAATAAAAATAATAAAGTTATCAATCTAATCATACCTTAATAGTAAATCATATTATGTCATATCTGTAGCAACTTAATATTGAGATATTAAAACATGATAACTCAAATATAATTATGTTATGATACATTTAAAATGCATATGTAATTAAGTGGCTAAAATTGTTAAAACTAAGCATTGATGGATATTTGTATCCTCATGATCTTAGGATTCTCTGCAAATTTGGATGTGAATTCCTTTTATAAAAATAGAATAGAAAATAATGATAAAGAAACACTTGGTTCTTATTATTGAGTAGGAGTAAATGTCAGATCCTGAAAAAAATCTGAGCCTCTATCTTAATACTAAAAAATTGTCAGAAAGTTGGTTCTAACATTCTGACTGAGAAAAACACCAGTAAGTATCTATTCAGTTAGGTGCTTTAGTAGAAATCATAGATAAAATTTTCAACTTAGTATCAAAACAATTTCAGTGTATAAAATTTTCTAAGACAATTCACAAATAAAATATAGGAAAGAAGTGAACTACATGTTCTTAAATCTGTCTGCAATAAACATTTAAATTCTTGGCCATCAACATTCTTTAAAAAAAAAAGTAAAATATTTAAGGTTATTGAGGGCTTTAAGTTAATAACATCATCTCCACACATACAGAATATCTATTCAAGTGAGCATTAATTTTGAAATTTCAAAATTATATTAAATTTAGAAATCCAACTGAAGCATGTTTACTATTGGATTACTAAAATATTTTTATGTGGTTTTGGCATTTTAAAATTCAAAATACAAAATAGAAGGCGTTTAATTTGTCACAACATCAGTTGGATGTCTTCAGGATTAGAATGGATGAATATTTCCTCAAGTAAGGAGTCTAGGTAGAAAAATTTACCATGTATCAGTATGATAAGATGGTAGATGACTTTGATGGCATCTGATCATGCTACCTGGATTTCACACTGTCCTGGAGAAATGCTGTCCTGCTCATTTTATCCTAGGGATTGGGATTTTTAAATTTGATGAAGCCTAAGAAGAATATCATGAAGTCCAGTTGACCATAAAATTTGTAGCTTAATGTTTAGTGAATATAGATAGATACACTCTGGTGTGTATATGTTTATCTATTAATATATGTATGTGCATCCATGTGTGTAGGTATGTGTATATTTACTAATTTTATTTTTTCTGGTATAGTTCTTTGGAACCAAAAATATATACATTTTTATTTCAAGTAGTTATCCAACTTCATTTCCCCACAAGATCATTATCCCTTGTATTATCCATGGCATAGAGTAAACATTAGATGAAATTGATGAAAAATAGCATTAAATTCCACAGTTCTTTCTCTCTCCCTTCTCTCTCTGTGTGTACTGGGATTATAGATACATACATACATACACACACACACACACAAATACACACACACATATACATATATGCAGATAGGCATGATCACATGTGGGAGCTTGTGTGGATGTCAGCAGATGATATCAGAAAGTCTTCTCTAAATACTTATCCATCATAGTTTATGAGACAGGGTTCCTTCCTGACCATATAGCATATTACTTCAGACAGGTGGGCTGATCAACGAGCACAGCACCTGCTTCTGCTTGTTTGCACTCTATAGTGCTTAGGTTCCAGGCACATGCTTCCATGCCTAACTTTAAAAAAGTACCATTGATGTTAAATAAACTTGTATTAGGTGAGTTCTATGTCAGATCAAGTTAGGTATCGGCAGATTATATTATCCCTGACTAGATTAATCATTTTTAAAGTTATATTTAATGAGTCATTGTGGGGTATCCCTCTCCCTTTTAGTCTGTTGGCCATCAAGCCACGAGGACAAAGGGAGCAGAGGCAGCATGCAGGGCTCTGTCTGGCATGTGAGCACATGGAAATGGCCTTCTGGGAGATAGCTTCAGTGTTACAGCTCAACCAATGTTATTCCAGAGTGAGGGATGATATAAAGGATGGGGACCATGCCTGGGACATCACCTAATTTGCATTTGGCAACATGCTCCTATCATAAGGCTGGAGTACAATGTCTAATTATCATATGTGGCAGCACAGCCCTATCATATATTTAGAGCACAACCCCTAATCACCATATGTGGCAGCAGGGGCAGGGGAAGAATTTGCAGGAAACTGTGTCAAAGGTCTCCACTAAGATAAGTCCAGCATTCAGGCTCAGAGACAGTCTCCAAATAAAGTCAGGCAGACAGCTGGAAGCCCATTCTGGGGGTAAGGGACACCTCCATCTTGCACTGAGCTTGGAGAGAGAGCTGTCTGGATATGGTGGACAACAACCATTAACCAGCAGGGCCTCTCAACAATTCGTAGTTTAGTAGATCTCAAACTTTTTTTTTATTAAACATATTTTTAACATAACATATCTTATTACACTGATTATTTTATGTGGAATTTTCACACAAATGGAAAGAAACAGAATTTTGATAGACTTTTTGTCTCATAATTATTTCGTAAATTGGAAATTTCGTCAACTACATTGAAAACCAAAGGCTGGTGTGTACCAACACATGTAAGCAAAAGAATAAAAAAAATATAAAATATGATTCAATATTTTCAAAGTAATGAAGAACACCAAAAAATTGCTTAAATACAAAAACAAATAAAATGTGTTTTTAAAAAATCACCGATACCTCATGAATGTAGATGAATCTTAAAAGTTCTTATTAATAAAATCAAACCTGAGCCAGGTATTTGGGTGAACTGGAAGATCAGAGAACCAGAAGAAACCACAGCTATCTCACCTCGTCGGATCCTCAGCTAGTCTTGTTTCCTCAGACTGGAGGCCTCTGAGTCCTCATCCAGAATGGGTTTCAGCTGAACTGCTTCTAGAAGCCTGAAAGCTTAACCAGCCAAATGCTTAACCAGGCCAAATGCTTCTAGTTCCTGGTCTTCATGCCTTATATACCTTTCTGCTTTCTATCATCACTCCCTAGGATTAAAGGCTTGCTTTCTGGGATTAAAGGTGTGAGTCACTATGCCTGGCCGTTTCCAATGAGGCCTTGAACTCACAGAGATCCAGAGGGATTTCTAACTCTGGAATGCTAGGATTAAAGGCGTGAGTGCCACCATTTTTTAGCCTCTGTATCTAGTGGCTGTCTGTTCTCTGACACCAGATAAATTTATTAGGGTGCACAATATTTTGGGGAACACAATACCACCACGCATGAAACATTATTTCGATACCAATTACATAACCCAAAATTTGTAAAATGTTTACTCTGCAGCAAATACATTGTTGCTCCCATGGGAACCATGTCTTTAAACATAAAAGAAACGTCTTTATTCTCTGTAGAAACATTTTAATTTCATGTAGTGCTTGTTTATCAATTCTTAGAACTGTTTCCTGTGCTAATGGGGATTTACTCGAAAATGTGTTGTCTATTCCTATATCCTGAAGTGTTTCTCTGCTGTGGATATCACTCTATATAAATAAAACACTGATGGCCAGTGACCAGGCAGGAAGTATAGGCGGGACAAAGAGAGAGGAGAATTGGGGAAACAGGAAGAAAGAGGGGAGACACTGAAGCCACCGCCAGGAGAGGCAACCTGTAAAGATGCCGGTAAGCCACCAGCCACGTGGCAAGGTATAGATTTATAAAAATGGGTTAATTTAAGATAAAAGAACAGTTAACAGGAAGCCTGCCACGGCCATACAGTTTATAAATGATATAAGCGTCTGAGTGATTATTTTATAAGTGGATTGTGGGACTGCGGGGCTTGGGGAACCTGGAGAAAAGCCCTCCAGCTACATTTCTCTGTTATTCTTTAGATGTTTATAGCTTTAAATGAAGTTACTGATAGTTAGAATTGATTTTTGTGAAGAGTAACAGATATGTATCTAATTTGTTTCCAGGTAGATATCTGATTTTGCCAGCACCATTTGTTTTAAAAGCTTTTTTAAATCCAGTGTATGTTTTTTTGATGTGTCTGTATAGCTGTTTGAATTCATTCTTGGTCCTCTATTATGTTCCATTGATCTTCATGTCTGCTTTTGCACGTGTACTGTGTTATCTTCATCCCTGTGGCTCTGAAGTATAGTTAGAAGTCAGAAAACATGATGGCTCTAACTATGTTCTTCTTGTTTAAAATTGTTTTGGATGTCTGTGGTCTTTTATGTTTCCATGCTAATGTTAGAAGTTTTTTCTATTTCTGTGAAGACATTCATTGGACTGTTGATGATGTTTGCATTAAACCTATAGACAACATTTGTCATGTAGCCATTGAGGATGCTCTCCATATTTGAATGCTTGATGCCTAGCTGGTAGAATTGTTTGGGAAGTATTAGGAAGCATGGCCTTGTTAGAGTAGATGTGTTACTAGGAATGGGTTTTGAGGTTTAAAAATCCCATGTCATTCCAAGTTAGCATTCTCTCTCTCTCCCTCTCTCTGTCTCTCTTTCTTTCTCTCTGTCTCTCTCTTCCTGCCTTTTGCTTATGAATTGGCAATGAATTTGCTTATGTAAGGTCTTAGCTTCTGCTCTGGAACCATGCCTAACTGCCTGTTGCCATGTTCCTGTTTGTGATGGCTGTGGTTTCTAACACTCTGGAAGAGTAATCCCAATAAAATCTTTCTTTTAAAAGTTAACTTGGCCACAGTATATTTTTACAATAGAAAAGTAACCAAGACAGCCATTTCATGGTATTGATTATACCAATCCAAGAATATGGAAGGTATTTCCATCATGTATTTTTTTTATTAGAAATAGCGTACCCAGAGAGAAAATCTTCAACAGCTATACACTAGGCAATGGAGTTAGTAATCTAGACTGTGTGAAGGACAACTCAGTAAGGGTTGGTCTGAAGATCAACCCACCCCACCTGTGCTGGGATTTGATTGCCATGATATTGCTGTGTAGGTCTTGTGCAGGTAACCACAGCCTCTGTGAGTTCAGGAGTATGATAACTATGCTCTATTTAGAAGATGGTCTCTCATAAAATTCCTGCTTATTCTCCAGATCTTTTCTACTTTCTCTTCTGTGGAATTCCCCAAACCTTGGTGGTAGAATAGTTAATACTAACGTTCCTTTTAGAGTTGAATACTCAGTCTTGTATTCTGAGGACTGTGACCAACTCTGCATCTCTTCACTGTATGCTTTTCAATGGAAAAAGTTTTTCTGACCAACTTTTAAAGCAGTCCAGTTCTATGGATAGAAAATAAATATTCAGAAGGAAATTTGACAGAATGACAAGTATATATACTATAATGGATATAATATATATAAATAATTGATATAAAATATCAGTAATATATGTTCAGGAAAATATCAATAGCAGATTCTACTCTAGGGTCTGTAGATGTCCAGTCATGAACTTTTGATAAGATTTACAATTCCAATCTGAAATAATTTCTGGCAGAGAGATAATCATTCAATATTGAGGATACAGAAGATGAAATGGCCTTCATGCTCAACCAGATGTCCTCACACATACTGGGCGCTCAAAAAAAATCCAAAAAAAAGGTGAGCGAGGATATATATGATCATATTTCATTGTGTACATGTCTGAGATTTTCAAAAAATGAAAAAAAAATAAATAAAAAACAAATGGAAAAATTAAACACTATCAAAACAAAGTATCTATTCAATAAATAGACATATGATCTGAACAAAGAGTATTCAAAAGAAGAAATGCAATTGGTAAATATGTATTTTAAATAGGTTACAAGGTTTCTAGCCATCAGAGAATAAACTACATTAAGATTCCAGCCCATCATAGGAAAAATGGTGACCATCACGAAACCAAAGGACAAAAATCACTAATGCAGGTGTGATTAGAGAGGAAAATTTACACAATGTTAGCGGAAATGCAAGCTAGTACAGCCACTATGAAAATTGTTGTGGATTGATTCCATTTTCTTGAAAAAAGGAACTTCTTTACAAAACTGGATCCCCATCAACAGATAATAAAAATATGATATATAGACTGGAATTTGATTTATCTAAAAATGAGTGGAAGTATAAAATTTGTAGGAATATGACTATTTTATGTGCAATAACTCAGCTTTGGCAAGACAAATACCATATGTAATCTCTCATATGCAGATCTCAGCTTCTAACTGTGAAATATGTATATCCAGCTGGGAGCAAGTATGGATAGAGTCTAGGAACTAGAAAGTAGCCAATGTGGCTGAAATTAATTTTAAAAAAAAGAAAGAAAGGAAAGAGGCTCTACAAGATTTGGGAACACATTAGTGAAGTGGAAATTCAAAATTCCAAAGTTTGTAGCAAAATGTTCTGGGAGATGAAAGAACAGGAGGAGACAGAGGAAGGCATAAACACCCGTGCACTTATGGTCAGCTCTACCTGGACCCAATGGGTTACCAAAACAAGAAATAATATGAAGTTAAGGGTTATATATGTTGAAGGCCATATGGGAGGTACTGGAGGAGGGAAATTGAGTAGTAGATAGGGTCATATTTTTCTATATATGTACTAAATTCTCAAAAATAAAGAAAAAATTAAAATTAAAAAAATAATTTTAAAAAGGAAAAAAGCTTTAAGAATCATGGAATATTTGTATTATAGCAGGGGAAGATGAGGAAGAAAGCAGTTAACAAAGTGAAGAGTAATTGAATGACAAATACACTAAAGGTTGGTAAATTTCAAGACTGGGGAGATGGCTCAGTGGAGAAGTCCCTGATAAGAAAAAAAATGGCAATCTGAGTTGTCAGCATCAAACAAAAGTGGGGTCTAGCACCAGGCACCTGCAGTCATAGCACTGTTTGAAAAGAGATGTGAATAGTCTGGAGCTGAGTCTGGAGCTGGTTGATCAGCCAGGCTAGTTACTTTGTGACCTCCAGGTTAAATGAGAGACCCTACATCAAAATATAAAGTGGAGAGGAACAGAGGAATATCTCTGCTTTCTATGGGTAAGTACACATAGACAACAGAACATAGCTATACTGAAGTAAAATGACATGAATAATGTGTTATGGACAAATGAGGACAGTGTGGTGGAATGCTGACACTTTATTCAGAATATGTATGTATGTGTGTGTATATATATATATATATATATATGTATATTCATATATATATTCAGAGATCTGACACAGTTGTGGTATGGTATATGTGAATATCTTGAAGAAAGGAGAAAGAAAAAAATCATTCTATTATTTGGATGCTAAAGTCCTCCAGAGGCCCATGTATTAAAAAGTTGATTTCCAAACACTAGGGCTAAGGAAAAGTTATAGAATCTGTGAGAGCTAATGCATAGCAGAGGTTGGCAACTCAGGATATTCTCTTGAAGTAGACAGGAGGACATAGTCCCTTACCCCCCCCCCCCCCCTTTTTTTTTTTTTTGAAGAAACCTTGAGGTGAGTAACTTTCTATCTGGTACTCCTGCCATCATGTGCTGCCTTATCACAGATCCAAAAGCAAGAGGGTTTATCATCTATGGATTGAGAATCTTTGCTCCTAATAATTTGATTATCTGAAGCATTTTGTGACATTGATAGAAAACCAACACATTACACAAAGTTTCTTTCTTTCTTTTTTTTTCTTTTTCTTTTTTTCTGTTTTTTTTTGGTTTTTCAACACAGGGTTTCTCTGTGTAGCTTTGCGCCTTTCCTGGAACTCACTTGGTAGCCCAGGCTGGCCTCGAACTCACAGAGATCTGCCTGCCTCTGCCTCCCGAGTGCTGGGATTAAAGGCGTGCTCCACCACCGCCCGGCTACACAAAGTTTCAAACTGTGACCATGATTATGAGAGGAGAGTTATCCCTCGAAGTGAAAAGAGGTTGATAAGATCTGTAGAGTTTTGCACACACTGTAAAGAGTCTGGTTTTGACTTTGAATCAGATGAAAATTCATTGGAGAGATAATATATACTTGGCAATAAAAGATGTTAAAATATAAATCAATTTAATATATTTTTTCTTCTGTATCAACAGAGTAAAACAGTTGGAAACAAAGATGCATTTGGTTAAAGTTGTAGGATCAAGCGGTCTGGTTATTTGTGTAGTAATGATCTTTTCTCTTTTTTATGCAATGGGAGAAATCCTTAGGATGGTTATTAATAAATAGTATTTGTAAGATGTATATTATATATATATATATATATATATATATATATATATATTATATATATATATATATATATATTTGTTTTCAGGACCAGAAAATATGTGCATAGAAATGGTATTTGAAGTATGGAACACTCCAACTTTCAGAATTCAGAGATGAAAGTACTAAACGGAGACTGCATGGATGTAAATATGAGAAATGAAGAAAATAAAAAAAAATAAAAAATAACAAAGATAGATGGTATACTGATAGCTAACTAAGAAAATTACAGATAATGAATGATTGCATGCAGAATCTGATGATTATTAGAGTGTGGCATGTGAGATAAGCACTGTTGTTGATATGGGCCTAGGAGTAAGAGAAAATCACAGTGAATGAATTACATTTTTGTTATTGGTGTGTTATTAGAGGCAAGCAGATAATGGAGGGATATTATGAAATGAAAAATGAATAAAAAAGTATAGCATTGATGTAACAAAAATACCAATCAAAAAATTGACAAAAAAAAAAAAAAAAAAAAAAAAAAAAAAAAAAAAAAAAAATAAAAAGAGTTAGATTGTTTGTATCAGCTTGATAGCTTAGCTTAACTAAGACAGAATCTACAGATGAATGAATGATTTGCCAATGCAGAAGTCCTTGATGATTATTTCAAGAGCTGTTGGAAAAACATGTGAAGATAAGCACCTTGTTGGTTGAATATGGGCCCTAGGAAGTTCAAAGAGCAAAATCAACCAGTGAAAGTGAACATTACATATTGTTGTTACACTTTGTGGTTATTAGAGCAAGAATAAATGAGGATAACTTTATGGGAAGATAGAATGAAAATGAAATATTTAAAGAAAGGTATAGCTATTGATGCTAACATATAAATATTCTCATAGCTCCAATAATTATTGACTAGGAAAAAATGGTAATACAGGTTTAGAGGGGACAATCATAAGACCAACATTCTCAAAAAAAAAAAAAAAAAAACAGGTAAAGTATGAGTTAATGCAAGATATAGGTTTGGCCTTATATTGGAGATAAATAAATTTACATATAATCTGTGCTCCAAAGTCCCTTCATGGTACAGATGGTATACCTAAAATATAATGATTCAAGAAGGTTCATGAATATAGGTGGGAATATGGAGAATGTTAAAAAAAAATACAACAAAACTTTGCCAATGTGACAAGATAGAGTAGGAAGAGAAATGCAAAGAATACTTCAAGTTGACTGCCTGGTGGAGGCACAGTTCACTCGTCAATGTCTTCCATATGATACGGTTAAATGCAGTTTACTTGATGTATACCAACTTTTTTCAGATATATATATATATATATAATATATATATATATATATATATGAAGATGGAATGAAATGAGAATATTTATATGTTAGTATCAATAGCTATACCTTTCTTTAAAATATCTTTGTTTTCATTCCATATATATATATTATATATAAAAAAAAAAAAATATATATATATATATATACCTAAGATATCATCACCAGTGATTCTGATTCTATTGATCTGGGCTGGGCTGGTCTACATAGTGATTTTCACACTACCACCCTCATTATTGTCTTATTTACAGCCAAGATTGTGAACAAATAAATATGCTTTTGGACTAGTAAAAATGTCTCATACTTCAATCATCAAGTATGTTGATTGTTCACAACTTTAATAATTTGGGTAGATGCTTATAAATTATTAAAAAGAAACATGCTTTATTTATAGATTTCTTTATGAAATTTACATTTGAAATATGGTGTATATAGTGTGATGAAAAAGAGAAAGTGATCATCATTTATTCTATTTTTTTCCATTTAAATTAATGTATAATCAGTGACAGTTGGGAAAAGACCTAAATTATGTGTCAGTTAATGTTAAATAATGAGGGAAATAATTGACCTAGAAGTCAATTACTGTTTTCTGCCTGTTATTAAAATTTCACTTTAAAACATGACATAGTTTATTTAATAATAGCTATTGGATAAACCCAAATTATTCAATCTGTTAACATTTAACTTTGAGATTTAAACATTTTAAAAAATTTTTTATTTATTATTTATTTTACAATACTATTCAGTTCCACATAATAGCCACAGATTCCCTGCTCTCCCCGCCCCCCGCCCCCCTCCCCTTCCCCCCAGCACACCCCCCACTCCCACCTCTTCCAGATCAAGGTCTCCCCCGAGGACTGGGATCGACCCGACAGACTCAACATAATACATATTTCATCCTGACCATAATTTTCTCTTCCCCCTCTCCTCTACCCCCATCCACTCCTCCAGTTCCCTTCAGAAAATGGCAGACCTCCCAGGGATTTCAAGCAAACACATCATATTGAATTGCAATAAGACTTGGCACTTCCTCTCATATTAATGGTGGACAAGACAACACATAGAAGGAAAAATGTTCCCGAATCAGGCAAAAGAATCAGAGACAGCCCCAACACCCACAGTTAGGAGTCCCACAAGAAGACCAAGCTACACAACCATGACATGTGCAGAGGGCGTAGGTCACTCCAGTGTAGACTCCCTGGTTGTTGGGTCAGTCTCTGTGAACCCATATAAACCCAGGCTAGTTGATTCTATGGATTTTCTTGTGCTATCCATGCTCCACCTGGCTTCTACAATCCTTCCTCCTCCTCTTATGCAGGATTCCCCTGAGCTCAGTCTCATGCTTGGCTGTGGGTCTCTTCATCTGCTCCCATGAGTTGCTGGATGAAGCCTCTCTGACGATGATTATGCTAGGCTCCTGAACTTTTACCCTTTTTAATTCCATCTTAAATAGAGTAATTTTTCTTCCCATTACTATTTTATACTTTTAGCAGGGTCCATATTCCTTTTTAACTATTTAAAAACAAAATTACATTGGTCTTGCAGCCTGTATTATAACCAGCATCCTATTTTAGCTCAAATAGGTGTTTCAGTCTCCTTTTTGTGCTATGTTACCAGTTTCACTGCATTTTTTTTATTTAAAAGTTTTTTTCCCATTTTACATCTCAATGAAAATCCCCTCTCCTTCCTCTCCTCCCACTCACCCTGCTCACCCTGTCCTGCCTTCTCCCCCATTCACTCCTCAGAAAGGGTAAGACATACCATGGGAAGTCAACAAAGTCTGGCATATCAAGTTGAGGCAGGACCAAGGATTATTTTAACAAAACAAAATATCAGGTTTATTCTATAATACTGTATTGCTTTGGCAGCTATAAATTTTCCTGTATATTGTGTATTACTAACCAATAGATTTGTAATTTTTTAGGGTCACACTTGGCATATGCAAATATATTACTTATACATATGTACTTAAAAATATATACATATAAGTACATCACACACACATATTCAATTGTCTTGAATCAGCTGATTTCTCATAATTGTTTAACGTTTCTTGCTTTGACTTAGTATATCACTTCTGATTTTTGTGCTAAGCCAAAACTCAACTTCTGAAAAACAATTATACCTCTTATTATATTATCAACAATCAATAACCTAGGAAGAGTCCAATGTTACATCAACTCTAACACACAAAGTTTTTTCTATGTTATTTCTTAAGCTTGTCTGAAATATTTAGCTTGTCAGTCACCAAATTTCTGATTTGATCTTCTATCAGATCCAACTGTATGTAAGCATCACAGTAGGTACCATCCTGTTTCTTGAAACTGCTGACCTCTTGATTTTTTTCTACTTATTTAGTCTTACTTTTTCTTAAGGCATCATGGATGCTACTATGTCTAATAGCTAATAGTCAGCTATATAAAAATGAGTGGAATTTGTATGGCTATCAACCAGAATTTCTTGGCCATACATTTTTTCCTCGCTACATTTCATTTCATTTGTTGTTTTAGTCTAGTTATGTTTTTAATCCCCAACTGAAATTGATTAGTGATTATCAGTGTCCTTGAACTGTCCCTTCAAAACAAAAGTCAAGTCCAGCAATACCTTTCATCTTTACTTTTTGTCACAAACATCGGTTCCCTTAGGAATGTAATACTCTCTTCATATACATTTGACCCTCTTTCATAATTCTAACATAAAACAAAACAAAAGTTATGTGGAAAAACTTGTATTTCCATGCTCAGTCTTAACACTAGAAATGTCAATTCAGACTCCCTAAGCATCCACCCTAAGCATCACAACAGGAATAAGACTGAAAATCAGAGTTCTAAAGTTCATCCAGTCTGATCTAATGGTAGTATATATTTATAATGCCTTTCAGGGATCTGATATTTTTATTACAATTATGGATTTTTAAAGAATTGTATTTTCTTTTACAACTATGTATTTCCTTGGATATTTTAATAAAATTCTGAGGGAATGAACTAAGACAAGGATTATTGGCACTTTATTATATAATTTGGAGACCTGAGTTATCTACATAAATTAGGTTGTTACTTTAAAACTTGAACAAGAGTTTATTTTGAGACATTATTGTAGCTTAAATCATTGCTATATTCTTAGTTGAACATCTGCATTAAGTTGTTTATAACCCACTTGCTCTTCTCATAATTTGATTGCAGATGAATTAACAGCTCTATTCAGGTCACACACCAGAAGTAAATAGTTTTATTTTGATTTAATCACACTTCTTAAATTGAGAAAGTGATTTAAGCTTCCTTTTCACATTGAATAAAAGTTATGCCTGATGCTGATTCCAGCCTAAAGACTCCCTTTTCACATAGTTGCACACAATTAATTGTCTCAGAATGTAGGTTTGATAATGATAAACACTTGAGTTTATGACTTCATACATTGAAAGCATTTTGGTTAAAGATAGGCTTTAACAACAGACAATAGGAAAAGTGGATGTATACATGTAGAAGAATGAAACAAAATTCTTATCTCTCACCCTTATAAAAGTCAACTGAAAATGTCTCAAAGAGTTTAATGTAAGACCTGAAGCCTTGGGGATTCTAGGGAAAATATAGGAAAGGCTCTTCAAAATGTCAGCTTAGTTGATGGCTTCCTGAATAAGAAGTCAGTAGCTAAGACAATAGCATCAAGCATCGACAAGTAGAGTTACACTGAATTTGAAAGTGTGGCCATTGAAAAATATATGCATATGAAGAGATAGCATACAGAATGGAGAACCTCTTTGCCAACTGGTCATCTGGCACAGGATTATGATCTAGACTACATAAAGGGCTTAAAATTAAATACCCAAAATTAAATGCTCCATTAAGTAAACAGGCTAATTAATTGAATGGCTTCCAAAAAATGAAATACAAATGTAAAATAACTATAAGAACAATATTCAAAATATTCAACCTGCAAGGAAAGGTAATCAAAACTGGATTAAAATTTTTGCCTTACCCCAGCCAGAGTGGCTCTAGTCATGTAAAAACAAACTACAAATTATAGTAAGCACAGGGCACAAAGAAGAAACTATCATTAAGGTTGTAGTTGTACTAATACAGACCCTTTGGGGAACTGCATGGGAGTTCCTCAAACAATTCATTATTGTACTACTATTCAAATATATGTTAGACACATACCTGAAGAAACCAAAGCCCACTTATTATAAAGATACCTACATAGTCATGTCTATTTTAGCACTCATCACAGTAGACATGGTATGCTTCAGTGCCCAACAGGGAATGACTAGAAAAAGGAAAGGTGTTATGTGTGCATGATACCTTTATTCCGTCTTAAAGAAGAATGAAGTTCTACCATTGTCCCTAAGCTTAATGGGTATGTAATTTGATGAATTGCTATTGAAAGCTAATTTAGTAAGACAACCTTGCCCGTGTTTCCATTCCACCAGAGTACTATAGGATATTCCCATTTTAATCTATTCAGCAGTATACATTGATAGTATTTTTAATAAATCTATTTACCTAATAAACAAAAATGGTTCCTTAATAACCATTAAAATTCCTTTCCAAAGAATCTTCTTCATTTTTATAGATCCCTTGGTACACATTTACATATATCCAATTTTAAATAGCTCATTAGTATATAACATACTTGTATGATTACTTAGCTAAATTTTATATTGCAGGAACTCATGGTTTTATTGAGTGTAAATGACATTTGAGTTATATCTTAGGAACACTGTAGACTCAGTGTTGCAGTTTAAATTACTTTACGTCCAAGCAAATAGTCCCAGTTCTTCAGATAATGCTGTTTATAGGTTTTCACAAACTGCTTTAAAACTACTCCAGTATCTTAGTATTTTCTCATTTACAATTAAGGAGAACTCAACATCTATCATCTTTCAATCTTTCATCTGTTTGCATATCATTTATCATCTAATTATCAACTATCTATCTATCATCTATCTTTCTATATATTATCTATCGATTGACCTATCTATTATCTATCTACCTATCATTCACATCCAACAAAGTCTAAAACCTACAAGTACCAAGTAAACTTATTTGTTACCCCCTTTATTCTTAGTATAATTTAAATTAAGTTCATCTCAATTTTTTTGGGGGGGATGAGATTATATTTAAGTAGATGGACATATAATACATGCCAGTATACAATGAAAATTAGTGTTTCAAATAAATGCAGTTTTGTATTTTTATTTGATATTTTGATACAGGGTAAACAGTTTTTAATCTACCAAGATATGGCCATTTCCAAATTAAATGAATTAAACATTCAAAGTTTTGATGTTGCATTTGCTGTGATACCTTGAAGTTGTTTTGGTTATTGTATTCCAAAGTATCATGGACTCATGCGACACTGAAGTTTTAGAAAAACTGTCAATTTTCTATTTCCTATTGTCCCTACTGAGTCAAACCTATACTAGGAACATCATTTGCTGTATTTTAAAATAAAATTTTGTTAAAAGAATTAATTCCACAGACAAAAGCTATGTCCAACCATCTTGACTTTAGAGCAACACTCGTTTAAAAATTATTTATTTATTTAATCAAATTACATTTTATTCAAAGTTGTTTTTTGCAGTTAACTTTTACTTGTTTTTGACAAGGCTTTTCCAGTCTTTATTTTTAAAGTAACTTAAAACTTGAAGATACCTGTACTCACCAGAAGTGGTAGCTGGTAAAACATTTTCTATAATGTGTTCATAAAGCTTTCTTTTTTCCAGGCATGTTTTAAATAGAAACAATGCAATTAATTGATATAATTATGACTTTGAAAGATATTTTATAGAATCTAAAACACTATATACATATATATATGGAAAATATGTTAGCTTAAGCTCAGAGAACTTACCTCATCATATAAGTTCTTTGAACTTAACCCATCATATTTTCCATATATGGTAATCAAACAGTATGTGGTATCTGCAAGTCAGGTCTCAGATTACCAGCTTGTTACTAGGTCTTCAAAACAGGAGGTAAAAATCAGTATCAGGTAAAATAAGTTACTGAAATAAGAAAGAAAAATCAACCATGTCTTTGACTACTTGAGATTTATAGTACACAGTTTCTAATACATTTCCGTTCTTCTGTGGTTAAATTAAACATATTAATTACAAAAAGGAATAAATTCTATAATTTCTTGACTGGTGAAACTAGAACATTATATAAATATACCTTAAAAAACTGTGCCCTTTCCTAATATATTTTACCTCAACATAGCAAATATAAATGCAGCCTAAGTCAATGAAATTAATATTTAAATATGGGATGGTTTGCATTATTTTCATGAATTATTCCTCTTTAGTATTTTGAAATATTAGTGTTTGTTTTATAAATAGATTGTTAATCTCAATCTTAACTAATGTATTTCTTTTCATACCTTATGACTTATTATTGAAAACATTTTTGACATTTTATTGAAGTTGCATGAACAGAATATAAGACTCTTTTGTATATATGTGATACTAAAGATCACCTCAGTGCCTCTCTGCATAAGCTAGGCAAGATCTCTGGCACTAATCTATATCTCAAGATCCATATTTATTCTTTCAAAAAATTAAAAACTACTATTTTATTTTGTGTATTCTGTTTGCTTATATATGAGCACCAGGTAGTTCCATGCTAGAAGAAAGCATCAGACCCAATGGAACTATAGTTTCAAATGGTTGTTGAGCCACCATGTAGATGCTGGAAATCAAATTAGTCCTCAGGAAGAGAAGCAAGTATTCCTAACCCCTGGCTAAGCCATCTTTTCTACCCCCTATACTTAATCTAAAGTAAAGCCAAAACAATTATGTTTTTGTTAATATTGACTTTAATATATTAGTTGTGGAAGCCAGTATATAATAATATGCAGTACTCAACTCTGACAAGCACAAATCAACTATACATGGTCTCTCTAATATCTAAAGTATTGATTAAATCATACATATCTCTCAGAAAGTATTAACATAGGACTGTAACGTCTCACAAGACATAGCTTAAGCCTAAACCTTGTGACAATGGTATTTGTATTGTAAAAAAATAAATATCAAGGGACTGACCCAAAGTTGTCTATATTGTACATTAGATATAGAACTAGCACAACGTGGTATTTTTTCCTCCATATCTTGTTTTCCTAGATTTAATTGCAATTTTAAATTGAAAATTTCTATTTCATTTAATTTTGAACTTTCTTTTCTTTGAACACAGGGATATAATTTCTTTCTGTACAGCCATGCCTCCTTCCAATATATGTACAGGAGAAAGATTACATTTAGACCATTTATAAATAGTTAGAATCAATCAACATGGTAAACATTCATAGAGTAATTATGGCAAATTAACCACTTGGATCTTAATCGTTTCTGTTTGTGCTTTTTTTTTTTTTCTGTGTTGATTTCTGAGGCCTTTAAAGATGGTAACTTTATTATCCTTATCAGGTGCCAACTTTTTGAGTCATCAACATTGGTTAAAAATAAAGGGGGATCACCTTGAGCTCCAGAAATGCAAATCAACTGGAAAAACACCAGCTGGCCTTAATCTTCCAGCATTGCAGTTTTGCCTGCCTGCTGTCAGCAGGCTAGCAGGTGTGCTTTTTATAGAAACAGGACTTAGCTAGCAGACGTGGTTGCTGTTTCCTTCTTGTCAACAGTGAAATCCTCCCTTTCAGCCCCTCTGACACACACAGACACCAACTGAACACAAATATACATTTAGAAAACAGTAGAATGTTAGGGAAACTCTCTATCTATCTATAGAGGTGTTATGTTCAAAACCTATTCTTAAATTTTGTCCTAAAATCATCTCTGAAGGCCAATACAAAAAAGAAATATTTTCATATTCTAAAATTATTTGAGAACCTGAGATTTGATCTTTTTCAGTAAATTGTCATTAGGAAATACTAAAGTAAGATATGAACAAATAGTAATTAATAATGATATAGGTTCTAATAGATTATAAAGTCTAGGAAATGACCAGGAACATCATCTAAAAGTTATGTTCTAGTTTAAAACTATTCAGCAAGTCATTTTGATAAAAATCTCAGAGTGTTCTGGTTTTTCCTAGCTATTCCTCTGTGTCCTTATTTCTAAGGCACATAATTTGCTGTCTCCTTTTCTTTGTGACTTTATTCCAAAAATGATGAAGAGGTAATATATGCCACCCAAAATAACTACATCTTATAATAAGATTAAGACCATTTATACACTGACTCATAGAGTCCTGACGTACTAGATGTATCAGGTCTCTGAAGTTATCCGCATGGAAGCCAAGGCAAATTGCATGAGCTGATGTGTTCTCATCTAAAATAAACCCTCTTTAGTTAGTTTTCTTTTCTATGAAAGACCATTTGAAACTGAACATTGTATAAACAGGAAACACAGCCTCCCTTTCCCTGTAAGCTCTTCAAATTCTATGTACCCAGTACCTCTCCTTCCATGGCTCATACTTTGTATCGAGGAAGGCCATCATTCTGAGAAGACAATTACTACCTGCTTTTTTCTGCCACCACTAATCTTTAGGGCCCTCTTTTTTCCTCAATAATAATTCACATGACTGCTATTTTAAGTGTGTATGCTTAAATTTTTAATTTATAAGACGATATTGCTTCTTTGATAATGTGGATTTCTTACAAGCTGTATGATTCATAGCATCTCAGACAAGTCCTAATTCATTTATGAAAGACCCTATGTGTACCAGGCAATGTTGTTAGTGTCAAGAAAACCACTGAGAATGCAAGCCAGCTGCTGTTAAGCTTGCCAGATATGATACATTAGATTTCTATTAATGTGTCTACTCACTCTATGAGAAAAATCTGCTGTTATTTCTTCAAGCATACCAGTTAAGAGAAACCGGCATATCTGAGTCACTTTGTTCATATTTATAAAGAAAATAAAATGTTTTATAGAAAAACAGAAGTTAAAAAATAAGAAATATTAAATATCACATAATTCTAGATCATGGAATAGAAACTACCACAAAGAAACATGTCATTTATGAAAATGTGATGTCCAGGATTTTCACTATATTTTAAATATAGTATAATGTAATTAATGTAATTATATTACATTGTGTATAAGGTGTAATATTGAAAAATACTAGATGGGAAAATCAATTTAAAAGAGACAAATCTATTCATTAAATGTAAATTAATATTTGACCATATGTCTTTGATATATTTTTATATAACAAAACACACAATTGTTACTATACTCAATCTTTATCAAAGTTTTTAATCCTGGATTTATGTTCTCACTTGAAGCAAATGCTAACTGTTGTTCCACTAACTTTTAAAGTTTTTTTATATCAACATATATTCATAGATGTTGTAGAATATTATTTCAAGGTATGTTACTTTTGTTTATGTTGCATTTGTTTAACTCTGTGAAGCTGTGTTACTGTGCCTGTCTAAAACACCTGATGGCCTAATAAACAACTTGCCAATAGCAAGGCAGGAGAGAGGACAGGCAGGGCTGTCAGGCAGAGAGAATGTATAGAAGAAGAGAGAAATGGAGAGAAAAGAGAGGAGGAGCCAGAGAAGGAGCCAAGGCCAGCCACCCATCAAAACAGCCAACCACAGAGAAATATAAAATTTACAGAAGTAAAAGAAAAGGAAAAGCCCAGGGGCAAAAGATAGATGGGATAATTTGAAGTTAAGAAAAGCTGGCAAGAAACCAATTCAAGCTAAGGCTGGGTATCCATATGTAATAATAAGCCTCTGAGTGTGAATTTATTTGGGAGCTGGGTAGCAGGCCCCCCAAAAAAGAGTAAAAAACCCAACAACACATAGATATCTGAAAATAATTCAAAATTACAATGTCACAGATAACAATAATAAATGCATCTTTATTTCAATGGTTTACCAAACATTTTGCCTCCTTTTCAGTAATTATAAAATAATTGCTTTGTATTCCAAGAGTGAGAAAGCCACAGTTAAGTTACTCATTTTGTATTAATAGTTTATTTCCATTTTAATTCCAAAAAGTATTGCAAAAATCATTTTGAGTGTTTTGTTTGCTTACATGTAAAGAATATTAAAAATGTGAGTATTAAGTCTGGGTCATGAAATATAAACATCTTCAAATTTGCCAGATGTGGTCACATTTATTTTTGCCAATATCTGTGCCAAATTGCCTCCCCAAAGACATGTATAGATAATTCTCTACAAACCCTTAACACTGGATTTTCTAGGACTCTGTAAACATTAGTTAATTATAAGTTAATTGCTGGGAAGCAATCTCTCATTTTATTTTAATGGTATTTCTCTAATTTCTAGTGGTTTTATAGTAACTTTATGTTTATTGACTTCAAATAACTTCTTGCATAAGTTGACTGATCATATCACTGCCAAATTTCCTATTGTTATGTTTTTCCTTAACTATTTTGAGTCATTTAATATTCAAATACTCATCTTTTGGAAAATTTCATACACTATGTATCTTCCATGGATTGTATAGTTTCATAATTTTTATCAATCTGTCTCTTTGTAATATGAAATTTTGATTCTTGAGTAATTTTTCCCATTTTGAATGAATATTTTCTAGTCTTTTCTTTTCACTGACATTTAGTCTATGTACATTTTCCCTAAGGACATGACCTGAAGTCAGGTATTGTTTATATATTTCTACCCATATATTCTGGCTTCATCTGTCATTTCTATTGATCAAATAGATTTTTTATGAAATGGCATAGTGTGTGTGTGTGTGTGTGTGTGTGTGTGTGTGTGTGTATCATATGTATTCATTTAAGTTACTGTATGAAGTTGTTGCCAATCCCCCTGGTCACTCACTTACCTAGACACCCTATTAGCAAAAACAAACATTAATGCTAAAAGTACTATATACTTGGGTTTTGGGACATTAAGAAATCTGACCTAGAAGTTTCCTCCCACAGTTTAGCTACCATAGTTCTAGAAGCTCCTATTCCTACTTCTAGAGTATAATTACTCAAAGGTGCTACCACGCTGTGGATCCCATGAGCTACCATAGTGATCTGATGGGCACAATACACCCATTAGCACAACAGTAGTAGTATGACTATGATGGGAGTAAACACTACTTTCAGCCTAAACCTGAGGACTCCTCCACATTAGTGAATTCATGGCTGGTACTGTATAGCTGGTCCAAAACTTGAGGCTGGTGAAGGTATGAGCCCTCAAGGAGACTCTATTGATGATAATGTTAAATGAATATACTGTGAAACTGATTTGTTAACATTTCTTCCCATTGTTAAGTTTTGTTGTCATCCTTTATTAGAGAAACTTTCTTTTGTAGTGAGCTGCAGTTAAATCAGAGCCTCACAACTAGTCAAAATGTGGAAAATATGTGACGAAAGTGTTTGGTCCTAAAAGGCCAGATTTGGGGAAAGGGTATTAGGACATAGGATTTTCTGTACATGATGTGGATGTTCAACTCATGAGGTCATTGTAGCTCTTAGTTATCTTCTCAAGACTGACTTGTCACCATTTCATCATATATATGGAAGGACTTGCGAGGCCCCATCCCCTAGTGAAGGTCAATAATCAGTTAATAAATTCTCAGAGAGGATTTATTATAATCCAACAATTAAAAACTAAAGAAAACTAATGTGCAGTAATCTACCATGTATACCAAGAAGCAGCTACTAAATCCAGTTCCCCTTGATGGTCTAAATTCCAATTATCTTACATCAGCAAACATGTTAAAAACTAAGAGAAAGCACTGGTAAGGTATTGATATTTGGAAGAGACAATGTTTGATCTCAATAAGGCAGAGCCCTAGAAAACATTTGTATGATTTCAATTTGGTTCTTGGTTTAACAACTTAAAAGAAGAGAGGCAGATTGTCTGAGTTCTCAGACCTTAAGGTCTTTAACCTTATGATAAGATCATGAAATCTCTTATGCAAGTCACAGAGGGTAGAGTAGATTAAATGTAGTCATTTAAGTCAAAGCTGTCACAAACAAGAAAAGGTTGTGCAAAGAACAAGGTCAAAAAGCAGCAACAATGATGATAATGCACTTTTTCTACAAAGTTCCTAGCAGTGAATATAAGTCATAGAACAAGAGATACACATGTGTGTATGCATAGACACACATACACATAGACACAGAGACAGAGAGAGACACACAGAGACAACACAGAAAAAGATTGTCAGCAACATTCAGATGCTATAAATTAATTTAAAATAAAGTGAGTTAGTCTAGACAATTGCATTTTGTATGAAAGTTCTTCAACAATTCATCTATAGAGATGCTGACTGAGAGCACACTCATCAATTACACTACAGAGCAAGTGTGAAGCTTAGTCTTCAGATCAAAATTTCCTCCACATAGGATACTGTGTCTGCAGGAATTTGCTTTCATGTATATACAAATAAGTATCAAAACTAATGTTATCAACTCAGATGCATGTTAACCTTAAACTTTTATTCTGAAGGATCTGGTTCAGTTTTCAACCTAGGTGTCTACCCTTTACAAGTCCCACACTAAATACAGTCTCCAGGAAAAACACAATACCTTTTTTGCTTTTTAACATATTTTCCATGAAAGTTAACACTTCTTGCCTGTTGCTGAGTCCCCTATTATCCTTTAAGATTTTAAACTTCTCCAATTACCAAATTAAATTAAATATCCTTCATTCTCATTTGTAACTGTGAAGTGCTATTTAAATATGGCCCCTTCAAATGAAAGCTCAATATCTATTTGGCTTTTTATCAAGCCCTACGACTTCCAAACTATAATTTTTCTGTCTACATTAGTAATGAACCAAAAGCTACTGAGGGCAGTATTTGACTCTTGTTGTGGCATCTCTCTTGTTACAGAAAGGAAGAGTATGTATTCAGTAATTTATGATTATTTTCTGGATGAAAAATGTTGTATATGTCACCAGAACTATTCTTTATCTGTCAAAAAGATGATTGTGATTATTCTCCCAAGTAATTATTTTTTACTTAAATATTAACTTTTATATACGACTAAATACATAGACAAAATTTAATCAATGCTTTTATAGTAGGGGTTGTATGCATTATTAAAATTAGCTTTCTTTAAATCCTGTACATCTGAACATATTTATATACTGTCTATATAATCCATAGTATGTATTATGTTTTTAAAAATCAATGCAATTAACTATAATTATCTCTATATATCTATTTCTCTAACATAGAATTTCCAGGCAACAGTGTTAATACAAACTTGATAAAACGTTACATACTTACTATAATATGTCATTTTTACAAGTCCTAGTATTTATAAAAGCTACTGTAACACACACACACACATACACACACACACACACACACACACACATCAGTTCTAGATAAATATGTATATGTTAATGCTGAGCACTATTGTAGTAAACACTTTGTATAATGTTAGATGTTGTTTCTTTAAGAATTAAGCATGTTTATCAGCTAATATTCATTTTGTGCCCTGACAATGACCATATAAAACCAATACAACAGAAAAGCCCTTTCTGGGATTAAATTGTATGAGATCTAACTTCTATTGTTTTACCCTATTTTTCTGTAGCTTAAAATAACAAAGTGAAAATCATTAAATAAAGACTAGTAGGTTATATGAATATAGAATTATTTATAAATATGATATGTTCTCAAATTGTTCATGCTATGCAAATGTCGTTTAATAATTTATTTTCTCCCATTTTTGATTTTATCTTTCAACATCTCTGTATTTTTCATAATGCTCTTCATAATTGTTGAATTCCCATTTTTGTTCTAGTGTGGCATAATATTCATATTCCACTGAAAAGGCTACAATAGTTTTAATAATATTTTCCATAATTTTGTGCATAAGTATGATGTGTATGTATTACTTTGTAAAACATTGTACCATTTGTAAAGGTCCTGTTGTATTTTGATGATACACAATTTCTTTTGTGATTTTTCTCCTAGACACAGACTTTTATTTGCCAAGTTGAATTGACAGGTTTCACCTCACTATGATATTTGGATGTAGTGTCTACCTTTAAAATTCTCTCATTTCTCAAAAATTGTAGAACTGTTGCACCTGGACTTTTCTGCTATGCTAAGAGGCATGCACCACCACTATGCCATATTTTTCTTTCAATATCCCTCCAGTGAATTTTCAGGGCTATTGTACTCATTTTCAAGTATAAAGATATTTCTGTCTTAAACTATAATCTATATGCTAATGAATCTCTATTCTGTACCTTCATGTCTCCTACCTAATATATATATATATATATATATATATATATATATATATATATGCATAGCTATTCAAAATCTAAACCTTATAAACTCAAAATCTAACAAGATTGAAAATTGAAAATGGCATCAGTGTTTTTGATCCTGCTTCTTATCCTGTCATCCTTTGCCTAGTGCCAGCCTAATCCCTACTTTCTGTGTCTTCCTCTTGTTTATCTGTTACATATCCAATCTTGATGAGTCACATAACAATTCCCCTTGTCTCTCAAATCAGACACCACGAGGCAATGTCTGAACAGTTCCTTTCACATTCATATCTAACTCAGTAGACTTCCTCTCAGTTCTGTACCCAAGCTCCCCCACGCCCTCTTGACAAGCATTGGTAACCAAGATCTGTTCTTAATTTTTATCTGACTTTATTGCTGTAATTTTTTTCACTACTTCTTTGAGCACAGGTTTGAATTCTTTTCTATTTTCCCAGTTCTGCAAGAATGAGTCTCTGAAATTCTAATTTGAGAAAGCACTTTTCTCTGCCTTGGAGTCCTTTAATAAGCCACTCGATACTGACATTGAATTATTTCTTTCTGACACTTTTATTGTGTGTTCTCTGTAAACGCCTTTATTGTAAATAAAACCTGTAGATCTTGAAATTAATTAACTATGTCAAAATCTCTGTTTTGGATTTTTGTGCATGGTAGACTATATTTAAAATATCTGATTTGATCTCTCTCATTCATGTACTTTCAGGCCATACTAATAGAATCTGGAGAATTTTGAATATGAATTAAAAAATAGTACATTTATGATTTGCTATGCTTGAAAAAATAGCAATCTAGATGAAAACTTTAGAAGAGACTTAGTACAATACAAAACATGTATTTTTTATTGAGTGATATAAAAATTTGCCTTATGATACACTAACTTTTCAATCTAAAGTTATCTTTTAATTATTCTACTATCATTTTAGAATTTATTATTTAAAACTGATATATCACTTTTTATTGGTATTTGGTGTTCCAACTGAGTAAGAAGTATAACATACTGTTAATTAAGGAATCAGCAAAATATTGTTTTTTGTTTATTGGAAAAGGAAACATTCCTGCTATTCTCTTAAAAAACAAAGGTCTTTTTTGAATTGATTCATTTTCAACTCTTTAATAATATAATATGTACCTGGATGCATGAGTTCTTCAAACTTTAATTAACCTGTATTTCTTTTCTTTTTGATGATATATGTTCTGTTTTTAAAGATTATTTTTATATGTTCTGTTTTAAAGATTATTTTTATTTTGTTTGATAAAAACTCTGAATTTTGATTATCACTCATCAAAGTTTTGCTGTCTTATGTTTGTGTGTATGATAGCTAAAATAAAAGACTGCAATGAATATGTAAAATATTATATGAAATTAATATGAAAATTATTTCTGTCCTCTCAATGTACATTTATAGGATATTTATACCAAATTCCTTAATGGTGTGTGGTGATACTGTGTCCCCCAATATATTGTGCACCCTAATAAACTTATCTGGGGTTAGAGAACTGAACAGTCACTAGACAGACATAGAGGTCAGAATATGGTGGCATACACACCTTTAACCCTATCCACTTGGGAGGCAGAGATCTATCCAGACCTCTGTGGGTTCAAAGCCACACTGGAAACAGCCAGGCATGGTGACACATGGTTTTAATCCCAGGAAGTGATGGCAGGAAGCAGAAAGGTATATAAGACATGAGGAGCAGGAACTAGAGCCTTTTTAAGCTTTTAGCTTTTAGCAGCAGTTCAACTGAGATCCATTTGGATGAGGACTAAGGAGCTTCCATTTTGAGGAAACAAGATCAGCTGAGGAACTGGCAAGGTGAGGTTGGATGTGGCTTGTTCTGTTTCTCTGATCTTTCAGTGTTCACCCCAATATCTGGCTCCTGAGGTTTTTTTTTTTTTTATTAATAAGACCCTTTATGATTCATGCTAGAGTTGTGCTCACAAAACAACCAGGTAGCTAGTGGGCATTGGCAGTTGTTTGGTAGCTTACTGTTTTTCCCATAGGAACTTATATTTGATGGATTGAATCCAATTAAAGAAAGGAAAAGAGGTTAGAATCAGAGGAATTGCTGGATTTAAGCATCATATAAGTGTTGGAAAGTGCAGGAGGATGACCTTCTGTATGCTGTGAATATGTGTTGCTCTGATTGTTGATAAACAAAACTGCATTGGCCTATGGCAAGGCAGCTTAGAGGCGGGCAGGAAATTGAAAGAGAGAGACAGGAGAAAGAAATGCCGAGTCTGAGGAGACCCCATCCCGCCATCCAGGAAGCAGCATGGCACATGGGTAAAGCCACAGAACATATGGCAACATATAGATGAATGGAAATGGGCTAAAATTAGTTATGAGAGCTAGCTAGCAAGAAAATTGAACCATAGGACATGGCCATGCAATTTATAATTAATATTAAGCCTCTGAATATTTTATAAGTGGCTGTGTGACCTGTGGGGCCTGGCAGGACCAGAGAAACCTTCTGACTACAAGAGAACATCTTAATACACACTAATATATAGTGTCTAAAAGTGCCATAGAATTAAATCCTTAGACAATTAATTCAATAGATTTTGTTGTGCTAATAAAAGTCTCTAGAAAAGTAATATTGTAATCCTACTAAATTGTGATATTAAAACATTTGGTAAGATAAATATCTTTCAGGCTAATAGACTAGATTTAAAGGCAGCTTATTTAATTACCGTGTATATATGATTGTTAACTTCATGGGACCTGGAATCCACTAAAAGGCTAGTCAATGGACATGTCTCTGGGGTATTTCATGATCAGACTATGCCAAATGGGAAGAGCCAACCTAAATATGTTTAGCACTGTCTGCTGGCAGTCCAATTAAGAAGATGCAGAAGAGAGGAGTTTTGTTGTTGGCCTGTTTGCCTCCACTGTATGGGGATGGTCATCTATCCTGCTAATTCACTCACATTAGAATCAGCTTCATTGGCCTTCCAGCACTAGCTGAAGATCAGCAACTCTCCAAGAACCTTCTTCCATGCCTAAAATACTACACTGGGACTGCTAAGATAGCCAGCCTCATGACATAAACAGTAAGCAGTATCACCTTCTCTGGAGTGATTTCACCATTGTAGACTACCTAGATAGTATCATTAAGCTGATACAAAAAAATCCCTCTATAATATACATCCATTATATTGGAGCTCTTTCTCTGGATAACCCCTATACAACATACAAAGGCATATAACCAACTCATTCAAGTGTAAAATTTATGTTTGATTGCATCATTAAGTAGCAACTGTGGACAGTGTAATGAGGTTGACTCATCACTCATTTATGTGTAAATACCCAAAATGTGTTTCTACAGTTTATATTAGAGTAGCATATGTCTAACTCTATGACTGTATATCTGTATTCAAAATTGATGCTTCAAATATATGTTTTCATTTCAACTACTAAGATAAGCGCTTTAGAATATAATTAAATGTGTGAATGTGTACAATACTTATCTTTTGGTGTCAGAAATTCTTTCCATGAGAAAATTAAAACTTTCTGCTCTTAGAAACAAGTATGGTTTACATTTTCTAAAGAAAAAAATGAAATTAACCAACATGTGTTCTGTTCTTTACCTTGATTCAACCTTTTTATTTACTGCTGTAATTCATTCTTTTCATATCACTCTATAATGTTTCTTCCATACTTTTTATCTTTGGAATATCCATTTCTAATATTCCCTGATGTTATATGTTTTTAATGTATTTATTCCCATTTTCATAGTCATCTGTAAATTATCAATTTTATAACTAATGCCTTATAAATATAAGCAATATGCAAACAGTTGTATACATATTTACATATGTATTTTCTGAATTGTTCATCTTATCAAAACTGCCCCAAACACTAAGAAAGCAGGCAGACATTTTTGTATCTGAGATTTAAGAAGTTTAGAAATTGGTTTTTAATTCTATATTAGTTACAGCAACAAGTTGTGAAAGTTAATGACTTTTCTTAGACTCATGAGAGAAATAAGATGTTAAGACATGACTCAAATTCAAATTTAGATAGACAAGAAAATTAGGCTATAGCTAAAAGCTGATTATGTAGAGCAGAAGCCACTTGAGATATGAAGTTGTCGGGATGTTTATTACATGGGAATTTTGTAGAATTTAGGTAGCCGTAGGTCAGTGTGTGAGAGAAAGCTGTGAATGGATGTAAAGTCTTAGGAGAGTGCTGGCACTCCTTCATGGACTTTCTATCTATCACTTCCACCTCATAATTCCAGTTAGGATCTGATTCAAATCCCTTATTAATTCTGACATAGGGAGAGTAATGGTTATTACTGGATGTACAACCACCAACCTCTTCAAAAACATACATTCTAGGGAAAAATGTTTTACCAGAGCTACATTGTGATCCCTTATGAATGATTCAGAAACAGCCCCTCCCAGCTCACCCTCCTCTCTTCTGTTACCCTTAGGTGAGTATGGTACTATCAACAGGTGTCAGCTTTTAAGAAAAATGCATTAAGATTTTGGATGTAAACAAATAGAGATTAGGGGAAAGGAAGTATACAATAAAAGGGCACTTACCAATGTCACAGTTCTGTAACATGAGCTTGATTTAAATATTGAGTTTCATTCAGAAAATTCGGGAATATCCAGCCACCCTGTCTCTTCCCCACCTGTAAATTGGCCTCTCACATAATAGCAGAGTAATGCATTATAGACTACACTGATGCAATACACAGAACAGCCCAAGGGGAGTCTATAGAGGAATATGAAGTCAAATGGAGGGGAAAACTATTGACACTAAAGTAATTTAAAACTCTGGAAATTATATCTATTACAAATATCAAACAAAATTCCTAGCCACATTAACATTAATC
Organism: Peromyscus leucopus; assembly: GCF_004664715.2. Taxonomy (NCBI): domain Eukaryota; kingdom Metazoa; phylum Chordata; class Mammalia; order Rodentia; family Cricetidae; genus Peromyscus; species Peromyscus leucopus. Next base: position 58,688,694 of record NC_051066.1, read on the forward strand.
GTCTCACTAAAATTCTACTTAAAACAGTCTCTAGGACTCAAAAAACCATGCCTAGCTTCTACCAATACAATTATGAAACATTTCCAAAGATTATTTTTTAAAAAATAGTATGCTAAAGAAATAAAGCAAACACTGGAACCAGACTGATGTAGGGCAAGATGTTAGAATTATCTGAGAGGTAGTTTAAAATAATCGAAATTAATATATTAAAAATTCTAATGGAAACATGAGCAGCACAAAAGAATAGCTGTAAGCAGAATTGAGGAAATTTCATTAATATAATAAAAAAGAAATGCTGGGAAGGAAAAACAATTTTCAGAATTCAGAAAATCCAAGACAATCTTCAAAAGTCTGACAAGTACAATTGGAACACCAAAAGGGAGCAGACCAATTGTAACATGAGAAAATTGTAATACCGGGAGAAGGTGGTCCATGATTAGTCATAATACCAAACTACAGACTGGAAGTTCAGAGAAACTAGACAGAACCTGTATTCTGACTTTTAGTCAGGACTGTCGGCTTCCAAATAATGACTACTATTTATTTTTTACTTTACAATACTATTCAGTTCTACATAATAGCCACAGATTCCCTTGTTCTCTCCCTTCCTGCCCCCTTCCCCTTCCCCCAGCCCAACCCCCATTCCCACCTCCTCCAGATCAAGGTCTCCCCAGAGGACTGGGATCATCGACCTGATAGACTCAGTCCAGTCCCCTCCTCCTAGATTGAGCCAAGCGTCCCTGCATAAGTCCCAGGTTTTAAACATCTAACTCATGAAACGAGCCCAGGACCTGTTACCACTGCCTAGATGCCTCCCAAACAGATCAAGCCAATCAACTGTCTCACCTATTCAGAGGGCCTAATCCAGTTGGGGGCCCTTCAGCCTTTAGTTCATAGTTCATGTGTTTCCATTCGTTTGGTTATTTGTCCCTGTGCTTTATCCAACCTTCGTTTCAACAATTCTCGCTCATATAAACCCCACTCTTTCTCACTAATTAGACTCCCAGCGCTCCACCTGGGGCCTAGCTGTGGATGTCTGCATCCAGATTCCTCAGTCCTTGGGTGGAGTTTATGGCACGACTATTAGGGTGTTTGGCCATCCCATCACCAGAGTAAGTCAGTCCAGGCTGTCTCTCGACCATTGCCGGCAGTCTTTTGTGGGGGTATCTTTGTGGATTTCTGTGGGCCTCTTTATTAAGAAAGCTCACCCTAGAGCTTAGGCTTGTCACGCTAGCTTTTAGAACTTAAATTGACCCATTTCTATTCATCCACATTTTGCCATGTGACTCGTGGGTTTTTACTCTCCTCATGCATATCTTGCTCTCCTTGAGTCTGGCTTGGGTCTACTTTCTTCTTCCCAGAGCTCTCTGTATCCAGAAGTCCTGCCTAATCTTTCTGCCTAGCTAATGACCATTCATCTCTTTATTAAACCCATCGCAGGACATCTTTTTACAGAGTGTAAAGAAATAGTGCACAATAAGGACCCACAGATATATATACCAATAAATTCAATATTTAAATTGCTGAAATCTGAGGACAAAGAGAAGGATCTTGAAATGAAACTAATAGCCTAAATCTTGTTTTTGAATAACATTTTCACACTGTTAAAATATGTTTTATCATTTCTTAAATGTACTTTTGTGCAAGTAAAATCCAAGTCACATGCTTGCATATCAGCATTCACAAAGTTGTACCTGAGTGAGCAGAATGCGAGACGCCAGATGACTTCTTAGAAGATGCATTTTCCTGAAGGAGGAATTATACTGGGAAACAAGATTATATGGGATATTAGAATATGAAATAACAATCATTTGTCAATCCAAGTCTGTTATGAACAATCAACCATAGTTATTTGACAATTTTATGTTAATAGACTTTATTTATGGTTTAATACATTTAGAGTATAGATGGAAGAACATAAGTTTAAATATCAAACATGTTAGTTATGAGATCAGGTCTTTCTCATCTACCTATTTTACTTTTTATAAAGATGTTGATATCATATATATTACTATTCAGTAAGGCAGCATGTGTGTATATCAAGTAAGTCAGTGATTCTTTGCAATATATGTGCATATGCATATGTGTGTTTATATGTGTATATATGCATATGTGTTTAAATGTACACATTTATTTACTAGTATAGTAATGTCTGATTTTAGTGACTAAGCACATCAAGGATAAATGTGCATATTTATCATACTACATGCTTATCATAGCTATTTCCAGATATATCCACCTCTGCTTAATAACTTGCAAGCCTACGATCTTTCTCATTCTTAAAAAAATCAATAATCCTCTAAATTTTAATGTTTTACTTTTATAATGACAAAGAATCAGATCTTCTTCCAAATGACATTCAGAGCCATGCTTCTTTTATCTCTCCAGTTCATATGATGCTTTATGCTTATTGCTTCAAGTGCAACCCAGAACCTCTATCTATATTTCACAGCCTCATCTCACTGTTTTTATCTACTGGTTAGTTTGATAATAAGGTACTTGCATAAAAGATTTTGAGTTTCATTACACCATTAAAATATCATGCAGATGTGGAAAAAAATGTACTGTCTTCTTGTTTTGTTCACTTTATTTTAGGTTTTATATTAATTTATACGTTTTCTTAAATTCAAAGAAAGAAAATATTATTTGGAATCTTGAAGTGTGGCAAACACATTTTCCTTACAATAATAAGGCTTTGTAATGTGTATACAGTTTGAGAATATTTGTGCATACTTATGGACAGTAAAATAATGCTCTCTCTCTCTCTCTCTCTCTCTCTCTCTCTCTCTCTTTCTCACACACACACACACACATATATATATATACACACACATATATATACATATATATATGGTAAACGTTAAAAGCAAAATGTGTTATTTTTCAGTAAGCACAATTTCTTAGTAGACAAAAATTAAAATTTTATTCAAACATATTAATTTTAATAATTAAAATGGCTCAGAATCTCTTCCAGAATAAACTTAACCATTTGCTGATCTAGAATATGTAGCATTTTCAGCATTAATTTATAAGGTCTAGTGGGCAACCCAGAACACTTGGCAGTACCCTGTATTGCTTTGAATGTCCTCAGGATGCTCTTGACTAACAACATACAGAGAGGGTTCAAGCCTTTTTATTTTGCAGCCTGTGGATTCAGAGGAGCATTACCACTTTGTAGGGTACCTCGTGTGTGTGTGTGTGTGTGTGTGTGTGTGTGTGTGTGTGTGTGTGTGTGTGTGTACGCATGTACACATGCAACACAAAATAAGTTTCCATATTTTTTCTGCATATTTATGATTGTACGATGTGCACTCAGTGTCTGCAGGAACTATAAGGAAGATCAGATCTGCTCTGGAGCTAAAGAGGGTCATAAGCAGCCATGTGGATGCTGGGAAATGAACCTAGGTCTCCCCAGGGGATTTGACCCAATGCCACTTTTATTCAAAAGCTGTTTCTGCAACTTAATGATAGCATTTTATTCAGAATTTCACTAAAGTCATTTTAAAAGGAAGTCAAGTTAGAGCACATAGGAAATCTACAGGAAATCTTGCCAGTCTATAATGGCCTTTTACTCATTAAATTTCCTAATAATGAAATTTTAGCTACATTCAAAATATGCTTAAATTATCTCATTGTGTTCTTTTCTATCTCTTCCTCTATTCTTCAATTAATTTACCTAAAGAGGTGATTGGATACTGGTTTGCACTGACAATCTGTGAATAAAACGATTTAAAATATAAAAGTGAAACCATTGCTGAACTATATGTATTTCAATAGAATGACATTCATGTGATCAGCAAAGTAACAAGAGAAAACCTCCGTCCTCTTTAATTTTTCATAAGTTGCCTTTCCATTTCCCCCAAAGACATGTATCCTTCTAGTCTCCTTACTTTCCTAATGCTAAGGACAGCAAAAACCACACGATTTATTTCTGGATTCTCTGGTCAGTGTTATAGTAGAACCAAGACAATAAGGAGAATGTAACTAATAATTAACCTGAGTAGTCCAAGCAGTATATGGACAAAGCACCAAAATACCATATGCTGTGCCACTGTAATGATCACTGACCAGTTAGCACATGCCAGGAAACTTTTTTTTTGATGAATTGCAAATTATTCAGAAAGACTTTGTTGTAGAAAGTAAATTTTAATATCTGATTATAATTTTCAAACTGCTAAATTATTTTCTGGAAGGCAAAACACTGGTTTTGAAGTGTTTTAGACTCACGGTGGATACATCTGACTCATGGGAGCTGGTATTGGTAACCATAACTTTATTGTTTTGCTAAGCAAAGGCAATACATAGAGACCATTTCTAGGAAATGGATAAAGAGCAAACATCAGTTAAGTTTTTAAAATTTTTTATTAAAAGGATAAAACAAATTTGGTGGTTTGAATGAAAAGTCCCCTATAGGATCATAGGGAGTGGCACTATTAGGAGGTGTGGCCTTGTTGATTAAGTGTTGTCTTGTTGGAGGAAATGTGTCATGGGGCAGGCTTTGAAGTTTTAGAAACTCATACCAAGCCCAGTGGCTCATTCTTTCTTCCTGCTGCCTGTAGATCCAGATGTAAAACTCTCAGCTACCTTTCTAGCACCATGTCTGCCTGCATGCTGCATGCTTCCTGTCATGATGACAATGGACTGAACCTCTGAACTGCAAGCTAGCCCCAATTAAATAGTTTCCTTTATAAGAGTTGATGTGGTCATGGTGTCTCTTCACAGCAATAGAAACCCTAAGACAACAAGGATGAAGAAAAAGATAAAATTCCAAGTATGATGGAAGAGACAGAATTTATCTCTTCAATAACATCCTTCGACTTCCTGCCACAAGAAAAATAAAAATTGAATAGTCTATTATTCATGGATTACTTTCAGAAATTTAAAAATGAATCTAATTAATATACTATGCAGCAATATATTGCATTTCTTAAGTAATAAAAAGCATTTGTTTATCTTAATATTTTATTAGTGTCATTATATGTGTATGCATACATATGTATACATACACATATACTGAGAACTTCAATTCCACATACTAACTCAAGTATAGATGCAAATAACCATACACATAATAGTAAATATATGTGGATATCTTCGGGTTTGCCTGTTTGTGTGTTATATCATTTCCCTAAGTTCATGTCATTTAAAAAAATTATTATGTATATATTCTCACCAATATGGCTGACTGAATATGACCTGAACAATTACAACAATAGTAGGCATGCTTGCATGCATGAGAAAAAGCTCACGATGTCAAAACCGTACTCATGAATGATGAGAGAGCAGGAGAAACAGTCTTCACTAGGGATGAGCACAGCAACTGCTTATCCAATACCACATGGTCAGCCCTGAAAAATGCATACCTTCAAATAACATTATGCAAATTGAGCAAGTTGCAGTTATATCTCAATTAAATAATAATAGGATGCATCATCTAAATATTTTAGATGGAATATTGATATCAGAAAACTGAGGTGGATTCTGCCTCCCCTCCCCCCACACACACACATTTTTTTTTTCAATACTGAGTGTTGAACCCATCTACACTAAGTGAGTGCTCTATCACTAACCTTTATCACCTTTATCACAGCCCTGGTCTTTATTTATTTTTATTTTTGGGAGAGAGTCTTTCTACATTTTACAGGCTGGCATTGAATTTACTGTCTTTCAGGCAAGGCTTGAACATGCCATCCTATTGTTTGAACCTCCAGTCTCTATACCTGCAGTCCACCACCACCAGGACTGACAGGTTTGCTTCTGAGTGTTGGAATAGGGTCTGGTATGTCCTCCTCTATACTTTTAATTATCTTTATTTTTAAAATATTCTTATTCTATGATCATATTCAGAAAGTTTAAACTGAATTTAATATAGAATTTGATGAGTTTTGAGATATACACAACCATGTATCTATGATCACAAACAAAACTGTGAAAATTGTTATCAACCTGAAGTTTCCATATTACCACTCACTTTACTAACCAACATTATCTGGGAGCTTTGGAAAGCATGTGACTGGAATTATGTAACACGAAGTCTTTTGCATCTGTTGTTTCAGCAGTATCAGGTTTGTAGGCTCCAGGTTTTTTTTTCATTTTCATTACCATCTAACATTCCCCTGCAGTCTGTTCTGTTTTATGTACCTGTGCATGCACTGGACCTGATTTTATATTTTTCACAAATCACTAATATTTGGTTAATTCCAGTTTCAGGCTATCACGGGCTTCTGTGAATGTTAGCATAAATACTTAAAGACAACAACTAATTCAGATGTGATTGCAATAACCCTGAAAATAACATATATTGTTTTATATGAAAATCAGCAATTTTCAGGGTTATTGCAGATATCAAAAATGCAAGTTGTTTCTAGTTAATTAAGGTAATTGAGTTTTATCTGGGTTCAGATGAAGCAGTGACAAAAGGTATCATTATTAAACAAATTTCTTTTATAGAGGCTAGAAAATACTCAATTTGATTGTTGACTAAAAAATGTGAAATTAACATGAATAATAGTATAAGATATTTAAATGACGCACAGATATTTTCCACTCATGAAAAGTGGGTACATATGTAAGAAAACCAAATTTAGGACACAGTATTTTTTATTTTTATTTTTTGTCAATACTTCTCAGAAAGTTTGACAGCAGTGTTCAAGCTTATATATTTTGATACCATTAAACTGAGTCTGGTCTTCTGAGTGAAAATTAAATTTCATGACATTTTCGAAATACCTGTAGGAAGTATGAGAGATGAATTTTTTGAGAAAAAGAGTGGGAGAAGCCTCATATATACATAATATGGAACAATAAAATTGGGGAGAAAATTATAACCCTTTCTGTAAAGAGAAATGGTGTCTAGGAACACTAGGAACATGGGAGGTTTTGGAGGGAGAGAAAAGAATAGGGAAATGGTGTAATTACATTATAATCTAAAAAAGTTTAAAAATATTTAAATAAAGAACAAAGCACAAACATATGATTCACAATTATAACTGGTGTTATTTCATCTATATTGAGTTCATTAGTGGAATTGAAGTTTTCTGCACATGTATATGCGAATATATATCATATGTAGATAGACGGAAATATTAACAATATGCTATGGATATTTATTATAATATAAATAATACAACCTATAACTATACAATATATTAATTTGGACCACTAAGAGGTAACCAAAATTGGAAAACCAGAGTATATTTTTCTTGTGGCAGGGAGCCGAAAGATGTCATTTTACAGACATAGATTCTGTGTCGTCCATTACCCCTGAACTTCTGTCTTTTCCTTCTTTCTGTCACCTCATGGTGACAGGACACCCATCATCAGTTCCAAGTATCACACTCATTTTCCAAATGGAAAGATAATGATAAGGGGGAAGGATTTTTGTTTTCTTTTGTTCTTTCCAGAATATTATCCTAGTGTGATTTGGGAAAAGTAACAGCATTGGAACTGAGTTATTCACTCACACCAGTGGGTCCTTATTTAGAATTTAAATAAATCTGCACTCTAAGGATAGAAGCACCACAGACACAAAGCAAGCAGGGGGACATGTAAAGATGGTGATGTGCCCCTGAAGCATGTGAGAAGAGTAGGAAATCCAGTCAATGCTGTTTCAAATTTGCAGGAGGGCATCTTTGATTGTTTGTTCTCAAAACACGAAAGTTTTGAAGTATGCAGAGTAAATTAATGCATCAGCTTCCTTTTTATCAATTTTATATTATGTATACAAACAAACCTCACAAAATTACTTAACTGAATTTGAAGAAATGTGTTGGTATTCTTTAAAATATAGTGTAATAGAAAGGCAGTGTTCTTGAGAATGTGTTTGGTGATCTGTGCCTGCCCTTCCCTGGTTTACCTGCAAATGTCTCAAATGCTGCTCTTTGAGATTAGTCTCAGCTTTTCTGATGAAGCCATATGTTTTGGGGGACTGTAACTAACAGCTGAAAAAGGGACAGGAAATTCAAGCAGACCTACTCCCTTGGGGAGCCCTCCAAGGGGCTAATCTTGCTTCCAAGAACTCAAAATATCATTAATGATTTCATTCTCTCATACCCTTGTTGAACAACCTTTATTAGAATTGCAATCAGACTTGTCAATGAGGTGTTCTTTTTTCTGGAATGAGAACTTCCTGCTGGCCTCCTGGCTTTCCCATCCTCCTTCCATATTTCTTATTCCATGGGCTTTGCCCAGAATGTGTTTTTTTGGCTGGCCCTGCTGATAATAATACTTCCTTGAGAATCCAAGTTAATACAAATTTAGGAAGTTTCGAGTTATATAATGCAATAGACAAACAAAAACACCTTTTAAAACAGTCAATTAAAACAAATGAATATTTGAAAATTATAGCTTAGGCAAAACAAAAACAACAACAACATTAATAAGATATATGACACCAAACAGTAAAAACACACACTAAAAAATTAAAATTAATGCTAGAAGTAATTTTGCAATAACAGTGTGAAAATTTTTGTAGTATCTCAGATGGTAGCAGGCTTAATGCAGTTATCATTCATTCATTTTTAAGTTTTTAATTAATGATATTATACATTTGCCCTAAGCCCAGTTCAAAAACTTTTCTGACTGAAAAGTGGAAAACATTAATTATAATTACACACACACACACACACACACACCACACACACACACACACACCAGTAGAGACAAAAATTCCTAGTTTCCTTTGCACTTCCAATGTGAGAATAGGCAAAAAAACACTCAAAATGAAGGAAATACTCTGTATAGTAAATAGGGCAAAAAAAAAAAAAAAAAAAAAAGTCCAACGAAGCATGTAAAGTGCAGGATGTGCTCATTTATTGGTAGAAGAGTGTGGTAGTTTCAGATGAAGTGACCTAGAAGGGCTCACTGACAATATGACACAAGTAATTACCTCAAAGTAAAAGGGAATGGGCCCCGTAAGTATATTGATTTGTCAGGGAAAGTGCATTAAATGTAGCGGGAACTATAAAATGCCAAACCCTGGCATAGGAACACATCCACTGCATTTGAGAAAAAAAAAAAACATATGTTCACCAAGCAGAGAAAATTATAAGATAGTGTTAGATGAGTGTGGGTCAAGAAAGTAAAATCATTTGGATACTGTATGTTCAGGGAAATTTTAAGAGACATTCAATGACCTGTTTGGCAATATGTCTTGATTCCCATGTTAATCGGCTGGGAGGCTAATCCAACAGCTCTAAAAGTCTAAGAAGATTGTGGCAAGCAGATAGTAGCCTAGGTTTTAAGAAAGTAGAAAGATTGAGACAAGGAAAAATAATGGTATTTAGTGGTCTAAGAAAAGGAAGAATAAGTTGCCCAGTGTGGTGTCTCCAGGAAAATAAGGGAAATGTGTTATGAATGAGAGCATTAAAGTCAAGCATTGTTGTTTTGCCAACTAAAGGATGAAAGAAATAATGTTCAAAGTGACTGATGGTAAGTCAATTAGAAGACTCAGTCCTTCAACACAAGCAAAACAGGATAATTATAAAAATGGGAAGAAACAAATTGACAGCAAATATGTGAGAACATTGTCAAATATGTTGTAATAAAAGAAATGAGGATGAGACAAGAATTGGCTGTGTGGCCTCAACCACCCTAGACCTTGCTATCTTCCTACCTCAGTGTTCTGAGTGCTTAGAACACAGTCCTCCAAATGGCTAAGGAAGAAACTCAAGACAGAATTGACAGTTGAAAATAATGATTCAATGGTAAAAGAGAAATGGATGAGTTGGAATCTGTAGCATTTTTGTGTGGACTAACTTGAACAGGGAAAAGAGGAAAGTGGATGCCAGTACAGGAGCAGAAGTGACCATGGTCCCTCTTCCTTTCCACTGCAGCTGATGCATAGCAACTGATGCATGCAGGAGCTCTCCTCCTCTGCTGCCTCTGCTGCTGCAGAACACTTTCTGCTACCAACAAGCACACTTTGGGTTGGAGTGGGCACGGAGGGAGGAGGAGAAATGCATCTATAGGAACAATCTTTGGTAACCTTAGTTATTAGCTCAGTACTCCAGCTTCCTAAAGTTCCACATGACTGAGACAATCATATGACACTCCATACAAACTTTTCCAAGAGCACACAGCAAAGTGAATACCCAGAGGGTAATCAGTTCCTAAACCCCCCTTGTTAATTTTAAAATTTTCTATACCACTTTCTCCATGCCTTTACTTTCTTCCTTAGGATAAATGTCCAAGTTACTTGCCAGTTGGTAAGTTTTTGTTTCAGTGTGTGTGTGTGTGTGTGTGTGTGTGTGTGTGTGTGTGTGTCTGTGTGTGTCTGTGTCTTGTGTGGGAGTGATCTGTAGAGAAGTGACCTCTAAAATTCTAAGATGATGGCTCAGTTCTAAGCATAAGGATGGTATGTATATAAAGCAGCAGAGAATGTGGAATGTAGACACAAACACAGGCAATGTGCTGGTGCCTTTGATAATTCTTTTCTAATATTACTTTTTATTTTAATTGGAGTTTAGAAGAAGAAGACAGTGCATAAAGTAAGAAAGAAAGGACTGGAAAATATAGTAAACCACTTGAGTGGCATACAGGACCACAGGTATTGAAGTCACTAACAATAACTATAATGTAATGTGCATTTTCGTTGACTCCAAGCTTTAACATAGCCTAGAACACAGTGGCATCAACTTCTAATTAATATACACTTGCATATATTTGAAAATTCATGTCAAATATGATGTTTATCACCAATAGAGCATGCCCTCATATCTATGACTTTCTAGCCGAGAAATGGGCAAAAGAAAGTTATTTAAAGAGTTATTTGAACAAAATTTCTTAACTGTTGTCACTAGGCTATAATTGTTGAAGAAGAAAAACTGTGGAAAAAAATTAAAAAAGTTAAAAGGAGAAGTAGTGCAGTCATCACGGGCTTGCATATTTTTGAATCAGATTTTAATGGAAGTGAGCTTTTCTGTGGCACTGCCTGTATGGTATATCATATTTCTTAAATATACCTCAAACCAAAAATGTGGACTTTTTTTTTAATTCTATAAAACAAACTACACATTCTCAGTAGTATATAATAGTGGACAGGTGACATTCTTAGGAATATACTGTTCTTTTGTGTTGTTTCTGTTTGTAAGGTGGGGGATGAGGATGTAGGTAGAGATATCTCTACCTATGGAATCTCTTACTTTATTAGGAGAGATCTAGGACAAATCTTTCTTGTGGGGAAAAAAAACTCACTAAGAGGAACAAGAAGGCTCACCATTCTCAGCTTTAAGACTGAACATGGGAGGCCTTACCTCTTGTAGGAGGGAATGGGGAGTGGGATCAGAGGGGGGAGCTAGTGGGTGGGAGGAGGAAAGAGGGGGATCTTTGGTATGTAAAATGAGCAAAAAAATTCTTAATTAACAAAAAAAAAGATTGAACTTACAGTTATCAGGTTTCATATTCCCGTGGCCCAGGCAGGGCATATGGCAAATGCCCCAGACACAGAGGGAAGACAAGTTGGCCATAAGAGATATTCAGTGTTCCTTAACAGTATAGCATTTGTGATAAACTTTCACTTACCTGCATCAAGCAACAGTGAATTATGTCTATAATTATTTCTGTGACTTTTTTTTTATCTTGATATAAGCTATCTATACACAAGACCCAATTCAACATGTAATTCAAATTCAGCAAATATTCCTTAACAAGATAAAAGACCGGTGCTTAATCAAATTGTAGTGCTCAAGTGAGTAGGGGGTTAAGATTGTAAGAAAAGAAAAGGGGATGATGACCTAGACCATATACGAAGTTACCAACCAGTAGTATTGGTCTCTAAGACAGCTAGAAATTGAGTTTCAGCATCAGTTTAGACTAAGAACATGCAGAATCTAAGGAAACTCACTGTCAATTTCAAGCTGTAATTCTGAAAACAATTTGAGAAAAAGACAAACTTTGAAAAATAATTTTTAAAAAGTAAAGAAGAAAGGAAGGGAAGCTTTAAGAGGAAAGAGTGTCCAAGTGTTTAGGGCCCCGAAGTGTTTAGGAATAGAGGTAAGTTGCTGGTTATTTTTTAAGTGAATATGTCCAATATTCCATATGTATTTAACTCAATTAAATAATAAAATTTACCTTAATTGGTTTAGAGAAATGTTAAAGTGTTCCCATTTTTTTTTTTTTTGTTATCTATTACTTGGTATAATTTAGAGGAAATGGTTACAAGTCTTAACTCTACTGTTAAAAGAATTTTGAAAATAAAATAAACTATCTCTATTTTATGCTGGAGAGATGGCACAATGGTCAAGAGAACTTACTGTTCTCCCAGAGGACAGTTCGGCTCCCAGGACCCTCTGCAGGCAGCTCACAGTTGCTTGGCCTTGGCTGGCACACTCCAACACATGCTACCACACATACATACACACAAATGAAAGTAAATTGCATCCTAAAAGAAAATTCGAAATCAACAGTCAGATGCGGATGGTGGAAGGACTCAGGGACTCTGCTGTTTGCTGCTGTGATTGATTCTGGGGGTGGATAGATTAAGTCATTATTTTCAGTACCAACCAGTGATCCCATCATTCTCCAATGTTCATACGCACGGTCTAACATTGTTAAACTAAATAGGTCACCAAACAAAACTGAAAGTCGTGAATCGTGAGAAAGGAGCTATTATAATGATGGGGCACGCATGGTTTGTTAGGGATAGTAGGGGAGATAAGAGAAAGTATGTAAATATAAAAAGCAGATTGGTTGATTAAAAACAAATCTATAAAAATAATGAAATAAAGAAAAAGTGGTCCTATGCTTTTGAGCTCTGCAGGATGTCTTCCTAGGTGAGTCTCAGAATGCTGTGTTTGCTGCATGTTAGAATGCAAACAAAAAAAAAAAATACATAGATTTTTTTTTTCATTATTGCTGATTGGCTTCCTATATTTCTGTTTTGTGCTATGGTTTATGACCCTGACCTTGAGAGGATGAAACTAGAAGTTCTCTTTTTAAATCACCATAGCCCATTCTACCCTCTGAGGATTTCATTTCCAAGTTCTCTATAGTAGTAATGGTAATAAATGGCATCAATGATTATAAGCTGAGCCTGGTGAGATGGCTCTGTTAAAAGTGTTGGTTTTGCAAGCCTGACAACTTGAGTTTGACTTCAGACCTTGTGGTGGAAGAAGACAGACAATTCCAGAAGGCCTTTTTTTTTTTTTTTTTTTTGGTTATTTGAGACAGGGTTTCTCTGTGTAGCTTTGCATCTTTCCTGGAACTCACTCTACAGCCAGGTTGGCCTCGAACTCACAGAGATCCACCTGCCTCTGTCTCCCGAGTGCTGGGATTAAAGGTGTGTGCCACCACCATCCAGCCAGAAAGCCATCTTAAAGTGGCATATGTGTAAGATACACACAGGTTTTCACTCATCTGAGCACACACAGGCATGCACACACATCACATATACAATATTAATAAATGTAAGAAATAATATGTATGTATTTAAAATATTAATTTATTTCACTATGATTAATATAATTTCAATTAATTAATTAACTTCTGATTAGTTTAGCAAGGATCTTGTTTGTCATGTTGATGTATTACTTTCTGCAAATTTTGTCATTAAAAAATTTCATTTTGGAGATACCCTAGGTTGACTGGATTAAGGTTGAATTGCAATTACTAAGTCTATCTCAACAACTGCATTAACTCTAAAATTACTGTTAAAAAACACAATTCTGAAGCTTTACATTTAATATGCAATACTAGACTACTCAAAATTCATGTAGAAAATAAGTGTTACTATTTTAAAACATAGACAATTGCTCTTGATTTCACTGTGCTGATTGTTTTCTTTAAAAATATACATTTTATTCATCTGTTCACACTTGTTAGATGATATGTATTACATCATTGTTTCAGAAGGACAGTCAATATGTTAGTGGTCTCAAAATGAAGAAATATTAATGTGCACAGATTTTTTTCTGGTCTTTTTCTTTCCTTTAAAAAGACATGTAAGCTCCTTTGACATTAATTAAGTTGTTATATTTCTCAGAGGCATTTCTGTCAGAACTGGTAATAATTTCACAGGTACATAATTATATTAAGCTCACTCTCAATCTAGTGTCTACTGGGGACTTGTTCATTTTGGAAAAATAAAAATCAAAAGGTGATAGATCAAGTTTTATTTCCTGTTATTGAAAAATTACTCCCTAATCTTATCTACAGCTAGAGCACAAATCTATCTGCTTAATTTTATTAGTAGATGATTTTGTGATACCCCATCACATCTATCACATCTAATAAGAAGATGGTCCCAGATAAATTTCAATGCAATTTCAAGAGCTTGATACCATGTATTAATTCCAGAAGTTGGGAAGGAAATTCTGTGCTCCCGACCAAAAAAAAAAAAAAAAAAAAAAAAACAAAAAAAAAACACTCTAGGATCAGCTGAATCAAAAGCAAAGTTTTTGACTGTAATGCCAGTAACAGGAGCATCATCTGCAACGAATTAGCAGCTGACAGATGTGGCCTTCCTGTCATTCTTTTTGAAAACAAAGTTACAAGATTTAGAGAAGTTTATTCATAAAACACCAGTTTTCTTGGTGTTTAGATGAATGGTGATACACTGAATAGCATACAAAGACATTTTACATATGTGAAAGTCAAGGCATTCTGTGTTGCTCTTACAAATTCTTTGTTTTTCTTACTTTTTTTTTTAAAAAAATTGGTTTCATGCCAATTAATGGTTTTAAGAAGTATATTCTTGTGGGAAAATGACTTAGTCTGTAAAACTAGAAAGAAAAAAATGAATAAAGGGTGAAGTTGGGGAGAGAGCTCTGCCTTTAGGACCATCTCTTGCTCTTGCAGACAACCCTGGCTTTGGTTCCTGTCATCACATGATGGCTCACCACCATTGATAATTCCAGTTCCAGGGGATCTGGCACACTCTTCTAACCTATGCAGGCACCCAGCTCACATGTGATGTACATACATGCATGCACGCAAAACATTTATACATAAAAAATAAAATAAATGAACCTAAAAAAAAAAACATTTAAAACAACCAAAAGAAAGTAGAGGACAAAAGAGATGAATTAGCAGTTATCAGCATTGCTGTTCTTCCCAAGGACTAGAGTTTGGATCACAGCACCGTGCTAGGCAGCTCACAACTGTTTCAAACCCAGGACAAACAACTGAAGTGCCTTTTTAACATCAAAGCAGACCTGGCTTCCAAGTTCTTCCAGCTCCCCTTAGTCCCTGGTACAGGGTATGGTTCACAGCATACCTACCATCTACCCTCAATTCTCCAGCCAGAGGCTGGGCTGCCCTTCTCCCAGAGACTCTTCCCTATGTGGTGATATATTGTGTCTCCCAATATATTGTGCACCCTAATAAAGCTTATCTGAGTATCAGAGGAAAAAGACAGCCACTAGATCAAACAGAGAAGTCAGATAATAGTAGCACATGCCTTTTATCCTAGCATTAGGGAGGCAGAGATCCATGTGGATCTCTGTGAGTTCAAGGCCACCCTGGGGAAGAGAACCAGGCATGGTGACACATGCCTTTAATCCAGCACTAACCATAGAGGTCTGGAGGTCTGTACAGACAGACGGGAAGTAATGTAGCTGGGCAAAGAGAGGAAGTGAGATGCTGAACAGAAAGGCATATAGGCATAACTATAGAGGAAGTAGGTAAATACATGACTGACTTCTTTCTGCTTTTCTGGTCTCTCAGTTTTTACCCCAATATCTGGCTCTGGGTTTTTATTAATAAGACCATTTAGCAATTCATCTTACATCCCTATATAATCCAGACATCTACACCCCCCCTTTGGACCTTTAACCTCCTGGCTGCTGTACCTGGTTCCTCTCTCTCCCCTCTCTCTTCCACTCTCCCTTTCTCCACATGACCCCTATCTCCTGCTCAGCCTGGTCATATCTAATTTGGCCTCTCCCAGAAGTCCCTGCCTCTGATTATGCTCTTCCTTTTATCTACAATAAACTTTCTCCTCCACCATACCTAGAGGCAATCATGTCCATTCTTTTCCTTTTTATGTATTTTTTTTCCATTCATCTAGTGCCAAAAACCAGGGAATGGCTTAAATGAGTTCCCTCTCCAAGGAACACAGCCCCTCTGAACCAAACTGCTGATCTGACTAAGGTGTGTGTGCAGATTGCTTTTTTCTGTTGACTTTTGGCACCCACCAAATTTGACTCAAGAGTCTGCCTCTTCAGCCTCTTCTCCTCTACCTTAAATAAACATTCATCGCTCCTTGCCTACTCAGTAAGTGTCCTCTCTCCTGGCTATATCCTTTTAGGCTGCCCATCATGTGGGCCTATTCCCAACAATTTTTTGGGGGCCCCAAGTTAGCCCTCAAGAGAGGAACCTTACTTATAAAAACACATGTTGACCAATGTATTTCTAAGTCAGTTTAAGAGAGTGTTATTTTTCTCTTAAGATCTCGGAGTATCAGATTCCTTAAACCTATCTGTTATCTTTAATGCGTATTTTTATCACTGTTTCCACTCCTAATAACATGTCCACTATTCTTTCTCAATTACCTTTCCCACTGCCACCCACATAAATTGTTGTTACTTATGTAACAATTCCAAAATCCTAATTTTCCACCTTCTGTTTTCAGTACCATCCTGTGTCAACAACTCTGCTAAATATTTTGAACAAACAACTTTTAGAGTTTTGGAAGCAGCCTGTATGTCAATTATGCTGACTTTGATCAATTAAAAATTCTGTTTATTCTTTTGATTGTAAGTATGTGGAAAGATGACACTGTGCCACACTGTATGGTACAAAAAGAAAAAAGAAAAGAATCTCAGGAAACAAGACTGTTCCCTCACTTTGTAGATGATAAAAGATATTGGTCCAGTCTAATCAAATTAGAAAGGAAGTAAGAAATAACCAAAGAGAAACACTAGAGGAAACCATACAAACATTTGTACAGTAGAGTACCAAGTGCATATCAATAAACAGACTTGGGTTCCAACACACAATTCAGTAAGGATAAGGTGTGCCTCTAACTGTCTCAATAACCGACAGATGTTCAAAAGTAAACAGCAGAACAAAACAAGGAAGAGAAACTCATTCATGAACTGAATAAACAGATTCAAGGTGCTAAAGAGTATCTGCATTTACATGGTGGAGGAAATCCCATGAAGAGCAATGCTGGCTTAATCTTAGAACAAAAATATGTCTAATAATGATATTCTCAAAAATGGAGTTTAGTTGATTAATTCTCAGGGCTAAATGTAGTCAATAACTAAGAACAATTGCTGGCTGCATGGAGTATATTGCGTGTTATTATTTCCTGACTAAACAACTGCCCCCAGAGAAAACAAGTCCCTGAACACATTTTGAGGCATTATAGGGAATATTTTCATATACAACTTTATGCGAGTAATTAATTTGCTATTTCATTTACTTCTTGCTACCGTATTGGCTGATTTTCTATCTGTACTTAAGTTTTCTATCAATCCCTTAAAGACTGAACTCTCATGTTTTGCTATATTAAATTGTAGGTGGAAAGCCTTCGGTTACTTAACAAACGGAAAAAGTGCCAATGCATATGGCTTTCAACCTTTCCTTTATGATTGGCAATGCTTTAAAAAAAATAAACTTTGAAGTAAATTAATATGGTATTTTCCATCATGTATTAAAAAATAAAACAAACAAGAAACAATAGCTAATTCTTGGTAGTTAAGAAGAACTGTTGCTTTCAGATGACCTGGATTTGGTTCCAGGACCCATATCAGGTAGTTCACAACCATCTGTAATTCCAGTTCCAAGGGGTCCAGTTCCCTCTTCTGGTCTCTGAAGTCATCAGAGACACATATGGCACACATACATAATGTTGGCAAACCACTCATAAAATAAAATATATTTATTTTTAAATCCAAATCATCTGATAAAATGTAACCACTCTCTTTAAAAGCATATTACTCTGGAGAGAAACACCAGTATATATGGATAAGAAAACCATGCCGCATCATTAGTGAAGGAAAAAAGTCTAATGAGAGATGAGATGTGATTTAACATGATCTTAACTCCTTTATTTTAAAGCCTTACCACCGTTGTCTATAAATAATTGATAGTGAATGTCCCCTGAGCTCCCTCCTGCTGATGGCAGCAAAGTCCTGGATCTCTGGACTCAGATATCTTTTTTTGCTTTCATAGTTTCCTCCATCACCTAGTTCAGTTATTTTTATTTTTTAATTTTATGAAACTTCTCTTTTTTGAGTGCCCTTGAAAATTCTAATATCATTTCAATTTAAGATGCACATAATTTAAATTAATTGCTGCTTATCAGTAGATTTATAAAAACCAAATAGGCTCCCTGGGATTGTTACTTACGTTGAGGAAATAAGACAGCATGCCCAATTTTGCTATATGTCATTCTGAGTAACAAATTACACTTTGAAAACAAAACAAAACTTTAAATATCTCCTTTTGATTTTATCTACAAATTTCAGGGTAAGATGAACCATGAGATTGCCTTTTAACTAAATTTCCCCAATACTAAGGTATTTGCTAAATGTAATCTTGACATAAATATGCTTTTAAATCATTTTAAAAGAAATCAGCCAAGAAGGTACTTCTTTACCTTAAACCTTCTACTTTCTACAACCAGATGCAATTTAGTCTCATTTAATACAATTATCACTATCAGAAAATTAACAGTGATAGAAGAGTGAATAAATTTCAAACTTGATAATTTTTCTAATAGTATTTATTCTGTAACTAATCAGATGATCATGTGGTTTTTGTCTTTCAGTTTGTTTATACTGTTGATTACATTTATCAGTTTATGTATGCTGAACAATCTCGGAATCTCTGAGACGAAGCCTGCTTGATCAATGTGTATGTGTTTCTTTGTGGATTTGTTTTTGTTGTTGTTTGTTTTTGAAGTGTCTTGTGTTCAGTTTGCTAGTTTGCTAGTGTTTTGTTGGAAATCCTTGCTGGCTGGTCAGAGATTGCACTCTACCATGGCCTGGAAGCTTTTTCTAAAAGCTGGACACTGTGGAGACTCCCTTCCTCTACATCGAAACTTCCTGCTCTTTACCTGCTCTTATCTGGAGGATGTTCCTTGGCCTAGAGGACTGACCTTATCTGAAAGCTGTCTCTAAGTCAGATGCATGATTTGTGATTCATCTTTAGCACAGATTCCTGATAGAAGCCTCCCCTGCTGCACATATGATAACTCAGACTTGTTCTAAAAACCTTACGATAGGACTGTACCACTTAATGCAAATTAGGATTTGTCACCAGGCTCTCCAAGCCTGTATATTCCTTATACTCTGGAAAAAAGTTGAGCTGATTCACAAAAGTCTGTGTTCCAGAGAGCTGTCTCCCAGGGTTCATGCAAGGATCTCTGTCCTTGATTCTATCTCTTTGTCTTCATGGAATGATGGCCAGCAGACCAAGAAGACAAAGGGGATCCCTACGTATTTTACTGAGAAAATTTTATATTGTTCATAAGGGAAGTTGGACTGTAATTGTTTTTCTTCCTTGAGTCTTTTTGTGGTTTAGGTATTAGGGTAACTTCACTGCTTAAAAAGAATTAGGCAATATTCCTTCTGTTGCTGTTTTGTGGAATTATTTGAGAAGTATTGTCATTAATTCTTCTTTGAAAGTCTTGTAGAATTCTGCATTAAAACCACCTAGCCCGGGTAGTTTTTTGATGTTCAATTACTGCTTCTATTCCTAGGGTTTACAGGTCTGATTAAACTGATTATCTGATCTTGATTTAACTTTGAGAGGGGGTATATATTAAGAAAATTATCCATTTGTTTTAAATTTTTACATTTGGTGGAGTACAGGTTTTTGAAGTATGTCCCTAAGATTCTCTGGATTTCCAGAGAGCAGGGGGGAGTCTTCACTATATTTAGTCCCCCCTTTGTCACTAATTTTGTTAATTTGGATCTTCTTTCTCTGCTTTTTAGTTAATTTGGCTAAGAGTTTGCCAATCTTTTAATTTTCTTAGCAAACCAACTTTTTGTTTCATTGATTCTCTGTGTTGTTCAGAGTTTTTTGTTTGTTTGTTTGTTTCTGCTTTATTGATATCAGCTCTGAGTTTGATTACTTCTTGCTATCTACTCCTTTTGAGTACTATTTCCTTTTATTTTTGTTCTAGGGCTTTGGTAAAACAAAATGTCAGATTATTAATTATACTTAGGTGATGCAATTTTTATTCCCTCAATTTGAAAACGTTTTTCTGTTTCTGTTTTGAAGATGACATTTTAAAAAACTCAGTCTTTATCATCTATATCTTGTAAGATATACTTGAATCATGGTTTCCTGCATGTTTTCGTGTGTGCATATAAGTATATATGTAAAGTATGGTTTTCTCCATGGGTCATAACAACAGGCACATAACTAGGAGTTGTATTTGATCACTGTATTAAGGCAACATCAGCCAGTGTTCTTTATCATAACCTTTTGGTCTTATAATTTTATTTAAGTATTTTTGGTGTGGTGTTTGTTATTAATGTCCTTTCCTAGGTTAATATTACTATGAAAACAAAGGGACTTCAGGTCCCAGATAGGAAAAGTGAAAGCTACACAGGGAATGTACTTGTAATACCAGAAAGTGGAGTAGACTTAAAAATTAATGAGTCTCAGAAAGTACAGAGACCACTTAATGATGTCCTCACTAAGTTTACCTGCAACAATCTGTGCATAAGTAATACTAACCAAAAATTACAGTACATTGACTAGAGTAAGAATCAGTGATACCATTCTAAAATTAAGATAAATGTTTTAACCAGTCACTCATTCTACCAAGAATAAGGGCAGCACAGGTGCAAATATTTCATGACGGCAGCCAAATCCTGCAGGTCTCGTTTGCAGGGATACTAAAGAAGAATTCTCCGTTCTTCATAATTTTCTTAATTTTTTTTCATTATATAGTTTTAATATTGGATGTTATTTGTGATACAATTGGTCACCAATGATAAACATTTAGAAGCACGCAGTCATAACCAAAGCGTTGGAAATTAGATTTAATGGGAAACATAAATGATGTATTTGGCTATTTGTTGACTAGTCAGATCTTATAAGCCTGCTAGAATTCAGCATCACTGACATGTTAATCTAGTTGATGATGTCGTACATGCGTGCACAGAAATGGTCTATGCATTTCCCATTCTAACCTTGTGACAAGAAAAAGGACATTAACTTTAAGAATAACAGGTGCCTAATGCTCTTAGACTAGTTAGATTCAAGGATTCAACATTTCTAATGATTGCAGTATAGCATGGGTGGTTTCTGAAATTCATTTTGTATAAAGTAAGATATCCTGAACTCCTGTTATATATGTAGGCAAAAGCATAAATCCTTTCTTTGGAGAGATAAGTTTGCCAACTCTGCCACTTCATCATTAAAGCAGCGGGGTAAGGGGCATCTTCAATATTTAATAAATTCATTAATTTCTAGAAAATAATTGGTCTTACTTTAATAATGCTGGGCTGTGAATTTGTTAATTCCAATGCACACTGGCACTCCTAAATGGATTTCTGTACACTGATATCGTGTGGGGATATTTGGTGGGGATATGGGACTGTCAATAGACCTTATTTTATGTCTTGCTTCTAAATTATGATGGTTTCCAGGATCTACTATTACCTAGGATTGAAACTGTAACATAACACACTAAGAATACTATGGAGCTAAGAAGTCATTTCAAACAGCTGGTGACAAGGGGATGCATGGCATAACCTGGCCATCTACCATTTATATAAAGAAATAAAACAGCAAAGCACTTCCTTTTGCACTGTTCTTTTTGTTTGCTCAACTGAAGTGACAAGGACTTATTTTAGTTTTATCACGTGCAGCACCACACTCTTGGCTCTGGAAGCAATAACCTGCAGTTCCTTGAAACAGGACTCTGCTGCCTTTCCATCCATCCCTGTTTTCTATGCACCTAATAAAGATCGTTTTTCAAATCCAACTCCAATTTTTCATCCTTAAGAATCCTTCATAATGTTCCTAAGCAGCTAAAATTCCAATTATAAATATGATTGTTGTCAATGGCTACACAATATGTTTGTTGCTGCTGTAGTTAAACACTGATTATATAATTCTTTAATGACTGTGACCTTGTTCCTCTACAAATTCCAATAAATTAGGTACAGTGTGTGTGTGTGTGTGTGTGTGTGTGTACTCTCACCTCCACTTTCTCAGTGTTTTCTGGTACCTGGGATATGTTTTGGCACACAGTGTGTTCTAATTAATGATTAGCTGAGCAAAGCCTACTAGGGGATGATGAATGAGGGTATAGCAGTAAAAGCTGATGATGCACAACCCGGAAGAGCAGTTAAGAAATAACTAAGGTGATTCTACTCATTTTTCCAATGATTACTCTCATCCCCCTAGAATCTTTGAAGGATCCAAATAAATCACAAACACCTGAAAAACATTATTCAGAAATGGATGAAAATGCTTTGAAAATTCACAGTGACAAACTATATTTTATTGCTAAGACTTTCACAGTCATATTTTTTATTTATTTGTTTCTGTTACTTGTTTAATCTGCCCTTTTGGGGTTTATTTTTTAAATACTTTAGGTATTTCAAGTTTGGAAACACAAAGGACTTTTTTTTATTATTATTTATTTTACAATACTATTCAGTTCTACATAATAGCCACAGATTCCCTTGTTCTCTCCCTTCCTGTCCCCCTCCCCTTCCCACCAGCACACCTCCCAACCCCATCTCCTCCAGATCAAGGTCTCCCCCGAGGACTGGGATCAACCTGATAGACTCAGTCCAGGCAGGTCCAGTCCCCTCCTCCCAGATTGAGCCAAGCATCCCTGCATAAGTCCCAGGTTTCAAACAGCTATCTCATGCAGCGATCCCAGGCCCTGGTACCACTGCCTAGTTGCCTCCCAAACAGATCAAGCCAATCAACTGTCTCACCTATTCAGAGGGCCTGATCCAGTTGAGGGCCCTCAGCCTTTGGTTCATAGATCATGTGTTTCCATTCATTTGGTTATTTGTCCCTGTGCTTTATCCAACCTTGGTTTCAACAATTCTCGCTCATATAAACCCACCTCTTTCTCACTAATTAGACTCCCAGCGCTCCACCCGGGGCCTAGCTGTGGATATCTGCATCCAGATTCCTCAGTCCTTGGATGGGGTTTCTGGCACAACTATTAGGGTGTTTGGCCATCCCATCACCACAGTAGGTCAGTCCCGGCTGTGTCTCGACCATTTCCAGCAGTCTTTGACATCATGAGGTTTGCAGGCAAATAGATGGATCTAGAAAAAATCATCCTGAGTGAGGTAACCCAGACTCAGAAAGACAAATATGGTATGTACTCACTCATAGGATGATGCTAGATGTGGAACAAGGATGACTGGACTGCTACTCACATCACCAGTGAGGCTACCTGGAAAACGGGACCCCAAGAAAGACACGGAAAAATGGATGAGATCTACATGAACAGCCTGGACATGAGTGGGAGCAAGGAACGGCGAGGGTCGAGGGAAAGAGAGTGGGAGATCCTAGCTGGATCAAGAAAAGAGAGGGAGAACAAGGAATAGGAGACCATGGTAAATGAAGACCACATGAGAAAAAGGAAGAAACAAAGAGCTAAAGAGGCCCACAGAAATCCACAAAGACACAAAGGACTTTGTAAAAAAAAAAATGTAATTAAAATGAATTCAGCACAAATCCAAGTCCAGGGTCTTCTAATGCTCCATATATGTTTAGGTTCCAGACACATATCAAATGACATTGGCCCTAAAATTCACAAAATTTGTTAAACTTATATTGGGATGTGAAGTTTAAAATGGGGACTTGTTACTATATTTAAATTAGTTTTATTCTCCTAATTTTAGCAATGATAAAATATGGCTTCTTTTTTTGTTTCATTTCAAAACAAAAACACAAAATGCCTAAAACAGTTTAGATGGCCAGTCATATTTATCAGGTCAAAAATGATTAATAAAATACCATTAAAAACAGGCTATAGTTTTAGAGGACAATGTTTTCTAAATTCAGCACCAAATGATTATTTTGTTTGTGTGTGAAATGTCAGGTTTGAGGGGAGTGGTAAATAGTGAATAAAAATAAAATGTTGATGCCTGTTAACTTAATTTTAATGTCAATTTATTGACCATATGTAAACATAATATACCATAATTCTGATTTCTTTACATCTTTTCTTACTTTGTAATCCTTAGCTATTTCAAGCCTTTACAGTGAATGTACTTATTAAATGTTTATATCTAATAACATTGTCAAGCACAAAAATAAGTGTTTATGGATTGGGTGCTCCAAGGAGAGACTCTTACCTATTGAAATAACCTTATATTTCACAAAATAAGTAACCTTTTCAAAAGTGTTGGAGTTTGTTTAACTGTCTTCTAAATACTTCATTTTATTCTCATATTAGTCTAACTCTTAGCCTTTATCCAAGAAATTTATTTTATGGTGGACTCTGGTTAACATAGACTCACAACTGTTTAAGCTACTGAAAACCATGACATTGGGTACTTATCCCACAAGTGTTATCTATATCACAAGCCCTCCTATCATGGCTCAAGGAACCATGTAGGGGAGATGAGAAAATACTGCAATAGAGTTGTGGGAAGGACTGCTTTGAAACAATGTGTTCAAGATGTGACAGTCATTACATTAAAGAACTCACAGCAGCTATTAACACCTGCACAGGTAGACTGAACAGATTCCAACCAGTCAGCATTCCAGGATGGATGGGAGAGGGGTTCATGAGCTCCCATCCCTTGCTGAAGAGCTATTGACAGCTAATGATGGCTGCTAAGGTATGGGGAGTCAATTCTCATAAAGGGTATGGCCACTTACTGTTAAGTTGCTTGTGCCCCCTTAGAGGGCTGTGTATCCATAGCTATGTGGACAATTTAAGTAAACTCTATGGTTTATAATAACAACATAAAAAAGACCATATGAAGTTGAGTAAGGCACATAGTGGTAGGGGATCATGGGGCATCGGCTGGAGATGGGTTTAATGTGATAAAAATGCATCATATACATGAATGAAATTATCAAATATGAAATAAAAATGTGATATTTGAAAAAGTAACATTTATTTAAGTCTAAATAGATACTTAGAAGACAGATAAGATACACTGGAGCTTAAGTGTGGCTGTGTCAAGATAGTAATAGATTTTATGAAAACACTCCACCAATGGAATAGTGAACACAGGTCAAAGTCTTCAAAATATTTTAACTGGCTTATATACCCAATATTTATGTGAAATAAGAGTCCACCAAATGGTAAAACACTCATTTTATATCTCTAAAATTATGTTTAGGGTAATTTTCTCACCATCTAATTAAAACTCGCCCATTCTTTCCCATCCTCATGCATTTGATTCACACATTTCACAGCTTTTTTCACAAGAAATCTGAGTTGCCAGGACATTTCTTTGTTTGATACATTTTACTGTATATTAAATTTCCACATCCATAATTTAATAACATCCTACATTTGTGTAAATCTCTTCAGACTGCTGGCTGCCTTCACTGTATCTCTTCCTGACATAGCCATCCTACTGTAAGCAGGACACAGAGCTTTCCCTTTTTGCCATTTAGGAAATGAATACTTAGAGAGGACTATAAGACTGCCCAAGGTCATACCTGTAGTCACATGGGTACTTTCAGCCTTGAATTAATTTTTTCTTCTTTCAAATCGAGGGATTTTGTCTGTTGCCACACACTGCTTCTTACTAAGTATTGTAAGGTCAAATCTGCCTCATATCTTAATCTTTCAGAATCCTCTTCATCCAAATAAGCATTTGATTTTAATTTCATGATTCATTAGATTCTAGTACAAGATATTTTATTAGAAAGTTAGCCCCTTATGTAGTTGATTAATGCATTCAATTTATTTTAAAATGCCCATTAGATGCCAGATGATGCAAAGGGTTGAGTAAAAATAGCCTTTCTTTGCAACCCATAATACAGGCATTGAAACAGTTACTGTGATGGAGAATATATGAAGTACAATCTAGCAGAGCTAAGAAGAGGGCCTGAATAGCTGAGGACAAGGGGAGACTTCTCCAGAAAAATTTGGACCAGGAAGCAGATGTGCAGGGGCATATGAGAACTTCATAAGCAGATTCAACTACTTTTGGAAACAATGGACCTTGGGATTCCAAGAAAGAGAGTGCAATTTAATTTCTCTGAGTGAATTCTGAGTGAGTGAAAATACAAGCCAGAAGGAAAAGCCTTCACTGACAGGAAAAAAAAACCCATGTTTAATGCTTTCCCTTTAGATTGTAGGTATGTGCCAGGCAAAGCTGCTAGCCAGAGAACAGGAAGGCAAAAGCAGGCAGATTAGGAAGGCTGTGCCAACAGAGAAGTGATCCAGAATGTGAAGATATTTCAGATTTACTATTCATAACTCATTGGAAATAAAGCTATGTTTAATTTCATTGTTTAAAAAAAACCAAACACACACACACACACACACACACACACACACACACATTTTATCACCTGCTTCAGCTTAGCTGAAGCCTAAATTTGGCTTTAGTTTTTAAACTCCATGTTACTAGAGACCTCAGGTTTTTTTTTGTTTTGTTTTGTTTTGTTCTGTTTGTTTGTGGGGTGGTTTCCAGACAGGGCTTCTCTGTGTAGTCCTGGCTGTCCAGGGACTTGCTCTGTAGACCAGGCTACCTTTGAACTCACAAAGATCTACTTACCTCTGCCTCTGAGTGCTGGGATTAAAGGTCTGTGCCACCACCGCCCACCTTTCAGTTGTTTTCAGTCTATGCTTCATTCTCCTACGCCTACTCCAACTTTAGGACTATTAATTCCACTGTGAGTATGATAATCTTCTATCCTCAAGGATGTTTTCTCAATCCTGGACTAGCCAGTG
The DNA here is from genome assembly GCF_004664715.2 of Peromyscus leucopus. Taxonomy (NCBI): domain Eukaryota; kingdom Metazoa; phylum Chordata; class Mammalia; order Rodentia; family Cricetidae; genus Peromyscus; species Peromyscus leucopus. Next base: position 58,715,494 of record NC_051066.1, read on the forward strand.
AGTCTGAAATGGGCACCAGCTACCATGGCCCACATCCTCTCCTCATGATGGCAATACTCATGGTGGCTATCTTCACTCGTTGTCACACCAAGTGCTAGAGGAATGTGGATTCCCAGGCATCATCCTGAGAAAGGCAGTCCAAGGTAAGCATTCAGGAATGTTTCTAAATGTTTGGATTAAGCAAAAATGAAAGGGATCCGTGCTGTGTGTAAAAAGTGTTGGGCTGCAGGAGGATAATGTGTGATCTACTTGTGCAGTACTTGGATGGGAGTGTTTATTAGGAAGGTAAATGCTCGATTTTTAATTCAAAATAAAAACCTATGAGCTGGTGACACTAAGGCATGTGTGGAAAGATTGAAGTACTAAGCATGGAGATATTACTAAGACTATTGCGTTAAGTGAAAGCTAGAATCAAATACATCATTATCCTAAGATAATTACTTTCATTAAACTACTCTTAAAAATCAGAACAGGCCAAAACAAAAGCTTTTCTCCGTAAACCTTAATTGTTAATTTTTAATAATATTAGTCTTCAAACAATGCATTATTTGAATATATTATAAATAATTTGAAAACAAACTTTTTAAATTTGCAATGTAGAAAGCACTATATAAAATATTGTGCTCTTATTAATATGATATCTGAGTAACTTTAACATTAACAATTTAGGTCATATAATAAAAAGTTAAAACAAAAATATTTTGGAAGATGAAATTTTAAAATGGTTTCTATGTTGAGATGATTCTAAGAGTGAAGAGAAGTGTGTAATACACACTCAACTCATCTCAGCAAGCAATTGGTAGTGAGTGTTACCATCAACATCACAGTTAGCGTAGGAGGAAGGGAGATAAGGCAGAAAGGAGAGCAGAGAGGTTTCCAGTATGAAAGGGACTCCCTCAACTTTTGGTGGATATTATTTTGAAAGAAGAGACCAAGAGCTAAGTAAGCAAAACAGGAAGCCTGCACAAGCCGAAGTCCAGCTACAGAAACCAAGACATAGGGACCTCTGTGCCATGCCCACATGGGATAGACTTCGACTATCAAACTGCACAAGAGTGCCAGTAGGACCATACAGTTCTTCTTCTTCTTCTTCTTCTTCTTCTTCTTCTTCTTCTTCTTCTTCTTCTTCTTCTTCTTCTTCTTCTTCTTCTTCTTTTTTGGTTTTTAGAGACAGTGTTTCTCTGTGTAGCTTTGCGCCTTTCCTGGGACTCACTTGGTAGCCCAGGCTGGCCTCGAACTCACAGAGATCGACCGGGCTCTGCCTCCCAAGTGCTGGGATTAAAGGCGTGCGCCACCACCTCCCGGCTCCATACCAGTTCTGTAGGGAGGGATGTATCTTGTTGACATGATTTAAGTCTGAGGTCGCGCTGAAATTCTCACAGAAATACAGCACAATTTGTTCATTTATTTTTTGCTTAAAGTTTTTGTTTTATTAGTTTTTTGTCTTTATGATATGCATATTATATGGTATGTATTATAGGGTGTGTCTACATTGCGTGTGTGTGTGTGTGTGTGTGTGTGTGTGTGTGTGTGTGTGTGTGCTCATGGGGAGTATCTAAGTGTCACAGTGTGCACAGGTGGACGTGAAAAGGCAGACTTTAATTACTTTTAAGTCATAACCTTCCACTTTGTTTGAGGCAGAGTATCTTTATCAATACTGCATATGCTATGGAATGGGTTACCTGTCTGCTTCTCATCTCATGGTAGGAGCTTGGGGATTAGGCTACTGCACCCATTGCGGATAAGAACAATAATCGTCAATCTTACCCAACATGCACTTTACCTGTTGAACCTTCTACATGCCCTATGACAATACTTTATGAAAGTGATGTCATATTAATGCCATAAACAAGGATTGCATCTATGAATATTATTGTTTTAATGATTTCCCTCTTATCTGAACTACCACAAAATATAGTTTTGTTTTCATATCTGTAAATTACTTGATCTCTTCAGATTTTCTTCATCTGTGTGATAAGATATTCATTAGATTTGGTGTTAAAAATAGCTTCAGGTAGATATAGTTGATATACATTTACAAATTTTTATTAAAACAATGTTGAGATTTTAGAGATGAAAATTGCCACTTGTGCTAAATCTTATAATTTACATAAAATTTTACAAGAAAATGTTCTTTCATTTCACATTTCTATATTTAAGAAATCCTAAAAGGAGATTCTGAGTATATTCTCTAGTGCGTGGTGTTTCAAATGTGATCCTTAAATAGGAAAACCATTGATCCCTCACTTGTCCTGTGTTTCTCTTCCTCTACTGTCACATATATGTATTCACATATAAAACACATCAGTGTTCATCATCATTCTTTTTTTTTTTTTTTGGAAACTCTGTGAAAAAGGATAGATGCAGTTTGTTAATTTGATTATCTTACTACATATCAATATAATTAAGTTGAAAAAAAATGGACTAGAGACTAAAATTTTGCATTGTATCCAGAATAATGTTTTTAAGTGAGGAAGAAGAGGAAATACATGTCCTTCTGCCCACACAGTTTTGTAAGGGCTGCTTTAATACGACATAAAAGGGGCCCACAGACAATCTTGCTATAGTAGAAATGCTGCAATTATTTATTGTTTTCAAGTACTTTACATCCTATAAATCACTTACCAAGGGAAATTGTACCTTTAAAAATGGCAGTGGGTGTAATTGACTTTGTGAACTGTTACCTTCAATTTTAAATGACAAACTGTCTGCTGAAAACTATAGTTTAGCCATCTGTAGGAGAGGGGAGGTACTCTAGTAGAACTGCTCTAAATGTCATTTTAGAATTTTATTTGGCAATATAGTTGCTTACTTTTATTTCCCAAAGAAACACTTTCTTTGTAAGGAGGTTTCACACTTCTCTATAATCTTACCATATTTATTTCTGTCATGGGTATTCTAAAGTTATAACATCAATATTACTTTTACTAGGTTTTTAGTAATGTTGCTTTGGATGTTTGAGACATAATGGTCTAAAAGTGGAAAAATGCTAATCAAGAAAGAGACAGTAATCAGATTCTAGGGAAAATGGCATCAACAATATCAACTGAAACAAAGTATGTTGAAACTAGAATAAGAGCAGAAATCAGCACGGGTTGCCCATTCTCTTAGCATCAGGAAAATGTCTAATAGGAAATGGCACCTAATGTAATTCTCTTCCCAAAGGACATACAAGGGACTTCCTGTTTGCATCATTGAGGACAGACTTGAAAAGTGACCACTCTAAATTATCTTTTATTCTTCTAATTTCTCTGTACCCTTATGTATATTTTTATAGAACACAGAATACTTTTTATTTATGATTGTACTATGTCCTTATAAGCACATCACAAAATATAAAGATCTTATGTTGATTAACTTTATACCCTACCTCAAGCCAGTGATTGGCAAAACAGAAAACGGCAGAGTAGGTCTAGTTTAATTTTGTGATCGTGTACCTGATGGATGTTCCCCAGCATCTCAAAGAGTACAACTGCAAATAGCCTATGGAAAGACTAATGTTAAAAGTATGTTCTGTTACCATCATACAATTGAATATTCATGTAGAGCTATCCCTAGTCAGCAACCATAAGGAAGAACATACAAACACATGCAGGTGATTAAAGGGAAATGGATAAAGCCAAAGGCAGTCAGCATATAAGCATCACCCATGAATTCATCATTTTGCCATGTGTTTGTTGCTATGGTCATCTCTTCCCTCCCTCCTCTCCTGAAGTAATCACTACTACATTTGATTTTGTTTCTACTTATTCAAACATTTGTTGTGATTTCACATACACTCTATTCTTGACTGAAAAACACATGTATGTGTGATGGATGTGTGATGGTCGGGTTTAATTGTCAACTCAGCCAACATAGAATCACCTGAGAAGAGAATCAGAATAGAAGATTGACTAGCTTGTGGCTGGCTTGTGGGCATGATTGTGAGAAACTATTTTCTTCCTTGGGTTAATCCGGGAATGAATATCTACTCCATGGTGTGTTGGTACCATTTCCAGGGTTTGGGTCCTGGACTGTTTAAGATTAGAGAAAGAGATCTGAGTACTACCCATACACACATTCATTTACTTCTACTTTTAATGTGCTTTAAGTTCATGCTACTTGGACTTCACCACAATAACTGGCTATAACCTGGAGTTATAAGCTACAAAGAATAAACTGCAGAAAGAAAATAAACTGTAGATAAACTCTGTGGTGCTATTTTATTTGTGCTGAAATGTGGTGACATTTTATCTGTGATTTAATAAATAAAGCTTGCCTGGAGATCAGAGGAAAAAGCAAGCCATTAAAGTAAACAAAGAAGTCAGGCAATGGTAGCACACGCCTTTAATCCTATCACTTGGCACGCAGAGATTTGTCTGGATCTCTGTGAATTCAAGGCCACACTGGAAACAGAGCCAGGCATGGTGGCAAATGCCTTAAATTCCAACACAAGTTAACCATGGGGATCTGGAACTCTGTACAGACAGACAGGAAGTGATAGAACTGGACAGGAAGAGGAAGTGATGTAGCTGGACAGAGAGAGCAAATCAGATGGCAGAATAGCAAGGCATATAGGGGTAGGTAGACAGAAAGTAACCTGCTTTTGGAAGCTTCAGAGTTGGTGAGGTGAGGTTGGCTGGTGGCTTTCTCTATTTCCCTGATCTCTCAAGTTTTCACCCTTATATCTGGGTCTGAGTTTTTTATTTAATAAGACCACTTAGAAATTCATCTACAAAACTTCTTACTAATTTGTTTTATGTCAGGATATTTTATCACTGCAATGGAAATGAAATTATGACAGTATAATAAGACTTTCCTTTTTTCTTATTTATTTATTGATTAATGAGGGAATTCTGCTGAAACTTGTAGTTTACCTTTCAAATTGTTTTATCCCTGAAAGGCGTTCTACAGTTTAAGAAGTTCACAGTTCATTTATCTAGTCTCTTATTGATGAATATTTTCATTTTTAGATGCAAGATAGCTGTTGCTATTTTAAATAACATAAGTTATGACTAGGCATATTATTCATCTTATATTGTAGACATGCATGGGTTTCTATTGAATAAATACACTAGAAAAATTGAAAAGAATGGGTTATAGTTATTGTCAGTTTTACTATATAATTCTTAGTTTTTTTTCCAAGTAGGTTTCAAGCTGTGTCTTCCAAAACTTTGTATTCTAAAACATAATACTAACAGACCCAAATTATCATTTTACTGGTGTAATATTGTCATTAATTACTGTGTTGCTAACTATGTATATCAAAATTGCTATCACAAGAAGTACTAGAAATATAATACTAAATAGAAAAAATAGAAAAATGAATTGGAGACAAATCAGTCCAAAGTGAGCAACAAAACAAAAGTAACGAAACAACTAAAAAGAAAACCAAGGCAAAGAAATGCATATTAATGCAAAACCTATAGAGAGGTCCAACTATGAACACTTGGACAGTAAAGGAATCAAGCCCACAGTGTTCAAAAAAATTAAGTCTCTCAGTTACAAGGCACTTTCGTATTGTTAATGATACATATAACATTAAGAAAAACATTTAATATAAAAGTACAGATATATACCCGAAGATACTATTACTCAAACATCAGGTGGCTATATCAAATTTAGGTAAAACTAAAACTTCTGGGAAATTATAAGACATAGACAGACACATTTTATAAAAATACTAAATATGAAACATCAATCTAAATATGAAAATATGTTAAGAATTATAATATACCAAGAAAAACTGTAGACAAATATAGTGATATATTGTTCCAAATATTGATCAGAGAAGCCTCTCATTGCTATGGATAGTGATGAATGCAGAGATGCAATACTGTTCAGTAAGTGGACAATGGGCCATTGTGTGTGCTCAGACAGAGAAGAAACATGTACACTGTCCAAAACACCCTGATCATGGCACAGAAAGCACCATGAAAGAAGGAGAGAAGGGTATGTGAGAGTTGAAAGATAGGGAGGAGAGCTGTGAACTGCTGTCCCCTGAACATGCCACAACTACTGCGTGTAAGAACTCACAACATCTGTGGTTAACGCAAGTCAGTTAAAAACTCCACCAGAGAATGGACCAGGCATCAGAAGCTCTACCCTTAGCTAATAATTTATTGGCTACTGATGGCTGCTCAGAGAGGGTGAATCACTTAATCAATGAAGTATATTGACCATACTTCTGGGGATGACACCACATCCAGGATATATGTGTAACACAAATTAGACTAAATGGATTTTTTGGAGCGAGAGGGAAAATGAATGGGAAGGTAGGTAAGTAGGTAGGGTAGATTGAAAAAGAAATAAGATAGGAGTAGAGGATGAATATAATCAAAATATATTGTATGAAATTCTTAACAAATTAATAAAACTTAAGATAAGAATGAAAATTGAAATTAAATATATGTATATATATCATATACAGTACATATATAATACACAAATAATTTATATATATAACTTATATACATATTATATACACATATATAAAACATATATACTATAAAGTCTTAGAATTTCCTCTACTTCACTCATCCGTTATCCCAATGTCAAATATTTATACTCATTAATAAGAACTATTACTGAATATATGTAGTAAATAGGATGTAGCAAGGCTCAGTATTTTTTTTGTGGTTTATTGGGATATCTTCTTTCATAAGGGGATATTTATCTTTCTTTTTCTTGTCAGCACAATTTACATGGTTGTTATTAAATTATTCTTGTTGCAGTTCAGTAAGCATGAGAAATGTGAGCTTTGGTACATAAACACCTGACACGATTAAACTTGTTTTCTTATGAATTATACCAAAGAAACAAAAATAATTAACTCACAACAAATACATCCAAAAATGACAGAGTTACTGTGCAGCGGGGCTACAGTAAAAATAACTGCTTTTTTGTTACACCAAAAAAGTAGACAATTAAGACAATAATATTTTCAACATTAAAAAAAAACCCTAAAGATTAAATTAGCTTTATTTAACACCCAGGGAAGTAATAGTACTTAAGATGGGCAACTACACACAGGTTGCTTGTTAGAATAAAAGAGAGATTCTAATGAGAGAGTGGCACTGTGTTAATGAGGTATAAGGAGATTTGGGCCAAATCATGAAATTTGATTTTGGACTCAATTTATTCTGTAATATTCATTTATGCTTCTTTGCAAAGTTTATTACTTGTTCTTTGCTGTTGCTGTCATGCATAGGAATAAAACACGTTTAAGTAATTGATGTCCCTTAAACACTAAATCTCACATTTGGTAATTTCTGGATCCTTCAACATATTCTATATAACTATAGGCACATTTTATTCTAATAAAACACAGAATAAAATTTAATAATCTCAATCACATTGTATAAGTCCACTCATATTGTTTATAAGGAGATAGCCAGAAATTATTCATCTTGAAAAACTGCAAACCTGTACTCATTGATCCACATTTCTCCATTGACTTTTTTACTTTACTCCTGGTAACTTTGAATCTGCCTTGATTGGTTTAATTCCACTTCACAGATACTTCATGTAATTAGACTGTGCCAAATTAGTCTTTTTATGATTGATTCATTTTACTTAGTACAATGTCAAGCTTTATTTATGTAACAGAAAAAAATGTTTTTTTCATTTTTGATACAAATACTAATGCTTATATGTATATATATATGTATATATATATACATATATATATATACTTATTTACACATGTTTGTGTAAGCGAGAGCAACAGAGAAAGAGACAGAGAGAGAAATCTTGTCTGTTTTTGAGAAAGATCAATCTTGTTTATCTCTTTGTTTTGCATCTTTCTTTTTGTTATAATGAATAATTCTTCTGTCAGCCTGCAAGTCTAGAATGCTGTTTTCAGGAATTTTGATGCTATATTAATAAGTGATTATGTTGATTCAAAATGTGATAGCACATTAATGAAACATTACACGATTTTCTATAGCAGTTGTTACATTAAATGTGTGTGTTTTTTAAATTAATTTTCATTTTTCTTCTAATTTTGTATATTGTAGATTCATTTCTTAGCCCTTTGAATAACTAGAAACTTAGTCTGCATTCTTGGTGATTGTACTGAGTCATCACTATTCCTGTCAGGAATATAGCAAACCCTGGATTTGTCCATCGTTTGCATTGCGATCTTAACTAAATTTGTAATTCTGGTAAATTTGCTTACCCATTATCCTAAAATTTGACAGAGTTAGTGAAATTGTTTATATGTATGTTATATATGAAGATAATAATTTGGGCTGAATTACTGGGATGTAGTTATGTGAATGATGGAACTGGATGGATAACACATGTGGAACTTAGTATGACTTTGACTTTTTTTTTTTTTTTTTTTTTTGAGACAGGGTTTCTCTGTGTAGCTTTGTGCCTTTCCTGGATCTCACTCTGTAGACCAGGCTGGCCTCGAACTTTGACTTTTGACTTTCAAACTGTCATCTTGTGTGGTGATATTTTACTTTTGCTCTAACAAATAAAGCTTGCCTGGTGATCTAAGGAAAGAAACATCCACTATATTAAACGTAGAGGTCAGGCAGTGGTAGCACAAGCCTTTAATCTTAGGATTCAGGGGGCAGAGATTCATCCAGAACTCTGTGAGTTCAAGGCCACACTGGGAACAGAGACAGGCATGGTGGCACACACCTTTAATTCCAGCACAAGTTAACCACAGAGGTCTGGGAGTCTGTACAGACAGACAGAAAGTGATAGAGCTGGGCTGAAAGAGGAAGTGATGTAGCTGGGCAGAGAGAGGAAGTAAGATGGCAGGGAACAAAAAGGTACACAGGCATGAGGAAGCAGCTCTTTTTAGACTGAGAATTCTCCAGCATTAAGAGCTTTTGGCTTGGTTTATTCTATTCCTCTGATCTCTCAGTTTTCACCCCAATATCTGGCTCTGGGTTTTTTATTGATAAGACCGTTTAGCAATTCATGTTACAATCTTGGGACAGTGAATTGACATCATTCCTGTACACACTAGGCAAACAACTGCATGCTTAGCTAAGGACTTTAGCAACTCTCTAGTTTTACCTTATTTAGGAGTTATAGTACTGGTAACAGAGATGTTTTAGGAAATGTCTTTTCTCTATTAGATACTTTCTTTTTGCAGTTCCAAACGTCTCTCCAGGACCTATTTCAATCTCTTTGGAACCTTCAGCAAAATTAACACTAGGAATAAAACATGTATAAGAATATGTATTCAGTTATTTATTTTTTATAAACTTTATTATAAAACCTTGTAAATAAATGAAAAACGTCATATACCACAATGTATGTTTTTAAAGGACCATTGAGGAAGGGGAGGGGAAAGGCAACAGAATACATGTTGTATGAAGTTGGAAGAAGAAATACTGGAGGCATATGTTAAAGTGGAGAAAGCTTGGAGTTAGGAGGGAGAAGTTGAACCAAAATTTTTTTTAAAAATTGTGTATAAAAATGCCAAAAGAGTTTCCATTTGTTTGGCTATTTGTCCCTGTGCTTTATCCAACCTTGGTTTCAACAATTCTCGCTCATATAAACCCTTCTCTTTCTCGCTAATCGGACTCCCGGAGCTCCACCTGGAACCTAGCCATGGATCTCTGCATCCAGATTCCTCAGTCCTTGGATAGGGTTTCTGGCATGACTATTAATGGGTGTTTGGCCATCCCATCACCAGAGTAGGTCAGTCCTGACTGTCTCTCGACCATTGCCAGCCATCTATTGTGGGGGGTGTCTTTGTGGATTTCTGTGGGCCTCTCTAGCACTTTGTTTCTTCCTTTTCTCATGTGGTTTTCATTTACCATGGCCTCCTATTCCTTGTTCTCCCTCTATGTTCTTGATCCTTCTGGGATCTCCCGCTCCCACAGGCTCTCTTTCCCTCGGCCCTCATACTTCATTATTCCCACTTTTGTCCAGGTTGTTCATGTAGATCTCAGCCATTTCTCCGTCTTTGGGCGATCCTCGTGTCTTTCTTGGGGTCCTGTTTTCCAGGTAGCCTCCATGGTGATGTGAGTAGCAGTCCAGTCATCCTTTTTCCACATCTAGCATCCTCCTATGAGTGAGTACATACCATATTTGTCTTTCTGTGACTGGGTTACTTCACTCAGGATGATTTTTTCTAGATCCATCCATTTGCCTGCAAACCTCATGATGTCATTGTTTTTCTCTTCTGAGTAGTATTCCAATGTGTATATGTGCCACAATTTATTTATCCATTCTTCAGTTAAAGGGCATCTAGGTTGTTTCCAGGTTTTGGCTATTACAAACAATGCTGATATTAACATAGCTGAGCAAGTGCTTTTGTGGTATGATTGAGCATTTCTTGGGTATATGCCCAAGAGTGGTATAGCTGGATCTTTGGGCAGATTGATTCCCAATTTTCAAAGAAAGCTCCATATTGATTTCCAAAGTGGTTGTACAAGCTTGCATTCCCACCAGCAGTGGAGGAAAGTTCCCCTAGTTCCACATCCTCTACAGCATAAAGTGTCTTCAGGGTTGGATAAAGCACAGGGACAAATAGCCAAACGAATGGAAACACATGAACTATAAACCAAAGGCTGAGGAGCCCCCAACTGGATCAGGCAGGCCCTCTGAATAGGTCTCTGAAGTATTCGAAGGCCACCTGGCCAAACATCCTAATTGTCATGCTAGAAACCCCATCCAATGACTAAGGGAACCGGATGCAGAGATCCACGGTCAGGCCCCAGGTGGAGCTCCAGGAGTCCAATTGGTGAGAAAGAGGAGGGTTTGTATGAGCGAGAATTGTTGAGACCAAGGTTGGAAAAAGCACAGGGACAAATATACAAAGGAAAGGAAACACATGAACAATGAACCAATAGCTTTGGAGTCCCCAACTGTATCAGGCCCTCCGGATAAATAAGACCGTTGATTAGCTTGATCTGCTTGGGAGGCATCCAGACAGTGGGACCAGGTCCTGTCTTCAGTGCATGAACTGGCAGTTTCAAACCTGGGGCTTATGCAGGGACACTTGGCTCAGCCTGGGAGGAGGGGACTGGACCTGCCTGGACTGAATCTACCAGGTTGAACTCAATCCTCAGGGGAGTCTTTGCCCTAGAGGAGATGGGAATGGGGGGTGGGTTCGGGGGGAGGGGAGAGTGGGGAGGTGAGAGGGGGGAGAACAAGGGAATCTGTGGCTGATATGTAAAATTAAATTTAATAAATAAATTTTAAAAAATATCAAAAAATGCCAAAAAAAACTTGCTACTTTGTAAAGTATTCTTTTAAATAACATAATGTTTGTTTCTAATTGCTATGTTTAATTGCTATGTTTAAGAAACAATATGATGTGAAAAGGGATATTGCCTGCATTGTATGCAATATGGGAAGGCTTGAAGTGAGAAATGGGATGAGGCAAATGATGTAGTTATATTAATATCAAAACATAAAAGAAATGACTTTTTAAAAAGTCTTGTATATTATTAAAGAACCGGCCTTAATAATATATTTCCCAGGGGCTCAGAAGAGAAACTATGAATGGCGAGAACTATTTTTGGAAATGAATCTAAGTACACCTAGCTCCTTGTCCATCTACGCTATTCTTCTGGGATAAAATCCTATCTACACAGCTACATTTCTGTACTCAAACTAGTTCCTATCTTGCCTGATTTGTCTCTACCTTTATCTGTTGTCCCCTCTAAGTTTTATCTTAATTCTCTGATCTTAGTTCTGCCCCCATCTAGGTCCTTCACATCTCGTTCTTACCCATCCAGTGATTTCCTGTCTGGTTCTTCCTCATCTTCCATTCTGACCTCCAGTTCTCTAGTCAAAAATCCTCTCCAGCCCAAATCCTCAATATCCTCTCTTCATTCTCCTTATACCTCAGTTCCTCTCAGTCTCTGAGATGTTCAGTTATGCATCCAAGCCATACGGATCCTCTGGTAGAGCAAGATCACCAGGCTTGAATTCCTAGGGAGTCATAAAGGCAAGTAAGTATTTTCTTCTGGCAGTGGCCATCATGCTTTCTTTTACAACCCAAATGAGTACTAATGATCGGTTAGTCAAGAAGGAAATTTATGTGCTCAATCTACATTCCTAGAAGTGTTAGGCAAGAAATTAGGAGTCTATTAGTAAGGCTGTAAGGAAGGAGAGTCTAACACTAAATTGCATAAGAAATAAAGCTATCCTCCTAATCTAGGAGACAGGTGTTGTTTTGTTTGGCCTTGGATGCTTGATAGGTATTTTAGATAAATACACTGTTAGGAGTTCTTGGAAGCATGCATAGCATTACAAGAAAATCACTGTAGGAACCAGCTAATATACAACAGCTAAAATATCACCAAGACTTCTTAAGCCATGGCTTGACCTTTGGAGAAGTCCTTGAATTTTCCAAGTAGTTGCTTTTGTGACAGTAGCTGAATTCCATTACATTTTTCTGCAGCTTGCAGCAAAAAAGAGAAAGAAAAAAGACACACAGATCCACAAAACCAAATAAATGAATAGTATATTGTGGTATATTTTTACAAAAGAAAATTAAAGGGAATACAAACACTTGATACCTTTTTTTAATTCTTTCTTATTACCCTTCCATCCATTTTCTGTAGCTCATCATTCCCACTCAAGGGTTTATTCCTTTCTCATATACATTGACATTGAAAGTTGTATATATTTTTATGCTTTAATAATTGTGCCCATGAGGCCTAGAGTGGCTTGCTTTTACTAGCCCATCACTATTTTCAAATTTACCTGTTAATAACTAATGCATCCACCCTATTACTACATTATGGTATAAAAATGCTCCGTTGAATTCTGCCATTTTTGACAGCTAACAAGCTTGGTGCATATATTCATTTACTGGTGTGAGAGATTCTTCAGCATGTGCACAGCAGAGGAGCTGCCTGGATGCACGCAGCCTTTACTAGATTACTGGGTGCTGCCTGCTCTCCAGAATAAATACAATTCACTTTTTCACCATCTGTGTGGGAAATTCCTCTTTTATCCAAATTCATTTTATCCTCAGAATTGTAAAACAACATTTCCTCCAATGAATGAACAACAAAAATAATTTCTACCTTCTGTTTCTGAATACTATAAAATGGAAGAGTTTATGTATATTATGATGATCCCAGTGTACTTCTTTGACACTCTTTTGCCATGTCGCATTGTGTGTTTTCATAGGAGGCTCAGCTTAAAGAGAGCATTGGGAGAACCAGGCTTGTCACATAGGCAGGCCTATTTTCTTCAAGGGAAGGAAATGAGTGGCACCTGTTTACCGGGGTGGCTGCAGTGACTGTTCTCTGATAATCTAATGATATCTTTCTATTCTATGAAAGCAGCCTTCCTGAATTCTCCCTTATTCTGAACATTGTTTAGGCCCAATCCTGAGCTTTGCCTTTCAGTGAATAGAACCTATCTTCTGAGCAGTTCAATGTACTTTGCGGCCTTCATGAATGGAGTCCGTCCTTATGATCATTACAAATCTTTCCTCTGTAGGTCCTAGCCCTGAGCTCTTTATCAATCAACAGAACTCATTCTTATTGTAAAGGTTACAGGTGCTTTGCTACTTTGCTTGGGAGTTTCTATGAAGCTATGCCTAAAGTTTTGTTGTGATAATTGTGGAGAACTTTCCCCAAAATTTTGCTGTGCTTAAATGTATCAGAAGAAAATAAACCCTGAGATCAGACTTGAAAGTTTTGACCCAGTACCTCTGAAATTGGTGCTGACCAAGTTTCATTTTCTTTTTAAATTTAATTAATTTATTTATACATGCTGACCACAGTTTCCTCCCTCTTCTCCTCCTATTACCTACATTCACCTCCCCTCTGCTCTGCCCCCTTGATCTATTCCTCTTCTGTTTCTGTTCATAAAGGGGCAGACCTTCCATGAGCATTAACAAACATAATGTATGAAGTTCCAATAAGACTAAGCATCCCCTCCCACACACCCACACACCCTGTATTAAGGCCAAGTAAGGCAATTCAGTATGAGGAATCGGTTCCCAAGAGCCAGCCAAAGCATTAGGGACAGTCACTGGCCCCATTGTTAGGAATCCCACAAGTAGCCCAAGCTACACAACTGTATGTATGTATGTATGTAGAGGGCTTAGGTTGGATCACATACAGGCTCCCTGGTTGTTGGTTCTTGGTTCAGACTTTGTGAGTTCCTACAAGCCAGGTTAGTTGTTTCTGTGTGTGTGTGTTTTGTTTTTTGTTTTTGTTTTCTGTTTTGTTTTGTTTGTTGTTGTTGTTTTGTGTGTGTGTGTGTGTGTGTGTGTGTGTGTGTGTGTGTGTGGTGTTCTCTCTTTTTTCAGCAGGGTTCCCACAGCCTGGGCTAATGTTTTATGGTGGGTCTCTGCATCTGTTATTGGATAAATGCGTGCTGATGGCAATAGAGATAGTCACCACTCTGGTCACAGGAAAGGGCCAGTTCAGGCTTCACATCCACTATTGTTAGAAGTCTTAGCTGGGGTCATCCTTGTAAATTTGTGGGAGTTTGCCTTGCATCAGGTTTCGACCCGAACCCAAAACATGCCTCCTCCCCTTTCCAGTCATCTTTATTTGTACTCTACATCTCCATCCATCTCCCAACCTGATCCCTCATGTTCCTATCTCCACCAGCCCCCAGTTTACCAGTAGATCTCTTTTATTTCCCCTTCCCAGGGAAATCCATGCACTACTCACTTTGGGCCCTCCTTGTTACCTAGCCTCTCTGGGTTGGTGTATTGCAGCATGATTATCCTTTACTTTACAGCTAATATCTACTTATGAATGAGTACACACCATGTTTGTTTTTCTAGGTCTGATTTATCTCACTCAGGATGATTTTTTTGTAGTTCTGCCTCAGTGGCAGAAGTCTTCTGAGGTTTGGGTCAGCTCCCAGCAGCAAGGTCTGGGACTAGTTGGGGCTGTGTGGGCCTGGGGAAGGGTCGAAGGGGACAGAACCCAGGGTCCCAGTTTCATTCTTACCTCCTAGGTATGTCTCCCCACTGACCATGATGCTTGCACGGTCTCTGACATGTTTTTAGTTTTGATTTCTTATAAGATTACGAAATCTATTTAAGTAATATAAATGCTGAATATTTTATTAATATGTTGGGTATTCATAATTATATTTTTTTCATTATTTGAAATTCAGTTCATATAATAACATGCTATACCCTAAAATTATGAGAGGAACAAGATGTGTCATGGGACAGGTAGTCTCAATCATTGACTTCATAGCGAAGGGATAGAGTGGGATTCTATCATAACTTATATTTAAGCGGCTAGGTGGGGTTTTCATGAGATTTGCTGCACAAAAAGTGAATGCCACTGTATTGATTTCTTATTGATCATTATTTTGAATCTTTAACATTCTCATTACAAATAATGAGCAAGCAGTTTTTATTACTGAAACATACATGTTGTTTATAATATTCAAAATTTTTGACTGTCTTGCTATCCTCATGGCTTTAAAAACTTTCTTTTATTTTTAAAATTTTCTCCTCCTAAACAGTTTTGATTCTATCTCCCTGTCTATATGCATATATAATTTCATGTATAAATACGAAGTTTAGGCACCACAAAATAAATGAAACATACAATATTTGTTTTTCTGGGATAGGTTTA
Organism: Peromyscus leucopus; assembly: GCF_004664715.2. Taxonomy (NCBI): domain Eukaryota; kingdom Metazoa; phylum Chordata; class Mammalia; order Rodentia; family Cricetidae; genus Peromyscus; species Peromyscus leucopus. Next base: position 58,731,021 of record NC_051066.1, read on the forward strand.
GTTCGCTTAATTTGATTGTCTCCAGTTGTATCTATCCTTTTGTAAAAGATATTACTTTTTTTCTTTATGGCTGAGAAAAATTCTGTCTAGCAACACAGGCATTGAATTTACTACCTATCATGTTTACTCGAATCACAACTGAAAGATGCTACTGTTGAGGGTACTGACAATCATCAAAAGTCCTCTGCCCACATCCAGGAACCAGGTCCTTCTCCACCTTCAGTGACTCAGAGCCGAAAGCCTGTTATCACTAACAACCAATGGAACACATTTCTATCTTCGTGTATTTTCCCTATGGCGCATGCTCCAAACTCCCATAAAACCCCCCTCCATGCCGTGGTCTGTCATTGTCTCCATGCCCACTCAGAGGAAGCCATTTTGCATCTCCTATCCCACCTCCCCAATAAATAGCTTGCTTTTGGTCTGTTCTGTGGTGGTGAGATTTTTATACAATGCCTACGTTACATTTTCAACAACAATATGGCTACAATGTAGATAAATAGACCCCCCAAATACAAAGTATATACTTGATGTATCAAAATTAAAATGTTCCTTTTTTTCAGTGTTGTATCTTTAATGATCAGTCACTTCTACTAGTATTTGTTCAATAACTGAATTACTTTTGGTGTAGTGTCATCTACTTATAAAACTGCATCTTCCTGTCATTTAAGAGAATTTAATAGAAAATCCTGGCACCAGTTCTATATAGGCTTAGTGTCATTTATGTTTTTCAATATTTCTTCTAGTTTTGAGATTATAATGTAAATACAAAATTTCTCTCTTCTCTTTCCTTCCTCTGAACACTCAAATAACCATTCTCACTTAAATTCTAATTAATTTTCTCCCTTTTCATCAATTTTTGTTTTATACATATATAACACATACATATATAAGTGCATATATATATATATATATAATATATAACACACACATACACACAAATATATATATATATATGATATATACATATATGCATGTATATATTTCAAAATATAATCTGATTAGTGTTACCTATATGTATGTTTTCAGGCCAGATCATTTGGTATTTCTGGGGAAGATTATTTCTCCCAATTTTAGCTTTCTTTGGTTGTGTGTAGCTCTTTGTTCTTTGTTTAGGGTTGAGGATTCATGGTCTTTCCTGTCCACTTTGGTTATCACTGTCCCACTCATATTTAACCAGTCATATTGGTGACATTTATGAGCGCATGTCCTAGAAGACACAAAAGAAAAATGTGCTTCAAATCTAAGAATTTGAACATACTAGCCAAAGAAAGTACGATTGCATTTCTAAGCCTGATCCCCCTGTGCCACATTTCCCTCAGTTCCAGAAAACTCCATGTAGCTGATAAGTGAGGAATTGTTTGTTTTACTTTTTTATTACATCTTTGGGAACTATTGATTTTTAAAAAAATGAAATTGGCTTGTAATAATCATTTCTGTGGATAAAAAGTTACCTTAAGGTGAAGATATTGCTCATTGTTAGAGTGCTTATTTGCTGCTCAAACACAGAGGTTTATCCTCACCAATACACACACACACTCACACACACACACACCACACACACACACACACACAAAACCCTGTTGTTTCTATTCATGCTGTTCAACTACCTGATCTGATGTTGAAATCTTTAATCCACCATGCATTGATTTTGCATGTTGTCACTATAAGTTCTAACTCCATTCTGTTCTGCTAAGATCCAAATTACCAAAACAACAACAACAAAAAATACTATTTGCTGAAATTAAATCCTTTTCTACTTTGTGTTTTCAGAGTGCTTGTAAAAAACATTTATTGACTATATTGAAATGGGAATATTTCTGGCATACCTGTACATTTCTGCTTCATTGCTTTGTTACTCTTTGTGAATTTAGTAAACTTTGTTGTTATCAGTTAGTTGTATGTTTGAAATCACCAAGTGTGATTAATCTTCTAATTGCTTTGTTTATTCAGATTTTTTTTTTGCCCTGTGTGAAATTTAGGATTTTTTTCTTACATACATAAAAAGAAACCTTTTAGGATATACATAAGGATTGCATTGAAGTGTGAATCACTGTAAGTATTTGGATCCTTTCAGCAATTCTAAATGTTCTTATCCCTTTTCCATCAGCCATGGCTCCCATGGGATCTTCTATCAGTGATCTACAGTTTTTGTCCCACTGTCTGTCATCTTGGCATTCCTGTCCTTTTTTACTGTAAGATGTTATTGTAAAATGTGAGACTGTACTTTTCAAATTCCTTTATATCTGGTTTACTGACAATGGGAAGAAATTAAAATAACTGCTATTTTATTTTATTTCCCACAAACATATTGGATCTACTTATTATTTCCAACCTTTTATGGAATCTAAGATTTTTACATATAAAATCAGGCCATGTAAAAATATGTATTTTTATTTCTTTCATTTTCATTTAAATGCTTTTTTTTTCTATTCATGTGAGAAATGGTAGAATTTGAAAGAGTGGCATATTTGCCTTATCCATGATCTTAAAGGAAACATTATTTTTTATTTTCTACAGCTGATTGTTCTGGTAGTGCTTTACTTGTGGTTTTTATTGTTTAGAGATAAATTGATTTAAAAGTATAGTTTGTGGAGAGCTGAATTGTGTCAACAGTTTTTCTTCACCTGTTGCGTTAATCATGTGATATGTATCGTAATTTAATTAATGTGCTACATCAGACTATAGGAATACTGGAAAGAGAGTTAGGGGAAATGTTTTATACTCCCAGGATAACAATAATTTCTTGGTGATGACACCAAAAGCACAAAAAAAAAAAAAAACAAATACAAATCAGATGCATGTGACTTCATAAAAATAAAACTTCATCACAGAAAGACATCTTCATTAAGAGAGTGGCATAGAAACCTGTGAGTTGGGAGAAATTATCAGAAAAAAAAATCACATCTGATAAGAGATTAAGATCTAAAATAGGTAAGGGACTCTATGACTCAATAAAAATAAATGGATAATAATTTCTCTGAAAAAGACATAAAAATGATCAACAGGTTTGTGTCAACAGGCTCAACATCCAGTGGAGACCAAACTATAATGACATGTGACCTTACACATGTGAGGATGAATAGATGAATATGAGGCAAGAAGACAATGAATGTCAACAAAAATGTGAAGTAATGTGTTTGTATGGGTCTTGCTTCACGAAGGCTCCTTCCTGTATGGGAGGTATGGTCCTCAGTGTGATATAGGGCATGAAGGAATCATTAAGAAATTGGACTGAGTGGGAGATTTAAATTCATTGGGAGAGCTTCCATGAAGACATTGATGTGGTTATCATGAGAATAAACTATTAAAGAATGAGTCTTTTCACTTGATCCTATGTATGCACTGTCCATGATGCAACCCACTAGGATGAAACACATCAAAAGGGGTCCTATCAGTCAAATGGACAGAGGAATCCAATCTTGGAGTGTTGACCTTCAGAACTTCTAAAATATTTACTTTAAATTGTTGGTTTGCCTCAGATGTGATCATTAGAAATTAATGCAAAAAGAAATTGAAAAACTATTGTTACTATTATTGACAAAACATTCTACAGCTCCAGTGGAAAACAATATGGAGTTTGCCTATAGGTTAATAGTGAAGCTGCTGTAGGAAATAGCTATCCCACTTCTGATTAAAATAATTAAAATCTAGATCTCAAGGGAATAACTCTGCTCCTGTGTTCTTTGTAATGTTCATTGCACCATTATTTACTATGGCTAAGCTCTGGAAGCAATTCAAATGTCCATCAGCTCTTAAGTAAGGATCAATCAACCTTTAAAATGAAGACAAATTTAGCACTTGTAGCAGCATTCATGGTACGTAAGGGATTTATCAATATAAATAAGTCAGACATGTGACACATGGTACATCATTTCCCTTATACAGACTACCTAAAACAAGGAAATTTATAGGCACAGAAAATGAAGTGGTGGTTACCATGGCTGTAGATAGAATAAGAAATTTCTTAATGGATACATATTTCACTCATAAGTACTTTCAAGAAATATAATGTACCATGTAAGTCATAACTGTGGCAATTGTGTTGTCCTCTTATAACCTGAAGACAGATTTCAAATAAAGTCATATAATACAAGGACACAAGAAAGCATGTGTAGATAATCAGTTTACATTATCTTGACCTGTGATGATGTCTTTAAAGGTGTATGTATATTTTTTACCTCATCAAAGTGTATACCTTAAATATGTGTAGATAATTATATTTTTAAGTTCAGAATAGGAAATGGTAGGTTTCTTCATGACATTTTCATGCATCATATCATGCTGGTACTCCAGGTCTCATCTGTGAGGTACTTTAAATTCCATTACACCTTCATGAAATTATTTCAAATGACAAGTTTATAATTTTAATAGTGAATACCCTCGTGGATTACCTTATTCCCCAAATTTACATCACATCTTATATTTAAGGAAAATTCACATCATTTTTTATGAAAGTGGTGATGTTATTTCATTCCATCTCTTTATCCTCTGCTCATCATAATATCTATAGGAAAGATGACACCTATCTACAGAAATTGGAATTCTTTAACATATGTCATCCATGTCAAGAGATTTGAATGTTATATGACAACTCAGTCTCTGAAACTATCTCCTTGGAAATTCTTCTTATGTAGCATCTACTTCATATCAATTTTTACTAATATTGAGTGAAGTTATTATACTCAAGGTGTTTATCCACTTTCTCAAATGCCAAAGGTATAATCCTCTGCCCATGTGTTAAACATTATTTAAAAATCAATGTTTATTTAAAACAATTTTTGCTTTGTATTAAACATAATATGTAAGTGCATTTTTGTGACATCTAATATTCTTTTCTCAAGGATAGTTTCTTAGTAGTTTTGCTTTTTAATGTATCTGGAAGGAAGAAAACTTGCTGAGCCTCAGCCCCAGACAAAAAAAAAAAAAAAACTATGGGCAACTGAGAAATACTGAGAAGAGGAAAATGATCTTTTTTAGTAACAATATGGTCAGAGCTGGTGGTATGTATGTATTTGGGGATACAGCTCTCTCTCTCTCTCTCTCTCTCTCTCTCTCTCTCTCTCTCTCTCTCTCTCAGACACACACACACACACACACACACACACACACACAACAATAAAAAGAGGCCCTGAGTTTGAATTAGAACGACAGGGGAGGGATGGATGCAAATGATTGAAGGGTTGGAGGGAAGAAAGAGAATGATGCAATTATATGCTAATTTCAAAGAATTCAAATAAAGCAATAACATAAAAACAAAATTCAAGAGGAATTCCACGATCAGATTACTTGATGTGGAAAGACCCACCCTATCATGGCCAGCACCTCTGGTGAGCTCAGTTATAAGGACATGGATTAAAGATTAAACTTCTGCTTTGTGCCTGCTTGCTTTTACTCTCACCAGCAAATTCTTCTACTCAAGGCTGCTGCCGTTCTTCTCTGATATTAGAATCAGTCACTTTGGACTTCCAGCATGGACTTAAGAAGTGTGACTTTGGGATTCCTTAAATATCCGAACAGGTGAACTGAGCAACTAGTGGTTTCTCAGCTTGTCAAGCACAAAACAGTCACTGTTGGACTGACAGCACCATATCATGTACATAAGACTAAGATCTGCTTACTGTATATCATAATTCTATCAGTTCTATTCCCCTAGAAAATGCTAATACAAAGCAGGTTTCTTATATTATCTTAGATTAACCTCTTTTTATTCTGCCTTTCATATATATTATATCAATAGCTGTACCCTTTAAATATTCTCTTTTTATAGCCAACGATTATTACTTGCTGCATTTTCAGAATGTTATTTCTAAAAGCAATCCACTATTATTGCTTACATTTTTCTAGTTAATGAAACCTTACTTACCCTGTAAATACAACTTTAGAAAGTAACTTTCGCTTTATGTGTCGTTTATAATTTAAAAGGAAATAGTTCCCCATTAAAGGTGTGTGTTTGATTGAGTCCAAGTATATGCCTTTGACATTAATAAATTCTTCATGTTCAAACTGAATTTCTTTCAGGGTCTCTACGAATATTTCAAATTTCCTACCAATCAGTTATTTCTTGTGGTTGGAAATAATTCTAAACAGCAACCTCTCTAAACATTCCCTTTTCCTTCTGAGAAATTATATTGGCTCTCAGGCAAGGGAGGTACTAGCCAGACATACCTGTTAAAGGAATAACTTTATGGGCCATAAGAAAAGATGAACTTCACTTTTATTTTACTGTCAACTCCTTGAAGACTATAGGTCTTATTCTTTATTTATATTGTGGATGTTTAACACTTCTTCTTGCTTGTCCATTTTATGTATGTTCAAAAATGAAATGTACCAAAGAATGTTGCAATATTTTGAAAATCTTTAAAAATATTTTATTCCCTATCCCATGAATGTTATTTTGTGTAAACATTGGAAATTGGCTTGTTTGTGTCACAATGTAAATGGGATTGGCTTGCTTGTGTCACAGTAGAAGTGGGTATGGCCCCTCTTGCTTTCTTCCAGCAGAAGAACAATTAGATTGAAAGGTTATCAATGCTTGGTCTGAGACTGAGCAATTGAATTACTCTCGCTGATATATTTTGTATACATTCACTTGTTTGCTTTTGCTCTTTTGATGCTCTTTGCTCTTTACTCTTTGGCTCTTTTGAGAGGCCCTACACCCAGCTCCCAAATAAATCATACGTGGAGGCTTATTCTTATATAAATGCTTGGCCTTAGCTTGGCTTATTTCTAGACAGCTTTTCTTAACTTATCCCATCTATCTTTGGCCTCAGGGCTTTTATCTTTCTCTATTCCTGTACACCTTTTCTTTCCTTCTTACTCTGTGTCTGGCTGTGTAGCAGGGTAGCTAGGTAGCTGGCCCCTGAAGTCTTCCTCCTTCCTTTCTCATTCTTCTCCTCTCAGATTTCTCCCTTTGTATCTTCTCTCTGCCTGCCAGCCCTGCCTATTTTTTTCTCCTGCCTTGCTATGGGTTGTTCAGTTATTTATTAGACCATCAGGTGTTTTAGACAGGCACAATCACACAGCTTCACAGGCTTAAACAAATGAAACAAAAGTAATACACTTTAAAATAATATTCCCTAATAGAGAGCAGAATATGTGGTATGGCATTTTCCTCTATCTTTCTAAAGATTCTTAACACTAAGCCATATTACCATCCATGTAATAAGTCTCTTTTTAATCAATCTCAAGAACCTTGTACCTCATGAAAAATGTAAAATATTCAAAAGTTGAATTTTAGAAGTCAGAAAATCCAAGGTTCCTCTTCAGTTCATTAGATAAATCTCTTGAGTGTGTTCCAGATAACATCAATAACAGACAGTCTAAGGAAGGATAAACTATAATAACAAAATAGCAATAACAGTTTATTTCTAAGATAAAATTGCATAAAAATTGGCATATGGGAGGGCACACAAAATAAATTGATGAGGCTTCATTTGAGAAAATATTTGTCATGCATTACACAGGTAAATTTCTGAAGGAATTCTGAACTTAAAGTATCAGATTCATTGTTTTGAGAGCAGAGTATTATGGCTACACAATCATATATAAGTGTGGAGTTTTTTATTATTGAATCATATGTAGATCTTTTTCTAACAGTTTAAGTCCATTTTCTGTAGATGTAACCAACCGTCTTATTAAATAAGAAGCACAGAACCAATGTAAAAGAGAAAGCCGAGAGGTCAGAGTTCAGAGCTAAAATCTCACCCTTCCTCCTGTGGTGGTCCTAGCTCTCCGAAAGAGAGCTACTTCCTGTGTGTATGTCTTTTCATAGGCTTTTTGTCCTGCCTTCTCATTGGTTGTAAACCCAAACAAGTAACTGCCTCATCACTGTCTGTATGTACAGCTTCCCAGGTTTTAAAGGCATATGTCTCCAATGCTGGTTGTATTCCTGAGCACACAGAGATCTACCTAGCTCTTCTACCAAGTGCTGGGATTAAAGGCATATGCCACCACTGCCACACTCTTGCTATGGCTCTAATAGCTCTGACCCCTGGGCAACTTTATTTATTAACATACAATCAAAATCACTTTTCAGTACAATTAGAATACCACCACAATTTTCCAAGTGTAGTGATATTTTTTAAAGCATTCTTCTTTTTCAGATCGTCTAAGTTATTTGAAGCATCTTGTTATTTGACTAATGCCTATTTTCCTTAATATACCATAAATTTAATGCAAGTAGCATGCTTTAATGCTTTTTTGCATTATTTTGCCTTTAGTTTTCAAGATTTGTGTAGGCATAGGAATCCATTAATACATGCCTAATGGGTGGTAGTTTTATGGAAAGAATTTACTCAGATTTTTCTTCATTTTTCTCTGTGCTCTAGGTAGAGATTTCCATCTAGAAGGAAAAAAAACTTAGCTAAACTTGTTCTATACCAAATGCCAAAAATAAAATCAGAAAATGATAGTACCTGGATGATGTCCAAAAATATCCTATTTAAGCTGGGCATGGCAGTGGTGCACACTTTTAATCTCTGTACTCTGGAGACAAAGGCAGGTAGGTCTCTGTGATTTCTAGGTCATCCTGGTCTACATAGTGATTCCAGGCTAGTCAGAGATGCATAGTGAGACTTTGTTTCAAAATAAAAATAAGAATAAAATAAAAAAAACAGCAATAAAAAACAATGTAAAATATTTAATCCTTCTAAGACTCTTAGGACATTAAGGAACACTTTCATGTTTTATATTTTCATTTTTTTAATTTGCAAAGAAATTAACCTTTAATTTCACAGATTTAATAAAGATAATTGCCTTCTACAATATGAGTGAATGTCATTTAATGTGCTACCTCGATTTGGGGAATGTGTGGATGCGGGGTGGCTTGAGAAAGAGGGCTGGGGGTGTGGAAGGAGGGAGAAGGGGGAATCTATGGATAGTATGTGGAGTGAGTAGAAAACTTTTTAATAAAGAAAAATGAAAGAAGAAATAGTACAGGGTGGCATATTTAAGAGTATGTTTTTGCTCAGAAACAGCTGGCTACTGCTATCTCAGTCAAGTCATAGAATCCAACATCAATAGCAATAATTCAAGCTATGTTTTGATATAGACCTAATATGTGGAATAATACTTACCTTCTGGAATTTCTTCTTGAAGCCCATACATCCAACATTTTGTTCTACTCAGGAATTTATTTTCATTTTTTAAAGAGTCGGTTGGTTGCTTTAATATTTGTGTTGTTATACTACTTCTATAACAACTAATTTGAATTGATTTTCTCCAGTTATTTAATGAAGTTTTAATGGATCCTCTCTAATCATATTTTCACCAAATTTTAAATATATATCCTTTTCCCTGATGGTGTTTAACATACCTTTATTCAAGAACAGTTGCTATATATCGAGGGAATTGAAATGGGGAGGAGACACACTCACATACACAGTTGACAGTGACTTTTTAATTTTTTAATTTTCAAGCATTATTAACCAAGAAAAGGATTTACTAAATTATAGATAATCTATTGTGAAAAAACTGTCAGAAGACCAAAGTAACCTGACTTTGTAAAACAAAAGAAATTGTAACAGCTAAGTTCCTAAACTATCTTTCCATCATACATGATATTTACATTTATTATTGCCTTTCTATACTTAAGAACCATTTTATGATGTCAAAGCAGTTTACAAAGATCTTCATTTTGTGCTAGTGATACCTCATAGGGATTATGCTTTACAGAATTCTTTTGACCTAATGTCCTATAAAATATGCATTTTTAAATAAATTATTCCTAGTTGTAACTGAGAGATGGACTCATATAACATTTACATGTACACATGTTGTAATGATAAGACTGTCAAAGAGGCCAACAACTGAGAAAAGATAGCATCATCAACAAATGCTGCTGGTCGAACGGGATATACATATTTACACACAAGCATGCAACTGGTTCCTTATCTCTCACTATGCACAAAAATCAAATTCCAGTGGATAAAGGACCTCAACATAAGCCTTTTGCCCTGAGTCTTAAAGAGAAGTAAGTGGAGAATACCATTGTACTCATTGGAACAAGAAAGGACTTTCTGAACAGGAGTCAAATATTGCACACATTAAGATCAACCAACCCCAACTGATATGCATACAACACAATACTGCTGCACCTAAGGTTTAGTGATCATAAAAGAAAAGTGGCTGAAAGATTGTAATAGCCAAAGAAACAGGAAGTTTGCTGAGATTTTTTGTCTCCTACAAATGTCAGAGAAGCTCTACCCATGAAGTCATATCAACACCATGACAACTACAAGCAAGTAAGGGAGGGATGCTGAGAGTTGCACAAATAGTCTTTCTTCGAGAAGAGCCCCCAAAATTTGTCCAGTATCAAGTGGAGAACCCTGAAATCATATACATACAAATATATATACAAGTAATATATGAAGAGGAAGATGGAAGTTCAGAGTACAGGTGTGAAAATGGAGGAATAACTATGACTAATAACATTTTGAAATAAACCAGATGGGAATTCACCATTGTAGAAAAAGAGTCTAAATAGAATTATGCTAAACTAGGGCACAATGCTATAAGACACCATGGGATAATTTTGCACCTCCAGAAACATCAGCCCAAATTAACCTTTAAAAATATATTTAGAGAAAAGTTTTATTTCAGTGAACAAAAGTCTTACTAGAAATATTATAAAATTTACTTAGAAAAATATATCTTTCTATCTTCTGTCTGTGAAAGTTTAAAATTGTTTTTTGCAAATACATAAGTTATTGCTTCCATTGATTCATAGAATTTTTGAAGAAGTATATGATTTTCTAATTCTAATATTCATAGCAAATATTATAGTATACAGTCTGTCCAAAAAATAATGAAATAATAATACTCTCTGTGTCCCCAGATCAATAAGATTTACTCAGATACTCTTGACCTAAAGTCATTCTGGGAAATACTACATTGTTGAAGTTCTACATTTTATTTTGTAATTGTCACAATTACCGATGATTTTATTGTTCAAACATGAAATACAACATTGTTGAAGATCTACGCTTTATAGTTGTCAGAGTTACTGCTATTTTTATTATTCAAACATGAAGTACATTCAGCAAATCAATAATTTTGGCAATTGGTTCATTATTTCAGTTTTTTAAAATTTTAATTCTATTCTATTATGTACAAACTTTTGTTCTATAATTTTGAGATTTTTAAAGCAAACTTGCTATACCATAGCATATCCATTTTTCAGAAACCATTACTCTCTTTTAGTTTGTGGTTAATCTGAGTTAAGAAATAAATTAAATGAAACTAGCGGTTATAAGCATTCAATGTAAAATGGTAAATGGTTTGTTTTTGTTTTCCTTTATAGCACATTGAATTCAAATGTCCAATGCTATAATTAAATAGTACCTAAACACATTTTGAGAACAGTGTACAGAGGACTTTAGAGGTTATTTAGTTATTTGTATTAATTTTCCATGGCAAGTTGTTCTCAAATTATGAAAAGAGGTCAGCACAAAGCACCTATTAATTATAAAAGAATGAGTATTTGTATGTTTTTTCATGATGTTGTTAATCATATACATTAAAATCCATATGATTCCTACAAGAATAAAAACACATAATATTTTAAAAATGGTTTATATTAAAATTCCAGGACTACCATATTCTATAGTCTGGCTGAGTTAATCATAAGAAATTTAGTTTTTCTTTATTCTAGAGACTGTAAGCCTATGATCAGGGTCAGGATTGGTTTCTGGAGAGACCTTTTGTAGAAAACCATATTATGTAGTGATTTCTGCCAAGATGTGATCTGTTATCCATGCTTGGCTTTGATGATACAACTATCTTTGGGTTGTCTCTCCTCCTGAAATTCTTTACCCAAAAATATTGGGGCAGCCATTATTTGGGTTTGTCACGGCTCCCCTTCTGAGGTGAGTAGGTGTATGTTTTTTGTATTTCTCAGGAAATGACTGCCATACAGCAGGCCACCCTCTCATTCTCTCTCCACTTGACCTTTTTCTTTTTTCTTCTCCTTTCATATTATATATATATATATATATATATATATATATATATATATATAATAAAAAGACATCTCTTTTGAAGTTAAAGCCCATCTGACCATCTGAAGGGACTCTGGCCAGCTTGAGTGTAGTGACCATGGCTCTGGCAAGCCTTGCCCTTTCTCCCAATCCCTTTGCTTTGCTAAAAACTGTTAGGATTACATTCCTAAAGTTAGCCACCAAGGTCCTTTCCCTTATTTGGCCACTTCCTCCTCCTGAGTCCTATTACCAATATCTAGCTATCGAAGTATTGAAACCCAGCAATCAAATGCCCCTTTGGCTCGCCTAATTAACATGCCCAATTAAAATTAAGCATTTCATCCCAATACAGGGTTTTCCCTTAGCCATTTGCCTATGTACCATGTCTGTCTCCTCTCTATCTAGAGGCCATCCTTTGTCCCTCCAGAACAAATACTCCTGTCCTCTTTCCCTTGTTCCTTTCTTCTTCTCCCTGTTCTCTATCTGCTGTACCACAGCATCTTAGCCCATTCCTTGTTCTCTTCTTAAAATTACACCTGCAAGGTCATTTACTGCTGTTTTTCTAACAGAGTCTAAAAGCAGTCACTCTAACTTTTCTTCCCTGCTTAATAAAGGTACTATATGTGAAAACAGGTTTTTGGTTTGTGGTTTGTGCCTAATCTGAGGTGTTAGAGGGGTCATTGATGTACAGGAGTCCCCTTCAACATCACTATAACTTCATTTTTTTTTATTGTCTCAGTAAAAAGCTTTTCCATATTTACATTGGGAGATAGGTCTACAATGTTTGAATTAAATGCAAAGGGCATAATTCAGCTAAAAATAACAATATATGGTTTTATTGATGCATTTTCGCAACACATAGTTAGGCTCTTCTTTGAACTGAGCATTCTGTTCAGTTATAAAATACTATATTGCCAGGCAATGGTATGATTCCTATGATATATCTATGGAACCTATAATATAGCTAGGAATACACACTGAGAATGGAGTACTATTAAGGATATAAATGATAAAATATAAAAATGGAAATAAATAGATCTACTAACAAGAATTAAAACTACTGATAAGATATCAGTCTAAATCTATCACTTCACATGCACGTGATTTACTTAAACATTCATTTTGTGTATTTTATGGATATGTTTGTTTCCTATGTTCTACAAATCATTTAATGGAGCAGTAAATTTACCAAATATACAATAACATTTTAGTGCATATGGAAAGCCAGTTTATGTTTTCTGGGTGTGTGAAATAAGATGATATTATATGATATCTGCAGTTGGGTGTTGTTCAAAAGAGGTAAGTTTGCTAAAAACACTTGGTTTAGCAAGCATTCTTTATGGAAGATAGAGTATAAAGCATAACTTTTGATTGAAAAAGACTTGATTATGAAAACTTCTCCAGTGACAACATGAAACAAGAACACCTTCCCAGGTGGAGGGCCTTCTAGTGGGTACACACATAGCTGTATGATATATATATAAATGACTTTCTATTTAAAGATCCTGACTGGAAAAGTAGTTTGCCATTCCCATCTTACCAACTGCAAAGTATGCCAACACACATGAAGGAACTGTTTTTGAGAAATTACCCAACTGGGAGCACAGAACCGCAATCCCTGAAAAGGGGGAAATGAATGAAATGAGAATTGTGATTATCACAGCTTTCTGCCTGAGGCAGTTTCCAAACTGAGTGGCAGGGAGAAAGAAATCTGCAGGCCTTATACATGGAAGGAACAGAGTTCAGATTGAGAGGTAACAAGGTGATTAGAAATGGAGAAAAACAGCAACAGATCCAGGAAAATATGTAAAGAAAGAAAACCAGGAATATGGACAGGAATTCCTTTTGAAAGTTTGTACAACACACTGAAGTTGAAATTCCATTCACTTCTATAAAACCAGACCTAAGAGAAACAGTCTTCCCAATTCTACCACTCAGACAGTGACAGCATTAGCAAGTTGCAAGATCAAGCTAATCCCAATGTGATGTTAATAAGGAACATCTCTGATTACGCAAAGACAAAGATCACAGCGTTAGGATCATGGAACTATTACTTAGCTCAAGATGTCATAACAACAAAACAAACAGCAACAACAAACACACAGGGTTTGTGGCTTAAACATTTGTTCACCATGTTTAAAATAGAAGATTAAAATTAAAGTAACAGCAAATTAAATGTCTGCTAAAAGATCCCCCTATTTTATTTATTTGTTTGTTTATTTTGCTTCTGACTCCTAAAGAGCCTGGTTGTTTGTTTCCTGGTTGTTTGGCTTGAACTGTTTGTGGGGCACCCAGGCAGGGGGATTGGGATATGTCCCTGGTCTATGGGCAGGCTTCTGGGAATCCGGTGCCTGTGGTATGAGGCCTTGCACAGCCTTGGTGCAGTGGGAAGGGGCTTGGATCTGCCTAGGCTCAGTGTGCTGGGCTCTGCTGACTCTCCATGGGAGACCTCGATTTGGAGGATGTGGGGATGCGGGGTGGCTAGGGAAAGAGGGCTGGGGGTGGGAGAGGGAGGAGAGGGGAATCTGTGAATGGTATGTGGAGTAAGTAGAAAATTTCTTAATAAAGAAAAAAAAAATGAAGAAAACTGTCTTCCTGCTGTGTCCTTACATAGTCTTTCTATGTATACATTGGAGGAAAAGGGGTTGAAATTGAACACTGCCTTCCTGAAAAGTTAATAAAACTGATAACTTTACTAAATAAATAATATCAAAGTAACCACAAATATTATAAAACAGGTAACAAGGCATAATTTTAAATTCCAAAATAATTATGAACCAATTGATAACTGTTTATATAAGCTATGTGCCATGATAACATAAATAAAATAAAAATAATCATTGAAAGTTGTGTGCTATCAAAAATAATTTTGGAATAGATACAAATGATTCATTATTTAAAGAATTTTATTTTTTAATTAAAAAATAATTCCACATAAAGCCTTATTAATAATATCAAATAATTGAAGAGTAATACTAGAGCAGCGTAAATCATTATAAAAAACAAAGAAATCACATCTAAATTAAATTTCTGAAGCTGAAATTACAGTAGTATAAAAATTAAAAAGAATTAGAAAAAATGTCAATTTAAATTTTCAATAAATTTTCAAATATACAAATTACATTTGTATAATTCACAGTTACATGTAAAGAAGTCATCTTTGTTTAGGAAGGAAATTTAATATTTACTAGTTTTTCTTTTACTATTTTTCACTGATAAATTATAAGTTTTTAAATATAATTACATATATAAACATAAATACAAATATATGCATGTTTTTACCTTCACCCAAATCCTCCCAGATCATCTCCCACCTTTCTACCTATACAACTTCGTGTTCGTTCTCTCTTTCAGATCAAACAGAAAAATAAGAAACAAAAACCAAGAAACACATACAAAATGCTGCCCCAAACACAAAAATTATATTTAAAACAAGCAACATATTAATAGGATACAAAATGACAACAAATCAAAATGAAACAAAACGTCTGCAAAATACCTGCTCATGGAGGCTGGCCTACAGTGTGATTGCTATGCCCACCGAGGCTCTACAGAAGACTGATTTTCCCTTTGCCAGTGGATGTCATCTGCAGATGGTTTCTCAATAAGGGGTAGGACCCCCATGTCCATTTTTTCCTTTCAGTGTTAGGACCTTATTTGACTTGAACCTGTGTAGGTCTTGTACACGACACAATGGTCTCTATGAGTTCCTATGTGTATCTACCCTATTGTGTCTGAAGAAGCTGTTTCCTCAGAGTTGTCCACCACTGCTGGCTCTTACAGTGTTCTTGCCACCCTCTCTGTATAGATCCCTGAGCCTTGAGGCAATGGCTTTGATGAGGACATCTTATTTATGGATGTGTTCCAAAGTTGCTCTTTCTCTACACATTGTCCAGTTGTGGGTCTCTGTGTTAATTCTTAACTAATGTAAAGTGAAATATCTCTGCTGTGGTTAGAGCAAGGAACTAATTCCTAGGCATTGCAGTAGATCATTACATGTTGTTTAATTGCTTTAAGTACTGATATTTTCAATACCAGAGTTTTCATTATTTATTTATCAAAAAACTTCCAATAAACAAAGAAAAGAAGCTGCATGCACATCTGTGAAACAATAATAATTAAAGAAAAGAGGGTCATGAGTTTGAGCGGGATTGAGGGGACATGGGAGGAGTTAGAGGGGATAGAGGAAGGGGTGGATACACAGTCCTCATGTATAAAATTCTCGAAAAGAAAATAAAGTAAAAGGAAAACAAGGTGTTTCTCAGCCTGATGATGGGTGTGCTGGATAGCTGTATATCAACTTGACACTAACTAGAGTTATCTGAGAGTAGAAAATCTCAACTGAGAAAATGCCTCCAAAAGATCTGGCTGTAGGGCATTTTCTTCAGTAGAGATTTATGGGAAGAGCTCAGCCCCATGCATGTAGTGCCATCCCTAGGCTGGTGGTGCCAGGTTCTATAAGAAAGCAGGCTGAGCAAGCCATAAGGAACAAGCCAGTAAGTAGCACCCCTCCATGGCCTTTGCATCAGCTTGTGCCTGGAGATTCCTAACTTGCTTGAGTTCCTGCCATTACTAATTTTGATAATGCACTATTTTATTCAACTGGGAGTGAAATAAAACCTTTCCTTCCCAGCTTGCTTTTGGTCATGTTGTTTCATCAAAGCAAAAGTAAACCTAAACTAAGGCATGAAGTATGTATATTCTTTCTTAGCCTGTAAAAATATTCATACTTTATGGTGCAGCCTGAATATTTTCTGTGTTTGGAAGAGAAATAAAGACCATCAGCTCATCGTTTATTTAACTTTGTACTGGGGTGCATAGTCAAAAATTTAAGTGAGGAATATATTTTGGAATTAAATAATTTATTATATGATAACACTATCATTTATACAGAAAATTTTAAGAAATATACAAAAATTACTATGCAACTAATAAAGTGAAAAAATTAAGGTACAGAATGAAACTTCCACTACTCTGCATCACAAAAGACAAAATGGATATTGAAATATTTAAAAACTTCTTCACAGATCAGAAGGAAAACAACATATTTAGGCTAAAATCAATATATATATATATATATATATACATATATATATGTATATATATATGTATATTCAAGACTAGATATGAGAATGGATGAGTAAATTATGCAAGTATGTGGATTTATCATGATGATATAAATTGTTCACCCATACATTTATAGATGTAATGGTAATCTCAGTTTTTAGCAGGTATTTCCATAGAAAGTGAAAATATAATTCGAACAACACAAAACAGAGAAATATAGACAGAGACAGACAGACAGACAGACAGAGATTTACTGATTCACTGAGCTTACTATTATAGGACTTCTGTTACCTAATTCTAAGGCTTAGTGTATATCACAATAATGCAGATATTATGGTATTGGCAAAAGAACAATGCATAAATTATAAAATTGACAAAAGAATAATTACTAATAGATAGTATGTTTATGTAGATGGACAATGTGTGTTGGTTTTACTGATGACCAGAGACAACATGCCAAAGATAGTCCACAAAGATCCCAGTTTTATGCTTTTCATAGTCTTATGTAATCTCTAATCTCCTATTCAATAGTCAGTGGCAAAGATGAAGGGATGCTCCTTGCACAATTAGATTACAAAAGATGATGACTTCCCTTTAGCTCTCACAGTCTCACTCTTCGTGTTTTTTTGCTCAGCAGTGTGAAAAACCATATGAGAAGAAACAGTAAGGTTCTTATTAACAGGCAGAATAATATTTGATTCTTACCCTACAACTCTCAATAAATTGAATTCAGGCAAAGCCACAGATGTGAGCTTAGAAGTGAATCTGTTCAGGCAGGTTTTGACATGATTACATCCGTAAGCAACTCCTTGATTTTAATATTGTAAGAAACTGAAGCAGTGGCCCAACTAAGTTATGCCTCAGTACTTAACCTGCTCTCAGCAAAAGGCTGAGAAGACATATGCCCCAGTTCTTAAGATACAGAAACTGTAGGGACAGGCTACCTCATGTGCACACCCTGAGTTCTCACTTGCTCAGGGTGTTTAGGGAAATCTAATTTCATGAGGGGCTGGTGCTGGTAATCAAAGCTTCTCTGATTCAAGACATCATGGCTACATCATGTGCAGAAGACAGACTTCTATATTACTAAAAAATTACAAGAAACTACAGCCAATCCTCTTTCTATTCACTCTTTGTCATTCTGAGGCAAGAAATAACTAAGCTTATGATTCCTAACTGCATTAAACAAATTATACCTGTTTTTATGCTTTTGAATTATATATAAATTGATTACAGATGCTCTATATTTAATTTTTGTCTAGCTTACTGCATTTAAAATTACATTTAGGTAATATTTCTGTAATGATTTATAATAAATATCATTTGTTATCATTGGTATGTAGTTGTCTATTGTACACACAAAACATAAATTGTTTATTGATTTTAAACTTAGTGGGACTTTGAGTAGTTTTGTGGATTTTTGCGTATGTGCTTCAAGACACTGAAGATATTATTGAGCATGTTAACTGATGAACAGTTATGTTCATTCAATTTGATATATTTCTCTGGCAAGCAAATTTTGGGATACAGAATATGAATTTAAATTTATTACAATTTGTCAAAATATTTAAAATTTACTGAGAGAAGTAATACTTAGGTTTCATTTCTCTAGAGTAGTCAAGAGCTCTTAGATTTATTCTAGGATTCTTTGGGGATACAAAACCTATAGGATATGTGTGTGTGTGTGTGTGTGTGTGTGTGTGTGTGTGTGTGTGTGTGTGTGAATACCAGGTCAAAATAGGTAAAATTGTACCAACAGCTGAATCACACCTGAGATGCTGAGAACCAGGTAATTGATCCATAAGTTGGGTAGCTCAGCAGTCCAATCTGGTGCTGAAAACATGGAAGTTACCCAGAGAATGGCTATTTCTTACACCACAATAGAAGCCTGAAAACACAGGTTCAAATATCAGCAAATAAATTACATACAGAAACAAGTAATCAACTCCATGACAAGAAGGAAGGCTAAGACAACAAAGGGGAAGTAATCTTCCTTCTCCCACTCACATTTTAGCCTGACTGCTGTTTGAAGTTGCAACTCATAATCAGACAGATCTTCCAGAGTCAATAAAGGCAATCAACAAAAGAGGTTCCCACTCAGGGGATTCTTTCTAGTTTGTTTTTAGTTGACTTAAAAATGAACCATAACATATTTAAATTACTCAATGATATAGAAAACAACTACTTACTTACAAATTCACCACTTATTTACTAAATAGTTTCATGAGTTTGAAGCCTACAGTTTAACTTCTTTCTTTTAAATATCCATCTGATACTATACACTTGAGCAATTTTACTTTGGGCTATTAACTGCAGCCTATGGTAACACTTGTTCATACAAAAACATGTACACGATGTCCATAACATTGTAAACAGTATACATAAATATTCTTCAAAAGGTGATGCAGATTTATTTGTGGCATATTGATATCATGAAATATAACACTGAATGACTCAACAGGTAATATAGTTCATATAATTCTCAAAAGAATGAGGCTAAGACACCAAAATAATAACCCCATGAACCATATGTTGTGTGGTTCTCTGAATTTGACATTTTTGAAATTGTAGAATTTAGAAATGGGTTTTAAGTTCAGGATTTTGAGTGAATGAAGGAGGCCCTAGAGGTTAAATGTACCTGTGTATAAAAGGACAATGGTGGTACCATGATGGTAAAGGGAGCTTCTAATCTTGAATCTACCTCAAAGCCACTGTCCTGGTGTACCTACTGCATTAAGGAAGGTTTCTTTTGCGAAAACACTTTGCATCTCTGCATTATTATTCAATCTACAATTTTGAGACAAAGCATTTAATTATAAAATACACATGAGACTCAAATGTTTAGCATGTTGACTAGTGGAGAGTAGTGTTCAACTTCCAATAAAAGGTAACTAGAAGTAATTTGCAGTTGCCAGGAAAGAGAAATTAATGTGTGTAACTTTCTGAACCATAACTTACCATTTCCAAAGTTTATATGAGGAGAAGACTCTTTAAAATGCATTTGTGTTAAGGAAGGAAGTGAAAGAATTCAGAAACGCAGCTATATTTTAAGTGACAAAGAAGAGCAATCTGAAAGCAAAAACTCATCTGTCTGAAAAATTCAATGAAATTTGCTAATTTAGGAGATACTTCTCCCAAAAGATTCACTCCTAGTTATTCTTCACCTTCCCTCTCCCTCTCCCACTCCTTGAGGAAGGATATCCATATTTAGGATCTTCCTGAAGATAAATATAGTTGACAGGAAGTTTGGGAAGTGTCAGTGCATTTGGGAATATCAAACTTTCAAACTACTTTGACTGTTTAAGAATATTAAATAACTTTTAGTATTTATTTTCTATTCACCTTTTTTAAAGAACAGTACCAGGGATTTTGTGATGCATTCTATAAGAACAACCATTCAAAGAAAGCATGCTTCCTTCTTCCATTTCCTTTATATAGGCTTCCAGGAGATGGTTTGGCCCAGATTAAAGGTAGATCTCCCCAATTAAAAAGATCTGGAATAAAGGTGCATCTTCCCACTTCAAAAGATCAGGATTAAATGATCTTCCAACTTGAAATGATTTAAGAAAAAGTCACTCACTGGTGTACTGAGCCACTATGATTTTAGTTAATTCCAATTGTTAGTCAAATTGACAACCCAGAACATCTATCATATTACAGTTAATTCTTGTCTGCACATATGTATGATAACATGTGTCTATCAGTACATTCTTTGGTTTCTTTAGCTGTGACAAAACACCATGACCAAGTCAATTTATATAAGAAAGAATTTGGTCGGGCGGTGGTGGCACATGCATTTAATCCCAGCACTCAGGAGGCAGAACCAGGCAGATCTCTGTGAGTTCGACGCCAGCCTGGGCTACCAAGTGAGGCACAGGAAAAGCACATAGCTACACAGAGAAACCCTGTCTTGAAAAACCAAAAAAAATTAAATTAAATAAATAAAAGGAAAAAAAACAACTTTGAGCTTACAGTTTCACAGGAGAAACTTTCTGCAGTGAAGAATGACAGTCAAGCAGTAGGCATGATTGCTGTAACAGTGCATATTGACCCATTAGAGAGTGCACCAGAAATGGTGAAAAGCTTTTGAAGCCCCTTACCTCAAGTAACGTGGCCTTTGAAATCCCAAAGCCTATTTTCAGCAAGGCCACACTTTTTAAACCTATGTAAATAGTGTCACTAACTAGCAACCTGATATTCAGATATCTGAGAAAAAAGGGGATATCCCATTTAAACTTCTACAGGTACCAATTAGGATGCTTTTGTCTTATCAGCCCACTGTGGTATACTTAACTTCTTAAAAAATGATTTCTTTGAGAATTTATGCAATGTGCTTTGACCATATTCACAATCTCCTCCAACTCTTCCCAGATCTACCACTCCCTAACCGCTATTTCTTCCCTCCTCCTATCTTGTCTAATTTGTTCTTTCCATATATTCTTGAATGTGTGACCTTCAAACAGAGAATGGCTTACTCTCATGGGGCAACATTCTTAAAGAATACTGACTCTTCCTCTCCTAGCACCTATCAATAGCTAATATATTCTTGGTCACAGGTAAGACTTCATGTTAACCTCCACTATCATGCAGAAAACTGGACTGACTTGGGCTTTCATGGGGAGAGAGAGAGAGAGAGAGAGAGAGAGAGAGAGAGAGAGAGAGAGAGAGAGAGAGAGAGAGAGAGAGAGAGAGAGAGAGAAAGAGAGAAAGAGAGAAATAAACATATAAATAAATACTTAAGCAAATGAGACCCAAATTTAATGCTCTTTTATCTGACTTTGAATTCAACATGGACATCCACACAGTTATTGGTAAAAATGTATAAAGCAATCTGAAAGTCTAACTAGAAAGGAAGTAAAAAACAATAATTATAGCAAGCACAATCCTGGAAATAAAACCCTTCAGATAATTGATGTACCCAATCTATGAGTGCATCCAGAAAAAGAATTAAAAATATCCTTAAATCTCTGCATAAGAAGATACTAATATCCCTAAAGACAATTTGGACTATTTACCTTCACTTCACACCTAAAGTTAAGGACTAATATATATATACTATATTTAGGTTAGCATTTGACACTTTACACAAGTTAGAGTCACCTGGGGATAGATCTTCGACTGAGGAAATGTCTCCATAAGATTGGCCAGCAGCCATGCCTGAGGGGATTTTCTTGATTAATGTTTGATATGGTAGGGCACTCCCGGGCAGGAGCTCCTGGGTTATAGAAGACAACAAGCTGCTTAAGCCACTGAAAATAAGCCAGTAGTCAGCATTCCCCTATGGTCTCCACTTCAGCTGCTGCCCCTAGTTTCCTGCTTCAATCCTTGCCTTGGCTTCCCTTAATAAACTTATGAGCTGAATGAACTCTTTTCTACCCAAATATCTTTTGATCACGTTTGTCACAGTAACAGAAAACAAACTGAACAAACAATATCATTGAAAGTCCAAACTTAAGTCTTTGGTGAATTCTAAAAGTCATTTGGAAGTAATTTATATCAGTTGCAGAGAAGTTTTGTATTACTGGCCTGATGAACATTTAACCTGTTTCTGTGAGAGACTTTCATTGCTGTGTGCTATGTAAATGAACTTTGGAGGGAGTTAAGTTGCAGTAGACTTAAGGCTTCTAAAATGATACTATGTTTTTGTTGTTTTCTCCAAAAGGGCTTTATCTCTGAAATGAGCTTTCTGGACCTTCTCTGGAGCCTCCATGAACACAAACTACATGGGCAGCAAGATTTACATGAAGGAATCAGTAAGAGGATTCACATCTGAAACAGAGGAAGGAGCAGGCAGGCCTCAAAACTGGTGGCATAGAAGATGCATATATATACATCATATATATATGTGTGTGTGTGTGTATTACATATATGTATATATGTATATATATTAGAGAGCCTCAAATGCATAAGAAATATTTATCTAACATTTTTATGTTCAAATATATAATATGTTATTTTAAAGCTGGAATAGTTTTAAAAGATGTTGAGAGCATCAGCCCAATTGGAAGCGTGCAGAAAGAGAAATACACAGTAGAATCCCTGTGAAAAGTCCTCTTTGTATTTTCATCTGGGTGGGGCCCAAGCAGTTGGGATTCAGAAAGAAGACAGGCAG
Source organism: Peromyscus leucopus (assembly GCF_004664715.2). Lineage (NCBI taxonomy): Eukaryota > Metazoa > Chordata > Mammalia > Rodentia > Cricetidae > Peromyscus > Peromyscus leucopus. The sequence continues at coordinate 58,754,178 of NC_051066.1, forward strand.
ATTGCAGGTATGATTTAAACATAGGATTAATTGTGGTTTGAAAGGATAAATCAAAGGTAATTGACTTAATACTATCCCAGTCTTTGCTCTCTCCCCAGACAAAATGGAACTAATTAGCTTATAAGAATTAGGCCTTATTCCTCAGATAAAGAACTAAATCAATGGGAGCAGGCCTATTCCGTTCATGAAACAGCATTAGAAATTTGAATCAATTCTGAGGCATCCCTGCACTGACCTGAGATTGGAAGAGGGAGCACAGAGGATAAGCATCCTGGAACACTTGAAGATGCTGGGCTATCAACACAGAGTTCTGTTCCCAACCTGATCTGTGCTTAATATGTACTGATACCAAGACGAAAATCAATAGCACAACATTACAACTCATAGTTCATCACAATAGAGGACAGATTATGAGTATTTTGTATGGGATATTTTTCCAATTCCTTTATTTGTATTAGCTTATATAAACACTAATGAATAGAAGGGTGTTACTCATTGCAATAACTATGTGTGTGTTTGTGTGTGTGTATGTGTGTGTAAACCATTATTTTAAAGAATTTAAAATATGTCCATAGTTTGTTAAATATGAAGTCACAGTAACAGAGAAAGGAGATACATACGAAGTTATGTATGTAATGCCAATATATGTGAGTGTGCTGGGTATGAACATCTGTGTGGTATCCAAAGGAGAAGAATGGAAAGGATCTAAAAAATATGTGTTGCAAATTTCTGAGTTTCAAAGCATCCTACCATAGTGTACGTTATTGTCATAAATGGAGGAGAAAGAATCAAAGAGTAAAGAGAACACAAGAAAAAGAAGTGTTTTACATGGGTCAGCTTACAACTTGACTGGAGGCTTTTAATTGAAATGGAATGGAGGGTTGCATTGTCTTTTGATATTATTAGAAGATAAGGGGAAATGTGCTCTAAGGTTTTAAGAAAATTAATAAAAGCATAGAAAAGATTGGTCACACACTTAAGCTGGTAGAGAATTTAGGATACTTTTATGTTACTGTTATGTAAAATGTGGAATAGCATTTTGTTTATGACCAGTTCTGTAAGACTACCTCCATAAACAGGCTATAGTTATGAAGAAATGAAGTTAGAAAGCTGCATACTCTAGAAGATTTATTTCTATAAAAACATACATTTTTGGAAGACTCTGTGAACACAGAAGCGACGAATATCATATATACACATGTATAAAAATACAATCACATTCACATTAAGTTGGGGCTTAAATAGCAATGATGATGTCATAAAATTACTTGTTGAAAGAAAAAATATTTAAGAAATGAATAATATATTTAAGCTAGAATGGATGTAATATGAATTATATGAAATATAAATGTAGTAATAGTCCCTGGAAACACATTCTTTGGTTTTTATGTATTTTTTGGTATATTGCTGTTCACAGATTCTTGTATAATCCTTTAAATTTCTATAAGGCCAAGAGTTATATGTCCCATTCTGTTTCTGATGTTAGTAATTTTAATAATTACTCCTCTCTCATTATTTTCTTTCCCTCTCTGTAATTCGAAGTATCTTTTGACAATTTGATTAATATTTTCAAAGAAACAAGTCTTAGTTTTATTGATTTTTCTCTGCTCTTTTTTATACTTTTTCATTAATTTCATAATAATTCTGTGTTTTCATTACTTCTGCTTTATTTCAGTTGGTTCTTCTTTACAAGTGCCCCAATGCTGAAATTTTAGTTTGATTCACAAAAATGTTCTTTTCTATTAACATGGCGATCATTTCTGCCTGGTTTTGGGGTCATCCCATTTATTTTGATATGCTGCCTCTCTGCCTTTTAATTTCAGTCATCTCTATGCAAATTTCCAATTTCTTTAGTTAATTATCTCTTGTATGATTGATTAAAATTATTGATTTGACTTCTACATATATGATAGATTTTTGTATAATTAGAAAATCTTAAATTTATTGAGCATAACATGTGGGCTCTTCTGTGAAAGGGGCCACGTGGACTTGGAAACCAATTAACATCCATCCGAGGACTGTTGATCATAGCTTGATGTGTTGTGCCCTTTAGAATTATATTGGATATGACTTAGGTCTGCTATAGCAAAATAATCCAAACTGGTTAACTAAATCACAGTGTGGAGGCCAGAAGTTCAAAAGCCTGTGGTCCTCAAGGTCATACTGTTGAATTTCCTGGAAACTGCCTGGAAGAGAAAGTTTCATGTCCTTCTCTTGGCTTCCTGTGTTGATGGCTATCTCTGGGTATTACTTGTCATTCAGCGGGCTATACTACCCCATCCTTTTCTGTGTAGCATGAATCTTAAAAGTTCTTATTAGTAAAAATCAAACCTGAAGCCAGGCGTTGGGGTGAATGCTGGAAAATCAAAGAAGCAGAACCAACCACAGCTAACCTACCTCGCCAATTCCTCAGCTGATCTTGGTTCCTCAATCTGGAAGCCTCTGTGTCCTCATCTGAATGGATCTCAGCTGAGCTGCTGCTAAAAGCTTCAAAGCTTAAAGAGTCTCTAGCTCCTGGTCTTCATGCCTTATATACCTTTCTGCTTTCTGCGATCACTTCCTGGGATTAAAGGTGTGTGTCACTATGCCTGGCTGTTTCCAGTATGGCTTTGAACTCACAGAGATCCAGATGGATCTCTGCATCTGGAATTCTAGGATTAAAGGCGTGTGTGCCACCATTTTCTGGCTTTTATATCTAGTGGCTGTTTTGTTCTCTGACCCCAGATAAGTTTATTAGGGTGCACAATATTTTGGAGAACACAATATCACCACATTTCTGGTTTTGCTACACAGTGTTCTATCTTTGAGTACCTGCCTACATACAAGTTTCATGCTTTCATTAGGACACTCATTACAACAATTAATTACAACAGGTTAGGATTCACCTTAATGATCTCAATTTAACTATACTAGTTTTGTGAACATGTTCTACTTTTGGTCACACTGGAGATAAGTCATCAGCAACTATTGTAGATAGACAAAATTCAGTAGTCAGATACATATGTTTAATGTTTACATCTTGAATATATTTTTTGTTTTAAATAAAACAAAAACAAGTTTTGGGAATGTAGGATACCAACATAATTTTCTAATTCTTTCAGCCATTGTGCTTAAGTCAATATCTAGAACATAATTTCTGTCTAGTACTCGATCTCAAAGAAGAAATGAAAGGCTCTGTGTTATCCTACCCTACATTCAACCAAAATAACTGAGCTCAGGAGAGTATGTGATGTGCTTTGCCTAGAATACAGCCTGTGCTTTAATCAGTCGCTGGCTCTTCACTGCTATTCAAAAGAACTCCTCTTTGTTCTATATAAACAGTATTCTGCAGCAAAATGAGCTCTGTAATTGTAAAGATTTTTTTTCAACTCAGTAGACCTAACAGAGTAAATTAACCAATCTCACCTTCAATTTTCACAAACTATCAAGCTGTTAGTTCAGTGTTAAATTGTACATGTTGGTTAAATTCAAAGTTTTGCTTAAAATTTTCATATGGCACTCTCTTATAACCAACTGGCATCAAATTGTGCAAGTGTGATATAAAGTAAAATATATTGAAATTGATTTTGTCTTTATGCTTCATCATGTTATTTTCAAGATAAATGAATAATTCTGATCAATCCATTAGAGTTGCTTTATGGAATAAAAATTTTAAATTATTTTCTCAACTAATCATCCAAACGGCAAATCCTGGCTACTGCAATGTACTTTAAAATAGCTTATTTCGAGTACAATTCTAATTTTGTTTAACATTTCGTATTAGTCTCCAAGCCAGGTCAAAGTGACCTTGAAAACATTATTGGTTAAAAGTATTATCAGACTTTTAGATGCTAAAAAAAAAATGCTCAAATTGACCATGTAGGTTTTAAGACATAAAATTAAATTGTGTTATTATAATAGTAATGGCACAAGCAATAATGTTGCTTTTATGGATTCTTTTAAAATTGATAAGTGGCCATGTTTTTAAGTTCATTTTAGTATTAATTATAGCTCTAGGAGGAATTTTATGAAGTCAATTTAAAACTTTATTTTGCCAGTCGAAACAATATGCACATCATGATCTTGAATTTAAGCCTGGGTAAGGGAAGAAGGACTCACAATCTTAGTACAGTTTTGTTGCATGTAAGGAGTCATTATGGAAGTTTATGCTTGTTTATATAAATGTATAAAGTTATATTTACAAAAAATTAGATTATCATATGTATATGCAGATTTGATTTAAATAATGTTTCCTTGACATTTATGCATAGTAAAATGATCATGACAATAATTCTATAATCTTTTTTGAAAAGATATTTTATGTCTTTATAGCTCAAATGTAACAATTTAAATATGATCATTGTACCATTCTATTAGCATAACTGAAGAAATGCTATTAAATATAATTAAAGTAATTTGTAAATGTCTTTATAGGTCAACTGATTTAATAAGGATGTGATAAAATTAAGAATGCACTTAACAGCAATTAATATAAGGCATAGCTAAGAACCATGTTGAATATACCTTTAGATTTGATAAAACAAATGAAATATAAAAGAAGTGAAAAATGCTACTTTCTAAATATAATAAATTTTCCCTTTGTGGATTTGTATTTAATCATACAGTCCAGCACTTAGTATTTATAATCTCTGATGTGTATGTATGTGTGAATGTTTATGTATAGAAGTGAAGTGTGTGTAAATGATTGTGTGTGGAAAGAACATGTATGTATATGGGTGTCTTGATGTAGTAAGGAATGTGTATGTGTGAGTATGTGTAGGAATGAATGTTTATGAATGTCTCTATGTAGTATGAATGTATATGTAAGTGTATATGTGTGGGAATGAGTGTGTGTATGTGTGTGTGTGTGTGTGTGTGTGTGTGTGTGTGTGTGCCTCCTTGTAGGAGTGAAAGTATATGTCTAGTGGTAGCAACTAATTTGTGTGTGAGTGCTGTGTGTAACAATGTATATGTGTGTATAAGTTACTGTATGTAGGAATGAAGGTCTGTGTATGTAAGTGCCTCTTTGTGGGATTGAATATGTTTGCATGCAAAAATCTGCATAAGAACTATGCTTCATTTTATTATATTTTGCACAATGTACATTGGATAACTTAAAGAAAGCAGCATGTTCTTAATAAGTAATCAAGAAAAAGTTAGCAGTAATAGTTTTAAAATACTTAATATGCCTCATCAAGTGCACATATTTGTTTTGATTTTTCAACTTTAATGGCACAATTGAAACTTGCATGATGCTGATAAAGTTGCTTCATATATTTACTTAGTCTGTTAAAAAGCCTTGCTATTTTTATGAGTTGTGACATATACTGTATATGATTATGCATATACAAATTGAGTGCAGTTTGCTTTACCAATGCCTTTAAAACATACTGGTTCTCGTGGTTAATATTATTTACCAACTTGATAGGAACTAAATCCCCTTGAAAATAGGCCTCTTGGCATGTTTGTGAAAAAGTTTCTTGATTAGATTAACAGAGGTTGGAATATTTACCACTGTTGCTGAGACTATTAAGTCTACTAATGAATACACCCCCTCTCTTCCACTCTCATTGGTATTGGAATGCTTATTTCAGGAAGAACCCCACAACATTTCCCTGGCTTAAATCTTAGACTGAATGGGAAGGAAAAGGTAGCTACTTGAGCATAAGCTTGCACATCTCTGTTTTCTTCCTCACTATGCAGTATAACCACATTAAGTTCCTTCTGCCATGAGTTCCCACTATGTTGGAGTACACTGACCGATGCTTTTAATCCCAGAACTCTGGAGACAGAGGCAGTCAGGTCTCTGAGTTGGAGGGCAGCCTGCTCTACAGATTAAGTTTCAGCACAGGCTACATACAGAAAACCTGTCTCAAAAAACTGCAACAACAGCAAAAACTAAAACCCAAATACCAAAAACCAAAAAGTAAGCCAAAGCAAAAAATCAAAACAACAACAAAATCACCTGTACTCTACAAAATTGGAAAATCTGAAAGAAATGGATAATTTTCTTGATAGATACCATTCCAAAGTTAAATCAAGATCAGATAAACAGTTCAAAAAGACCCATGAGGAAGTAGGAGTCATTAAAATTCTCCCAAGCAAAAAATCCCAGGGCCCAACAGTTTTAGCACAGAACTCTATGAGACTGTCACAGGAGAGCTAATACCAATACTCCTCAAATTATTTCACAATAGAAACAGAAGGAATGTTGCCAAATTCATTTTATGAGGCCATAGTCACCTTGATACCCAAACCACACAAAGATTCAACAAAGAGGATTACAGACCAATTTCCTTCATGAACATCAATGCAGAAATACTCAATAAAACACTGGCAAATTGAATCCAAGAACACATCAAAAAGTTCATCCCTAGACAAACACTACTCTGAATTATTATCCTCTGTCCTTTTGCACTTTATTTTGAAGGAAAGCCTAGCAATTTTCCAGCTCACCACAACCTTAAATTCTCCTGCCTCAGATTCTGAAGTTGGTGCGCTACAGGCCTGAGCTATCATAGCTAGATAATGTAATTTCAACTTTAAGATTATTAGTAGAATTCACCAACAAAATAATTAGAATATGCATTTTGTTAATGGGAAATTAAAATATTTAAATAAATATTTGTTTTGGAATGCTTTGTAAAACCTTTATGGATGAGGAATTGGCCCAAATGATCAAAAATTAATTTTTATGATATTATTTGAATGTAATCCAAAGTAAAACACTTATTTCTATATCTGCCAGAATAAAATCATTCAACTCTGTTGAATAAAATCAAAGACTTTAAAGTGGAGATGTTTTCAATACTCATGAAATAGAAGAATATATATTAACTAGGCACTTGCCCTCCAGTATGACTGCCTCAATCTGATCCAGTGAAGATACATAGTGTCCCCAACTAAGCAGCTAAATAATTTAATTTAATTTTAAAGAGTATAGATACTTATGAGCCTGCCTATTTTAAATGTGTGTGTGTGTGTGTGTGTGTGTGTGTGTGTGTGTGTGTGTGTGTTAGAAGCAACTTAAGAATTCCTTTTGGCTCATAGTCCATCATGGCAGGGAACTCAGCAGTATAAACACACACAAGGAAGCCGATCACAGAGCATCTACAGTCAGGAAGCAGAGAAAGATTAGTGTTGATGCTCAGGTTGCTGTATCTTCTTCATTCAGCCTGGAACTCAGAGTGATGTCATCCATAATCAGTGTAGATCATCCTACTTTAGTTAACTCATTTTAGAAACTACATCACAAATATGCCCAGAAGTGTGTCACCTTGGTTTTTCTATATCATGTCAAGTATACAATGCTAGACATCCCTATCAGCACAGAGGAATAGAAATGTTCACATATGTAGACATTTGATCTTTAACATGGGAAGATTGGGAACATAATGCTCAACCTCAGCTCAGTCTGAATGCCCATTACTATTAATTGATGTTACTTTTCATTTTCTAAATACCATTAGTGCAAATGTGATATTCTCCTTTCTTAATCTTTGCCATTTAGAGAAATTTTGTCTCTTTGTACCTGGGAAAATATTCTTTCATATAAGTACAGAAGGCAGTAGTTTCCTTGTATATGTTTGGTTTCAAATGCTTATTCTCTTAGAATTCTGAAATTAACAAATGCTTTAAATTTATTGGGTAAAATATACACTAGAGATAAGTAACATCCTATCATCTACCATTATCCCCTGTCATCCATGCTTATTTTTAGTAATAGACCCAATACTATGAGACTGAGGAGATGGGGTGATTCATAAAGAGCAATAGTTAAATAAATTTTGGTCTGAGCATTGTTAGAGGAACTAAGGACATGTGAATTACAGCATAACCTCAAGCCAGGTCTATGAGCTCCTGAACGAAAACCCTTCCCCATCTCTTGAGGTCACATTCAGTTCAAGACTGCTAAACATTAAAATGGTATATTGTCATATCAGGATAAAAAGCAATGAGGGACTAGTAAGTTATATTCAGCATGGTGAGGGCGTGAGAAGGTCACACTTTCTCAAGAGGGGAGGAGGTATGAAATCAAACCATGGGATCTTTAGGGATTTTTGTGAATAAGGAGAGAATAAGTAAAAAGCAATTTAAGGAGTCCATCAATAAAATAATGGAAATCCCTAAAGCTGTTTTATGGTCCTATGAAATTGAGAGCAAGCAGTAATTTTCCACTCCCATCATGAACATCTTTTCCCTAGCCAAGTCCCCCAGATCTCTATTTAATTGAGTTTGTAGCATTTAAGCCAACGGTTTCAAACTAAATCTAGTTTTAAAAGAGAAAGTCATGCCCACTGTGTAAGTGCAAGCTCCGGTTTCAACCTTAGCCCTGGCAATTACTATGAGAAAGTGAGTCTTTGAGGAAGAATTTAAATCTGAAAACCTAACAACAATAATAACAGGAATATTAGTATCTCTCCTGCCTATCTTCCTGGCCCCACAAGCAAATTAACACAATATGTTGGTAACCACTTTATAAATGGGAATGAGACTTTAATGTTCTGAATAAAATCTGTAAATTATATTTTGGCCACAGTAGCAAGTGTTTGGATGGCTCATAGGATGATGTAGAAATAAACTGTGTGATTTCTCTTTTAAAAGTTTTCACTCATTCAGAGGGCCTGATCCAGTTGGGGGCTCCTCAATCCACATGAAATAACACCGGCTTGGTAGAAATGTTGTTATAAGGCTTTTGTCTCAGGGCCGCACCTCTAGTGGGTCAGATAGGTTGAGGGGTACAAAGTAACCATCTGATTACCCGAGGAACTTGGGGGTGCAAAAGGAATGGGACTTTTGGAGTTGAAATAGCATAGGTAAGAGCACTGAAGAAGGAGATGAGGACAACTTGTATGGAGCCAGTGAGTGCTTGGTAGATAAGGGAGACAGACAAATGAAATCATTTAAGGAAAATTTCACATTATTATTCATACAAACCAAGAAGTAATGTTAAGGAATGAATAAATATTCAGCCATAAAAGGTTTTAAGTTATAGATACATAATACAGTGTGGGTACATTTCTAAAACATTATTCTTGGAGAAAATTATATCATTCCATTTGCATAAATGATGCAGAAAAGATAAATCCATAGGGACAGAAAGAGATTGGGGGTGTTCAGAAGTTAGAGGAAAGGAAATGGAGAATGACTGCTTTGTGGCTGTGGGGTTTTGTTCTGGCTGAAGAGAACGCTTTGGAATCAGGTAAGGATGGTGTCATCTCACTGCGAACCCACTAGAAACTACTAGCTTTTCCCTTTGAAATGGTTAATTATCTGCTTAGTGAAATTCACCCCAGTAAAAAGAGAAATAAGTAAAATACACAGACGGATTCCACTGGGGGCTCATGGACACCATGTATTTATAGAAACTAAACCTTCCCATGTTTCTTGCCAAATTTATTTGGAAAAATGTTCTCATCAACTGGCACCTCATGCTCAGCTATTTCTAGAATTCCACTTGTTAAATACTCAATATCTCTATTTGTCAGTTGAGTATTGTTCATATTTCTACATCTATAAAAAAATCTTCATACTTATCCAAAACTATGCATCCTTAAAAATCCACACTAATACAAACAAACAATAAATGTACCTCCTGCGCTTTAGGTGAACTTAGAAAATTACGTCATCACATTGTGGTATTGATTTTTTTTTTGACCAATGATTCTTGTAGCCAGCATACCCTTTGCCATTCATCTACATCTTCATGTTACTGTTTCTTTGTTAACATATCAACTGTCTGGCTTCTCCTCCTTCATTTCTTCACTTGCAGCATATTGAAGCTAGATTAATTTTTAATACCACTGAGTATTTTTTTCTCATATAAATAACTGCAAAAGCAGATTGGCAGGCCTGGCAAAAGGACCCCCAGGCCTTTAGAGACATGGAATTTTTATCTTTTTGATGCCCAACTCTGACCCATTGCTTCTCTCTTGATGCTCACTTCACAACCTGGGATATGTGGGAACAGCATATCTCCATCATGTATCTGCAAAGAAAATGTATGAAACAGTAAACCTATGTAAGGTCACTACCCGGGTTTTTTAATCTCTCTTTAGGAGACATTTCAAGGAATCTTAAATAATAATTTTTTATATCTCCTAGGCCACACGATAAATGGCAAGGATCAACCGAATATAATCCCCTCATTAGACATTTACTACTATCCTGAATATAGTTAATGCCTGTGTGTAATTATAATTATAAAATGCCTATCATGCAGACAGCAACCAATCTCTTCCTTTTGCATATTAAATATTATATAGGTGATATTTATATAAATATATTATGTTTTCACTAGATATTTTATTTACATATTATTTTATATTTTTATATATGTATTATTGCATTACTTTCTAAAATGTATTATTTATACATAAAATATTCTAGTTTCCACATCAGTCACTATAATTCTATTCATTAAACTACTCAGTATGTTTTTGCGCATCGGACACGATACAGAACAAAGGCAGACAGGGCACTGCTTCTCAAGGATTCCTGGGAGTGGGAAGGAAGCATTCTTCCAACCAACAAATGGGATAGGATCACACAATCGGAAGTTAAGGACCACCATTGGTGAGAGCTTCCAGCAAATCTGCCTCACACAGAGAGTGTATCAACTGAACTTTAGTTGTACAGTTGATATTATACCAAATTAAGTAAGGGCTGGAGATACTTCTAGGTTAGAGTGAGCACAAAACAAATTCAACGGCGGGAGAGAGGAACTGAAAAAGAATTGTGAGTCTAGAGTTCACAACAAACTCATTGAGGGAAAGTGATTGGACTACACTCAGTAAAGGCCTTTCAGCAAAAGAAAGAGATTATACAGTGGCCAACTGGCAAGGGGCACTATCAGTCCATGTTTTGTGCTTCATCATTAATGCAGGGGTGTTTTGTTTTGATACATAAAATGATTCTCTTGCCTGTATGTGCAGGACTCACCTTCCAAACAACTGCATCCTAGATACATCATAGGCAGCATGGTTTCCTTGAGTCTTTAAAAGATTCTACCAAATACCTTTTGTATTATACAAATATTTTATCAGAAAATATGTATACATATACCAAAGTTGGTAATTTCCTCCTTATGTTTTCTCTTTTGATATCTGTTTCTGATATTAAACGCTGAGTCTTCTGAAGCCAGAAATGTGACATTCTCAAGCTGGTTCCCTGTTACCCAGCAAAAAACTTGGCACAGAGAATGCTGAAAAAAATAGTTCTATATGAACAAATGAATGAATCTTGATCATATTTATTTATTTTACCCTGAATTCAGCTCTAAGAGCTGTATTACATTATTGCACGATTTCTCTCAGACTAAAAGTATCTAAGGAGAAAAATAACATAAAATTATATTTCTAAACCTCTAAATGTACTATTCTGGTTTAAGAACACCATTGGGATAGCTTGATGAAATGGTTCTGACACTAATACTGAATCTCTTTAGCACTAATGAAAGCAAATTGCTTTCCATCTTAGAAGCAAAATTGTTAGGACTTTCTCCTGAAGATGTTTTCAGTTGCTAACAGCCACTCTACTTATTACTTCTCTTATTTACTAAAATGTCTCTGTTCTCAGACATTCTGAGGAGGAAAGATTGTTCCTCTCTCTGCTTTCACTTGTGTGTCTGCATGTGTAGTTAAGGCATAATCACTGAGAGTTGAGAGACTAGAAAACAAAACGCTATTATTTGAGGTTATGATCAATGTATTCACTTGAAAGGAATTAAAGAGAATAAGTTGTGGCATAATTTCAATTTGTTACTTACACACTGAACTCTCACTATAAAGATGCTTCACCAGAGGGTGAAGGATGGATGTGTCTGAGGAGAGCATATTTTGTTACCATCACTTCTGCAGAGCAGATAATTTCTATATCCTTTCTCTTCTTTCAGGATGTTCAAGTAATCCTCCTTCTCAATTTTTAAAATTTTCCTAGGTAGAATGTTTTTCAAATATATACTGTAAGGTTGCGTTGTGTTTCTCTCTGAGGCTGAGATTGAATACATATATATGGAAGTCTGCATATTTATATATTATGTAGGCATGTGTGTATATGTGCATATATAGAGACATGTATTCATGAGCATGTCATATTTTACAGACACCAGAAAAAGCAGGGTGAAAATAACAATGATATGAGGCATGAAGACCAGAAACTAGAAGCATTTGGCTGGTTAAGCATTTGACTGGTTGAGCATTTGGCTGGTTAAGCTTTTAGGTTTTGAGCAGCACAGTTCAGCTGAGACCCATTCTGGATGAGGACTCAGAGGCCTCCAGTCTGAGGAAACAAAACCAGCTGAGGATCTGGCAAGGTGAGATAGCTGTGGCTTGTTCTGGTTCTCTGACCTTCCAGCATTTACCCCAATAAGTGGCCTCATGTTTGATTTTATTAATAAGACTCTTGAAGATTCATGCTACATCTGGCGCCAATGGTCAGTAGGAGGATCCCAAGTTTGAGGCCAGCCTAGGAGGCTTGGGAGAAGCTTAGGCCCGGACTGAGCCACAAACAGTGGTGGGACCATGGAAGCAGTGGCTACTGCTCCACATTGCCAGATCCTTCTCATCATGTTGGTGACTGCAGTGATGCTGCTACCTGAAATGAAGGGTTTACTGCTGCTGGTTCAGAGAAGAATTGCCAGGACCATCGTGTTACAAGAAAGCATCGGCAAAGTCAGTTTGGAAAGTCAGTTGCTGGAAAAGTTGGCAGAGAAAAGTTTGGCCTGGGACAAATTTGGAAGAAATTGCTGTGAAGATTTTCTGTTCTAGGGAAGAATGTTCATGGTTCTGAGAGACAGACATTTATCAGACTGTGATTGCTCCAAACCACAGAGGAGGCACAAAACAAAACAAAACAAAAAAAAAGTCTGCAGGGAACCATGACCACACCTAACAGCAACTTTGAAATCTTCAAAAGGATGACGGGACCCACAAAGATGATTCCACATAGACTGTGATAAAGCCATTAAGCCAATTAACACCATGGAAAAATCGACTTTGGACTACAAACTTGTCAGGACAATTTCAAGATGACTAGCTGAGATGATCCAGCCTGACAGACTACTCGAGCAAGGACTTATGACAAGCCCTGAACTTTCCTTTTATTCAGAGACTGGACAAATGATACAGGACTTGACAATTAACCCAAAAATTTTCTTTTCAAGATTCCCTAAAGATATCTTCACCCCTAGAAAGCAAAAAGAAAAAGGGAATAAGATATGAGATAGATCATTGAATCTACTTTGAGAAAAAAGATAAAGAAATAATGGGATAAATAGGTAGATTTCTGAAACTACACTGAAGAAAAAGGTGAAGATATAAAAATGACAAAAGGTAGACTACTGAATGTATTATGAAAAAAAAGAGAATATGGATATGATAAGATAAAAAGGGAGATTATGGAATTTACTTTTAAAAAGGAACTACTTGTTTTAAATAAGATAAATAATGAAGATTTTTTTTTGGTCTGAGTTTATCAGATGTTACTGGACTGGACATTGTTAATATATATAATGGAGTTTTTACCTGAATCTGTCAAATGTTAATGGATTAGACATCATTAATGTAATTCTTGACAGTATATATTGTATATAGTTATTGGATAGTTTTTCTTGTATTAGTTATAAGCTTTTTTAAATTTTAGACAAAAAAGGGGAAATGTGGTAGTATTGTGTTCCTAAAAATATTGTGTACCTTAATAAACTTGTCTGGGGTCAGAGACAGAACAGCCACTAGATATAAAGGCTAGAAAATGGTGGCACTCACACCTCCTAGTACTCCAGAGTTAGAAATTCCTCTGGATCTCTGTGAGTTCAAGGCCACATTGGAAATGACCAGGCATGGTGACACATGCCTTTCATCTCAGGGAGTGGTGGTAGAAAGCAGAAAGGTGTATAAGGCGTGAGGGCCAGAAACTAGAAGCATTTGGCTGGTTAAGCATTTGGCTAGTTAAGCATTTGGCTGGTTGAGCATTTGGCTGGTTAAGATTTTAGGTTTTGAGCAGCACAGTTCAGCTGAGACCCATTCTGGATGAGGACTCAGTGGCCTCCAGTCTGAGGAAACAAGACCAGCTGAGGATCTGGCAAGGTGAGATAGCTGTGGCTTGTTCTGGTTCTCTGACATTCCAGCATTCACCCCAATAACTGGCCTCAGGTTTGATTTTATTAATAAGACTCTTTAAGATTTATGCTACAGATATGTTTATCTTTTAATGTATCATGCTCATGAAAGAACATTCACATTGCATTAACAAAGATTATATTTATATAATCCTAAATACATAAACTCTAAATGCTAAAGGAGATGGCATTATTTTCTGAAGTTCACTCATCTAGAAAGCACTAACAAGGGATGCCAGTATCATATAGTGATTACAAGATAAGGGGAATGATGCACAGAACTATTTCAAAGAATCCCAGCAGACTTAACACCAGCCTGTTGGCCATTGTAAAGAATCTTCATTTAAAGGAAACTCTTTCCTATAAATAATCACCCTTAACATTTTGATGAAAGACAAGGTAAAACTGGGATTCAAATCAATGCACTCTGTCTCCCAAATACATTGTTTTTCCCCACTGTGCATCTCTAGGTGATTATATTTTTCTTTCTTTTTTAAATTATTTTACAATACTATTCAGTTCTACATAATAGCCACAGATTCCCTTGTTCTCTCCCTTCCTGACCCCTCCCCTTCCCCCCAGCCGACCCCCCATTGCCACCGCCTCCAGATCAAGGTCTCCCCCGAGGACTGGGATCGACCTGATAGACTCAGTCCAGGCAGGTCCAGTCCCCTCCCAGATTGAGCCAAGCGTCCCTGCATAAGTCCCAGGTTTCAAACAGCTAACTCATGCAACCGAGCCCAGGACCTGGTACCACTGCCTAGACACTCCCAAACAGATCAAGCCAAACGACTGTCTCACCTATTCAGAGGGCCTGATCCAGTTGGGGGCCCCTCAGCCTTTGGTTCATAGTTCATGTGTTTCCATTCATTTGGTTATTTGTCCCTGTGCTTTATCCAACCTTGGTTTCTATATTTTCTTAAGAAGGGTTTGGAATCTTCCTTGACAAACCATGATTTTAATGATCAAACAACTTCTTAGTTAGGATGTAAGTCTGGCAGCATCTGATTTTGATGAGCATGACTAAGGGCAGACTGAATAAGAAGAATAGATTTCAGTAATTGGGGTAATTGGAACAGAAATAATTTAGTTTGGACTACATATAAATGTTTATATATCAAAATTTTACCTTAATTAAGCATCAGCTGAACTATAGACTGTAGTATCATTTTCCAAAAAGAGACTGCCTGATGGACAAAAAATACATAATATAATTCATTAACTTCTAGTGATTAGAGTTAGGATAAAATATGTGTGTTAGGGGGGCAGAAGTAAGCCTCATGTCTGAAGAATTATGTAAGGAACAGATAGAGGCTCCTAAGCCTTGTCTGTCTCAGAGCTTATTTTAACATAACAGCTGTTGGTGAATTGTTATACAAAAACATAGTGTTTATATACATACATGCATACATACATACACACATGCACACACATGTTTTTCATTTTTGTTTTGTTCTGTTTTTTTAGAGACAGGGTTTCTCCATGTAGTTTTGGTTCCTGTCCTGGATCTTGCTCTGTAGACCAGGCTAGCCTCCAACTCATAGAGATCTGCCTGGCTCTGCCTCCGGGTGCTGATATTAAGGTGTGCTCCATTTTTTTCATTTTATAAATGATTGCAATATACTCAATCTCTGTAATGTCCCTTGTGGGAAAACGTACATTTGGAAGTAATTTGGTACTCTGTCACTTCTATGATAACATGAAAATAAGAAATGTATTTTGGTGATAGCCAAATTAGGAAATTTTCAGTTACTTCCCATTTTGATGTCTTAAACACTGAATATTAGAAAATATGTAATTCTTAAGAGTTGACAGTGGGACTAACAAATGAGTGTTTATAGTTCAGTAAAGAATATATTAACCATCACAATTAAGTTTGCACAGCTCTCAGTACAAAATTTATAAAAAGTTTTATTATTATATGAATATTACAATAATCAGATTTTATGAAAATCTGAGGCTAACAGTATATAACCTATAAAAACTTAAAAAATTGTTTATGTTTAATGCCTAAATATATGAGAAATTATACATTTCAGAAAATTACTTGCATTGGCATATTGCATTCTGATATACAGTGTAATAAACTTATATAAACATAATAAACATGTCAAAACTTAATAATTTTAGAAAACTAAGCTTGGTACAAAAACTAGGTTGTCTTATGCTATTTACAGTACAATAAATTAGTGTATAATTTTAAGTAGTATGTAAGCATAAACAATATATGGTTGAACATTATGAGTTTAAAAGTCATGTGAGTTCAAACAAAAAATTACGTAAATCACAGAAAAGAATGTAGACATGTAATTCTGGCATGGCATGCTACCATATTTACAACTTTACCTATTCTGAAATATCAATACCACAGACTTAAGTAATGTTAATATTTCTCACAACATTCTAAGTTTATAAAGAAACATATTTTGATATTTCATTTTGTTGCTATAAAATAGTAAGGGTTTTTTTTTGTATTTTTTTTTGAAGAGTTGGTTCTTCTTTTTTTTTTTTTTTTTTTAATGTCGAATGTCGTTTTTTGAAGGAGGGAGGAGGTCTTAACTACAGGCTTACAGCACAATCGGAAAACCCTGGAGGGCAGAAGTTTGCTATGTTTTACATTCTTGGATCTAAGCTGTTAATGCCCATTATGCAGGATTCATAAACAAGGAACTTCTTAAGAGTAAATGACTCTGAGTAAATTCCCCTTCATAGGACATAGATTTTCAGTCTTTTAAATGTTAACTGGACCTGACACTTTACTGTTTCTCTAATGCTGGTTTTCAATTTTAAAAATACATTTTTCTTTTCTTTTCTTTTCTTTCTTTTTTTTTTTCCCCAGACAGGGTTTTCCTGCATAGATCTGGTTGTCCTGGAAATTACTATGTAGTCCAGGCTGGAGTTAAACTCAATTATTGACCTTCCTCTCCCTCCCTGAGGGCTGGAAGGATTGAAGGTATGTTCCAATACTGCCCAGCCTTAAAAAGACATTCTTAATTAGGAGAGGTTTTGCTAACTCATTTAAGGTAATAATTTACTTCTTGTATTGAAGACTTTTAAAGTTACCCTTACCCTGGTTTTATCATTAAATTTTTGTTGTTGTTGTTAATAATGAATTGTTTTGGACCAGATAGCCAACTTTATACAGCCCATAACATCCATCGCTTTAAGGAAATTCTCATTGTGGTAAGCAACATTATTAAATATTCTGTACCTCTGATTTGTAGCTTATTAAATTGTAAGAGTGATTATCTGGAGACAATCATCTCCAGATGAGAAGAATATTATATCCTGTGCTGTGGTCTTCATTTTAGGATTTGGAGAAATCCATCACCTCTTAGGGTCCAGATGGTCTGCAGTTCTTCTCTCAAGCACACTACGACCCAGTTGTAGCTCCATGACTTCGGAAAACTTCAGACAAGAAAGAGAATCACAGGAAAATGTCCTCTTGGGCCAAACAAGGCCACAAGAAAGGAGAGTGCAGAAGGAAGAAATCGGATAATGTGTCACAGATACTGTGCCCTCAACCTCTGCCAGAGTGTTATCCTGGAACTAGATAAACAATTTACAAACAGCAGTGGGGATAGAAAAAGAAATCTTCATTTTTTTTTTTTGTTTGTTTTTCGAGACAGGGTTTCTCTGTGTAGCTTTGCGCCTTTCCTGGAACTCACTTGGTAGCCCATGCTGGCCTCGAACTCACAGAGATCCGCCTGCCTCTACCTCCAAAGTGCTGGGATTAAAGGCGTGTGCCACCACCGCCCAGCGAAATCTTCATTCTTGAAGTGAAACTAAATTTATGTCTCTGTCGCCAGTCACCTTCTTTTCTGGGTGACCAGGGTGCACAGTCCATGGCAGCCAGTAATTACCTGTTTAGCTCCTTATCATGTTATGATTGCTTCTTGATTTTAATGGTTCTTATATTATTTCTACTATTTATTTATTTACTTAGATTAGTTTATTTATATTACTGTTTGTTTTTTGTCAATTAAAGTATAATTACACCATTTCTCACCCTCCCCTTTCCTCCCTCCAAGACCTACTGTATATTCCCTGACTTGCATTTTCTAGAATTTTTGGCCTATTTTCTCTAATTGTTCCTGTTACTTCACAGTGTTACTTATTTTAACTGACTGCTCTGTGTTCTAGGTTTCCTGCATGCAAACCAAATTTCATTTTGGAGAATAATGATCAGCAGTTAAAAATGCATTTTTTTAACCAGTATTTGATGTTGTTGATATATAACTATGTCACCAATAATACTTTAGGTCTATAATTCCAACAAATAGACTCAAAGTAGAGACTGATGTTCATGGATTCACTATGGCAAGATCTCAGTATGAGAAAGAGTAATGGATTACATTGGGAGATGAAAAAAGGAGTACAATGTATTTATAAAATAGTCCTCAACCAATATCACAAGAAGAAATAAGAATACAAGATGACCATTTCTATCCAGAGTACTACAAAATAGCACTTTCTTGTTAATTTTTAAAAATAAGAATTTATTAAATGCATATCATTTAACAGATGAATTGATACTGAAGTTTTGAATTATTTGATAACATGACAATTTATCTGAAACAGCAGTGGTTTCACTGCTTGCCTAAAAATACAAAACATGAATGGATACTAAGTTTATCCTACTTTGTTGTATGTTAGGTTACTACTCAAGGATGTAATGATGTCAGTTAAGTGAAAGAATATTAAATTATCATCATTTGAGATATACAATATTAATGATAAAATCAGTGAAGCATTCTATTTTTCAGTTCTATAAAAGTCAACTGCGTATTCCAATAAAAATTAGTATCAGTCAAATATATATATACACATATATATATACTCACAAACACACATATATATACATATATATATATATAAATCACTTAGCTATTTTTCCTACTTCTATGTATTTAGCTACTTAATAGAACATTTCCTTTGGATATTTCAACAAGCTTTCTATATTTATTTCTATTACATTTAATGTTATGATGTTATTAAGGTTGTTCTTTTTCCAAAAGTGGATACATTTTAGCAATAGTTTAAAATTGGTAATGTAAGTCAAGAACATTGTAGTTTTTTTTATCACATTCAGAATTATTTAATTTCCCTTCCATCTGATAATAATTTTGCATGTAAAAAATAACACAAAACTATGTCAATTTGAAATATCCACCCACGTACCTTATGGAATTAAAACATTGTGTGGGCTTGAAATCATGAGTATGTTCTGTAAGCATGATCTCCAAAACCATATTTTTCTCAAAAAATTATAATAATGACAGTTGTTGCAGCAAATGATTTGATATTTTAACGTCAGGAACTTGCTCAATAGTCTCTGGATCTTGCTTTATTCTGTTAGCTAGAACATTTGTATTTCAAGGACATAAAGTCTCATGATAGTAAAATATAGTAACTCAAAATTTTAGAATGAGAAGAGAACTGAAAGTCCATTAACATATTTCATTTTCTAACATCGCTTTGGGGTTTTTAAAGAATATTTAATTGTAGATTGAAGAGTTATGTTACATCTCAATTTACAGTTGTATAGTATTACAGAGATGCAATCTAAGATATAGGATATGTACTTTAAGGGTGTCTCTGAAAGGTTTATATAATCTTTGAACAGACTTGGCATAGTTCGTTAGAGATAAAAACAAGATTTATAATACACACACTGACTGATACTTAAAACAAGAGAATATAAATATGGGATATTCTTTCACTCTTACCATTCGTGAACAAAACTGTTTAGAGCATGTACTAGGGCTAGTTGGAGCAATTTTCACTGTAATTTTCTATTTCAAAACTCCAGAGTACTCACTACTCTCTTTATACTTCCTTTAAAATTATAGACTAGAGAATACTCTTCTCATAAACATGTCCCATATTTTTCTCATTAGAATAATCTTGATGCATAAAACAATATGATAAGAAATAGACCACAGAGAAGATTTCATTAACTGAAAAATGAAATGTGTATGACTGAAACAGAAGTGTAAGGTAATTGTATGAAGTCACACCCATGATTGTTCTGAGGTCCTCATTACAGTGTGATTCACCACTTATTACATTTACATGGTGGCACTGAAGAGGGACTGATAATTTAAAACATATTTATTGCAATGTTCATATATTTTGGAAATTTGTGATTTAAACATCGTTTTGGGAAATGTGTGTTCTCTTACATGTCATAAAATTAAATTGGTTAAATGGATTTTAAAGTGGAAGCACACTAGTTTCTTTCTCAGTCAAAAAACATTTATTCTACTAATATTGAACATTCAGTTTTTTATAGTTCTTTGTGTAAAGTTGAAACCTCATAAGCATTTCCCTGTTTTCTCTTACGGGTTCATTGGTGTCTTCCTTATTCAGCTAACACTACACAAAGAACTATAGGCAACTGAGGCAAGCTCAGGTTGAGAGAGTTCTACCTGAGGAAAGAATGCTAATGGCTGTCTAATACCAAATGGTCAGCACTAAAAACATGAATACAGGTAACATTACACAAACCGAGCAATATATTTAGAAATATATAAGTATATAAATATATATCCAATAACAATTATTGAAAAAAAGAGACCATGAATATGAAGAAGAGAAAGGAGGAATGTATGTGAGTGTTTGAAGGGGAAAAGGAAAAGGGGCATGTTATAACTATATTATAATCTGAAAAATACTAATATTTAGGAATCTTTTAAGAGAAAACAGTGGAAATAGTAAAACCCAGATATTTCATTGGTGTTTTATACTTCTCTATTACCAGATGTATCAAATCCTTCATCCACATTAAAATAACGGAACTTGCTGTTTGTGGATAAACAATGTACGATTGAGCCAAAGGAGAGAAAACAGCATAAAATTCCACAACCAAGTGACTGCCATAGAAAACTTAAAAAACACTTATCTACATTTTATTTATTAGCAGACAGTTAGATGAGGTTGATGAATTCTACAGCCTGTATTTGGAATAAACCTTGAGAGTTCATTAAGTTTTTGTATTAAGGTCAATGTTGTCAATTATTTGTAACTCCAATTATGTGTTCCTATTGATCTTTTAATTTAAAAAGTTGATATTTTAGTTTACACTTGGTCTGCTTAAACCATTCAATAGACTTAGATTTTGTTGTTGCTGTTGGCTTTTTGTTGTTGTTGTTTTCTGTTGGGCATAGCTCTCAAGTAGAACCATCTGAAAATGCTGAAAGCAAATAACCTATTAATATACAAAAATAAAACTTTATTTTTTATCCCAGCACCTCTTTGATGTATTGAAAACTCATAGGTGTTCTAAGAATGCTTCTATTTCAATAAAAATATATTCTTAAAAATTAAAAGCAAAGAATATTTCTGCCTTAGGAGAGTGTCAGTTAAGTCTGCCATTTGTCTACAATTAATGGTATGTACTCACTCATAAGTGGATACTAGATATAAAGCAAAAAATAATCAGACTGCAACCCACAGAACCAGGGAGGCTATATAGAAGGGGGGACCCTAGGATGTCTATGGCTTATAATAATTTTGGTTTTACTCAATTACTGGGCAAGCCTCAATGAAACATTTCACTATTAGGATAACAATTTGTACTGTATCAAGCTGATAATAAATAAATAAATAAATAAATATGAAAAAAATGGTTTCACAAGTGTTCATTAAACATTGCAAGTTTTAGTGACGTATTAGATTAGAAATATAAAAGGATGTAGATATTCTTGTGTAGTCCACAAATATGAGAGTCATTTCTGATGTGTAATAAAGTAATTGAAATAATGTTATAAGTGAAGTTCATATAGTATATTCTACAAGTAGATATTGTGTGTAAAGCTGTGATCCCAGTGACTTGCATCAGTCAACTACACAGAGATAAAAGGCAACATCTTGGTAGAAATGCCACGGAACTTCTTTAAGGGAGAAGATAAAGGAACATGTTTGCTGCTGTACTTGTAATCACTTGGAAGCAAACTTTAAAAGAAATATTATAATAGAAGTCATAAATGTAATTTTATAAAATGCTTAGTTGAAAGCAGACAACCAGAAAATAGAAAATTAAAAACAGAGCAAATGCAAGAAAGATAAAGTACAAAGTTCTTAATGGAAGCATGGGGATGTTTTCAATTCACCAGAACCAAGTGGGATTTATTTTAGGAAGGCAAAGCCAATTAAACTTTTTTTTATAAAAGTCATTTGGCAAGTACTAATTATCCAGAATGAAAACTTAAATAAGAAAAGCCATATGGTTATACCAAATGATTCAGAAAAAGCACTGACAAAAAAAAAATCACCATTCATTCATGAAAAAACATTTGTGAGTAAGGAAGAACAGAATTATCAACCTGATAAAGGACACCTAAAAGTATCATATAATATGTGTGATTTTTCCTGAGGTCAGGAACAAAGCAAAAGATACTTACTCTAGCCATATTATTCAGTAACATGGTAGAGGTGTTAAAAATGACCAGAGGGTAGGAGAAACAACTTTAAACCATAAAGTTGAAAAAGAAAAGTAGTACCACAACACAGGCAATATAAAACACATACACTACATACAATTAAACAAACAAATAAAAAATCTTACAAAGCAAAGTAAATAAGTCTAAAATGTAAGAACTCAAGTAAAAAAATACATTCTCAGTAAACCTTAATATTTTACTTATTTATATAATATTGCCATGAACACCATAGTCTAGTTTCTATACATTTAAAAAAAACCCAGACTAACACATAACACAATTTCCTGTACTACTAGATCTCTTCCTATTTAGTTTCCATCATTGCAGATTTTTTTCTTTATTAGGATTTTCATGGAAATGGAGTTTGCAGAGCATTCACCCTGAGATCTGTATCTTTAACATAATGTTTTTTGTGAATAACCATTTTTGTTATATCTATCAGCAATTTGTCTCCTTTTACTACAAAATAATCCATGTACACATAGACACATATTCATATCACTTATTTACCAGCTTATAAGCACTTGGATAGTTTCAATTTAGGGTAAATGGAATTAAAGACGCTGTTAATAAATTGGTGTGTTTAGGTTTAAAAATACAATAAACAACAAATACAAATCAGTGATTCTCATCTGTGGATTGTAACCCCTTTTGTGGGGGAGTCAAGTGACCCTTTCACAGGGATTGCCTAAGACTGTAGGAAGACACAAATATTTACATTACAATTCATAACAGTAGAAAATTACGCTTATGAAGTGGCAATGAAAATAATTTTAGGTTTGGGGGTTACAACCACATGATGAACTGTGTTAAAGAATCACAGCATTAGGAAGTTCGAGAACCACTAATGTAGAATATAATATTATCGAAACTGCTCAACTAGATATCTAACTGTTAATTTTCTGCTGTGTGCATTTTTTCTTCTTTTAAGAAAATAACAAGTGACACCAATTAAAACACATTTTATCTATAAGAAAAACACTTTAAGTGATTTTTTAAAGTAGGATGGATTAAAATTAAAGATGTTGAAAATGAGATAGGAGGACAATGTAGCTCAAAAATGATCATATTTTCCAAATCTTTCTAAACATTTTTGCTTATATTCATAGACCTGTTATCCACAAGGTTGGTCAGAGAACCCTCTTTCTGTAGAGCACAGCAGACAGTATAAAGATATGTAATTGACCAAAATGATGAGAAAAAGAGACTGGAAACTCAGTCCTAAATGAGACACATTCATCACCTCTCCTACCCGTAAGTGTCAGGCAGATTGGCAGAAAGGATGTAAGAGCTGGAAGATGGGAAAGAGAAGTGAAATGGTGTCTTCTGGACACAAACTCATGATAGTCATGGTTATGTGTACAGATCACCACACAACTAAGACAGTAAAAATTCCAGCATGAATGGGAAGGTACTATAAATCTCTTACCCCTTAAAAAGAAGTTATTGATAGTTCCTGGGGAATTTGGACACATTCTTTATTGAGAGTGTTCTGATCAGTATTTTCTAAATGGATGGTCCTCCACCCTTGCATATGATGGCAGCATTAACTTGAATGGTGGATTGTCTAAAAACGTTCTACAGACATTATGTCAGGAGAGGGACATGAGTGTGGATACAACCATATTTCATAATGTACAGAAACATATAATTTAAAAAAATGTCAGTGTAGTTATTAATTTCAGAAACAGCCAAATATAATGTAGTAAATTATTGGCAATAAAAAGACACTATGTAGTGGTAAAGGAATCTCCCCTTCAATAGTTTAAGATCTACTTAGCTGCATCAGGATTTCAAAATACATAAGACACAATGCTGACTGAACTTAAATAAGAAATATCCAGATACATGCTTATTGTGGGAAACATCAAAACCTCTCGTCCAGTAATTGATATATCAAAGAGAAAGAAAGTCAGTAGGAATGTAAAAGAGTTGGGATGGTATTATCAATCCACTTGAGTTCATTGACAACTTTTAAATTTTATAGTAATCTCTAAAACTCTTAAGACATTTAGTTGCATGTGATGTTGCAGTTTTTTGCATCTTAAAAACAAAACAATTCCTTTGGTTTCTTACACTATTGTTCTTTTTTTTTATTTATTTATTTTACAACACCATTCAGTTCAACATAATAGCCACAGATTCCCTGTTCTCCCACTCTCGCCCCCCTCCCCCTCCCCCCAGCCCACCCCCCATTTCCACCTCCTCCAGATCAAGGTCTCCCCCGAGGACCGGGATCGACCTGGTAGACTCAGTCCAGCCAGGTCCAGTCCCCCACTCCCAGACCGAGCCAAGCATCCCTGCATAGGTCCCAGGATTCAAACAGCCAACTCATACAAGGAGCCCAGGACCCGGCACCAACACACAACTGCCTCCCAAACAGATCAAGCCAAATGACTGTCTCACCCATTCACGGGGCCTGATCCAGTTGGGGGCCCCTCAGCCTTTGGTTCATAGATCCTGTGCTTCCATTCATTTGGTTATTTGTCCCTGTGCTTTATCCAACCTTGGCTTCAACAATTCTCGCTCATATAAACCCTCTTCTTTCTCACTAATTAGACTCCCAGTGCTCCACCAGGGGCCCAGCCGTGGATGTCTGCATCCATATTCCTCAGAGGTTAAGGACACTATTGTTCTTTAAAATGGAATTCTCAGAATGATCTTAATGCTGATTTTCTACTGACCAACTTATATTATATGGATTTCTATGAAGAAAATGTTTTGCTGTTACAAATTATACCTATTCTATCATCATCAAATTGTCAAATGCATAATTCACATGGTCGATGCCAACTTAAATTAGTAATTTTCTTATGAAATATCATATAAGCATAACAGGTAATATCAAGCATATTTTAATAACGTCTCTAAGAACATTTTTCCATCATGAATAATGCAGAAAAGATACTACAGGAATATTTCACTTCTTCCTGAGCTTCTAAGAATCTAAGTACATACAATGTTATTGGTTCATTCTACAAGCAAACATGATTCTCTTCAGCTTGCTTTGTTCAGGGCCATACCACAAACTAAAGAATCGTAGAAAAATGGGTTGGGAATGATGAGATGATTGAGTAGCTAAAGGTATCTACTGACAAGCCCAATCACCTGAGTTCCATTCCTAGGACCTACATGGTAGAAAGAGAGAACTGACTCCCATATGGATAATGAAATATAAACAAATATACATCTTCAAATTTATGTTCATAAATATACTATTAAAGATTTCAAATTTCATGAGATGTATATTTATTAATAGCCAATAAAATCATGATTTTTCTTCTTAAATTTGTAAATTCTTGACTGAATGTTTGTGCACTGGAAGATCACATTTCAGCTATTATTTCCAATATGGTGGTATGTGGAAGTGAGGTTTTATGATGTAATTAGGTCATGAAGATCATCCCTGTGTGAAGGGATTAGTGGGCTCCTGAGAAATCACAGAAAATTGCTTATCATTTTGCTATTTGAAGACACAAAAATTAACATAGGTCTGTGACCCAGAAAGGGGATCTTCCAGACTCAAAAAGCCAGAACATTGATCTTTGGTTCATCAGTCTTTATGACAACGAGAAACGAATTTCTGTCTAAGCCATTGGACTATTATGCTTTTATTATAGTATCTTGAAATTACTAACTAATAAATCACTTTGATAAGTTAATAAACTATATATGGATTTATTTTACATCTATTTGGTTTTAATTCAATATGACTACATAAATTTCAAGCACTAGTCAAAATTCTCTCCTACTCTAATTATTTATTTTGATGATGATGGTTTTGATTTTGTTTGTTTGTCTTATCTCTATGTACTCCTGGTTGTCACGGAACTCATTCTGTAGACCAGGCTGGTCTCAAACTCACAGAGCTGCCTCTCTCTACATTCTGAGTACTGGGATTAAAGGTGTGTGCCACCACCACCTGGCTTCTAATCCTTATTAGAAAAGGAAAGATGAGAAAATGAGAGCAGTTTGGTATACATCCTTCTAGGAAATTATATTCTCTTGATCTCTAGGCTTATTCTTAAATGTGGTTACATCTGTAGCATGTTCAGAAACACGGCCACCAAAGTTTTCAAATGTTAGTAGAAGGAAGTCTTGGTTATTCAGCCATTTTATGGTTCATTTCTGTAAGATTTCTGCAATGTTTTGTTTATGTTGTAGAGAGAATGTTCAGAGTCACAAATAACATTCAAGATGGCAAATATGTCATTGGATTATATTGGAACTACTATCCACATTCCCCAACGTTTTTGAACACTACCTCCTTAGAAGCACTCCCATGCTTGAACATTATCATTCCATAAAGGCAGTTACATTCCACTCATCTTTTGATAGGAAAATTTATGAGGTATCACAAGCTCTTGGTTTTAACATTCTTTTAGAAACTGTTTCCTTCTTCTGTTGTGTTCCTCATATCATCTCTGTCCTGGGGATGCCCTTGTGACTTCTCATGTGATCTCACCCAGATGTAAAGATGTAAATATTACTGATATGCACATGGCTCCAAAGTAACTACAAATCCTGAGTCCATATTCTATGTCCTGTCATTTTTATTGGTTCTACTTTTGTGTCAACAAATAATTCAAATACCATAAATTCATCTGAAATATAACATTTTCATTAAATTACTTTCTTGTAGACTTCCCAGTCTCAGAAAACCATGCCATTATTATCTCACTTGTTATTGTCAAAATCCTTACTGTTTACTTATTATGTGTTCATTATATCATATCCAATCTGATATTTAGTACCATCAATTTAAACTCTAAAAGATTTTATTCAAAATCTTTCTACTTCACTATCTGTACTTAACGTCTTATATAAATTGCTGTAATGTCAATGTTTATTGAAATTAGTCTATCCTTTTAAGACTTTTAGCTAAGGTCAAGTATAGTGTCTCTTCTTAGCTTTTAAAAAATACTTTGACTACTTTCATTTATCTCCAACTCCAATTTCTTCACATATTATTTAGATGTATAAATACTTCAGAAAATGCTTCAGTCTTCTTCCTCCCATGAATGAGCCTTTGCTTTTTTCCTCTTATCTTTACTTTTACCAAGGTTTGTGTCTGCACATTTATGCATGTATGCCTGTTGTCTTCCTCTTCCTCCCCAACATTTTCTTTCTCTCCTGATTCTGTCTTTAAGCTCATATTACACCAAAAAAATCCCACAGTCAGTAATCTACATTGTTCTTTACATATTTGTTACTGTTTATTATTTTACAAAAGTATATGTTTGTTCTCATTCTTACACAAATCGAAATTATATTATATGCTTTGCTCCCTTAGTGCTTACATTTCCTATGTAATAAAACAGCTAGGTAAGCCTACAAAAACAATTTTAATAGATTCTTAGAAGTTTAGCTTATATAACATGTTATATAACTATTTCCTTTTGATAGCCAGATTCCTATAACTACAAACTACTAAACAATGTTGCATAAAGCCTCTTTGTAAATGCCGCTGCACAAATACTTGTCTTCTATGTAGCAAACTCGAGTAATGAGATAGCTGAGTCAAAATTTACACGCAGTTTTAATTTTGACACACACTGCTATATTGCTTTCAAAATGCTCTAAAACAGAAATGTAAAAACTGCTCCTTTCTTAACATAAAATAATATATCTTAATGTTACTCCTTTTGGTGAAATTGTTATGTAGCAACCAATTCCATTAATTTCTTTGGCAATATGTTGGGAGTATAGCTTTGGCTTGTAAATTAGCATATTCTGGCACTTATCCCAGGGTACTTAGAAGAATTAGCAAGGAAAGGGGGAAAATACTTTGAAATTATCAATATCTTTTAGATGTTTTATAGACAACAACCAGATATCATTCCTCCTAGAAATGTGTAAGAAATACTTTATAGTGTAAATAATTAATTTACATCTTAAGGTTGGACCAAAGAAAAGTAATTTTACACTTGCATTACTTTTCCCATTTCCACAATGCACAAATATCCATAACTCACACTTTCAATATGTTAAGCAAGATGGGATTTAATTATGTCAGACCTGGTCAATATAAGCTTTGAGTAAATTTGTTATCTGAGAATCAGAGAAATTAATGTTTGAAAATACGTAAGATAATATCTTATAATTTACATTACTTTAAAGGTTATATAATAGAAGTTAGGAGACTTTGAATCATAAATTATCTCAAGGGACTTCTTTTGTTGGTAATGCATTTACATAGTTTGTACAAGATGTTCATAGTAACAGTCTACTGAAACATTGGTTCTAAACCTCATGGGTTCTGATATACAATTGACTGTGTAATATCTCTAATTTATATACTGCACATTATCAGTGACCTGGTAGAGTTAATTAGTGGTGTGTTTTTATTGACAGTGGAGATTTTTTAAAGTCACATGCTAAACTTGCATGATGCTGAATTTACAATGTTTAAGTTTTGTGCTTCAGCACCTAAGATTGAATTTGAAATTAGAAATGTGAGTATTGAGCCAATCAAAGGAATAACAATTTGACAATAACTTTGCAAATTATCATCAATCAGTAATTCATACAATATTATTATGCCGTGCGGATAAGGTCAGTACTGGTTATCTGATATATAATATACTTCTTAACTCCTGTATACCAGTGTTTCTCATATTTGAATACTTAGTATAATCTTTTAAATGATTTCTTCACGTAGAAATTTACTCAAGGAATAATTTTACTTAAATGTGCTAACATCAAACTAATTATACAAGCCCATATGCTTATAGAACTTATGTAAACACAAAACAAAAAGAAGGCAAATGAAAATACAACAGGCAAAATATCTCAATTACAATCCTAATTTAATACAACAGATGATGTTGCCTTGCTGAAATCCAGCCCAATCTCAAACATGAATTTGTTTATGACTGTTTGGCAATACTGGCCTCAAAGTATTTGAAGTTTATGGTTCCTAAGTGTGCTCTGAGGTGACATTATCATTACATATCTCCAATTTAAGTACATTGCACCTTCTTATCAGCATGCCACAATATAATTTAGCCTTATCTTACAATAAATAAATTATGTATTTGTTGAATTATGAGATTCTTCCTCATTGGTTCAAAATAATGAGATGAATAATATTTGGCATCAGTATAATTCCAAACATAAATGTAAACCAAGAATACAAACTTAGGAAGCACTAAGTTACACATTATCTAATTAGGTGGTTAAACGTTTCATCCAAAATACTGTAAGAATTGATCACTGATACTACTGACATATGCATTTTCTTTGTTTGATTTTTCAAGGATAACTAGCATAAAAAGTAAAAACCCAGTTTAGGATTCTGATAAAGTTGAGTGACTTGGATTCAGAAGTCAATTAAATTTGTGGGTCATTTAGTTGAGTTCCATAAAGTTATCTAGACAGACTAAAAATATGTAGTGATTTCCATTGACCAAATGTGGAGGTTGTAGCATGCAGCATCAACTAACAATAGGCAGACTGGATTAACTCACTTGAGATCAACTTTAATGGGTGAATCTAGGTAAGGAATCAGGACTAAGGGATGGGCCATTGGTCTTCTCTTTTCCTGAGATCTTGGTTGTTTATACTAAAGTAACAGCATTTTCTTGAAGTCCTAGGTGAGCCAGGTGCACATAAAGAGCAATGTTCAATGCAGAGCAGCAGCCTGATTCCTGGATCTGAGTTAAGCAAACCATGATGCCAGCAAGGAGGAGGGTATATGAGCACAAGTGCAGAGTACACAGAGTCTTTTTGTTGTTTGTTGCTTCTTTGTTTGTTTCTGTTTTTGCTTTGAAATGCAATTTCAGAAGGGGGAAATTGAACTAAAATGGTACAAAAGTAAATTACATATTTTAGACTAATGGAAATTTTATATTTAAATTTTTAATTACTCCTTTTCAACTAGAGTTGGCAATTAAGCACAAGGGGTGTATAATTACTCCAAAAAATATTTTAAACAATTTGTAATTAAGATACATTGATTCTGCATGTTTATAATAGGTAATTATATACTTAAGTCATATCTTAAGTGTTATAGGGTAAACGTCATATTTTAAAATGAATGTGGCATAGCTCTCTAAACAGAACATGTCAAAAGAGTTGTCCAACGTTTCATGATATCAGACTAATTTTTAGATACTTTTTTAGTAAATATTTTTATTTTATAATTAATTTTTAAGTGATAGAAATAAACAACATTATTTGAAGTCATTGTTGCAAAATCAGTGCCTCTTCTCCAGATGTTGATAAACCTTATTTTCTACATTAAATATTTGATAAAAAGATAAATAAAACCCCCATTATCCCTATTTGCAAGTTAATGTCAGAAGTCATGTTTTCCACAATATTGTGTCTTTCTTTTGTATATTAAAATTGTTGTAATGGTGAAGAGCCTGCTAGCAACAGTGATTATTAAGAAGGGTCACTAGTTTCATTATTAATAACTACTATGACTGTGACCATTAAATGTGTTCAAATTATAGGTGTAGAAACTTGGTGATCAGATTGAGTTAATTGTTGATTTTGATAAGGGTTTATTCATGTATAAAGAAACTATATGTATATATTCCATGCACACATTTGACATTTCTTTATAACTGCTAGCATCCTTCATGAATTGGTAGTAAATCTATGCTGTTATTTTTAATTTAAAAACAAGATTCCATGTGACCAATGCCTCATTCTCTTATATCAAGGATGTAATTGGAAAAGTAAAATATTCTGACAGGAAAATGACTCCTGCCAAGGATTGTTGAGGTTTTTCACTAAAATGTGCATGTTTATGTGTAGGCATACATTGAGAACGCATGTAAAACCTCCATTTCTTGTCACAGAAATATTAAAATCTTTTGCTGACTAGATACCTTCCTAACACTCAATCAAATGATGCACAAAGTAGATTAACTTTGAGTTTCAGTCACTCAGCATTATCTGAAATTTTGTGAACAAAGAAACTGAAAAACATTGACAACCTAAGTATGATTATACATTTATATGTGTGTCCATGATATGTACATGCATGTACATTCACCAGTGTTAGCATGCTATACACATATGCATACAAGTGTGAATATATAATGTACATATGTCCCCTAGCAGCACAGTATGGCATTTGATGCAGATGCTGTCTGCTATCTGTTTCATGGAACAATTCATGTAACTATTTCTCATTTTCTAAACTAGACTGTTACAAATATCTGACAGTAACAAGAGAAGTATTCTGGATAAAGATTATTTGCATATGAACCTAGCTTGCATTCTTTTGAGCTATGCACTCACAAAAACATAAATGCATATGACCCGAACTTATATGCTGTGTCTTCATTTTCCTTAGGAGCATCCTTGCTCTGCCCTATGGAACTGAATTATTTACTCTCTCTAATAACATTTTCTAAAATTTCAAATGCATAATTATGACTCCGTAGTCCTTCCTAAGTGAAGTCCCTATACAGTATCTACACTCTAAATTGGTGAATAAAAACAATTCTATCGCGAGACAAGCAGGAGATTTGTTTAATTTTTTTAAAAATGAGTATTTTTCCTAATACAATTGTGTTCATTCTGCATTCTGTATATTTCTGGGTGACCTCCTCCAAAGAGCACAGAAGTTTTCTGAGTTTCCACTTCTCTTTCTTCCAAGATTTTCAGACTCCCCCAAGTGGATATCAGAGAAATTTAGTCTCTAAATAACAGACACTTCATAATGAGCTTTAATCAATCCGAATCAAGTATTTTCTAATTGAAGCATGATACGTGGAAATTTTTTTTTAGATAAATCCAGCCCTCCCCTATTATCTCTATACTTTATAATTTATTGACATGACTACCACCTCTCTTACCAAGAACCGCCCATTTTATCTTCTTTGAAAAAGTGAAATCAAACTGTCAGATTCATTTAAGTACCATATTATGGCTTACTGGGGTTATTGTTATATAAAATTCTCTATATAGGACACACAAACTGGACCTTATTGCAGTCTTGACCCACTGATACACAAGATAAACACAGCTTGTATCAGACTGCAGTTTACTCTGACATAGGGGTCATCAGAATGTCTGGAATCTGCTTTAACCAATTAAGCCTTTCAAGGCAAAAGGAAAATAAAGCCTTCAGTAAATCCATTGAAGGCACCATCTCCCAGCCTCCCATGCCTGGTATCGATCTTTTTAAGTGCCGACTAATGAGTCCTATGGTAGTAGCAGATCTATGGTGTGTGTACCTGATGTGGTGCTCTCACTCCACCGCCTCAGAGGAGCTAAACTTACACAGAGAGAGGATCACCTAAGAGGGGTTGGGGGAGAAGCAGCCCTGGCTGATGGCTGCCTTGACTCTTTAAAAATCCAGCCCCAATCTGTCTCCACTGAAGGCAGCAGACCCCCTTCCCTACTTTCCGTGACAAGCGCAGTAGTTTGTGTGCAGGAGGTTTGCCTTTTAGGTCGCTTCTAGGGCGAAGGCTTCTGCTTTTGTTCAGCACCTCTCTTGCTTGGGAGCTCCTGGCAGCAGCTTCTCTTGCCGCAAAGCATCCCTTTTCTCTCAGCTTTGGCAATTTAGGAAGAACTGAGGCTCCCAGGGGAGGTGGATGAGGGGAGAGCGCCAGGAACGGGAACACATCCATCAGGAGTCCCTGCGTCTCCCTTCTCTCCACTTCCACTCGCATCGCCACAACTCCCCTCCCCCAAGCACATAGCACTTGTGATATGTGTAACTGGGGGTGTGGGGGTGCGGGGCATTCACCCTCCATACCATAGATGCATCAAAGCGCAGACTCCCACAAGCCAAACCCAGCGGCACCTGGCACCTGCCCCGATTCGCTGCAATTGGAAGCGGACGGCTTGGGCACTAAATTATTAATTTATTTATTTTCCCCGTGCCCCCGCCCGCACCCCAACCCGCAGAGCAGAAGCCACGGTCGCTTTGCTCCCCCACCCCACCCCCGCCCCACCTCCGCCCGCACCTCGCTGGAGTCTCGCACTTGTAACCGGCCATCGCCTCCCAGCCCCTGGCGGTCGCGACGCGCTCCCACTCGTGGCCAGGCTGGCGCGGCCGTGGGTCCCGGCGGCGGGGGAGGCGAGGGGGAGGTGGCGGGTGACAGATGTACTCCTCTGACAGCTCTCAGTATCAGCCCAGTGGCTCCCTGCCATTGGCTCAGTGCGATGGACCGGCAACGCCGCGCACTATAATAACACTCATGCCTGCCAGCGGCAGCGACTGCAAGTGCGGGCGCCCGGCGCGGGGGATGCTGTGGCCGCTGCTCCTGCCGCGCGGGCGGCTCCCGATGCCCGGCTGCGCCCTACAGCGCGGGCTCTGACCGCTCCCGCCCGGTCCCGCCCGGCCCGGCCCCCTTCTCGGCCGCATCCTCCCGCGGGGCTCTACGTCCCGGCTCCGATCTCCTGGCGAACACTGCGCCGGAGCCTGGGCGAGCTTGGCCGGCATGCGGAGGCGGCGGGGCGCGCACCGCAGCCGGGCATAGGGAACCCGCGTGCCCGCCGCCAGCGCACTCCCCGCCGCTCGCCCTGCCGCGATCCCCAGCCCACCCTCCCGGCCCGGGCTGCGGCTGTGGGAGCGGGTGCGTGGAAGCGGCGGCTGCGGAGGAGAGGCGGCGGCTGCCCCATGGAGTGTTACTACATTGTCATCAGCTCCACGCATCTCAGCAACGGACACTTTCGCAACATCAAGGGAGTTTTCCGGGGCCCTCTCAGCAAGAACGGGAACAAAACTCTGGTAATCTCTCTCTCTCTGTCTGTCTCTCTTTTTGTGTCTCCGTCTCTTATCTATCTTTTTCATCTAATAGGGAATATCGGGAGGAATGAGTTGACTGATGGGTTTGGGAGCTTTCGCGATTTTGTTTGATTTGCAAAGCATTCTTTTATTTCGTTTATTTATCTGATGGGCGTGGGATGAGAATCTGGTGTAGGAAAAGGAAAGAATCTTAGGAAAGCTCTGATTGAGGTTTTTCCCCGACACTTCATGAAGCTTTCTATCCACCACGCTCCACAATGCTGAAGATTTATCAGTCTCTCTTTATTTCAATAGGACCTCCTAAAAATAGAAAGGAACTCTAACCCCAAGTGATCCCGTGGCACCTTTCATTTTAGGCAGCTGAAGGTGAACGATGCTGTGGGTGTTTCTGGTGGAACAGGGAGCCATGTGGCTGTTGGCTTAGGGCAAGCGGCTGGATTGAGTGAGGGTCTCAGAAAGAGTTCCTTTCTTGGCTCTTGACTCTTAGCTCTTGACTGAAGGACGAACAGACAGAAAACTTCTCTTCTGAGAAGTTGTCTGTACTAAGCTAAACAGAATGATCCCATCAGTTCACGCTGTCAACTTGTCCCTCTGTAGAGTTTAGTGATAAGGCTGGAAGGTGATCACTGTGTCACAATTCCAGCCAGTAGGAAACATGTTGGAAAACAAAACCCACACAGCTATTCTCACTGGATAGCACAGCTTGTCCTTCAGCATCCGGTAGGAAAAGCACTCTTGATTGGTGGAAGATGGGCTGAGCATAGAGACAGTGCATAGCTCCTACATTCCACCCAAATTCTATCAGCCACAAAGCCTCCCTCCCTACAGAACCAACTCTCAGGAGCAAGCGAGTCTGGAGAGCCCACACTTCTCCAAAGGAAGAGAGCAGTAGCATGGGGTCCCTTTAGTAGAAGCACTGCAGAGTCCAGCCAGTCAGATGGTAACAGTGTATGACTTTCTGAAGTCTGTGCCCACTGGCCGACTTCACTCTACTCCAGTGCTCATTTATCTGAAAAGATAGAATAGTTCAAGGACACACTTAGCTCCAAAGCAAATATGATTTTCTAAATATCATTCTTTTTTATGTTTAAAAGTGTATCCACATTAAAAAAAATTACCTAAGATGTGTTTTTTAAGGATGAAAAGTTCTCAAATGAAGTTTTCAGTGGATTCAGACAACCGCAGGATGCGTTTGATTTCCTTAAATATATTGATTGCAAGCTTTTAGGTGATTTACTCACAAAAAACAGGCTTAGTTTGATATCTTTGTCATTCGGGATGTGTTTATTTGCTGTTTTGTTGCAAAGCAGAGCATATGCTGCAGACTTCTTTGGTTGAGTTTTGTAGGGTAGGCAAAGTCTGGAAAAATTATTGAAATTGCGCTCTACTCAGATAGTTTGGCTAAAATTTTAAAGAGAAAACCCATTGCTTCAACACATTTGGCTTTATTCATTAAACCAAGTTTAATTTAAGGACAAGCCAAAGAGGGGGTTGGGTATTTCCAACCTGTAGATGCTAAAATCCTCAAGAGTTCGCAGAAATATGGGCCGTTAATGGACAAAGCTGAACTTGTTGCTTCAGCTTCCTTGGGCTTTCCAGAGACTAGATTAGCTTGTGATAACTTGTTTGCTATGTATTTGAAGTTAATGAGCTCTTCATCACTCATGTTGACAAAGGGCAGGTTAAGTGTGAGTTTTGTTTCTATAACCTCATAATTAAGATGGGCACATTAAAAGCAGCCACCTAAATGAGATGAATAAATCAAAATACATGTAAGTGTCAGGAGCAACAAACAAGGAGAGGCACTCTGAAATAAAGTTCATAACATTTCTCATAACCGCAAAGTAGGGGTGAATCTTGGAGGGGTGATCATGAGAGTCCTTCCAGACCTTTAAAAGCTTCCCTGTCTGTATTGTTGTGTGTGAGTTTCATGTTGGCTTAAATGCAGTGTATGTGCACACTAGTGTTCAACTCTATTTAAAGCTATTTCTTTATAGCTGTATTGTGTTTATTTCTGTATATTTGTTCTCAGTGCTTTTGATGAGTTTTGTCAAGGGGAAAAATGAGACATATGCTTGTCCTTAAGTATAATAAGAGAGTCTAGATAAATCAATGATGGAATTATGTTAATTAACAGGCTAGTTCATGCTTATATAATGATACATTCTTGAAGCACCAAAAATTCTTTGAACCATACTATATGCAATATTTGTCAGATAAAAATAGATAATTTGAACTGAAGTTTAAAGAGTACCAGCTTTAATATGAAGCATAAATATTAACTTAAAATGCATATATACTATGTGATGAAAAATTTGAAGTTAAATTTTATGCATATCAGGTTGTTTTAGTTTTTCAGTTTTAAGTTGATAAGTTGTATGTGTTAAACATATAGAATATTTTAAAACCTACATTCATACAATAATAATCAAAATATTTTAAATTCTTTTATATTTGAATGCCTGTGTTGCATTTTGCCTCTAAGATAAAGGAATTTGAATGATGTCCATGTAAGTGTCTGCTTATATTTTTTCCCAATGAGATAAAACTTAAAGTCACTCAGAGAAAAACAATTTGGTTTTCCCCAAGAAACTAAGTTACTTTCAATTGCTAGCTGGATAATGAGTGTTTTTTTTTTTTTAATTTCTTCAAATTTCAGATTAAATGAAAGCAATTGCATAACCTTACAATAATTCTAAAGACTAACATACTCTGTGGAACTTTTAATATGGAGTGCTATTTCAAATGAGAGTTACTTGCAGCATACCCAGTTTATTCAGATTTCAATGTCATTGGTAAACTGCTTCTGTCCTAAACACAAGGAACACGTTTATATGAATGAATTAAATAACAAGCATGGAGAGAAAACCAATCAATAAATTAGCTTATTTTCTTACTAAATCTGGGACTTCCTCTATGGAAAATGACTGCTGTCCTGTATAACTAAGGTCTTAGTGAGATGTTGTGGTTGTACATGTATTTACATACATATATATTTGTAACCCACTGTAATTCCATCATTTGGCAGTCTTGAACTTATTCAGGAACTTTTCCAACTTAGCAATTTTAATAAATATAAGAACCCTCCATTTTTGTCTTGTCTTAAAAACAAAGAGTAGTAAAACAATTTACTTGTTATTGTATCTATTACAAATTGCACCATCATCTCTTGGCGTAGCTTAATTTCATGGAACAAGAAAATAACCTTTTATTAGTGATGCAGATTACTGTGGATAAAGAGAGAACTTAATGTTCTTGAATAAACTTTATAATCTATGTAGTCTATTTTAAAATTTAGTTTACATGAGCAGCTACTTTTTGAACAAAAATCCTTTATTAATAGAATTTTGTGATTAATTTACAGAAATTATTTTACCTACTATTACATTTTAAATGCTTTAATGTATAACTAAATATGTAATATCTATTTATATGAAATTTCAATGCAAAGTATGGGTTTTGACTTAGTAATCTTAGATGCCAGTGTTAGTTTGCTGTTACATTCTGTCTGTTTGTTGCTTAAGGTTTTTATGTCTCAATGTTTTATTATCATTGAATTAAAGAACCAAAAATGAACCAGTGATGGTGGGAGATCACACATTAAGTCATTGTTATAGAGTATATTTTATGACTTATTATAAATCATGAAACTTATAAGGACTGGTGTGATAATATGAGTAAGAGATAGTATTGTGTCATGTTTAGTTGAAATCTTTTTACTTTTCTTCTTGTCTTCAAATACAGATAAATAGTGCTATATTTTTTCTAAAAAACAATGAATTTAGATGTATTTTACTTCTTATCCTGAAGTGGGCAAACATCCCTAACTTTCCATCAAGGTCTTAGTTCTGTAGGATGATCAACGTTTTCAATATAAGAAGTCCCAGATTCAATAAGAACTTAACTTATTGATGGGTCCTCAGTTTCTATTTAATTTATTCAGCTTCATTGAGAATCTTCAGCTGCACTGGACTTCTAGAAGTTCCAATAGCACCGTGGGTCGTGAGGCAAATGTGGTCTCAGTTCCACACTCCTGCTCCGTTTGCTTCTGCTTTAAAATGTCTTCCAGTAGTTTGACATGTTTGCAAGTTTCTTGTCACTCAGGGTGTTTTCCCATGTGTTAATTTTAAAACACAAAAAATCGTTTTTGGGGTGTTTTTGTGTGTGTGTAGTAGAAGTGACAAAATTTAGATTGACCTTGACCTATGCCATGTGGTCTTTTGTCTTATTTAAATATAATTCATTTTTCATGCAATTCCCTTACCTTACCTTGTCCCCTAGAAAATACCCTTTAGAAGTTTCTTTGACTCATGGAACTGGTTTTGGGTACACTCTAAAACTGTAAAACTAGAGACTGATTTCTGAGTTGGTGACTTTGAACAAATAGCAGTGGTAGATTACTATCCCCAGAAGACTTAGAGTGAGGTTATAATCAGGTGATAGAGTAATATGTCCAGACTTATCACCTTTATGAACAAGCTCCTATATTCAATGATTACATTTTTTCCAATCATCTTTTCAATTCATGCATTCAATATTAATGATTATGTTGGTTCTTACTTTTCTGAACTAAATGTGTCATTTACTCCTTGTTATTTTAATAAAACTTTTAGCATGAACATCTTTAAAATTATTTTTCAAATGAGAAAAACCACTACTAATTGAAAGTTTATTATTATGACTTAAAATGCATACATCATTGTAAAAAAAAATGTTGCCATACTTTTGATCATTAGTTACTTAGAACCTCAGATGTGAGCCAATGTTTTCTGTGTTACTGTGGTAATGGTATTTTTTATTAAAAAATACAGGAGGACCTAGTCCCAAAATTTCATTGGGTTTTATTTGGGGACATTTTCACATTGTATAGCATTTTTCTTAGTGTGCAGTATTTTAAAATATTTGGGCTTCAGTATTGATTGAAAATATCATGTTTTACAGTTTAACACTTCTACATTGCTTTTTGTTTGTTTCTTTCTTCTGAGACAGAATTTGTTTGTGTAGTCTTCATTGTCCAATAACTTGCTCAGTACTCTGCCTGCTCTTTCCTCTCAGCTGCTGGGATTAAAGGCATACACCACCATGCCAGGCCTACTACACTGCTTTTGTTGGGTAGAGCTTCTACTTTTTAATATTACCTTCTCAAATAATGACAACATGTAACTATGTCCATACTTACTCCGAAAATCAAAATTTCCCATGGAGGTTAAAAAAATTCACTTTTCTGTGTACACCCTTCATTGGACTAATTCTTAGGAAGCTAATGGTCTTAATATCACTTGTAGAACATTCATAATGTCTCCTGACTTCATTTGTTATATATATATTTTTGAATTAGCTGACAGTACTATCTATATCAAATATGTTGAAACACCATCATAATAAGAAGCATGTGAGAAATAGAGGTAGATACATTCTGTATTTAAAACAACAAATTTTATCTGAGAATATAGCTGAGTGGTATATAACACTTTTACCATTCATGAAAACTTGGACTTAACTTCAACTTCAAAAATAAATTAAAATAAAATAAAAATAGAACATTTTCATCGAGACTCATAGTACTTTGAATATTTTCTTACTGTTTCTAATCTTCAAAAATTAATTTCTGTTGAAATTTTAGTCTGTAAGTTATTCTTAAACATAATTATATACATGACATACTTGGTTTATATAGGTTGAAGCCTATTTATTAATAGTTTTATGGATAATAGAAAATGCATTTTAAAGTAATCCTAATGGTGTTACAACATTGTGATAAGTTTATTTTAATGACCTTTGGAAGAGAGCTGGTGCTATTGAAGTTGAATACTGTGCTCTTGGAGTTTGATAAATCACTTCAGAGAATATTACAAATTATAATCTGTAGTATACTGTAACTTAAATTTAGGAAGGGATTATATGTTTCTGTCTATCACATTTTATGTTGCCAACCACAAGGAATATAATTAAAGTATAATTTTGCTAGGCTTTCTTTCTGAAAATTCTATCTTGAAATCATTTGATCTATTTCTTTCCATTCTAAGGGAGCCTTGCATCCAAGAAAAGATTACACTGTATAAGGCATTTCTTGTGGTGTTTGTAACTGGCAAGGTTTCATTAATTTTTATAAATGTATTGTTTTATACTTTCTAGCACAAAGTAAAATAAAGTGGGAGTAATAAATAATTTAAACTCAATCTTAGTTGTTAAAGTAAATGTTGTCCATTATTGGATATACTGTTCTGAACTCTTTAATAATGGCTTGGCATCATTGGAAGAAAGCTACATACTTTCCTCAATGTAAGTACCCTTCACAAAGCAAATGTTGATGGTAGTAGAGCTGAGCTTCAATTACTAGCAGTCTTAGAAAATGAGCTATGTGGAATTCAATGTACAGTAGCCACTTATCAACCAAATGCTAATTATATTGCAGTAATGAATTTTGTAAATGTAGTTAACATCTAATCTATTAACTCACAGTTTAAAAGATATTGATTTACCCTATAGAGCTGGCCTCACGCAGTTTGTTGATAGTCTTTCAGACCAAACACCAAGGTTTCTTATAAAAGAAGAAATTCTACGTAATGATTGTTGCATTAGTTCCTGCCTATGCCCAGTCCCCCAATTACTTCCACATTTTCAACTCATCACTCACTGCAACTACAGAACCTTATAAATCTTGTGTGTATATTAACATAGGAACTTTCCCATACTCAAAGCAATATACCATTTCTGTTAATTAAATTATCTGAACCACTATGATGCACAAAAATGCAGCTCATAACATCTTTTTTTTCCAATGAGGTAACTAAATGGTGGAAACAAAGATGCTAGTTGGATACAAGAGAAAATAAGTGAGTGTGTGTTGACTATAGATGTTTGATATAGAGCTTATTGTTACTCTTCCTGTTTATAGTAATTACTTTAAATAGTGATAAATATGCATACACTCACCTCATTTCTTAATACTATAACATACCGGGGAATAATAATGTAAAATACAATCACTGTTCTCTGTTGTAACCCAACAAAGAGTAATGACACAGACACTTCTTGTAGTAAAATATTAAGGCTAACT
The DNA here is from genome assembly GCF_004664715.2 of Peromyscus leucopus. Taxonomy (NCBI): domain Eukaryota; kingdom Metazoa; phylum Chordata; class Mammalia; order Rodentia; family Cricetidae; genus Peromyscus; species Peromyscus leucopus. The sequence continues at coordinate 58,795,493 of NC_051066.1, forward strand.
CTAAATGAAAGAAAAAAATATAATTAGTTTTAAAAGTATACAACATTTTAGTAGCATAAGTTTTTTTTTTTAACAGGTTTCAAATAGAATTGTTTAAAATAAAGGATTTCCATTTTCCAAAAAATTCTTCACGAAAACATACACATGGTCATGCTTAGCAGCCAAATGTTTCCAGGAGCACAACTCTAGTGCAAGCATGTTGGTGGGTAATAATTTTTTTAACAAGGTAAGTTATGCACTGTGAGACCTGTGAATGCTCATGAAGAAGTCTCTGGATTTTTACTGTGATTAAAGGCCATTTATGGTTAGCTCAGTATTTTTTTTTTTTTTTTTATGTAGAAGGCAAATAAAACAGATAATGAGGAAGCTGGAGTTGATGATGGCTCGTGGATTAGGTTACTGGGTAATAAAAACAGTGGTTTTTGTTTTCATCTGTGACGAGATATGAGGAGTGGTCCTGATCATCTTAAAATATAATGTGTTCATAGAATGAATCCTGTGATATTAGCCTGACTTCTGGACCCAGACAAGCTCCTAGGTAGCAATTTTAGGAATGTCAGTTTTGAATTTCTGATAAGACAAGGAATGGATGATCACAGAGAGAAGAGACAGGAGACAAAGTGATCAGGGTCCAGGCATGCAGAAAAGGATCAGGGGACATTAGAGAAATGTTATTTAAAGGTAGGCTCTTTTAGGAATGAGAGATGCTAGGGTGTGGGGTGGCTACCCACCAACCCCACAGTTCCCCAGAGTTTTCTTGAGTGAGAATAGCAGGAAATATTAGATAGGAAGATTTAGAATGTAGAGATTAATAGACAGAAAAATACAGGATAGTCTCAAGAGGGTCTGCAGCCTATTCCAATGGACCCTGACTGTATATTTGCCCTAGGGTAATTATAGAAATGCCAAGGGGTGGAGCAAAAGACCTCCTCCCAGTACAACCAGTGCAGACCATCTCATACACCTGCACTCAAGCCCGTGGTCCAGTCATTCTCTCTATGCAGACCTGCTGGGTAAAGCCACTAGAAACCTGAAAATGGGCTCCCACACTAGTGATAAGTGGAAAGTACCATGTTGGAGTGTGAAAATATTTGCCCCATACTGTTGCATTTGTAGACGACTTTAGGAGATGAAACTTTCAGGACAAAGCCAGGACACTGATGTTTTCCATATAGACTTTGGTTGAAATAAAAATCAAAGTGCCAGTTGAGTGGGAAATGTGAAACTTTTGACACTTATTGATGATAGACATGTATGACTTTAAAAGAATGCAGGCCAACAGTTTTAAGTCCTGTGAAAACGTAGAGGGTTATACTCGAAATCATAGCCTCGATACAGAATGAAGACTAGAAAATGAGGAAGAATTGGGGAATTACTGATTTTTCTCATGTGTTTCTTTCTTTCACCTTTTGAAAATATATTTTGTAATTACGATATAATTATATCACTTTTTCCATTCCCTTTCTTCCCTCCAAATATTCCCATGTCTCCCAATTCCCCCTTAAATTGATAGCCTCTTTTCTCCATTATTATTGTTATGTATATATTCATACACACAAATATATAAATACAACCTGTTGAGTCTGTTATTTTTGTTTGTGTACATACGATATAAAGTCTGATAATTTAGTATTGGATAGCCAATCAGGGAGCCCATCTCTAGGACAGACTGATTCTCCAACTCACAGCAGATATTAGTTCCTTTATTTATCTCGAGGTGGTACCCCCTGAAATTTACTCTTGCATTTGCTTTTCTGTTGTTGTTGTCCTTGTTCGGGTCTTGCTTAGGCAGCCATTTTAGGGGACATAATCTTACAGTAGACTTCCTGTTCCTTTGGCTCTTAACGATCTTTCTGTCCCCTTTTCTTCAGTGTTATCTGAGGAGCCCCTGGAGTACAGGACTTGTGTTGTAAATGTATCCCTTGGGGCTGGGTCCCCATGATCCAATGTAATGATGTCTGTATTTTGTCCAGTTGTAGTTTTCTGTAATGGTCTCCTTTTGAGAGAGAGAGAGAGAGAGAGAGAGAGAGAGAGAGAGAGAGAGAGAGAGAGAGAGACAGAGACAGAGAGAGAGACAGAGAGAGACAGAGAGAGAGCAGAGAGAGACAGAGAGAGACAGAGACAGAGAGGAGGGAGGGAGGGAGGGAGGGAGGGAGGGAGGGGGAGAAGGAGAGGGGGAGAGGGAAAGAGAGAGAGAGATTTCTTACATAGGGAATGAGAACTCCACTTATCTGTGAGTATAGAATACGACGTTTCAGAATGTAGTTAGCAATTATATTGGTCTAGTAAAGTGGCAATACTATACTAGGTTTTCTTCTAAGATCTACAATTTCACTAGACCCAGTTAGTTGTTTTATGTTTTCAGTACCAGGCACAACCACGACTTTACTCCTGCTAAGGGGTTCTTACATCTAATTAAATAGCTATTGATTGCCACCAGGATGCCACTATTTTACCTTTATGCATATTCTGTTACAGGAGTCATTGTCTTGGTTCATAGGCATCAGAGTTGGATAGGTAAAATGGCTTCTTCTCTACCTTGGCAGTTAGTATAGTCCTTTCAGGTACTATGGAAGCTAGACCACAGGAAGGAAGCTTTTATGTTATATCTAGTTCTAATTGTTTTAGTTCTGTGTTTTAAGTGTGAGGACTCTTTAACAAGAGGGGCTTACTTTCAATCTCAGAGAGGCAACCAAAGCACACAACAATTGCCTATATTGTTTTAAAGTCAGTGGGTCTAACCTAACCAACAACTTGATCAGAAGTTTCTCATGCCTGCTTCTGTAGTTTTTTCTAGATGTCCATTGTGGAGCATTGTCAGCCAACATGGCATGGCTTCCTCTAAGTTATACTTATGTATGTCTATATATTTATATTTATTGTAGATAACTTAGATAATGTAAAATAACATAATTCCTTGATATTGATTCCATAATAACCTATTATTAGATAGCTTTGGTTTTATTTGTCCATCTTTTTCTTCTTCTACTTCAGCATTGACATCCAACCCCCTTGCCTATGAGGGTATCCCTCCCCATTTTCCCTTTCCCTGATTTGTATCCTATAAATTTCATGTAGTGATGATTATCATTGAATGTCTAGGTTGGGCCGAGCTTTGTTTTGATAATTCCACAGTACACAACCGAGGTGGTGGGATGGTGGACAGTGACAAATAGGGGTCCTATCCAAAGCCTCCAGAGTCTTGGTACCCACCTCTTATTGTGAAGCACACACTTGAATAACTTCATGGGCCCTCAGAACTCTACTGGACCCTTTTGGAATATTCTGAAAACAAAGCAACTCTATTCCTACTACAAAGATTGCCCTCCCAAACTCAGCTGCTTGGGGACCAAATTATTATCCATGACACATTCACTCATTGTCCATGTAAATTTAAGCTGCATTTGTGATTGATTATAGGTTGAGTAACCTAACTATCAAGTATTAGTTATCTGCAGGTTTGGAGGCTGAGGAGAATCCCCAGACGAAAGTGCTGAGTGTCATCACTTGAGGCAAGGGATTCTTCCTTCATTATTTGTATGCTCACATAGTAGAAAGTAGAGAGGAATGCAAGGTTACCTAACAACAAGCACCCTAGTCATTCAGGCTGTAACCATTGCCCCTAAAAAGACAAAACTTCTAATGCCATCACATTAATAGGACTTTGGCAAATGCATTTGGGAGACAACATTTAGTTAATAAAACTCATCCATATTGTGGTATTTGTGATTCTCAGGCAAGAAATCTAAAAACATGACATTCCACGATTGAGAACCTTTAGAAAATATTTGGTATTTTGTGTTTGACCATGTACTTTACATGGTTTATGAAAATTCGGGAAGTTTTGAGCAATAAATTATTAGAAAGTGTTCTAAAGATGATAAGTCTGCCTTGAGCAATTTTTGTGTGGGGGTTTTTCTCTTACCAATCCAAGGTGGGGTGGGGTAGGGGATTAGGCATGGAGCTTCCCATTGTTTAATGAAATGTCTCAGCTGACATAATTCAGGAAGTGCTACCGGCCAGTCCATGAGTCACTTTCATGTTTAGCAAATTATCTTGTTGTTAAAGACAGTCATTGCCTGGCTAAGGTTGTCAATGGTAGAGAAGACAGTGAATTTCACTCCAGAATTAAAGTCTATCATGACCTGTCGAGCCTCTAGGTTGTCAAGTTTATTTTGTTTACTGCCTCACCACCAATGATACTGTTTTTAATGCTTTATTTGTGTGTGTGTGTGTGTGTGTGTGTGTGTGTGTGTGTGTGTGTGTGTGTGTGAGAGAGAGAGAGAGAGAGAGAGAGAGAGAGAGAGAGAGAGAGAGAGAGAGAGATATGAAGTATTTATATATGTTAGAAGACAACTTTTGAGAGTCAATTCTTACATTCTACAATTTGGGTCCTGAGTCTTGAGCTCAGGTCATCAGGCCTGATGGCATGCACCTTTGCCTGCTGGGCCATATCACCAGTCCTGCATTTTCCTTTCCAAAACATAGTAATATCTATCCAGATGATTAGTTTTGTATAAAATTATTTAAAGGATATTTAAAATTTTGCACTAGGTTGACACATAAGCTCTTCATAAATGATACTAGCAATAGATGGCATATTATGATATGGTACCCACTTTCTTCATTGTAATCTCATTCACTGTATTCAACAATTTGGGCATTTTGCATTTAACTATATCAAGATTTCATTTTTTCCATGTTAGTGTGATATTTTGCTGGCTGAAGATGCCATTTATTGAGTGGCACTAATATAAAAGAAAAATATTTTTCATAATTCTAATGACTAGGACAACCATGTGGTAGTCAAGTTGCAAACTGGTATGGAAACTATTGAAGACTTTTCCATTGCAACAGGAATTCCTCAGGTATCCTTTATACGGATTATCCTTGTATTCATTATATCTCGAAGCTGGGGCTTTCATTACCTAATCATTTCCCATACGACCACTTCCCCACACCATCACATGGGAATTAGGATATCAATACACACATTTTGTTTGGTATAAATATTTCTAAGTTGCACTCTGTTATTTCATGGCACTCCTTACATCTGCATATGCCAAAAATGCTTATAACATCTCCTTTAACTTAGATTTTTTTGTCTAAACATTTTGGAGATTAAAAACTGCAAGGAAGCCTTCAGATATTAGTAATTTTTTAACTTATGAAGTTTATGGAATTGCAGGAAGCTAGTTCATAGGAAAGCTTGTCATTTCTTTTGCTGTCTACAGTGGTTTCTATATTCGTGGTGGGAAGTCTTCCATGTCTTCTGTCACTGTGTTCCTGATATTGCAAAATTAATATTTACACTAGGGGGCGACATAACATTTCCTCTTCATATTATAAACTCAGTAAATATTCCCAAATTAATAAATTTGTCAAATATAATTATCACTGTTGTATTATTTAAAAATCATCCTAAAATTTCATTCTAAAAAGATGATAAAGGTACAATGTGTTTATTTCATATTTTATTCTGGTTCTTCACCCCATATTAATTTGTGATGATTCTTAGTCACATGTATTACATATAATAAAATCATGATGGCAGGGAGTGTGTGTCAAAAATCCCTTGACAGACTGTCATTCTTGGTTTGAGAGTATCAGTTTGCCCTTTGAACTGGTATTTGTAGGTACTTCTCATTATTTTCAATGTAGTAGCTTTATGTTATTAAATGGCAATTTTATTTCAATTTCTTTGTTAATTTATAATTAAATTCTATTGAAACTTGCATGGACTGCACAACTAGTCAAGATTAAAGAGTATTATAGTAACTGTCATTTGTTGAAAGAAAAGCAGCTAAAATATGAATGAGTAGGTGAAATTACGAAACTCCTTCCTTTTGTCCTATCCTCTCCCTATATTTTTATGACAACCTACATAGTCAGAAGAGGTCTTTTCCATTTTTATTACTGTGTATTGTCTATAGATCATGATCAGTTCCATTAATTACTATACATGTTTTACATATTTATTCTTTGTTCATCAAAAAAAAGTAGTAAAGGAAAAATAGGAAAATATTTGTGAGCTAATGATCATGTTTGGTTAGCATTTACCAAGTATCCCCATAACAGGAGGAGTTAACCTTTCTTGGAAGAAAGGGGATGCTTATGTGCAATCACATTGGTATATATCTACTGCTAATCACTGTGCAATTATTGATTCAATATAAAAGTCACATTTTATAGATCATCACTTAGAGAAATAGATATTATGCCCAATGTCATTAGAACACTCAGGAGACTAGTTAGCAGGTAGGCTGATAGTAATGGCATCTCAGAAATGCACACTGCACTGATCCAGTAAGCAGCATTGAAGACAATTCATTTTCATATTACCTTGTATGAAAGTGAAAGGAAGTAAATAGTAATGACACATCAAAGCAAACTGATCATCTTTGCTACAATGCCTACCATAATTTAATGACATAAGAAAATATGAAAGTGTTGTTTACTTGTGATATATAATCACTCTAATTAAAATACTATATCAATAATTCAATTCACATATGCTTTAGAAACTACTGATACTTTTAGAGATCATCTTCTTTTGTTTCAATGTCCTAAATAATATATGGACAGTGTGTATTCATAGGCTCCAGGAAAAAGAGACAGAGACATGTACATTCTGAGAAAAGCCATTTTCATCCTCACCTTTTATTTCCCTCCTCCCTTCCAGATGCCAACTCCTTCTTCTCATTCTTGCTTTCCCATTACATCTACCTCATTATGGTAGAAGATACTATTTCTTTATCAATTTTTAAATTGATAACTTTTCCTCAAGAAATTCATAGAATTCTAGAAACCTTGGCCACGGCCATTGTTCATCTCTAAAAAGAAAAAAAAAGTAAGAACTTATTCTCCATCTAGTCACAATATACTTATAAGATATGAAGAAATCTAAATTAATACAGAAGACAAAGCTGCTGAGTGGTCAGGGTCCTAGAAATTACAATGAGGATAGGTGTTGAGTGAATAAGGAAGAGATAAACAGATGGTCAGAGGGATTGAGGGAGGAGAAAAGAAAAACATATTTAGGAGGAATAGGATGTACTATGAGACCTGTATCAGCTTAAATAACAGAGTGATGGAATGTCAGGATTACCTAGCACTGCCACTGCCAGCACTCCCCCAGGGTACCCCAGGTTTGCTGTGGTCCCACATGTTTGATAATGATGCTGTTCTTAAGCCTCACAATTATTATCAATTGAATGATAACTTACACAGTTACCTGCTAGTTACAGAAACATCTGCACTGACAGGAACCCATTCTCTACACTGGTCAGAATTCTGCATTCTTTTGGGTTTCAGCAAAGATGCCATCTAAAAACATGTCTTCAACATGTTTGGTTATTTTGTTGGCAACCTCAAGATCTGCAGTAGATAATACATTATTGAATATATTACTCAGCCCCCCTCTTTCTGGCAAACTGAGTCCAGCCAAATGACATAGACCGTATATTCAAGATGGCACAATCACTTAAAGACACTCTGAGGAAATCTCAGAAGGGCAGAGAAGAAAAGGAGACCACAAAAGTGTCTTCTCACCAACAAAGGCTGTGCTCATTTGAGCTAACCAGTGGTATAATTTTGGCCAAGCAAAATATATTTTGGTTTCTTAATAAGCCTGATTCAATAAGATGATGCTTGAATCTGCCAGTTTTCTAATAACTTTCAATATATGTGTTTAATGTTTTATCTGATGAACTTTTATCTTTTTAACTGAAAAAAATCTTGCTGAAGTTAGAATAAACACTCAAATTAACACTTCCCAACACTTTCTGGGTTTTATGTAGAATTTTCACAGTGTTTCATATATTTGTTTGATTCCTATCTCTCTGTTTTTCTAAAGTACAGTGAGTAAGGCTCTAGAAACATGGAGATTCTAGTATGAATTTTATCTGTATGATCTAAATCTAAATCCATTATTTGTTGTGGTTTGTGATTCATTCTCTAGAACAAATAATAACTGCAAATGGTTTATGATCTTCAGTAGAACAGTGTTTTTAAGCATATTTAATAAACTATATGTAATCACTACTTAAATGTTCTTTGATGAATGGGAAAGTCAAGTAATAGGATTGTTTTAAAAGAAAAAAAAGACAAGTATCTAATAATCAGTAGACCATGACTCTTAATTTTAAATATTTCTTTTGTTTTTGAGATTATGATATAATTACATAATTTACTCTTCTTTCCTCCATTCAAACCCATATACCCCTACATGCACTCTTTCAAATTCATGATCTTTTCTTATATATATATATATATATATATATATATATATATATATATATATGTGTGTGTGTGTGTGTGTGTGTGTGTGTGTGTGTGTATGTGTACATATATGTCCCTAAATAGACAAATACAACCTGCTCAGTCTGTATAATGCTATTTGTATATATGTTTTCATGGCTGACCAATTGGTATTGTATAACCAATTGGTGTGCTCTTCCCTGGGGAAGACTTTCAAAGGTTCTCTACATGCGTTGGTTACCTGTAGGTTTTTGGGTAGATTTGAGGCCTTTGGGACTTTCCCTTATTCATGTTAGCATATCTATTGTTGTCCTTATTCAGCTCATGGTTAGGCAGTCATGTTTATGGGTATAGCTTCCAACATTACTAGAAGACAAACTCCCTGTATTTCTGGCTCTTACAACATTGCTGCTTCCTCTTCCACAAAGATCACTGAGGCCTAGGCTTAGGAATTTGTGCTGTAAATAAATGTACTCTTTGAGACTGTGCTCCAGGACTTTGCCTTTTGATTAGTTGTTTTTTGTAGTGGTCTCTGTCTGTTGCAAAGAGAAGCTTTCTTGATAAGGACTATACTTATATACTCTGTGTATTAGAAAATAAGAATGTAGTTTGGGATTATGCTGGTTTACTAAAGTGGCAGTTGAAATGTTTACAGAAAATAAAAATGTTATCTGAAGAAGTAGTTGTTCTTCTGACTTCGAAAACACATGGATATACATCTTTTACATAAAACACGAGAAACCAAATCATTTAGAGTAGTATAGGATAAAGAAAGCCCAAGAAAATTATACAGAATCTTGACCAGAAAGAAGAGGAGCATAGATAGCCTGGAAGTAGACACATAGTTTGTTCTATGCATTTGTGATGCTCTGATCAAACCTAGATGGTCATCATTATCACCTGGGTATTTAGAAAATGTGTGCTGTACCTCCCAACTGAATGAGTTTTCATACTTGGGAGTATAGTACAGGATTCTAATTTTCTAAGAGCCACCAGGTGACTCCTGCTTTCTTGGGATAATATTCATCTGGCTTGGTTTCAATGGACTCTTTACAGAAGTAGTTTGGAAGTCAGGCATTCTTCTTTAGCATGAGAAATGAAGTCCTGCTCTGCCCATCATTTCACTTGACAGCATCACAATGCATGCTTTACGGAGGCAGCAGAAATAAGGTTTTTTTGTTACTTCAAAAAGAAGAAAACCAGAAAAATGTTTAGTTAGAATAAAGGACACAATTTTAAATGTGATTGTCTAATGTTCACAGACAGGACAGAAATGCAAGACTTCACCTTCAAAGAAGAAAAAAAAATAGTTGTAAGTACAGCCTCCCCTGGAAAATTCAATTAACTTTGTCAATTTCCTTTCAAACACTTTTGAGTATTATAGTTTGTGTAGAAATTAGATATTACATATTTGATTACATTTCATACATTTTAATGTGTAGTAATTGAGTTTAATATCAATGGCATTATTCAGAGAAAAAAAAACTGAGAAAAATCACCATGTCATTTAAAAGAAACAAGTATGCCTGACAGTGGTGGCGCGCGCCTTTAAAAGAAACAATTATATGGAAGTAAAGCGCTTTATAAATTACAATTCTGGGTATTTTTTATGAAATGCATACCAAAAGGTTAGTCACTGAAAACATGAATTTATAAAAAAAATTAAGCAAAGCAACTCTATAGCGAATATATTCTTGTAACTGGAACACTTTCATATTCTGTTATCCTTTAAGATTCGAAATTTCCCATTGGTACTCACATTGTTTGCAAAAAGGGAGCCATCTTTGTTCACTGTTATGTATTTTTCTTATATTGCATTTACAGTTCCACTGGGATCAATTCTACCTTAAAAGTCCAGTGATGAGTTCCACTACTTGACACAATTTTATAAATTTTGAACCTTTTGGCTTACTCTTCCATAAAAAACAAACAAACAAACAAAAAAACCTTTTATAACTTATTTTCAAGTCCCAGGAACAATCCCATTATTTCCTTTGTATGTCGTACACTTACCTTATGCCAGATTACATGCTAACAACCAACTGATAATGTCACAAGACATATTTAATATGTCCTTATAAAAATTGTTATATAAGTACAAAAACCTAGACACTCTGGATTATGTCACTTTCACTCTCCTTAATTACAGTTATCCTATGGATACCACAGCAAGCGCATAGCAATACTTTAGAATTCTTTAGCGATGACAACTGTATCATCATGTTCATTCTACCAGTTACAAGTGTGTCTGTTTTGTTTGTCTGTTTGTTTGAAGCTGAGATCTAAACTCAGGGCTTTGAGGTTGCTCAGCAAGCATTCTACCCCTGAACTACATCCCACCACCATCACATCTTTTATCCTTCAGTGCAGAAGAAATACATAAAATGTATTCTCACACCTTATGACTCATGGTTATCTAGAACCACAGAGTTGTAGAATCAGGGAACTTATATATACATGAAGTATCATTATGAAATGTGATTTTTGTTTGCAAATGATTCTTTCATTTTTTATTTTGAATTTAAATTTTATTAACTTTTATGCCTCTGCGTATATGTTTTTATGTGTTTATTTTGCACAAATATGCACATGTGAGCACATGCATATGGACCTGGAAAGTTGCCATCATGATGTTTAGTGCTCTCAGACTTATTTAACTATTTTTATTGTACGATGTTTATAGGTGTTTGCCTGCATGCATGTCTGTACACCACCTACATGCCTGCTGCCCGCAAAGGCCAGAGCAGACTGTCACAACTCCTCCCTGTTCATGGAGTGACAGACAGATGAGACCTACTGTGTAGGTGCTAAAAATTGAACCCATGTCTTCTGGAAGAGCAGCCAGTGCTCTTAACCATTGAGCCGCCTCTCCAACACCTTCTCTTTTTTTGAGACAAAATTTCTTGCTGAACCTGGAGCTTACAGATTTAAAAGAATTTGCTGGCCAGAACCCCAGGGATTGCCTCGCCTCTGCCTCCCTCAGATTACAGAGAACATCTCTGCGCCTGGTATACAGTGATGTGTGGTATCTGAACTTAGGTCCCCATGATTAAAGGATAAATGCTTTATGGAGTGAGTCATCTTTCCAATTTTCTTTTGTTTTGAGTATTCCAGTCTACAGACTTAATTAAAATTGGAAGTCTTGCACATTTGTTAGCTCATCAAAAAGTGTTCCTCAAGCACATTTTCATGTTTCTTTTTTACTTCTTGGTACAATTAATTGCACAGAAGCTAAATAAGATTAAGTAAAAAACCAAATAATATGTTTCATGTGCATTATATATTGTACCAAGAAAAAATACATTGTTTAGTAAAAGATGATATGACTTTAGTAAAAGTCGTAGCTTAAAATATTTTCCCAGTACTTGTAACCCACTTTGCAATTTTTCTTTCAGCATTTTTTTATTCCCAGCGTTTCCAATCTTCTATTTACTAACTATTAAGAGTAATAAATGTTCCCACACTAAAGCGGATAAAGAATTACTTCTACAGTGTTCATAGCTGCAAATGCAACATCAGTTTCTGGAATATATTATTAAATTTTCCACTCCGAGGAATAAGATAACAGCAGCTGCCCATTTCCTAATCTTTGGGCTGTGCACTGCATGTTGGTAGAAGGCGGCGGCGTTTCATATCCAGGCAGTTCATAATGTACAGGTTATCAGTCTATCTTTCTCAGAGGATTATCTTCAGAGAGAACATGAGAACATAGAAGACCTGAAGCCAGTTAATATATTTTTCGGTGAATACTGGTGCTTCTAAATTTCTTTCTCTTAATTGCTGGCTGTGCTTTAGGAAAAAAAAAGGAATGTGAGTGACAGGTAGGAGAGAAGCACCAGGAATATGGAAAGATTCATCAGGAAGGGCCTTTGAGCATCCCTTCCCATGACTTGTAAAGAGGTTTTCTAGTGTTTTTCTATCCACATGAATTAATTCCAACTAATTTTACCAAAATAAAAACTATAAATATAGTTAGAGACTTCTATTTTATTTTTTCCTTTAAAAATACTTCAAAATTTTTAAAAATTTTTTAGATTATACTATAATTACAACAATTCCCTGTTTATTTTCTTCCCTCAAAGTCTCCCATGTTCCTATTCCAAATTCAAATTCATGGGCTCTTTTTCCTAAAGGATTTAATTGATTGTAAGAGGCAGAGGTGACTCCAGGAAACATCACTTTCCAGACACAACAGGGCCAGAACACATGTGAACTCAAAGACTCTGACAGTAAGTGCAAGACCTGCAGAAGAGTAAACCAGACAAAATCCCAGTGAGAAGAATGAGAAGAGGACCGTCATGTCCCACACCTAACCAAAAGGCTGTTTACAATCGATCTCTTCTGAGCAAAGATCAGTTTTTCCAATGTAGTGTCACTGGGTGTCTCGACTACACTTCAGAGCAGGTCATACACCCAGGAGTCCAACACAGAACAGGCTCCATATTTTTGTGTACTTTTGTTTTCTTTAGGCATTTTTTGTCTTACTCTCTCTTTTTTTATTTTAGTATTTTTATTTAAAAACAAAGTTTTTTTTTTTTTTTTTTTGAGGGAAACAGAGACAATACTCAGGGATTGCATAGGGAAGTTGGGATTATCTTGAAGGAGTTTGGGGAGAGGAGAGAATGGTTAAAGTGACCTGTATAAAAATGTTTTAAGATAAAATAAAATTTCTGTGTTTAATTTAAAATGAATTAACCAGAGGGATCAGGTGATGGGATGTTTTCCTCCTCTCTGATGGTTGCTTAGTCATCAGGATAGATGTTCTTACATCTTTCTCTTCAAAGGCCTGCTGTAAGTCATGATCAAGGTCAGTCAGCCCTTCGTGTAAGTGGATACACAGGGTGAGAGAATTTAAAGGGGAAACAAAAATAGCAGATGAAATAAGAGATGGCATGAACATCCTGCAGACGAGCTCTAGTTTTTTGGTGGGATCATGGGGAAAGACAGTGGTTGCTTCATTGATTTCATTTAGCATAAACACAGATGACCTATGCTGCATTTGAAAAGAGAAAAACTCACTGGGCAGTAGTATCCTGCTGTCTTCACTTGTAGAAAATCTGCAACAAGAACAGCGTTGCTTTGTATTTCACAGCGCAGGTTTCCGTTTTTCTGCATGTTATTTTCCAGTAGGTTGTATTTACAAATGTCAAAGATTAACAGATGACAGAAGATAAAGGGATAATTGAAGAGTTGGAAATTCTCGATGTCCACTTGTACTAGTTTTGAAATTTCAGAAAGCTAAGATAGTTTTCTGGGTAATACAAGATAATATAGAAAGTGAATTAGGTACATTGTGGACTCACCAAAATGGGGTAGATAATGGAATGTTTTCTCTGAATTTGTCAATGCAAATGGACTAGACATTGTCGATGTATTTATTGTTTGTATATATTGTATATAGTTATTGCAATTATTGTATATAGTTTTTTATATTAGAGAGATGTGGTGATATTCTATTTATATGTTAATAAATAAAGTTTGCCTGGATATCAGAGAAAAAAGGCCAGCCATTTTAAGTAAACAAGAAGTCTGGTAGCACATGCCCTTAATTCCTCAGTTTTATGTAAGCCAAGATCATCATAGAGCCAAATAACTTTAAATTATAACCTAAGACGTTAATTTAAGTAAAGTCTAAAAGCAAACCAAGTGAGGGAAGAACCTATGGTGAGGAGAGAGAATTAAAAGAAAATTTTCCACAAGTGAAAAGGCTTTTGGTTATTTTCTATGAAGTAAAATGAATAATGGCATTGGAAGAGGAGGTGCCCATGGGACAAATCTGCAAAGCTGCAACCGGAATGCAGGACCCTGACCAATGTCCTGTCCTAGCAATAGTGGTACTCCACATCTGGACTACAGGATTGCCGCTGAGCAGATGTGAAGCCAATTACTGGCTATTTGCTGGGAACAGAAGTTTGGGTATGTGAAATACAGTTTCTTTATTGTGAAAAATTCATTATTTTAGACTGAGATGATGAGGGGAGTAACATAGCTGAGTAGTGCTGGCTGTCTTTTCATTTAAATATGTCATAATAGAATTCTAAGTTTCATCCTCAGATTAAAAGTCAAATAAAAAATGTGTAATGTGTGAACTATTCAATATGATGATTAAATTTTATTGTCGGCTGTCGAACTTTATTCAGCATACTGGAAACTGCTAAAGATTCACAAATTTTCCATTGTCTCTTAAAAATCTCAACACGAGGACTGGCAAGATGGTTCAGCAGGTAAATGAGTTAACTGGGCAAGCCAGATGACCTGAGTTCAGTCTACAGAACCAGAGTAAAAGAAGATAACCCGGCCTGGAGAGATGGTTTGCCATCTAAGAACACTGGTTGCTGTTCCGGAGGACCTGATTTAGTTCCCAGCACACACCTAGGGTAGCATTAAGCCATCTGTATATAACTCCATTCCAAGGGATCCTAAGCCCTCGTTTGACCTACATAGGCACTAGGTAAACAGAACTTGTACATACATACATACAATATACATACAATACATAAACACTCACACACGAAAGAAAATGAATAAATCTCTAAATAAGGATCCATTTATGAAAGTTTACCTCTGATTTTTACATATGTGCTGTCTGTGTAAATGTGCCTACATGTGTGCGCGCGCGCGCGCGCACACACACACACACACACACACACACAAACAAACACACACACTCATATATACACATGATAGTAATAAATTTAGAAAAATTAAACATGAAGTAACAAATGCTCATTTGAAGCTATATTTGAAATGTATATGTGTTTGAAGAAAAATAACATTTAGAATAGTCAAGAAGATCTAGAAAATATCCAGAATTATTGAAGTCTTCTCAAGTATTTTGTTGTCAGTCTACTAAATTCATGTAAAATTTAAACAATATTATGCAATAGTTTCACATTTACTTTTGAAGTAGTTGTTCAAAACCATGTTTGTTTCATTGATCTTTTTGCATGTAGTCAGAAAAATGAAATCTTATCAAAACTATATGCCAAGTATTTATTTTTTTCTTTTGAAATTTTTATCTTTCATTAAATTTGCTTTTAAATAATTTCGCACACATACATAATGCTTACAAACCTGCCTACCACAACTGTCAGAGACCCCCTTCCTCCTCCCAAATCTCTTATGTACATAAAGTGTTTGGAGCTTCCTTTCAGAGCCTACTCAGCATTGGGAACACAACTAAAAATGGTGATTTCCCCTCTCTCAGAATCTCTCAATATGTCCTTCTACTTTTCCTCATTGTTGAGATGGCTGGCCTTGTGTGAAATCAGTGCAAAAAAATCACAATTATTGTGAATTAATGATAATAATTTATCAAACCTGAAGAACAGCTTATTTTATTACTATGATATCTATTCTTCCTTCACCAAATAGCCAATATTTTATTTGTCTATATTCTATATACTCCATATTTTATTGATGAAATAGCACTTTAGAATTGTATATCTAGTTTTCACATTGTTTTTGGTTTCTGGATCAGCAATAAGAAAACTGGCTGCTTTCCCAGAGGACTCAGATTCAACTCTCAGCACCCACATGGCAGCTCACAACTGACTGTTACTCCAATTCCAGGGTATTTCCCCAGTGTTTATGAGCAACGCACACTAAATATCAGAATAATTATATAGTATAACATAAATGCTAGACTTTCAGATACCTGAAATTCTACTACACTTAAAAGATACTTTTAAAGAACTATACAACATAAATACCAAGCATATTTAAAAACACACTTGTTTGCACACACATGTATACACAGAGAAATCCCAGGCACACTATGCTGTAATAGCTCTATTAAGATTATGAATGCATCTCTCTCAGGATAGTGATATATATGACTCAGTCACAGGTTGCATTTCCATTTCAGCCAAAATAAGTAAATTATCTGACTTTAAAAGAAAACTAACATCAAGAAATAAGTATGTTAAGTGGAACAACCAAATGGGTTGAGAATTAGCAGGAATGGCATAGGAGTCTTAAAATATATTTATTAGGTTAAAAATAATGGTCCTGAAATAATGTAACACTTTTATAAATGACACATTAAACACAATATCAAAAAAGTACACATTTATTTCATTTCTCACAAGGGCATGAATATAAAAATAATCCTATTGATCAGTTTTCAGTTACCAATTGATCAAAGGTACATTATATATTTTTTTATTCAGATATTCTTTATGATAATTTTGGTGTAAAATACAATAAGAATGATTTCAAAACCATATGAACATCAATGGATGGGGAGTGAAAGTGGCAAATTTAATCTGTTTTGCCACAATAAAATATCAACAATTAATATAAGAAACTTACAGCCTAAACTACAAATACAATACATTGCATAGAAATGTAATTTTAAGTATGTGAAGTCCAATATTCCCAGATATACACCCATGTCTTCTTGTGAGTAAAGGGTGGAATAAGCTCAGTATCATATTTTGCTCAAAACACCAGCAACAATTATACAGTATAAGATCTTATTTGGGTTTATGTGCCAGCTCAGATCACTTACAATCTGGAGAAGACACACATTTTCATAAAGTTTGAATTATTCATATTATAGGTTCCAGGTTGTATCTAAAAAGCAGTATTCCATCTGGAGCATCTCAGGATGTACAGTATTGAGTAGCTTCTCTGCATCTCTGAGGGGCCTTACCCACTTTTCTGTTTAACTTGTACACTTCATTTAGCCATTCATTCTGCTTATATAACATTTTTCAATTCAAAAATAGACTTTGTATAGCTTTGACATTTAAAATCAGGAAACAGCTGATTAAATTAATAAGTAACACTGTATTACAGGATAAAATTTAAAAATTTACTTCTTCAGTGAGAGGGGGTAGCAGCAAGCAGACACCATCTGTGTTTTGAGTGTTTGGATTTTACTACTTGTAGCAGCAAGGGCTTGTTCTGTCTGAGATGGAAATGCCCTCTCACTACTGTTAATCTTCAAAACAAGTAGGATGCTTTCATTACACCTAAATGGAACTCATGAGGTTATTAAAACAACCCTGCTTTAATTCAGGAGTTCACAAACGGTATCCTCATGAATCACGTTGGAAGTAGGAGGACAAAAATAACAATAAGTGTGTTTTTCCCTGTGATAAACAAAGGAATAAAATATTTGAAAGGTGCATAGCTCACAATGTGCATTAAGTTCTAGGAAATCTTTATCCATCAAGTCATGGAAAACAACACACTTCATTATCCTTCTCTTTTCTCCTCACAAAATCATAATGTAAAGATCAAATTGGGAAATTTTATCCAAATAGGGACATTAAAGAATATTTTGAATTGCAATATTTTATATCCATTTTTACATAAACTAACATTGAATGTTATACATCAAAGCAACTGGAAGTCATTCTCATTATTTCATTCCATTAACTACGAATAAGGCTGATGGGATGGCTCAGCTGATAAAGCACATAAAAACCAGAGTTAGATTCCTCAGACCCCACATAAATCTGGATGTGGTAACATCCTTGTAATTTCATTGTCCTGTAATAAAAGGGAAAGAATTAGAATCTATGAACGCTTGCAGGAAAGCATTCTTGACATCTGTAGGACATCAAGGCAAACAAACAAACAAACAAACAAAAAAGCAAAAGGCAAGCAGGGTCACCTGAAGTTGTCCTCTGACCTCCATAGATCCACAGATGTCCACAGTCACAAAAGACATACAACAGGAAGTATAATGCACGTAATTATTTACAACTGGGAATGGAACATATGTGAATAAATGGTAAGATGAGTTAGTTGCTACATAAAAGACACAAGTTTCTCATAAATGATTTTCCATAATCTTTAAAATATATGGTTTAGTGGAATGCATTGCTTTCCTTTATTTCCATTATTGTTTTATCAAGTAGGGTTATGTTTCCATCAATTTATTTTCAGCAACAATATTAGTGCTTTAACACTTAAGTTCTCCCAGGAAATTAATTCATATAAAATACTTAAATGAAAGTTTTAATGTTTAAATGTTAGGCAGCTAAATATCAATAGAGCACCTAGCTTTGAGGGTGAGTATCTACAATACTTGGAGGGCAGTGTTGTTTTTTTTTTTTTTTTTTTTGTAAACTCAAACTCCAGTTGTTATTTAAGTTTTAGTTTCAGTACAGCACCACCAGTTTTTGTTTTTCTTTATACTATTGTTGATAAAGTTAAACTTTTCATTTGTAGATTTAAATATATTATGATTCTCTTGAAAGAGCTGTTAAAGTCTGCATAGAAGATACTGAGAGAAAGTAATGAAATGTTTTAACTTGGCTTGGGGTATCATTTGATAGAAAATAAAATCTACAATTCATCTTAATATAATGAACTTGGAAAATAATTCTTTCCTTGGACATATAGCTATATAATCTTTATCAAAGTAGCTACTACCATGTGAGTAAAGGAATACTTTGTAACATGCAGGATATGTGCTCAATCAAAGGGGAGAGTTTGATCATCATGCTCTCTTAATAATTTTTTATTATATCAATCTGGAAGTGACTGGTCTTCACAAATGAGAATGCCAGCACAGCCCATAGCTTCCTCATCAAATTATTACTATGCTGTCTTTAACAAGGATCCAACCACATAATTACTAATCAGTGAACATTAGAAATTATTTTACAAAATCCAAGTCTAACACTAAAACATTACATTTCCTTCAAAATTTTCAGTTTAGATGTAAGCACCATATTATTGTTTTAAAAATAAGATGACTATTAGCAGAATAGAGAACTCATGTCTGTAACATGTACGTATATTATTAGGAAAAATAATTTGCCATCTACATGCAACAACTTTGTGCATTTTAAACGTAGATAAATATCTCCAATATGTAGTTTTCTCCTGACCACACTGATAAATGTGCAGTTTGATTTTGAAACATCGTATACTTTAAGATGTTGATTGGTGTTAGCAAGATAGTCTGGAAAGGTGCCAATATCTGAGAAGGCTAAATAGGAAATTCATTAATTATACCCTGTTTACCATTTCATTGTCAACTTGATCATTAAGCTGATCTATCTTGATTGTTCTCATTAGTAGAGAGAGTAAATCATAATACAACTGAAATTATCTGATATATGAAAAGTTCATATCTGTGCCTTTATCAGAAATAAAAAATGCATTGACTTATTGCCACCAAGAATGAAGCTAAGTTTATATTTAAATTTATTATATGGCCTTAATTATTTTTCTTCTAGAGCTTCATTGCTATCTAAATTATTTTTCTGTGAGCACATTTTTATTGAAAACTTTCATACCTATGACCCATTTTTCTTTAGCAAATTGTGTTGATAGACATCTTAACTTTAATTGAATTGCATTTTGGTGTGACTACACTCACCCAGTATGAACTTGCCCTTTGCTGCATGTTATTAAGTATATTAGCCTAAACAGCATTTTTTTTGCATAGACAGCATAAAGGTGCAAAGAAAAGGGAAATATGATTTTTACATAAATGTTTTACGGAATTCTCATTTCAGATTATGACTTAATTACTAACTTTGCATTAAATTGCATACATGGCTAAAAGAGAGTAGGGATATATTTACACTAGGAAGCTCCCCTTGTTAATATTTCAGTTTAAGCACCCATGTCTCCATATCTACCTGTCTTGGGATTCTTAATTCATTGAACTCATACAGCTAATTGACTGTCAGCTTTCCAAGAGAGTTTAAAGATAGTGAGCAGAAGAATAAATAATCCATTTAATAATTATCAGATATGGAACTTCTGAGGTTTATCTTTCACAATGTCTTGCAATAAAACAAGACAAATAAAAGACCCCTTTCTTTTCCTGCAGAACTTAGATCTGGGCAAAGCAGCCATATACAGCAGTGATTACAAGACCAAATCAATTGCTGTTGCTATGAGCTCCCAAAGAATAGAACATTATGACATTATACCTTATATACAAATCTATTATAGAAATATGGTAAGTTTCTACTAAATGTAGAAATGTTTTAGATAGTAGCAAAAGGATACATAGGAGTTAAATCAAAGAGGAATGAATGATGGCTAAAATGTAGGAGAAGTCAGACATCACCAAAAGGCACAAATAGGAAGGAAGTATGATCCATGTAAGAACCTAATAAAAAGGCTATGTGTGACTTAAACAAATAAAACTAAAATACTCCTCTCAATGTATTAAATATCAAATAGAAAAATTCATTTATAGGTGAATATTTTGAATTTTCCTTTAAACACATATCAAATGAAACTTTTCCTGAGTGAAACATTTTTATGGGCTTTTAAAAGAGTGTCTAATGAAAGACTGAAGAATAAAATAAAATCAGAGTATTGATTGGCTCCCCAAAATACATAGACCAATAAGGTCAGTTTTCTTAGTATGTGTTATTGGAGGTCATTTTTAGCTGTAATTCCTTATTGCTACTTTTCTTGTCTCAATTTTGGCATTCATATGCACTGAATATTTAAGTTTGCCCAGTTTATGGAAGGTTTTATACATGTCCTAATCTATGGACATAATCTACTTGTTCATTGTCCAATGCATAAGGATTGCTCTTAGTGGTTCCTTAATGAGTCCCTAGTCAAAGATTGTTTTATATATAAAACACCTGATTTTGCCAATTTCTTTCCTGTATTCCTACAAGATGCAGGAAAATTTAAAGCTCAGGGAACAGTGCATAGGCCAAGAAACAACTCCATAAAAAGATGATATAAAACAAACAATCTCATTTCAGGCAAATTTGTTAAAATCAAATTTTGTAAACTGAGAACCTTTGAAGAGTTTGCTGGGATTTTCAGTTATATAATACAGCTTGATAATGAACTAGACAGAACAGTAAATGAAATGCTTTCAGATACAAAGGGTTGTAAGACAAGCAAATCATAGAAAATAGTTACATGAAACTATACGACAAATATTTAAAGTACCATTTCAATTATTTGGTGTTGTATTGAGAGCTTCTTGCTATTAGAGCATGCTCATTTTAGGCAAAACACACTATTGAAATAATAAGTTTAACATCGTGATTGATGTTTAGTATATATTTTGATAACAAATGCATTGAATATTTTTGAATTTGGGGGTTATGTATAAAGCAACTGTAGCGAGCATTCATGTACTTGTAACCACAAACCAAAATATTCAAGAAGGCTTGCACTGTGTTTGGCTTTTCTGCATAAATGAATTCATACCATGTTCTGGTATTTCCTAATAGCATGAATGAGCCATAAAAGATTTACAAGCTAAGACAAAGTTTAAGAAAATGGCATAATCCATATAATTCATCTAAAAACTATAGATTAAAAGTTTAGCCAATTCCTGGTTTACAACAGTGCTTTGTTGCAAAATCCCATTTATTCTTTTTTCTCAACACTCAGTTATTACTAAAGTCAGTGGTACTTAGCTCCCAGGTCCTTAGCACCAACATTTCCTCTAAAGCTAAGGTGGTGTCTAAGTTCCTAATGAGTTCTGTTATGTTACATTCCTATGGGATTATTCTACTTTCCAGTATTTATAGTGCTTTAGACCTAGATAAGATTCTAACAGTAATTTATTCCACTTCATTAGGACATTTGAATGCTGATGTCTGAGGAGAGGCTATAGCCTGTCCATGTTCATTAGATGTTAATTTTTAGAATCAACACATTTCTGGTCTTGCTAAGGTCCATTTAATAGGAGGTAGTAACCCTAGGCTAATTCTTCATTTGTATGTTCTTTTATAACAAATGATGGAAAATACTGTTTTCTGATGTTTTATTTACACATATAAAGACTCTGTGTGTGTGTGTGTGTGTGTGTGTGTGTGTGTGTGTAATTATAAACTTTATATGTTTTGCTGTTTCAAGTTTGAAACAAAGAATTTTTGAAATAGTTCTGTCAGTTACACTTTTAAGTGACATGGCACATGAGAGAAAGTCTATTCATTCGACACATATAACAAACTCTGGACATACGGCGCTATTCCTCATTTTGAAAGTTTACTTCCAGGGAGAGTGTTGGGGGGTCTCAATTCCTGGAGGTGAGGACCACACTGATATTATTATATTAAAATAAAATAGTTTAACATTGGAACTGAACACAAATAAAGTCTTTAAATATTACAAGCAGATAGTTTAGAAATTCAGTTTGAACACACTATGCGTAACTGATATTTGCTAGCTTAAGAAAAGAGTAAAATTAAAATATTTTATTGTTAGTTAATTAGGACTTGAGAAAAACAAATATAAAATATTCTTGTCTCTCTGTGTAGGAAAAAGAATCTTTAAAACAAATATGGGTTAGTTAGTAATCTTAATTTACACTTTTTGTCATCCAGCAGAAATATGAAGTGAAAAAGAAAACAAATTCTTGTTCTCCAAATAATCTTCTCCAAATCCTAACACAGGAGATTGGCTTTACCTACTACCCCTGCATTAATTTCCTCAATATAAGTTATGACATGTAAAATGTTATGCATGTTTCATATTCATTATTATATATTATTGTAATTAGCAATACTAAAATATTGACATCATGATTTTGCATGTGTAATTAGGATTTATACTATCCCTGGTGTTATGATTTGGGCTGTCTTTTAATTCTACTTGATCATGAGCAATCAGGATAATACTGACTTAGATTAAATAAAATGGATACTTGCAGTTTATAATCTACACATGGAATAAAGTTAATATCAGAGATTTATGCAATGTTTCTAGTTAAAGAAAATTATAGAAAAAGTGTTCATTGTTTAATTGCTATTCAGTCTAGTCTACAGATTTATCCTTTCTAATTCATATATCACTGTTATCTGTGTGAGTTGTGAGTCTCTCTGGATATATTAACCACATGATGAGTAAGCCTTATCCCCAACAATAGATAACCAACAAAAAATGAACTCAATTCTATTTTTATAGACATTTGTCACATATTGTTATGTTTGTGTTATGGTTTCCAATTTTGTGTTCATTTGTTTTTATTTGTTTGTGTGTGTGTTTCTGAATGTTGATGGCATGGGGAGGTGGGGAAATCAGGGAGGAGTTATGGGAGGGAAAACCATGATTAGGATATATTGTATAAAAGCATTTTTCAATGAAAAAAAAGAAACATAAAAATAAAAGATTCTCAATCTTTCTGTTAAAAATAACAATATTAAACAATAATAGAATATTAGACTTGAACAAAACTAATTCTGACCTGGTTTTGGGAACAGGGAACTTTCAGAACTAGTTATTAGAAATAAATAATGATACTTTTTTTTTTTTTTTTTTTTTTTTTTTTTTTTTTTCGAGACAAGGTTTCTCTGTGTAGCTTTGCGCCTTTCCTGGGACTCACTTGGTAGCCCAGATTGGCCTCGAACTCACAGAGATCCGCCTGCCTCTGCCTCCCGAGTGCTGGGATTAAAGGCATGCACCACCACCGCCCAGCAATACATTCTTTTTGCAAACAAATAAGTATATAGCTACTAATGTTTATAAATCTCCATACCTTTAACTCATTCTGTAGCAGGGCTTGGTCAGCTATTTCCACTGAAGTACAAATGCTGTAGTGTTTTATATTGCAAACAGAGTTCAGACTCAGCTACAACTTGCTGATTATCTTTCACTCTGCTTTAATGACCACAATGGCAGATTCCATTAAATTTGTCTTTTTTTCCTTTAGAGTTTGATATGAAATTGCTAGGGAAGTAAATATATACAGAGTAGTAACTAAGCTACTTTAAATTTGTATCTTAAGCATTAGAAATTCCCAATTTTCTAAGACAGAGATGGAAATAAGAAACCAAAATGCAATACCTTTGTCTGGTCAGTCTTGTGGTCTCCTATTCATGTGTAGAAGACTTAGCGTGGCACCAAGTGTGGACTACACTGGCAGCACAAAGATGGATGTTGGCTGAATTTTGTAAGAAGATAAAGCTTGGTAGATTTAACACGTGTTTTGTGGCTATCCAAAAGAAGTTTCATCTTTTTCTATTCAACCAGAGCTGTGCTTCCCAGAACGTCTGGAGACTGTGTTTCTTATGGACAGTCATCTAGGATATGATGTCAATGACATGAGCCACAAGTTGTCTGACTTCACCAACAGGAAGCAAAACACTACTTCCAACATGGAGTTTTAAAGTACATCAATTTCACACCATCTATACCCTGCTATATCTCTTAACTGTGCTTTTATATTGTAGGCAGAAAAACATGCTTACTTCTTATTCAGAATTCCACCAGAGAACTGAATGTCAACTACTGCATGCTGCCAACTACTCTACATTGCAAATATCTCAGATCTCTTAAACGTTTCATTTGGGCTTTTGTCTTAAAAATAGTTTGCAGCCAAAGCATTAAAGTTACTGAATTCCCAACTAGGTACTAGATACCAAACTTCTTCCTTTTTTCTAGTTACAGACTTTTGTAGATGGGACAATGAGAAAAGCATATATATTAATTTGGATACTAAAAGTAATTTTGGAAAGCAATGACCTTAAATATAAGTAACAGCAGTAGCCAAAGGAATTCTGAAAAACAAATTAGTGCCAATGATAGTGCCATGCCCAATATGAAGTAGTGAAAAAAATCAATAACTATTTAAAATCTGAATTGGTAATTTCATATTACTTTTCTTTACAAAAGCTATGCCTGCACAAACACAGAGATTTTCCTGATGCTGGTGTAGAAGGGTGGTTAAATTTCCTATCATTTTCTTCTTCTGTAGAGATAATTGCAGTGTTATAGTTAGCAGATATATACTACTCTAGAAAATTTCTTTCAAAGACCATCATTGCTGTATAATTCACTCATTTCTGTAATTCTAGGTGCCTGTTATGGAAATTATTTATATACATCTAACAAAATACTTATTTTACAATACAAAGCAGTTTTTTTTTTTATCTGAAAAAAACTACACATTGTTTTTCAACACCCAGAAAGGATGTCCTAAAGAAGTTTAGGAATTAAGTCAAACCAGATGCTCTACTTCAAGTATAAGGAGCTGCCATAATATTATAAATCTGTCTCTTTGCTTCTATTTAGAAGCCTCTAAGAACTACAGTGAACTAATTACTGCTGCTCGAGGCACTGTAATCATCCCATGTACAGACTCAGTACAGAATAACACAATAAAATTAATCTCTTACATATGTAAGGGATGTGCTATTAAAGAAAGCAAATAAAGCTTTCTGCAACCTTATCCTTTATGTTTTGGTAAATTTGAATTATTTAATATTAAGTTTAGTGATTGATTGATTTAATATCTCATTCTTGACTGCTAAAATATTAAAACCAAGTTCAGTTTTATATACTCCATTGTCTCTATTAAAACGCCTTGAGTAAAAGCATAGAATTAGAAAATGGCTCATTTAATATCCTCACCTTAGTGCAAACACTTGAAATAGGTGATAATAAGTTAAGGAAATATTAACATAGATTATTTTTTTATTTTGGTTTTAGAGATTTTTTTTAATGTTTGTCAGTTTGTTTGATTTTGTTTTATTTTAAATCTAGGGCTTGCTATATAGTTCAAGCTGACCTTGAATTTTCAATCCTTCAATCTCAACTCATAGTTGTTAATATTATAGATGTAAGTCTCTTCTTTGCCTAAGCAAAATGACTATTGCTCAGTTACTATGCCTGATAAGACAAGAAAAGAACAAAAAAAAAAAAAAAAAAAAAAAAAGAGCCACTTCCTTTTTTAAACCCTCTGCATTAAACCTAATGGTTCCCAGGGTTTTAGTTTGATATTTTTCAATATCCTAATCCTGTTTAGAAACCTGAAGGGAATCAGTAATTTCATCATGGAAGAGTCTATTCAAACTGTCTAAAATCATGAACTTGACAATTTAATTTTGTCATCTTTCCCTGCTTAAATTGTTTTTGTTCATATGTGCAACTGGCATGGGATACATTAAAATTACAATTATTTGAGGCATTTGTATGCAATAATCTTTTGCTTAGAAGAAGGCACTAGGAGTTTAGATAGAGTTTTCAGTGGCCAGAGAGTTATTGTCATGGCAGTTGAAGCTCTGAGCCATGGAGAGCCTCAGTTGGCCTTTGTAGGTCTGTGCTGACAATGGAAAGTGACTAGAAACAGAGACACTCCTACTAACCAGATTTGGACTTCTAACACTACATCCTCCTAAATGAAATGGGATATTTCAAAGAATGATTGATTTTAGAATGTGTCAAGAAAGCCAAATCTGTGTTCTGAAATATTTCATTTTTGTGGTACTAAATAGCAAATACAAGTAAGCTTCTAAATATGACCCCTAATGTGTTTGTTAATTCCAGGTATCTTCTCTCATGGTTTGTCTAACCTCATATGTTTTTACCCTTCCTCTTTCTGGAAATTATTTGTTCTTCTTTTCATAGTTTCATTAAGAATAAATTCTCTTGCATAAAATATTCAAGAGGCCAAGTGGTGGTGGCGCATGCCTTTAATCCCAGCACTCAGGAGGCAGAGGCAGGTGGATCTCTGTGAGTTCGAGGCCAGCCTGGGCTATCGAGTGAGTTCCAGGAGAAGTAAAAAAGCTACACAGAGCAACCCTGTCTCAAAAAAAACTAAATAAATAAATAAATAAATAAATAAATAAATAAAATATGAAATTGCCACATCTTTGGGTATAACTATGACTAAATATGTGCTTTGTTTATTGACTAATTATACTTTGTGCTAAGAAGAATATATGGTCTGTGGTATAGCATGTGTGTGTGTGTCTATGTGTGTTTATGTGAGTGTAACATGATTGTATGCTTGTGTGTTCCCTAATCATGAAGAAAACTGAACCCAAGTAGCTTTTCACTGAACCTAATCACATTATTCCTTCCAAAAACATTATATGTTTTCATGTCATTTCATGCTTGAGATCATGATGATATTTAGTAAATCTACATACGTAATTAATGCACATACATTGTAGTTTATTTCAGAATTTGTCTTTGATGTTATACATTATCTGGATATAAGCAAATGCATTAATATATTAAAATTAACTATGAGATAAATTCTGAGGAATATTTGTTAAGTGACTTTTCAATTGTAAAGCATCATAGAGTGAGCCCATACAAATGTTGCAAATGAGTTTTTAATGTTTAACCTGGCATCTTGATGGAAGCAAGAGACACGGCAATCACAAGAAATGTGGGATTGTTTGAGATGTAACAGCATACTACTTAAATAAAGTTATATATTTAAATAAAAGGAATATGCTCTATTGCAATGATAGAAATTTAAAAAAAACTAGTAAATGCGAAAAGTAGTAATAGAGTAGTAATTTGTTATCATTCCTTTATTATATGTCATGTGAAAATACATATGATGTACTTCTATATAACTCAGAGTAAAGTGGATTTTTTTCATGCCATCATCACTACAAAACATGAGTAATTCCTCTATTGATGCTACAATAGCTGCATGCATTGGGCAATAGAAACTTTTCATATAATTTACAATCTTAAGGAACCACTGTCATGTATGTAATTTTAATAGGTCATAATATTATTATGATTTCACTGTTGTCATAGAGTGACTTTTTTACTCTCTTAGCAATCATCTGGTTTATCTATTTTTTTTCTGGGTATTAGTTTTCACAATAAATTGCGATGTTTAACATCAAAATGCTTTCTCTATAACATAAACGTATTATTTGAATCCATTGGCATATTTAAAGAATATGTAGAATGTTTTAAATTACTTCATAATGCAATAACCATATGACTTTAACTGTTTCTGAAACAATATCAGTTTCCAAGCAACAGCATGTTCAGATATATCTCTTTTTATTCTCCATTGCAGTGTATGGGGTTAAAAATTAAAATTTAGCTTTAGAAATAGGAGTAATTTTTCTGTAGGTGGTGCTTCTAGAGCCTGTGATAATTATGTAGTAAATGAGCAGATGAGCTGTGACTTATTTTGTGAAGTATTTTTCCAACTTTCAAATGTATTTTAGGCAGAAGAAAACTCAGTATTATACTAAAAATGCATAATGTTTACATTGACACCTTGATACTCTCTAGAGACAGACTTAGAAATATATATCTAGTAAGTCTGAATGTTTATATTCAAGACTTTTCCATATTTTTCTGAAAAGATATATTTCTGTTTAATATATATTTAATATTTTCTGATGATATTCTAAATATAAAAATAGAATAATGTAGTGTCATCATCTGAAATGAGGTATGGACATGTTCCCAATATGCAAGTAATTCTCTCCAAGAAAGATATGGGAAACATGTAGTAACACAAAATGAATTTATGTTGTGTGCCTTTCTGCTCAGGACTAAAATATTATAAAATACTCTTCAGGCATAGCATATTCTTTTTTCTATTTTTAAAAGGTAGCATTTTGAATGCATTTCAGAATTAACATGTTTAACAATAATTAAATTATTTAGTTAGAACTCTTTTAACATAACCTTCTGCAAGTTTTAACAGTTGTGTCTCTTGTTCACAATATCCTGGCAGCAAAATTGTAAAGCATGAATGAAAGAAATTAGCAGTCTGATTCTCCAAAAAAATTTAGCATCCTCTGTTCTTGTATATTAATATGTCATATTATTCTGGGCTCCAGTAAACTGGGGAATGGTGTTTGCCATGCCGATAGCAGCAAGGGCCAAGATGACTCCCGGTGAATTTGCAAGTATGAAGGACTCATCCCTTGTCACACAGAATTTGTCATAGCCTCTGTTGCCGTGTGGTGATTAGCACCTTCCTTACAGTTATCAAATAGTCTCTGATTCCTTTTACACAATAATATAGTGATTGAGATTATAGAGAGTTTAACCCTATGACTTTTCCATTTACTAATTTATTTCAGCTACTTGAACCACAGGCACAATTCCATTGACATGATTATGAAACAGGCTAAAGAGTAAACTTGAAGCTTCAGAAGTCATCTTCATTTAATGACAAGTAGAATCCATATATATGCATCAAATACATATCAAAGTTCTACTCATTGTCCAGCAGTCATAGACACATTTTTTTTAATGACGCCAAGTTGAGGCTCCTATCCTGGGATACTTATTTTCAGAGGAAACATAGTATTTAATTATGTTAATTACTTTCCACATCGTTGTGGCAATATACTTGTTGTTGGCAGAAGCAACTGAAAGAAGCAAGGATTTTCTTTGGATCATGATACAGAGGATGTTTTCACCAAGGCCAAGAAGTAATGGCATGATATGTGGCACCAGGAAGGTGAGGTAGTGGTCTCTCATATTCTAATAGACTTAGAAGCAGAGAAAACAAACTGGAAACTAAAATGGATATAATTTCAGGACCACTCTTCTCTACCCGATTCAGCCAGTAACGCTCCCTACTCTCCAAAGGGTGGAAGCACCACAGTAGCACCGCAAACTGGGGACTGACCATTCAAGACGTTGGCCTGTAAGAGACAGTTTAGATTCAAGTCAAAGAAACAACTTATAAAATATGTAAATAAATGACGTATTGTTGAGATATATAACCGTCATTGGATTTCTATCATGTATTACTACAGAGTGTTAGACATCAGTTCACCATTTACAAGATTCTGCCTCTATTTTCACATTATTTTTTTGGGGAAAATTAATGCTATGAACTGACATATATTTCTATCTTGATCTCATGAGTAGAACTTATCATCCAAAGGTCATACCACCATAGGGTCCAAACCTCACTTCCCTCTTGTATTACTCTTCTTTGAAATTCTTTTTTTAGTTCATAATTTTTTTTTGTTTTACATTTTTTACACCAATGTAACAAAAAGATGGGAGGTGGCAGTGGCTAACAGTGTATTTATGCTTATAAATGGGAGAGGGGAGGAAGACGGGGCCCAGGCGAACAAGAACCACAAGGTCTCTATGGAAACGTCATGGAAAGCAGGCCTTGGAGACAGAGGAGGGTGGTTATCAGGCTTTATTCTTGGGGAGAGCAATGGCGCTGCATGGTCAATGCAAACTGAGAGGGAGAGGAAGAGGGAGAAGGAGCAGAAGATGAGTTTTCTAAGAAAGGAATCTAACGAGTGCATGATTACTTAACCAATCAAAAACTCGTCATTTCAGCTTTACTGTCTCAAACTATGGCCTCTTAGCATGCCTAAAGCGATTTTAAAGTCTTTATAAGCACAAATTGAGACCATCCAGTTCTAAGAGAAGAAAGGAAAGGGCCCACTGGGAAGATGCTGAGGTTTGGAGAAATTACATAACTTCTTAAACTTCACTCAGGACAGACAAGAGGAATAGTCATTGATGAAATGTCCTTATCTAATTGATTGGAGCTTGCTGCACCTTAGCACGTTGTTTTCATATAATGTTAAATGGTGAAGATGGTTGACTACATGTGTGTGGAAGTAAAGAGGTAAGGAAAAGAAATAGAAAAAGTTGTAATTTCTTAATTCTAAGGTTGACACATAACAAGACTTAATCACATACTCCCAATTATACCATGAAATGATTACTGGAAATGATTGGTCATGGGTCTTCTCAAAGTATGAATCTTATGTGTAGCTTAAATGATCAGAAAAATGGTAATTTCTTCTATTTCTGCATCAAGGAAGGGAGGGTCCTTTATAACAGATATATTTACTAATAATACCTTTCTCCATATAACCATGTTTTTACATTTTAAAGTTGGTTGATAAGCCAAAGGGAAACTTTCAAGATTCTCATAGAAAACCTCCTGTAATATAAAACAGACTTTTAGGACACCTTAGGAAGGATAACTAACCAACTCCCCTATACAAATTTCAAGTACGATGATTGAATGTGTGCACTTGAGTAGTCAAGATCACTACACAATGAAGTGGTTGAAGAGGTAAATCTCCATTGACAAATATTTCTCTATGGTCTCCAAAGAGTAAAACTTGTGAATATGCTTCTAGCATGCTGTAGTTATATATAAACAATGGAAAGTTTTATAAAAGAAGATAGTACTAAATGGTGTCCTTTACTTCTAACCACCCTAAAAGCCATTCTGAAAAATCACTCAACCTACAATTCAATTGGAAAAGTCTTAACATGTCCCTGTTGCTATGAAAACAAAATCAATTTCTATAAACTTATGAGTTATTTAGTAATTTGAAAATTGTTTATCTCTTACATCCATTTTTAATATTTTAGTCCATTTTTGTTATATATATATATATATATATATATATATACATATCATATCCATGTCTGTATGATCTATATATCTATATCTATACAGCTAACCTGTTCAGTCTCTGTATTGTTGCTTGTATGTATATGTTTACCTGTGCTGAACATTTGGTATTGGATAACCAATTGGTGTGCTCTACCCTTTGAAAGACTCTTTTCTTCCCTCTCTCAGTTTTTCTTAGTTGCCTGTAGGTCTTTATATGATGGAGGCCTCGTGGGCTACCCTACCACCATTTGGCACATCTGTTGCTGTCCTTGTTCAGCTTATGTTTAGGCAGTTATTTTGATGAGACTTTATGGAAGTAACTTCTGGCCTTTCTAGGAGATACAGTGTAACAGACAACTCCCTGGACCTCTGGAGCCTGCATCCTTTCTACCACCTTTCTCACAAGATTCCCTCAGCGTTGGGTCCAGGAGTTGTGCTGTGGTGTATCCATTGGGACTGGAATCTACTAATCTGCATTTTTGTGGATTTTGTAGTGGTCTTTGTCTGTTGCAAAGAGAAGTTAGAAACGGAGATGATGGTAAAAGAATAGTAAGGATGTCTTAACAATTAATAAGGACTTATATTTTTAAATATCTACCTCAAATCCTATCATATGTGCAAGTCTATATATGTATATGTAGTTGAAATGAAATTTTCTCATCTGGGATGACAATGTTTTCCCTTTGAACAAAGATGAGCTAGTAAAAACTCCAATTCCAAAAATGTGTAGCCTATTTTGAATTGTTAGTCACTGTTGTCCAAGAGATTTCAAACATATGACAGGCTATTGCTATTGCCTGTATTTTTCTTTCCCCTGTGAAACAGAAGGCAAGTCCCTATTACTGAAGACACCATGCACCACTCACAGAGGGCCAGCAGGTCCCTGAGCTGGAATTGATTTGAAAGCCTCCTCCCTAAGGACTAATTTTCATGGTACAAAATGTTACCAGTTATTTTTTCTAAGGAGGGACATAAAAAACTGTCCTGCCCAGCTATGAAGCCTATGAACCACAGCAATGGCCAGCATGGCATAGTAACAGTAACCCTTAGTATGTCTTTGTGCACACATGCCTTTGTGTTAACCAAAACCTCTGAAATTAGATTCAACACCTGCTGACAGAGGGAAATTATTCCTGGTACTGGAACACAGACAGCTACTTAGGGCTACTGAAGTCCTAGATCTTGGGAGAGAAGCTACAACCATCACTTTAATAAAACAGTAAAATCCCTAACTACATTTAAATATTTGTCCTTATAACCACAGATAAGTATAGTCCTCCTCATCAAGAAAACTGATACATTAACATAATTGCAGAGATTTTTTTTTCAGAATATCAAAGCTAGTAAAATTTAAAATTCTGTGTCTTATAAAATTTTCAAATGCTAATATTTTAAGTGCATAATTGAGCAAAGGACATGTATGGTAAGGGCACTATCACAGTTGCTTCAGTCATGGGAGAGGACAAAAACCCTTCAAGGCTGAGGAAATGGAGTCAAGTTTTTTTTTTTTTTTAATGCAACCTAGCTTCTTAATAGTAGGATGAGGTTTTATTGAAAGCCTTTCCAACACTGTCTGTAGTCAGCTGTGGGCAGCAAGTGTATCAACATGCAGTTCATTGTGTGCTTGTTTGTGTTCTTTTTCTTTGTGCATGTGTTTGCTAAATGCTGTCCCTGAAAGGCAACACATGAGTTTTATTTTCATCTCTGTGTTAAGTATCTTCTGTGACTCACCACAGGTCATACCTTCCCTAAAAAGCCTTCTCTAAACTTTGAAGATTCAAGAGATGACCTTCTTTAGTGTTACTAAAATATGCTTTGTAAAACTTGACTATTGTTCCATTTTTACTTTGAGCAAATACAGCGCACTCATGTCCCATGCTACATTGAACTTAGTCCTTCTTTTTAGGTTCCTGAGTTGTAAACATTAGTTTTGAGGCAGGTGTTACACTGTAAGGAGGCTGGCCAAGAGTTCACTAGATAGATATTCCAGATCTCCTCGACCCCATCTAGAGCTGGTAATACAGATATGAGTCACCATTCCTGGATGCTGTTGGTTTTCTTTATGCAAGCTTTAATCCTTCAGTTTTCTCAGTCCGTTAATGTTGACATTTTGAATACTAGAGTTTGCAAATAGAACTTCTTTCTCATATATTTTGATTATAGTTTGCCCTCCTTAATTCCTCCAAGTTCCATCTGACCTGCCCTCACATCCAGATCTACCCTCTTTCTGTCTCTCATTAGAAAGCAAACAGGTTTTTAAAAGATATAAATATATGAGATATTTAAAATCTAACAAGTGGTGAAAACAAGGAATTCTTTATTCACCTACATTTTGAACACTGAAGTTGCCAGACATTTTATCTCAAGGATAGGAAGTTTTAGATCATGGCATCTGAGTATAATACAAGTTTAGCATGGTTAATTTTGTAGATTTGAACTCAAATGTGTGTCAAAATACAAATGCAATAACCAGATTCTGGAAAATAAGCACCATCTTTTTTTTTAACTAAAAAGAAAAACTAGCAACCATTACTTCATCCATAATTTCTAAAAATTATAGTTGTGAGTAACTTTTTTAGTTCAGAATTTCCTTTTGTTTTAAAATTTAAGGAGTCATTTATCTGATGTTTTCATTGGTAAAATCTGCATCATTTTGCCAGGCAGTGCTGACACACACCTTTCATCCCAGCACTTGGGTGACAGAGGCAGATGGATATCTTTGAGTTCAAGGTCGGCCTGGTCTACAGAGTGAGTTCCAGGACAGCCAGAGATACAGAGAAAAATCAAAGAAACTCTGTCTCACAAAAACAAAAAGTAAAAACCAAAGCAAAACAAAACAAAAGATCCATGTCATTTAACAGAGAACAGCAGACAATCACTCTATGATTACTTTCAGAAAATCAATGCTGGACATACTTTACTTATTTTATGAAGCCAGTGCTAACTTAATGCTAAGATTTTGTCAAAGCACCTCATGCAAATTACAGAC
Source organism: Peromyscus leucopus (assembly GCF_004664715.2). Classification (NCBI taxonomy): domain Eukaryota; kingdom Metazoa; phylum Chordata; class Mammalia; order Rodentia; family Cricetidae; genus Peromyscus; species Peromyscus leucopus. The sequence continues at coordinate 58,829,803 of NC_051066.1, forward strand.
CAGTATTGCATTGTTACTAACATGGTTAATAAAATATAATAATTTCATACATTAACAAATGAAAAGATAATGCTAATGAGTCAATAGTGATTGTATTTGTCCATGAACAGAGGGTTGATTTAACACACCATAGTCATTTAGCATATCTTACTAGATTAAGACATGTGAACATCTCAATATAGAAATCGAATGCCCCAATGTTTATCTATGAAAATATATTGGAAATGCTAGGTATAGATGAGCTGTTCATTATAGTCAGAAAGGATATGAATAAAAAGCCCATGGCTTACATCAAATTTTAAATGAAATCTGCCTTACTTCCTCCTGACTCTGGAATACAGTCAAAATCCTTAATTTTGAGATTTTCATCTCATATAATATTTGGTAATATAAATTATTAAATAACTGATATCTGAAATAGATATGAATCTCAAATTGTCATGCTAATAATCAAAGGTTTCATAAAAGTATAATCCCTAGTGACAGAAGGTCAATCTGTGATTGATTGGAACCATACATAGAATCATCTAAAATTAGAAATAATAAATTACTAACAGTGACAGAATTTTATTGTATCTTTATTGAAATGGTGATGAAAAGCTGTACATGTTTACAAAACTCACAGATATGTGTTCTTTAAATGAATACAATTTACCATAGTCAGATTATACAAAATCCTTATTTGAAAAAGAGGGCACATTGCTTTTACAGTATGACGTACATAGACTTACAAACTACTGAACTTAATAGCAACTTCCACTACAAAGTCAGCAACTATTTCTTAAGCACTAAGGATTTAACTACTGTGAAAGTTTCTGGTATGTGTCTTAGCTTACACATACTATTTTCACCAATTTACTTGAAGCATCCACATTAAATAATAATTACTTTCTTCATCATAGATGAGATAATCTGTTTACAATAGGCTTCCTACTTTTGTAGATTACCTAGGATTAGAAACAAAATACTTACCTTTTAATGTAAAATAAATATCCAGCCTTATAGCTCTGCTGGGACATTTCAGTGAGAATCTCAATTATTTGATACATTTTATAATCTCATATGTTATCACTAAACTCTTAATATTTGTCTTTTCAGTAGACCTGGCTAAGACTGTCTTCAATTGAAAAACTATTTTTAAAAAAACCTACAAATTGAATGTCTGTAGGCCACACTATCTATTTATGTGAACTTATATTTAGTTATGTGAGGCAATGTTTTTAGTGTTTTTCTTTATGAAGTTGTATTCATTATGTTTTTGAGTTTCTTAACTTCATTTCTTACACAGGAATGAGTATTGTTTCCTTTTGTTAATTCTTCACCTCTCCCAGGTGCCCTCAGACATCTCAACCCAACACTCAAATCTCCTCTTCTTTGTGTTTTCATGTGAGCAGATATTGTCCTGTTTATTGAATCCTAGACATGCTAGATTGGATGTATTCATCACTCTGTAACAAAAAGAAGGTGCTGTGCATTTGCTTTCAAACATCTCTTTTTATTTTATTCATTTTTTAGTTCAATGTCCTCTTGAAATAAATTACACAGATTTAAAATACGGCCTTAGATTATAATAAACAAAAGAAACATAGAAGATGGCACATTCCCTTAGATTATAAAAAAAATGAAATAAAATATAGACATAAGATAGGACATTCCATTAATTTCTATGCCTTTTTGTCCACACCCATCTTTATTGCAGGCATATGGAAGCCAGCTGCTTACCAAGCCAAGATTCACAAGTAACTTTGGAACTATTCTTAATTAATTCCTCCTACTACCTTTCCCTAACTTATAACAACAATTTAGGCTGAACAATTACGGAAGCTTCTGTGTGTCCAGGATAGAAGGAGTGTAAGGAATACACAATTTGGGCATAGATGCAGACACATAGATAAACACAATCACACACACATACACACACACACACACACACACACACACACACACACACACGATTCTATAGTCTCAATTCCCATTACATTCCCATGTTCTAACCAATTAAGACTCATTGTATGGTAAAATCCAGAAATTTTACCATGATGGTAGTCAGATTTTTCTGTGTGGTGGTGGGTTGCACCTTTGTTTCAGACAACATGGACTAATGTGAATTTAATATGAATTCTTCCAGTCATTGTGGTACCCTCCTTTAATCTGTGCACCCAGGAGGCATAGGCAGAAAGCTATCGATGAGTTTTAGACCTACATAGAAGCTGCATATGGATACCAGGCCAATTAGACACTGTCTCAAAAATGGAATTAATATAAATAAATATATTTACAACTCCAATAATAAACACTACATATTTCTAGAATGCTAACCTTCAATGAAAGATTGTAGATGCAAAAACCTACATTATAAAATATAATGTATTTTGAGATGGTATTAAAGATTTAAAAAAGAAAAATGTAAGGTAAAGCCCTGACATTTATTTTCTTTTAAGTCTTGAAAATTTGCTTTTAATATTTAAATTTGTTTTCTTTATATGATAAAGGCTAGCAAGTCATAATTTAAGCAAAGATATTGTGTAACAGACAGAATACAAGTCTACTTCTGTTTTCTCATTTGTTAGTAAAACTGTCTTGATCAAGCCATGTAAACATCTGGAACCTGAGACTTCTTCCTAGTGAATGAGAACAAATAATTTTCTTGTACCTTTTCTATCATGGAGATGTAATGAAGTGTGTGAAGTTTCTTCCTGATGAATTTATACCTAAGAGTAAATAGGGAACCTACCCAATATAGAAGATATTATTCACTGAATTATGTCAGCATTACATTACATTTATGATAAACAATTCTGGCAAAATGAATTTGCTTTATTCCACATTACAAATAATAAAACTATGTTGATAAATATATTGTCTATTCTCATAGCAAAGAATATAGAATTGAGAGACTCATTATGAACAGACATGATTTTGCACACATGTGATCTTTACACCACAGAGTCTAAGGTAAAAATATCTATAGCATAAGGTCACTTTTGGCTACAAATAAAGTTTATGGAAAAAATTATCCATGCCAATTTACTTCTATTCTTCTAATCTAGATACTACACATTGAGAAGCTACTGTTGTTTAAAAAGCAGGGTATTCCATAATTCTCATTGTACAGTTAATATCTACAGATAAAATTCTCTGTGTCTATGTGTAACTTTACTTATATACAAACACAGATAATTTTTTAAGAAGCAATAAATAAGAAAACAAATGAAACGGAAAAAAAGCATTTCATTTCAACAGTTGACCATATGAGTTCACAGAATTTAAGAGCATCCTTTGAAGGCTAGGCCTTAATGGATAAAATATTTGCTCTACAAATGTGGGGACCAGAATGTAAGTTCCTGGAAGCTCTGTGAGTCTAAATGAAGGTGCACACATCTGTAATCCCAGTATTTGTACAGGAAGATGGCAAGTGGAGACAGATAAAACCCAGGACACTCATATGCCAACTAGGCTGGTAGATGCAGCAACAAACAAGATCCTGTCACAAACAAGGAAAAAGATGGGGATTTATATCTGGGACTGTTCTCTGGCATGCACAATTGAGTTGTAATAAGTACACACCCATATACACTAATACACACACAAGATTACAAAAAAGTTCATTGTATGAAACAGGGGTATAGCAGCAAGATGAATGAAAAGTATGTCAGGCAAAACTACTTACATTACTAGAGAGGTTCTTTTTGAAAACTATATGTCTGAGTTTATCTGTGTGTGGGTATATGCACGTGAAAGTGGTATTTGATGAACCCTGCAGACCTAGATTCCCATGGAACTGGAGTTCCAGGCAATTGGCAGCCTCTTATCATGAGTGCTAGGAATCAAACTTGAGTTCTCTGCAAGAACTCAACCACTGAACCCATTCAAGCCCACTATTTTATAATAAAGTTCTCATCTACCTTAAAATACTCTTCAAGTATATAATATTGATTCATTTTATTCAATTGGTGAGTATAGAATTTGGAATTTTTTGACATTTTTTTCTTTAAAAAAGCAAATAATAAAATTGATATGCCTGATATTATTGTTAAGTGATAAGGTTTTAATCATTAACAGGAAGGTAAAATTCTGTGAAGGACATAAAGACCACAGAAAAACAACAAAACATGCCACACATATGATAGTTGCATGGTAAAATTCAATTTTTTAAAGCTGATATGCATTATAATAATATATCAATGAAAAAGCAACATTGAATGTTTTGCTTGAAGAATTGTTTAAATAAAGAGCTGTTTCATAAGTGTAGTTGAACTAGTTGCAAAATATAGTATAAAAGGCACAAAAATCATCCTGGCTATTTGTTAAATAATAAAATGTGCCGGGCGTTGGTGGCGCACGCCTTTAATCCCAGCACTTGGGAGGCAGAGCCAGGCGGATCTCTATGAGTTCGAGGCCAGCCTGGGCTACCAAGTGAGTCCCAGGAAAGGCGCAAAGCTACACAGAGAAACCCTGTCTCGAAAAACCAAAAAAAAAAAAAAAAAAAAAAAAAAAATAATAAAATGTGCAAGTGTATGACAGCTTCAAGTTCTCTCTCTCTCTCTCTCTCTTTTAGCTATAACTTCATTAAAACTCATACTAGTCTCCAATATTTGAGCTCTTCTAGTAAACATGTTATGTAAGGGAAGGCAAGACAAATTCTTGCACTACATGAAAGTCTTTTAGGCATGTGGAAAACGGAAACTGCGCTGTTCAAAGAGCCTTTCAACGACTTCTTAGCTTGCTTTTTATAAGCTACAGAAAAGGATGATATCAGGGAAAGGTGTTAGACTGATATGTATTTCCTTTTTTATTATTCAAGTCTCTGATGTTTAATATTGCACCACACTGGGGCAGCAGTCAGCAAGATAAGTTGTCTGAAAAAGTCGATCAGGAGTGTGTGGCATTGAGCTTTGGCTTCAAAGACTAAAAGTCACATCATATTTTCTGTCTTCACACATTTGGATTCAAAATCATCATCTGGGTGGAATTTAACTGTGAGAAGCCAACACATGCACACTTTTAGATCATCCAAAAGAATTTAGTGTCAAGTCCACCTCTAACATCCTGTGACTGGCATATACATATTTAGAGAAGATAATTATGTATACTTACATTTAAAACTAACAAAAAAAATCACATAAGTTTCTATATTTTATGTTTTATCTCTGTTTACTTGCATTAAGATAATTCATATATTTTTGCATGGTACACCTTCAATTAAAATGTTTATTCTACTTTGAGTATCTGTGCTATCAACAATTTAGGAATGTAAAGAGAGGAAGCCCCAAGGCACACCTATCACATTAACCATATGTTTGTTTTTCTTTGGTCTTTCCTGTAAGTTTTAGTGTTTTATACATAGTGGCTATATTACTGATTTTGAAAATGTTTCAAATATATATTTCCTCAACACTGTTGATACTTTTGTAATAATTGTCTGTTTTACATCAAAGATGTTATTAAAGATATACACTGTATAAATACTAAAATGATGCAAACACTTGTCTCTAGCATTTTTCTAAGAGTGTAAAAAGGACAATGAAATCAGTTTATAATATAGACAGTATACATGAGATTTTGTTTTGCATAGGGGATAATGTGAATTGCTTTTACATATTCATTTTTGGTATACTCATTTATGCTTTATTGACAAATAAAGTTTTCATGTGATAGTAGTTGAAAATGTACCGACAGTAATCTGTTAGAGGAGTGTAGTATCCAGAGTGTATAACAAGCAGTGAACCAGGACTCTGACATAGTTAAAAAGATGTGAAACTTTTTATTTCTTTAAGTTACTGGAGTTTGAGATGAATTTTTTTTTAAATTTTACTTTTATTGTTTTAATTACATGTTCGTGCTCCTTAATGCAGTGTTTGAAGGCCTATGCCATTGGAGCCTCTTGGACTTGGAGTTACAGATGGTTGCAAGCTACCCAGTGAGGGTTCTAGGAACTGAACTTAAGTCTTCTGCAAGAAGAGTACATGCTCTCAACCACTGAGCCATCTCTCCAGCCAGAGAATGTTCATACACAGTGGAATTTTATAGTTACTTCGTTCCAAATATGTTATAATGAAAGATCATAAAAATCTCATATTTCTTTAATTTCATGCTGACACAGTGTTTCCCAAATGCTGTTCCTTCTTCCTGTGTTCAGTGCACTTCTATCTTTTGTTTTTTCCTCATCATTATGACATCATGAAAATAATAAATGAAGTCATTTGTTTGACAACATACAATATCCAAATGTTTTCAGTAGATTTTTTAAAATAAAATTTAAACATTCATATTCATAATTTTCTGAGAATTTAAATGTATATATCTTATATCCATAACATGAAGCCACTTTCAATATTCTCAAACATCATCTAAGTAACAAAAAATGAAAGCAATTTCCTTTGGTTTTGAATGATATATTAGGTATTATTCTATATAATTAATACAATATTATTACTTAGCTAAACAACTGAACTTTATTAGATTATTTTCATTTACTTTTTTGCCATTAGATAATTTAGCCCATATAGTAGGTGTGCCATTTTGAATTGCAAAAATATAAGAGAAATTAAGTATGCAGGCACAGCCTATACACAATTTAACTATGCTTGGGTGATTCCTTTGGCACTTCAAGAAATAACCATAGTAGGATGGAAGTAATGTTACAATTCTAATTGCAAAGTAAAAATTAACATTGAGGTTACAGAATTGATACCAACAAATTGGGAAGAATTCCTTGAGCTATTGTTATGTATTTAAGGAGGCTGGGATCTGAAGAAGTGTGAGTTTTCTGAGATACCCACCTAACACCTTCTAGTGATAAGATGAACAAAGGTTGCTGGGTTGATGTAGAAACAGAAGTGTAAACATCTGCTGGAATTGATAAGTTTGACTCTAGTAACAGTCAACTCTGCTTAAATGTTTAAGTGAAGACACAATATTCATAATGTTGCATTTGATTTTTTCCCTCAAAACATTAATCTTTATAAATTGAGACCCTTTTTTTCTTTATGTTAGTTCCTTCTTTTGTGCAGAAAAGTCTTTTTCCATCTCTTGTGTTTTATCAGTCTGTTTTCTACAGAGCAGGTGGTCTGCTGCAGCAGCGCCTTCAGGATGCCTTAGTTCTCAAAATGTTTGACAAGGTAATAAAGCACAAAGAAAGGAGTGAATATGTGTTCTAATTGCTGTTTTATAATCAGCTCTCTGATTTTAAATTTGAATCCATCAATAGAACAAGTGGAAATATTAATTTTAAAAATTGAATAGTTAACTTCTGGATGTCATTATAAGGCATTTTAATTATTGTTGTCTATCTCGTCTCTAAGAGTCTCATATTTTCTCATCTGTGTGAATTTTGACACAGATAATCTTTATTAAATAGTTAGGGTTTGCTTTATTTCTTTTGTGTTATAAAGAAAAAAGCAAAGGTTTTATTTCTTTTTTTTTTAAAGTTATAATATAGTTATAACATTTCTCTTTTTCTTTTCTTCCCCCCAAACTTTCCTATATACCCCTAATCCCTTGCTCATCTTCAAATGTATGACCTTATTCTCACTAATTCTTAATCATGCATATATGTAGATGTGTATGTTTCTAATATAACCTGCTCTGTCCGCATGATGTTATTTCTATGTGCAATTTCAGTGCTGACCTTTTGGTACTGGACAACAAACGGGTATGCTCTTTTCTTGGAAAAAAACACTTCCTCCACTTCAATTGTCCTCAGCTGCCTGTAGTTCTTTGTGTAGAATTAAGGCCTCACAGGTTTTTCTCCATCCAGTTTGGAGTGTCCCTTCATGTCTTCCATGTTCAAATCCGATTTGGGCAGTCATGATGGTAGGATTTTATGGTTGTAGCTTCTGATATTGCTATAAGATACAGTTCCAGTGCAAACTCCATGGACCTATGGTTATTAAAATCTTTCTGCTTACAGGAATATTTTGTAGAGCTCACCAGAACTGGGTTCAACAACCCTGCATTTTGATAGGCTGTGGGTTTATTTTTTTTTTTTTCTCTTGGTGTCTGCTGTGGATATTGCTCTGTATTCTATGAATATGCTTTGCTCTGATTGGTTGATAAATAAAATGCTGAATGGCCAGTAGCCAGGAAGGAAGTATATGTGAGACAAGCAGACAAGGAGAATTCTGTTAAGAGAAAGGCTGAGTCAGGAGTCACCAGCCAGACACAGAGGAAACAAGATGACAAGGCAGAACTGAGAAAAGGTACCAAGCCACATGGCTAAACATAAATAAGAACTATGAGTTAATGTAATTGTAAGAGCTAGTCAGTAACAAGCCTGAGCTAATGGCCTGTAGCTTGAGTTTTTCTGCCTTTCCCACAGTCAGGACAAATCTCTGCCACCCGCCAGTCCCACAGCCGCTCAGACCCAACCAAGTAAACACAGAGACTTATTTTGCTTTCAAACTGTATGGCCGTGGCAGGCTTCTTGCTAACTGTTCCTTTATCTTAAATTAATCCATTTCTACAAATCTATACCTCGCCACGTGGCTGGTGGCCTACCGGCATCTTCACAGGCTGCTGGTCATGGCGGCGGCTGCAGTGTCTCTGGTCATGGCGGCAGCTGCAGCGTTATTTTGGCACTCCACGTAGTTAAAAGGATATTTATTTAATGGCGAACTCACAAATTAAGTAATGGGTAGGTCGCAGGGTCTGGGGAAGGTGTAATGCAGTCCAACGGTGTTCTCCGGAGCTCTACACAGTCAATCTGCACTGGTCAGCCTCCCGGCACGAGAGAGCGCCCAGAGCGAGCGCTGGCCCATCCAGCTCTCAGGTCCCCAGGCGCCTCCCCTCGCCCCGCCTCGTAGGCGTGACAGTTGCCAGAGTCTCAATGGGGGTTGGAACTTCCAGAACCAAGTTGGAATGGCTACCCACTACAATGGCCAATCAGCTATAATTAATATAAGCTTCTGAGTGATTATTTCATAAGTGGGCCACGTGCAGGGACTGGGTGGGACACAAGGAAATTTCCAGCTACAGATGTCTGTTTGTTTCAATGAATAGATTCTTGAGCAGTGGTGAACACTAAACTTTCTGTGGCTATATGGACAGATACTGATACATTTAGTTAGAGATGTTGCTGGTTTAGTAAATTAGTGGTTGTAGATTCTTCTCCAGTAATGGTGACTTTACCAGCACTGAATGGTTAGCTAGTTTTCCAGTATTAGGCATGGTTTCCTCTTCTTAAATGGGTCTTAGGTCCAATCAGAGAGCTGGTGGTTACCCCCAAGTTATATACACTTCCTCTTATGCTGGTTTTGACCAGGTTTATAGTACCAGGATTCATTTCTTCATAAAGCAGTTGGTTATTCTCTCCATATTCCTTCCCCTATCCTAGCTACCCATACCCTAGATATTTAACTCTTCCCATTCTATTATTTCACTTTCTTATTCATACTACCTGAGTTATATATTTCTTGAATTGATCTACTGTGTATGTTCTCTTATGAGTTTCCTAATTTAAATGGACACTCCAATGTAAGCATGTCTATTTAAATAATCATAATTAGCAACCATATATGAGAGAGAACACATATTGTTTGTTTTCAGAGATATTGCTTACATCACTCAAGATTATTTTAAGCTTCACCAGTTTTTCTGTGAACAATGTAATTTATTTTTTTCCTTAAAGCAGAATAAAGTTCCATTGTGTTTATTTATCACATCTTCCCATGGACTGAGTAGTTTATTAGTAATAAAATATCCTATCCAGCCAAACAAAATAAAATTTCAGATTCAATACAATCATACCATCAAAATGCCATCTCAAATTTTCATAGAAGCTAAAATATAATCTCAGTTTATACTGGAATGAAGACTCAGTTGAGTCAAAACCATTCTGAATAATAACACCATTGCCTAGTCTCTAGCATTTCCGTACTTATTTTTAGTTAATGAAAATAAGATTAAAACTATGTTAATCATATAGTCAATGTGATTATGAACAAAATTATTCATATATATGTTAAAATTATCACACACACACACACACACACACACACACACACACACGTATATGGGTGTTTGTGTGTTTACATATCTCCATAACAGATTATTCAATGATGGTAGAGTAACTAAAAAATAGTTACTATATTCATGTAAAAATACAGAGTTTTTTTTTTTTTAGTGAAATAGAGTCACATGGGCTGTTGGGTATTTTAACTATTAAAGAACAGAGTAATTCATATTAATGCAGTTCTTACATATGTATAATTATTTCTTGTGTATGAGCTTGTGTGAGTCCATTAAAACCACACAAAAAATCTCAAATTACACTCAACTTCTGATTAGCCATATTGTGTTGTAAATATTAACCTTTAGTTTTCTTCTATAATTTAGGATTATTCTAGTGGTAGAATTGTTCTAATTATATACATAATTAAAATATTATTCACAAAAAGCAAGAAGTGAGCATAATTCTAATGCTTCTTAATTTTATCTCTACTACTCTTCTGTATATCTCCATGATTAGCTTAAAATATACAAATGCATGGTCAAAGATAAATGCACAGATTCATAAATGTGTGAACAAGGGATTGTCAACTTCTTTTTTGTTTGTTTGTTTTGCTTTATTTTTTTTTTCAAGACAGGGTTTCGCTGTGTAGCTTTGTGCCTTTCCTGGAACTCACTATGTAGGCTCACAGAACTCACAGAGGTCTGCCTGACTCTGCCTCCCAAGTGCTGGGATTAAAGGTGTGTGCCACCACTGCCCTGCGATTTTCAACTTCTTATGACTAAACATTTAACATCATATTTACCATTTCAAGACGTATTTGTGTTCCCCCTTAATAATTTGGTTACCAAATATGAATTCATATGCCAAGAAATTTGAAAGTGTAAATAGCTATTATTCTTAATAAACAAAATTCAAGCACATAAAAGCACAATTAGGTGAGGAAGATAATTTTTCTAAGCAGTTTTTCACCGATGATAAATTGTTCTTCAACAAGTGGGAAATTTTGGAAAGTTTTAAAAGTTACTGTGGCCCAGTTATTTCTTTTCTGAAAAATTTCTGAAAATTTATATTACCTTGTCTCATATAACACAAACCATTTTACTGGATATTAGAGAAGTAACTTCTACCACACTACCAAGTGACACAGAAGGTGTCAGAGTTACAAACTCAAACAGGCTTAGATATATAAATACAGAATTTTATTACTTTTTATTTATCACATTTCAGATTTCTAGCATGTCAATTTGTGTACTTCTTATTTTGTAGTCAATTACATGTCTCAGACAAATAAGCCTGCAATCTAGATGCATCAATTTCCAATGTTTTCTATTTTCTTAGGAAGTAATGTTTTTTGTTATTATTTTGGGATGTTCTGTAGCCTTCTGATTATCCTGCCATTTGTTCTTATGAAATTCCATTTACTTTATACTTATTTTTAAAGATATTTTAGCAGGATCAAAACTGTAGCTTAACATTTAGTTCAGCACCCATCTTATAAGTTTTTGCCCAATTTTCTCTCCATGTTTGCATTTCATGAATTCTGTTGTCAGTGTAATTGCTAGTTCATGGCAGGTAAATATTCCCTTTCTATCTGATGGCGACACATTTTAGTTCTTCCAGATTTATACATTTTCCCAGTTCAAGGCATTTAGTTGTTGGTTTTATTTCCTCTTGCCATAATATCTTGTATGCATTCTTTCTTATCTCTAATGCTTTGCATGTGCTTTTTCCTAACCTCTCAGGTTCTGATTACACCTTGAATTGCACACCAGTGAGGACATCTGTGTTAAGAAAGGGGAAAACCTTTAAATTATCCATGATGTTTTTAGTGAGAAGGAAACTTTTAATAATTTTCCACAAGGCAGACTTGACTAGACTTGACTCCTGAAGTGAGCTGAGAAGAGCAGTCATGTGCAGGTGAATGGGGTACACTTTCAGAATCCTTATTTCTTAACTTGTGCTGAATGCTTGTGGTCCTACCAAATAAAGAACAGAAGGTCAAAAAAGTGGTCTAGGGAATGAAGTCATACCCGCCATGAATAAACTCAGGCCAAAGTAAATTAAGAGTTCCTACAAGTAGATGGCTTGCTGATTAGCACCCTGTGTGCCATTGCTCTGATTATACTATTCCTTTGCTTCCTAATAGTTGATCATTGAAAAGCTACCCATCACACCTGTAGCCTGTACCCAGACACAAAAATGGAACCCTAAAATTAATCACCATTCAGATAGATCATTTTGTTACATTGAGAAATGTATTAGTTCACACAATATGTGTATCTAAAGAAAAGATTATATATTGATGATAAAAGAGGCTAGAATTTGAAAGAGAGCAAATAAAGTTATATTGGAAAGAATAAAGAGTGGAAAGGAGAGGAGGAAGGAAATAAATATATTATAATAAAAAATAAAAATAAATTTTTAAAAATTTGTAGTATTTACAACTTGAACTTTGGTTACATATTAGTATTATAAGAATGATGATGAATGGTTACATATTAGTATTATAAGAATGATGATGAATGGTTATTTTCTAAAGCCAAGCTGGGTAGTGTTGGTGCATGCCTTTAATCCCAGCACTCGAGAGGCAGAGCTAGGTGGATCACTGTGAGTTCGATACCAGCCTGGTCTACAGAGCAAGATCCAGGACAGGAACCAAAACTACACAGAGAAACCCTGTCTCGAAAAACAAACAAACAAACAAATAAATAAATAAATAAATAATTAAATAAATAGCAATAATAATAATAATAATAATTCTAAAGCCAGCTGTAATAACTTATCAAATGGGAAATGTCTTCATTTTTATAAATCTCATCACTGGAAAAAAAAACTCAGTATACATAAATAAAAAAAACTAAAATAAAAATGATTTTTAAAAGAAAAATTGAGGGAGAATAAAAAGTGTAAAAGTTAGGTAGAGTGTTGCACACCACTAAATCTAGAAGGTAGGAAGCTGAGCAACAGTATTTGGAATTCGAAGAGAGTTTAAAATAGCCTACTCTCCCAAATCTACAAACACAGCAAGCAGTCAAGAACCTGAGGCAGGAGCACTGCCAGGAACTTGTTGCCAACCCTGGCTCCACCGTGAATTACATCAGCATGGGCAATGGAGTAAATATCTGTATTTAAAAGCATCAGAGGGAAAAATAGCTAAGAGAGGAATAAAGGATACAAGGAAGGAGGGAAGAGGAAGGAAAGGAAGGAAGAAGAGAGAGGGGAAAGGAAGGAAGAAAATGGAGGCTGTGTTAATCCCTGTGTTTGTCCATTTCTCAACAGAAAATGGGAAATAAAATGGGAAAGGAGGCCATTTTTGTTTATGCTGAAGTGAACTTGAGAGATTAATATGAGTGCTTTGCAATCACCCACAGATAACCTGGTTTGAACTGTTGAGAATCTTCATAGAATCTATGTGGTGTTGCCTCCAGTTCCAGAAGCTCCATCACAAGTCAGTACAACTCCTGTACTGTGATTTGTCAACTGCTAAAGCAGCTTTGCTTTTATCTATTTAAATCACATTTACCTGTGATGATTGTTTTTACAGAATAAATATTATTTGTGTGAGCAACAGTTGCTCAGAGCCTGTAAGACATGGCAGTCTCCTATTTCCTGATGGACTGCAGTATGGCAAACTAGACAGAAACATAGCTCATTTTCTACAGCATGTGAATAGCCCTGATGAGATGACAATTCCTTTAAGCATCACTTTGTGTATCTCTTTCCTCATTACTGCTTCTTTCACAACTTTAAATTTGATCACCTTTAAAACAGGTTGCCAGCAAGAATGGGACAAAAGAAAACTATACCAGTGACTCCACATATAGAAAGAAATAAATCACTGTATTAGGTAAAAGTGGATTTCTCCCATTACCTCCAAAGAGACTTTAAAGAAAATAGTTTAAAAGCTTGCATTGAATTTTATTTTATTCTAGTTCCATCCATTTGCCTACAAATTTCACAAGGCCATTGTTTTTTACAGCTGAATAATACTCACCTGCATGAATGTACCACATTTTCCATATCCATTCTTTGGCTGAAGGGCATCTGGGGTCATTCTGAGTGAGGCAACCCAGACCCAGAGAGACAAACATGGTATGTACTCTCTCATAAGTGGGATGACAGGAGTAAAGTACAAAATAACCAACATACAATCCACAGCCCCAGAGAGGCTAGATAACAAGGAGAGCCCAAAGAGGGGTACATGGATTTCATTGGGAAAGGGACATAAAAGAGATCCCCTGGGTAAACTGGGCAGAGGAGGGATGGGAGGATGGGCACTTGAAAGAACTGGTTGAGCTGGGCACTGGAGGTAGTTTTGGGGCAGGGCAGAGGAAGAGAGTAACAAAAGAAACATCTTTGGAGGGGCATTTAGGGATTAGGGAGAAACCTGGTGCCTTGGAAACTTCCAAGAATCCTCTAGGATGACCCCAGCTAAGGCCCCTAGCAATAGTGGAGAGGGTGCCTAAACTGGCCATCTACTGTAATCAGAGTGGTGACTACCCTAATTGCATTCAGAGAGCCTTTATCCAGTAACTGATGGAAGCAGATGCAGAGATCCACAGCGAAGCACTGGGCTGAGCTCCAGGAGTCCTGCTGAAGAAAGAGAGGAGGGATTGTATGAGCCAGGGGTTCAAGGTCATAATGGGAGAACCCACAGAGGCAGCTGACCTGAGCTCATGGGAGCTCATAGACTCTGGACCAACAGTTAGGGTGCCTGCATGGACGAACCTATGCCCTCTGCATGTGTGTGACAGTTGTGTAGCTTGGTCTCTTTGTAAGGCTCCAGGCAGTGAGATAAGATTCCTGGCACTTAGCTGACTCCTGGGACCCTGTTCCCCATGTTGCATTACCTGGACCAGCCTTGATGCAAGCTCAGTCCTGTCCCAACTTGCTATGTCTTGCTTTGTTCAAGCCCATAGGAGGCCTGCCCCTTCCTGAATGGAGATAGAGGAGGAGTGGGTGGGGAAGTGGGTAGATGAGCAGCAGGGGGAGGGGAGAGGTGGTGGGGGAGGGGAGAAGAAGAGAGGGGGAGGAGATGGGAGGACAGGAGGGTGGGGAAACTGTAGTCAGTATGTAAAATAAATGTAAAAAAATGTTAACTTAAAACAAAAACATTAAAAGAAAGACAGTATTTTAAGAAGCAAATGTACTATGTCAAAACAACATTCATCTTACTTTGACATTTTATGATACTTAACCAACAACACAAAACACATAAGAACACATGGTAACACTGTCGTGGTGTTATGCATTTCTTCATGTTGGACCAAATTCTTCATGTGAGAATACAAAGAAGCTTTTGCATTTAACTCTCCCATTTCCAAACGTCAAATGATGTACTGCCATGGATTATAAGCTTGAATTTTTTTAATAATGTATTACGAGTTGGAGTATGCTAGACCAAACTGATGCCAAGGCTTGGGGAATATCTTATAAGATTGAACAGAAAAATTCTAAGAACTGAAGGATAGGGAGGAATGCTTTCAAATGTCCGGTTGCTACAATATGGCTATTATACCAATAGTAACTATGGCTACTTGAATCCCGAACAAGATCGAACTCAGACCAACCCTGCTAAATATCCTAGCATGGAGTGGGTAGGACCCTCAAGGTCCTGCCACTAGCTGAAGAGCCATTAGAAGCTGAATGCATTAATTGGATTCAGTGGGTTATATTCCCATAGGGGGCATGAAGTTAAAAGAAAGATGTTGGTGGGAACTAGTGATTAGTTACAGAGCAGAATAAGGAGGTGAATATGACCAAGAAACATTGTATGTATGTATTTATGTATGAAACTTGGCAAAGAATAAATAGAAAACATTAAGCAAAATATAATGTTTGAACTTTTGTAAGCAATATATTATTAGGGTAATTTTCACTTAGAGTTAGTCTCTGAATTTCATACATTAATTCTATTAAATGGGTACTTTTTCAATCTTTATCTTATAGTAGAAGAAATTGAGGTAAATAGATGTTTAATATAGTCTAACAGATACATAATTAGTAAACAAAGGAGCCCAGTTCCTTGTTTTCAGCAAATACGTTTAGCCTCCACAACTATTATTGTTTTTCTGTCCATTGGATGAAATTCTTTATTTACTAAACAAAGTATACAAAAATAAATACATTGATTAAACTGGATAAGCAAAGATACCAAAATATAACCTTTTCAGTGTATAATACTACTTGCGTGTATGTTTTCAGGGATGACCATTTAGTATTAGATTACCAGTTGGTGTACTCTCCCCTTTCGGGAAAGGCTATTCCTCAGACTCTTAACATTCCTTAATGTTCTTTGTGCTGGGGATGGTTGGGGCCCTCTGTTCTTTCTCCTCTTACCTGGGCTTGCCTATTGTTATCGTCTTCATTCAGCTCATGTTTTGGCAGTCATGTTGCTGTGGATATCCCATCTGGTGTTCTAGGAGACACAATCTCACAGCAATCTCCATGGTCCTCTAGTTCTTACAATATTTCCACCATCTCTTCAACAGTGATCCATGAGCCTTTGGAGCAAAAGTTGTTTTGTAGATTTAACCTTTGGAACCTGGCTCTACTACTTTTAGTGATTACTGATTTCTGTAGTGCTCTCTGTCTGTTGCAAAGAGATCTTTCTTTCCTTGATAAGAGGTGAGGAATACATTAATGAGTGTAAGAACAAATGTTTGGAGTGTAGTTAGGGATTATGCTGGCTGAGTTAAGGGATGATTGTAGGTTCTATTCCAAGATCCATGACTACACTAGCCTTTTATAGTTGGCTGGGGTTCTAGCTCCAAATGGATTGTCACACTTGTTGAACAGGTTTCAACTGTAATTAGGATTGTGATTAAATGCATGCTAATGCTTTGTTATCATTGAGTAAACCTTGTGTTATGGATAGATGTTAATTTGGAGAAATGCACAAGCATCAGCAGACATATGTGGACTAGAAGCTTGTAGTTCTTGTTTATTTTGTTGTTGTTTGAGAATTAAATGAAGTGGTAGAATTAATTCCAGACTGTTATCTCCAGTCCTTTTACCACTATATACCCATTCACAAAAATAGGGAACTATAAGAGAGCAATTGTGTCATGGTAGTGGAAGTTAGGCATGAATTATTCATCATGCAAGCCTGTCCTATATGCAAATTAATTTCTAAACATTAGAAAGTTAGTTGTTACAGAAGCAGTTTTCATGAGCTTTTCTCTGCATTGATTATATTAATGTAATTAAAACAACATATTCTTTTTAGTATTTGATTTGCAATATGTATCTTATTTTCTAATTTTTAAATAATTTTGTGGCATTTTAGCATCATTGTGTCTTGTAATTATTGTGTTACTACATATGCATACTTTCACAAATTAGATGATATGCATTATTTTGTTTGATATGGGTAGTGATTTCAAAGTAGGTTTTCCTATTTCACAGTTTTTCATATGTTTCACATATTCTACACCAAGTGCTGTTGTCCTATTTAACTTTCAGCCAGTGTTATTCATTAATAAAACACTTAGATGTTGAGCATTTTTTCCACCTGTGTACAGTTCATGTTGAAAATCAAAATATAACCACTATAAGGTCAATTTCATAATGAAAAATTTACTTTATTCCCAAGTGACAACACTCAAATGAACTTTTCAGAATATTGCTCTACATCTTTCTTTCTTTGCCTCATCTTCATTGACTAGGTGACTTATTAAACTGGTAAATGGGAAAGTGTACCCAAGTAGAGGCATTTAGAAGGTGAAGAAAGAAGATATAAGATTGTGGAATTCAGCTGGGCAGTGGTGGCGCACGCCTTTAATCCCAGCACGTGGGAGACAGAAACGGGCAGATCTGTGAGTTCAAAGTCAGCCTGGTCCACATGGTGAGATCTGGAACAGGCACCAAAACTACACAGAATCATCATGTGGAATTTTAGGAGACCAAGCATAAATATTTCAATAGTGATATTTAATAAGGATTAGAGAAATATAATTTTTCTATGAAATACGGAAATTTTAAATTTATTTTATCTGCAATACTCTCAAGATTTTCATCAGGTCCTCAACTGAACATCTTTCATATTTCAGTAGGCCTCCTTCCTCATTGTACCTTGCTCTGGATAACATCCTGTGCTTATGACTTCCTTTGTGGCATGTATGAGTATTTTTTCCTTGGTAACCTTTTATTGACTGCCAGGAATGTCTATTAGCTTGATCTTCTCTTCCTTATTTAGTTAGCTGTTCCCTTAAAACATAAGTCTGGCCAGATGTAACTATCAGCAAGCAGATGGCTCTGCACTGATCGTTACTGATAGGCAAGTAGCTTTCTTTGAAGCTGTGGCTCTGCAGCCATTTTAGCCCCAAACTAATGGATAACCTGTGCACTTGACAAGGATCCATTTAGTCTATGCAGAGAGTAAAAATGAGCACAGACGTTAGCATTTAATATAAAAATGCTTGAGTAAATGTGTTTTCTGGCAGTGGGGATAAATTAATAATAAAATACTGCAAAGAGTGAGTATATGTTCAAGAAGTGATTAATTTATGAATAACCACCAAATTTGTATACCATTGAACATTTTCCAATTGCAAAATTAAAGTATGTAGTTGTTGGCTTATTGAGGTAACATCTGACTTTATTGGTTTCTTTATTTACTGCATAGAAGCAAAAAGCTACTGGATACATGTAGTCTGGAATCCTCCAGAGAAGGTTTTATATTTTCATACAAAAGAATGTTACTACACATTTTGCCAGAAATTTTCAATAGCCAAGACAATTTTTTTTATTTATTCATCATTTAGTAGTATTATCAAAGAGTTATTGAGTCAAGTAATAAGGGAGTCAAGGTTAATAAGGGAGTATTGGAGAATGTTGAATAGTCTCATTGTGTAGGATCTTTGAGGAAATATAATATTAACTATGATTTAACAGAATTTATACAGACCAAAATTCATGCCTACTTTTGAAAAATTATTTCTCTTGCATTTTTAGATTGTAATATGATGGCATCACTTTCACATCCCTTTCCTTCTTCCATCCCCTACTATACTACCTTCCCTAGCTCTTTTTCATGTTCATTTCCTCTTTTTTTTAAAATTAACTGTTGTTACTTATATATGTGTATGTATATGTACATATACATAATACCTACACCCATAAATACACCATACATTCTGGCTGCTTAATTTGTATGTTATCTGTCTGTATGGTCCCCTGCCTTCTTTAAAAGATAAATAATAAAATTCAGAATTAGGGATTGCTGAGGGCTGCGAGCAGGAAGAAAAGGTAAAATATTATTTAATGGTTAGAGCTGATTTTTGGAATAATGGAAAAGTTTGGGAGATACATAGCTGTGATGGGCTTAGAACACTAAATTTATGTCACTGAAATACATGTTCAAAATGGTATAAATGGTAATATATTATATATTATTATTATATATCATATACGTTATGTATAATTATATATAATTACCATACAGACAGACAAATATACCAAATGTAATACATTTTATGAATATATAATTAATACATTATTCTATGTTAAAACTTAAATAATAAGTATGTATATGGAATATACTTGGTATAACTGGAATAAATCATGTGTCCTTGTCACCATTTTCTTTTCTGAGAATGCTAGGCAGGATTTCAGTCAAAGTTAATGTTCCAATGGAAAAATATTCACTCAATCCAAAGTACAACAATGTGTTTTAATACCTAGCATACATTATTTATTGTATTTTGAAGAATAAACTATAACATACTGAAGATGATTTACAGTTATTAAATCCCTTTCATTTTTTCATATACTCTTGTAAAACTATACAATCCTCAAGGTGAAATAGCATTGTTTAATATTTCAGTATTTTAAATATTTCTCCCATTTCTATGCTTTAGACTTTCCACAATGTATTTGCTTTAACAGAATTCTTAATAGTGCTTCTCTAACCTTATAAATTTATTTTCACATCAAAAAGTAGTTTTACTACATAAAATACTATGAACACACAACAAAATTATCATGTGTCTTTTGTGTTAAAGCATTGGCTAGTTTACCTGTTGAAGTGATGATGTGGGGGGGCATTTCTCTGGCTTTCACAACCTCAGAATTGGTTCTTCCATGTCTGCATCTTCAGGGCCAGCTCTATGTGTTGTTCAGGTGAGGTATAGGAGCCACCCACTCTTCCCAGTGCTGTAGCTGATGAGGGGCAGGGACAGCTCTCCCACTCTTATGACCTCAGGGCCTGCTCTTCCACCGGTTTCAGGCATCGATGGGCTGGATGTGGGGTGGGTGTGGAGAGCATCACTCTCCTGAACATGCTGCCACAAGACACCTGAGTAATGGGGACAGCTCTCCCATGCTCAGGCTGACTCATCCACACCTCTGCCAATTGGATTAGCTCTATTGTGCTGCCCAGGCCAGGGGCTGGGTCCACTTCCAGAGTGCTGGAGCTAGTATCGGGGAGGGTCAGCTCCCTAACCCCCCAAAGGCGGCAGGATCAAGGAGGGGAAGGCATCTTTCATCACCCTCACCACTACATGGCAAATGAAGGGGGTGTGACAAGCTTTTCCACTCTGACGTACTCCAGGTTATCTCACCCATGCCTGTGCCAACAGGGTTACCTCTAGTGTGCTGCCCAGGCAAGGATTGGGGCCCACATTCCTGAGTGCTGCAGATGGTGGAGTTGGTGGAGGTGGTGGTGCCAGGTCCCTTGTCTGTCACAGGTGTTGAGAGGCAAGGTGTAAAGGAGGCATCTCTCTCCACACTGCTGCATGACAGCTGTCCTACGCTGTCCCATACCTCCATCAACAGGGTTGGCTCTTTTATGCTGCCCAGGTGATGTGCAGGGCCCGTTCTCCAAAGTGTTGCAACTAGTGGGGGAGAAGAGGAAGCTCTCTCACTTTTATGAAATCACCTGCCCGAGGCCTTGTTTGGGATGGGGCATCGCTCTCTTGCCCATGCCGCCATACAGCAAATGAAGGGTGGGGCTAGGTCTCCCATGCCCATGTTCTCTGGATTGGCTCACCTCTGCCGTTGTCAACATGGTCAGCTCCCCTGTGATGCCCAGAAGAGCTGCAGGCCCTGATTTCTTGAGTGTTGCCAATGGCAAAAGTGTCAGCTCCCTTGCCAGGTGGAGGCAGCAGAGGCAAGGAAGGGGGAAGCATCTTCCTTTCATCCCCACCACCACACCACAGACAGGGAGGAAGTACAGAAATTCACTTCTCATGCTGTCAGGGCTGCCCCATCCATGCCCCTGTCTACAGTGTGAACACTACTCTGCTGTTCAGGTGAGATGGAGTGTTTATTCTCCCATTCTGGTGAGGGTTAGGGTCAGGTCCCCCACCTGCTACAGGTGTTTAGAGGTGAAGGGAGGAGGGCATCTTTCTCTCACCCACACTATCACATGACAGATGAGAAGGGTGCACCTTGCTCTCCCATTCTCACACCTTCAGGGCCAGCTCTCCTGTGCCTCTCTGAACAGGGTCAGCTCTGTTGTACTGCTGAGATGAGGTGCAGGGCCCTGTCTCCTGAATGTTTCAGCCAGTGAGGGGTAGGGCCAACTCTGTACAGCCCTATCCTTTCTGCCTTCATCAGAGTCACTGAGCAAGTCATGGTCCTTGGCAGCAGCCCAGACGTAGACTTCTGACCCTGGGTGGCAGTAAGGTCATCTGTGTCAGCCTGTTACTTACCTCCCTTGCCTCTTCAAATCTGCCTCTCTCCCATGCATAGAACTCATTCTGCCTCTCTCTCCTATATTACCATATTGTACTCATTCCTTCTTAGTGGAGTCCTGCCCCGGCCAGCCGCATGGCATGGCAGGGAACTGTTGCTGTATCAGGTCTTACCTATCCTAAGCAAGCTCTACTCTGAGCTATATTGTCAGCTTTCTTTTCATTTTCCATTTTGAGAGTAGAATATAATTATGTCTAGCTTGGTCTTGATTTGTGATCATCATCATCACACACTTGAGATTACAGACCTGGACATCTTGATCCAACTGATCAACTCCCCTTTAGTAAGTAAACATATTAATAATCTGTTGAGTTAATACATAAAAATTACATTACTATTTCAGTAAACTGTTTTAACCCAGAAAAGAAATTCTAAGATGGGAATTCTATATGACATTGCAAATTAGTATATGAAATATTTGCTAAATTATGCCACAGAAACACGTAGTGCTTCCCTAGAAAGCCAATCACTAAATAATTACACACCTAATGAATGTCACTATTGTGATATAACTGAAGCCATCCCTCCTCGTTTACTAGTCAGCTAGAACACATTAGTCAGTGGTGTTACCACCAAAATTCTGCATCTGGTCCAATAGCAAAAAGCAGCCTCTGGAATACACATCTAATTTTACACTGACTCGTTTGGAAAAGCATCACTCATAACCATCATGTACTAATTATTTCTGTAATCATATTGTTAAAGCATATCAGAAAGTGGCTACATGTATTATGGAAAACATGATGTGCATTTTAAATTTTTATTCTTTTGAGAATTTCATACAGAAGTACCATATTTACATTTCTCGCCCCTTCCAACTTTTCCTGTGCTCCTATTCTCTGGATCCATCTCAAATTCATGGTCTTTTTTTATAATTATATAATGTATGTATATGTTACAATACACACATATACAACCTGCTGCATCCTATAGCATTGCCTCTATGTGTATGTTTTCATGGCTGATCACTTCATATTGGATAATCAATTAGGGGGCTCATCTCCCGGAATGACAAATTCTACTCCCAGCAATCATATTTGCCTGTAGCAAGTTCTTCGTCTAGGAGCAGGATCTTGTGTGAATTTCTCCATAAACATTGTTATGTCAACTGGCATTGTCATTATTCAGGGTTTGTCTTGGCAGTTACATTATTTAGATTCCATGGGAACAGCTTCTCTGTGATACTTAGAGGCAAACTCTTACAGCAGAAGTCCTGGTATTCTGGCTCTTAAAATACCTTGGCCCTTTCTTCTACAATGTTCCCTGAGTCTTGGGTGTAGGGATGGTTTTGTAAATGCAGTATTCAGAGCTTGGCACACCATTATTAATCAGTTATACTTGGCAGTTTACTAGTTTTGAATTTCTTCAATGGCTTCCATTTTTAAAGTATAAAAAGTCAGAAAGTAAATTAAGTTGGTTTATTTAGTGAGACCAATAGCATCTTCAAAATAAATTACATTTATTGAGAATGATTTGTTAAAGATACATTTAATAACATATATTCTACCTATATGCAGTATTTGTATAAGACATTTTTAATATTAAATTTATTTGGTTATTGTATATAGGATGGGGATAGGGAACATATGTGTAGCATGACATTCATGTAGACAGCAGAGAACAACTTGCAGAAGTTCTTTGTTCCCACTGTGTGAGTTTTGTGAGGTTTTGTTAAGTCTTCAGGCTTGGTGGCAAGCACTTATATTTACTGAGTCATCTCTCTGGTCCTGTGCAAGCCCTTTCGTATGGATGGGACAGTGATGAATTTTCTGAGTGTAATTTTAGTAAGGTGACATTAGAGAGCCCATGTTGAAATCCACAGATACATGTCAAAGGAAAATATAATAGACATTCATTCTGATTTTTCAGCTTTTTCTTAGTACAAAACTCAAAATCTCAGTGTATCTTCTTTTTTACAAATAATTTCTTTGTTAATAATAAACTTAAAATAAACACCTAGTCATAAAATGCAAATTACTTACAGGGTTATAATTTTGTTGTTCTGGGTAATTGCTATAAAATATAAAATATTATATATATATTTCAAACTGTTGAAATTTAAGACACAAAATTTGATTATGTTTACATTTAAATACTGTCATCACAATGATATAAATTGATTTACAATGAATATACACATAAAAATACCTTTAAGTACATGAAACTACAAAGCAATGTATCTGTGCAAATAGGTAATGATAGTACAAATCCTTCTACTATGAATTTGCTATCAACATAAAATAAAAAGTATATTTGTTTATCTGAGCATACAGTTTGAATAGTATTAATTTTATCTCAATATAGCTAGAAAAATGTGTATTTTAGGATGAGTTAGGTATTTCATTGTGTTTTATGTTTATGTATTTTCTTTTCTTTTTTTGATTTAATTTTACATATCAGCCACAGATTCCCCTGTCCTCCCTCCTCCTGCCCCCAACCTCCCCCCACCCACCCCCTATTCCCATCTCTTCCAAGGCAAGGACTCCCCTGGGGATTCAGCTCAACCTGGTAGATTCAGGCCAGGCAGGTCCAGTCCCCTCCTCCCAGGCTGAGCAAAGTGTCCCTGCATAGGCCTGAGGTTCCAAACAGCCAGCTCATGCATTAAGGACAGGTCCCAGTTCCACTGCCTGGGTGCCTCCCAAACAGTTCAAGCTAATCAACTGTCTCACTTATCCAGAGGGCCTGATCCAGTTGGGGGCTCCTCAGATATTGGTTCGTAGTTCATGTGTTTCCACTAGTTTGGCTAATTTTCCCTTGCATATCACCTTAAGGGTTGTATTTTGCCTGCTAATCCATATGCTTTCAGAAGTTATGGCTGGAGGAACTAGTACACAAGAGGACACAGGCGAATATTCCACAGTTTCCAACATAGAAGCCATGATATGTAGTCATTAGGTAACCTGCTTGTACAGCAATTTAGTTTCTAAAGCTACATACAAGAAGTGCCTCCTATTGAGCGACCTTGAAATATACCTTATTTAAAGCTTTATACTCAGATAAGTATGTTGATGTAACAAAAAAGCATATAATATTTTTAAGAGCCAAAAGCAGATTAAGGACTATTGTAAATATATAACTTTATAAGCTGTAGTGTGTGTGTGTCTGTGTGTGTGTCTGTGTATAGATTTGTGTATCTCTTTAAACTTAGGTCACAGCACTTCATAGCAGCATCACTTTATCCACCAATTAAGCACTTAACTTTTGTTGGGAAACCCTGTCTTCCATCATAGTGTGAATATGTCTGCCCAGAAGACGAGTACCATGTGTAGAATTCATTATAGTCTTTCTTGAAATCCCAGGGGAGTTTATTCACAGATGTAGATTTACTGCCAGCCTCCTACAACTGTCTGCTTGGCCTTCCCTGTAAGCTCAGAGATGAGAAATTATCCAGTACAAATAATTCCAAGAAGCGCATTTAAAAATAATAAGCATCACTGCTTGTCAGCAAGGTTAGAGGTTTATAGCTTCTGACACTTGATGCTGGTTTTGTAGCAGCCCCTGTGATTTATGTGCAGGAACCTCTGTCCTTCAAATGTCTCAAAGTAAAGCTTGAGTTTCCACAGCTTCAAAGAAACCTTTAGGAGACTTGGACCAAAAGCTGTCTATTTTATTGATTTCCCCATAAGTGTCTTTAATTATTTACTGAGGGGTCCATTTAACAATCTCCTCTATTTTTAACCAATTAATTTCACATTAAAGATTTACCAATATCATTCCAACAATTAGTGTTATTGAATGACATTTGGCCACCAAAAACCAAGTGAGAAGATTCTCTACTGTTGTAGAAAGAGACATACAATGCAGAAAGAGACATACATCAGACATATAATGACAAGCATATACAGCTAGCATATTACAAAGAAGAAATGACTAATTTACTGATTGATTTATATCTATTAAATATCAATCAATGAAACTATTATAGATATTGTCTTACTATGGGAATTTAAACTCTTAACAGGATATGGAGAAATCTATACATTAATATCATATAAGGTTACAGAGGAAGTGTAATCACATTTCACCATGTTATATAATAAGTTATCCTATAATCTGTCAAATATGCTTTAAAAAGTACAGGGATTTTTAAGTCCCTTTATTATTAATGAAAAATATAAAATTGCATTGTCAAGAATAGTTGTTCTCAAGAATATGTAATGGTTTGTCAAAAGTCACCTGGTGTAGATAGTACAAGAGATTTATAGCTCATATTATTTGCTCATGAGTCCAGGCTTATTTTTATGGGTGTTGTATTTTATGTTCTTACTTCATAGTTTAATATATTTGCTGTTTTTTTTAATCAGCTGGTATTTTTTTTCTGAAGCCCAATTTCAGAAAAAAATATACATGCCGGATGCCTTACCATTGGTGTCTCTTACTTGTCTATTTCTAGAAGAAAAAGTCAGGCTTAATTGCTAGATGTTGACTTTCACTGAGTTTATACTTCAAACTGTGACATATATTTAAGTTAAATGTACTTAAATAACAGTTTGCATGCATGTCAACACATGTATTCTTCTCTTCAATGTGGCTTTCATTTTAAGGTGAACATGTAACTAAAGTTTCTCCATTGATAAATTATTTTGATACCTCTTTATGTTCACGGACCTCTAACTTTGGCATATAAACAAATAGACTCAGTAAGTATCATAATTGAGTTGTTTTAAAGAGAAAACAGAGTATGAATCTGGTAGGGGAAGTGAGAGAGTGATAGGGCAAAAATGGAGAGGGAAGAATTGAACAAAACATATTTTGTGTGCTCTGAGATTTAAAAAAAAAAAATATTTCAAGACAGGGTTTTTCTGTGTAACCCTGATTATCCTAGCACTCAATCTATAGCTGTTCTTGAACTCAGACATCTACCTGCCTATGTCTCCCTCTCAAGTGCTGGAATAAAAGGTATACTCCAACATCGCCTGGTTGAAATTCTTAATAAAAAAAGTAAACCATAAAAGAAAAGTGTACTAATATAATCAAATTTCTAAGTGGTCTTATTAAATAAAAAAACTCAGAGCCAAATATAGAGGTGAAAGTCTTAGATATCAGGGAATTAGGAATAGCCACCAGCTGACCTTAACTCACCATGCCATAGCTTCCAAAAGAGAGCTACTTCCTGTCTGCCTGCGCCATCATTGCCTTGCTGCTCTGCCCTCTCATTGGCTCTAGCCCAGTTATATAACTCCTAATGTGGAAGTCTTATTTCTTTTCAAAGAAATGGTTACCCTTACTGTAGGTTTCTCATGCCAAGTGACGCCTTCCTGGTAAAAGGAAAATTGAATTAATGACTAATGATATGTTTTTAAGTTCTGAACTTTTTCTAACTAAAGAAATTTTGAGATGACTAAATCAAAAGAGGATGATGAATTGATAACTGTTAAGAAAACACAGGTTCCAAATGTGAAAAAAAAAAAAAAAAAAAACAGCTCGCAGTACCATATCTGTATCAATGTTTCATTTTGACTTCCTAAGAAACCTATTTCTAGTCACCCCATATACAGATAGAAAAGATAGACCAAAAATGATTCCCTACCATATCAAGATTATTACCAGCTAAACCCTGTGCGTTTTGATTCTTGTGAGCCTTCTTCACCTTTCCCATGAATGCCATACTGTGAAGGTCTCTTGTACTTAATTTCAGATGCTCTGACCAAGAGAGCAACAGCTGTATGAAGAATCAAAATTTATAATTTATCAAGTGGTTTAAAATAGAGATATTTTAGAAGTAAATGCGATCAATCCCAGCATATATTTGGGAAGTTGAATAGCATCTGAGATGAGCTTGTCTATTGTGTTCCTGGGATTCACAAGTTTGCTTTAAAGTGCCAGAGATTCTGAAACCACCATCTTACCCATATGTGAATGGTTGCAAAATGATTATTTCAGTGAACACAATGTCATTCTCATAGAAATAATGTTTTGTATCATTTAAATTAATCAGTAAGGATGAAATAGGAGATGTAGGTAGTCCTTTATTCCTAATTATGTAAATAACATGATCAAGAAAACTGAGATTTTTGAGCCTAGCCTTGGGTAAATAGCAATTAAAGCCAAACTGGACAATTAGTGAGAACATCTCTTAAGGTGAAAGACAAAATAAATAAATTATGTAAATAAATAAGTATAATAGTGGTATAGTTCAGTGGTTGAGTTTGCCATCACAGGCACTGGGTTAAAATTCACATTGTCCCCAATATGAATCAAGAACTCTTTTTAACAAAATTCTAAATATTCAGAAAAATAAGAAAGTAATCACACTTTATTAATCACTCTAAAATTATTGTTCGTTTCATTTTGTCTTTTTGAACATTTTTACATATTTTTTCACAATTTTGAATAATTATGATCAAATTGCATATAGAAATTAAATATGCTGATTAAACCTTTTGTTCATCTTGTTTATAAATAAATATTTGTTAACAAGTAATTTTAAAAATTTAAACAATATAATAAATGATCATCTAGAACCTTAAAACCTAGATATAATCTGTGATACATTTACATTTTAAATTATTATTCAATGTTTAAAAATAATAATTCCTTTTGATCAATATATTACAAATTTCATAAAATACTACATTTTACAACAAAAATTAATAGTATGATAATCGCTGCATATATGAATGGGAGACTGCATTTTAAATGAATTCTATCAAGAGTCCAAACAATTAAACTATTTTCACTACTGCAAGATATATAATTAATTGCACTTCATAGTGAATTAAGGGTCATTAACTAATCAAGAAAACCTATGAGATTTGCAAAAGGGAATAATTAAGTTCAAGAATACCATTTTCTTTAACAGGAAGCTTGAAAAATAAAAGCAGCTGAGTCACTCACTACATGCTCTGTCTTTGTTTCTGGATTGTAACATCTGTGTGATTCCAATAAAAATGCAAAGGAATCACAAAGTTTGATGTCTTATTTGATGAAGTGACAACCACCACTTATATTAGATACTGGTAACTTCAGAGTATAGTGCTAATTTCATATTGTTATTTTTGTTTGTTTGTTTGTTTTGGTTTGGTTTTTCGAGACAGGTTTTCTCTGTGTAGCTTTGTGCCTTTCCTGGAACTCACTTGGTAGTCCAGGCTGGCCTCAAACTCACAGGGATAGTTTTATAATCACTAACATATACACCTAAGTAATGAGAAAGAGCAAGAAAACAGTACTTTAAATCATCCACCCAAGATTGCTTGTGAATAGGTTAATACTAGGTCACAGAAGACATCACTCATCAATATTTAGCAATTCAGAGACATCACAGTTATCAAACTGAGTGTTAAGTTGATTTTCTAAAACTAGATAATGCGAGGAAACATCACATGAAAAAAACTTACATATTCCAAAATAATAGAAATGTGCTTTATACTATATTATAATATTTTAAAAGTTGGTTGCCATTTGATTTCTACATTTTACAGGTGGAAAATTGAAGAGAGATTTGCTATCATCTGGGTCAGTGATTTTTAAGTGATGCTCAATGATGCATAGATTTTGCCATGAGACACTGGAGTTTGATGGTGAGATTCACTGAGTTACTCTTTGTTCTCTACTCACAACTTAGCCATGTATTTTAAACTTTTAAATGGTATTTTTTCATGAAAATAAGATGTTTTCACTGTTCTTAAATAAGTAAGACAAAAATTCTGATTCATTTTGAAGCTCTTCTTTGTCATGTGAAAGAGAATAGGCTTTTCCAAATCAATTCATGAGCTACTTTATTCAGAGCTGAATTTAGGACATGGGTCTTATATAATAAGTTTTCTTACTAATGCCACACTGTGTTAGTGATGTGTACACTGTAGTTGAGTGTATGGAGATAACCATCTATTCAACCATTATGAACTATTAATAATATTTTTCAATCCCTCTATGCAGTGAAGGAAAAATGTCAACCTTGACAATGTATCCCACAAAACTAGAATAATGGACCAGTGTCAGAGGTGGCAAGGCAGACAAAACACGATGCTGACACCAGAAGAACCTGAACAGTTTTTAGTCGAGGTCTCCACTCGGGCAGAAAGAGGATCCTTGAATTCAAGTATTAAAACTAGATTTTAGAGTGCTTGGAGAAATAATAGGGATAAAAGACATTTAAATATAGATTTTAAGCAGGGAGTTTAAGAGATAAGAGAGGTAATCAGGAAATAGGAGACACCTGGGTAGTAAATAGGCTAAGATTTGCAGTTCATTTTTCTTTACAAAGTATACATAGGAGTTTGACAGATTTTGAGCTATTATCTTCAAAGAATTAGTAAGAAACATAGATGAGATCACACAGTGGGTTTTTATGAGGCAACTTATAAGATTATAATTAATAAGGTAAATTTGTAGATCATGGGGATACAGGAAGTTAAAGTGTCACCACTGCTTATAAAGTCAGTTATGTTGTTTGGGATATTCCCAGAGTGTAATTGAAAATAAGAGCTACCCAGGCCCTACCTAAGGTACTATACACTCAGGCTTTAAGCTGTGTTCATTGCTATAGTAACATAAAATACCTGCATATAAAATGAATTTCTTCTCTATGGTGGCAACCAAACTTCTCCGAAAATGTTAATTTTCCTAGAATGTTTGTTTCTAAGGAGACGCTTTGGTCAGACTCCAGGGTCTGTTAGTGATTCCATTGCTTTCCAATATGCCTATAATTCTATGACTTTGTATCTCATCTCTGCAATACTATCTCTTAATTTATAAAATCTCTCAGCAGCCTAAAATGAAATGTTCTTGTCCGCCAAAGTGTTATTTCCTTCATCAACCTTGGTACCTTAATGTGTTTTGTTAATGAAGACCTAGAAAGACTCACATACTTTGTGAATGATGTAGGGAGTTTTACATAGCAAATTTTAAGGAAGCCTCTTTTACATTGTCTCAATAGACAGGGAAGTTTATTAGATAAGCTATAGGGCCTGTACAGATGCCACTTATATTTTCCTTTTTATTGTTATTTAACCTTATAGTTTAAGGAATTCAGTGTATAATTCATGAGTCAGATTATGATCCCTTTACATTTTTGGTGTTGAGGGTTAACTATATTTTGGGGTAGAGATAGAAGTTTGGGTATTGCATACAAATAAAATAATTTTATCAAGTAGAAAAGCATTTTCTGATGATTTTCTCAAGCAAGACAATCATATTTCTGTAAAAAGCAATCCAAATGCTTTGTTATGTAGTAGTTTGTCTCACATATATTATTGTATCAATCAGTAGTAAGGGAAACTAATAAGATTAAGTAGTTATAGTCACATTAACTTGTGTGACTATGTTTTGGCTAACATTAGCATAAAACACATAGTTAGAGGTTTGGTACACTAGAATGGATGCCTGGATAAAATTGGAGTTATATGACTAAAGAGACAGATGAAATAGATAATGGTGAGTTGGTGTATAGTACACAATGTGAGCAACATATGGTCACATTTATAATTGGCAATTGTGAATGATAAAAAGACCAGACAAAGAGGAACTAATTTCAATATGAATGGGACTTCCAAATACCATTCTAGGTATTTTTACCTTCTCTTACCATTCAAACCTTTGTTAAAATCAGCTTTAATATATCAGAATAGATTTGAATTGTTGGTATTCTGAATGTAGTCAATGAGTTAAATATTTAGACATCATTATGCTTAATCATGTATTGATTAGAGTGAAAATTAAATGTTGAATCCAGGTAACCAAATGGCATCAGGACATTTGGCATAGAAGATAACCCAAGCTCCTGCCAAAATGCATAGCTTCACTGTCAATGTGAAAGTAGTACCGAGCCTACTCTGGCATTTACAATAATTATTCTAACATGGAACACTGTGTTACATCAAGTGGGATGATAAAACAACAAAAATGTAGTCAACGAAAATGAAGCTGATGTCATACTCATTACTCAAGAAGATTCTACTCGTGGACTAATGACAAATACTAAGATATATTTAAAACTTTATGAATAATGATAGACATCATATACTGAATCCTGACTGTGTGGTGTTGGGTGTGTAATGATTACTGTAGTAATCATCATAGTTTTATAGAGGAGAAAACCAAAGTCATAGAAAACATAATAAATGCCCAAAGCCATGCTGATGATATTAAGTGGGACTGATAATCCCCACAAACAACTATACTAGACCATTTATTTATCACTAAATACCATGTTTCTTTGAATCTAACATCACTGCAGGAAAGAACTATTGTTTTCATATGAAGAACTGTATTCATTAAGAAAGGAACGAACTTTGTGTGCTCATTATTTATGGTTGTTATTCAGGAAGCTATATGATACTTTTTAGTATATAATTAGTAGTATTATTTTCACTTTTGTAGCACAACTTGTACTTATTTAAACTGATATATGAAGTCCAAGCAAAGAAGCTGTAAAACTTCTAAACACAAAGTGACTCAGGTAAACAACTTGGAAAGGCCCATGGGTCACTGGTCAGACAGAAGTGATGAAGAGACTGTTATTTTCCTGTCTTATCATTTTATAACTATATATGCTTTAAGGAAAATTACTGCTTGACCTTTTTAAAATAATCAAGGTGCAGTGGACAGACTGTCATGTCCCATGACAATAACACTTAAATAAAATAGAACCAAGCAAATGAGGCACTCCTCGTGGATATAATTTCAATGACAAACTATAAGTTCATTAGCTAGACAACATAGACGAGATCGGGCACGTTCAGGGTGTATGGCCGTAGACACTGAGTAACATAGAAAGGCAGTGAAATCTTGTGCTTTTTTTCCCTTCAAATTATGTTTTACTCATTTTATTTTGTTGTCTACAGTTAAGAGGGAAAATTATCGTCTGATTTTACTAACAAGAAATTAACTTTTTTTTGCCTCAGCATAGCATATGCTAGAAAGATTTTATCTAAAGGAAAATTAAAAAGTAGAAAAATGTTCATGCCACTTGATTTCTAGAATGATCAAATGGATGTTAACTGTTTGCTTTTCTTAATAATATGGTCCATTTTTTCTTCTTACTTCACATCATAAAAATATAGCAGCAAATAAAATGCCATAAATACATAGAACAGTCTCCCTGGGAAAATATTAGAGTAGAATTACTAACCATGAACAAATTGCTGCAATTCGAGTTATATGGGTGATATTGTATGGTCATTCTACCTTACAAAAGTTCTGTGATCCCAGAATTTCTGCTCCTAGCATTAGTATTAAGACCTTCTATGTGTGTAATGGGAGATGCTTGCTAATTATTCATTTGAAAAGCACTAGGGTGTCAAAAGAGGTTCTTCTGAATAAACATTCCATTAATCTGGAGTAATCATAGGCCCTTTGGCAAATGTCTTGACATTTCTGTACTAAGAACTACAGGGAAACAAACTCTTTATAAGATAGATACAGGATAAAAATAAAGCCGGTGCTTACCTTGATGAAGAGTCTCACTTTCTATGCTGCTGATATAAATTTGAAATCCACATAACTTAAAAGATGCTTTAATTGTTACCAGTAGCTGCTGAATTGATTCATGGCAACCTTCCTTAGAAGGCTTTGTCAAATTTTGATTTACAGAGACAATGAAAAAGTATTTAAAAATTGAAACCACCATAAAATATAAGTTTTACATAATGCTGTAATGTATGAAAGTACTTCATAAAAACATGTTTTCTAATGTGTGTATACATTCAATTTTCCATATAATTTCAGTTAAATCTCCAGAATGGAAACTTGTACTGAATTTAAATGATGTGACATTAGAAATACCTGAATATGTAAAAGCTACTATATTTCAACGCTGTAATACTATTTCTGACTCATTATTTTCCTTTAACATTGTTCAAGAGCTCATCAAATCTATAGAGTTGAATAAAGGCTCCTAAATTTGAATTAGTAGCTTGGAAAAAGGTCTAGAAATGGGTCACATTAAGCTTTTCATAATTTAAAACAGTGATATTTTTTAAACAAAATTGTTAAATATGCCATGTAGTTTTGCATCAGTTATTCCTGTTATGATTATGGTTATGAGTATGGTTACCATAAAATCAACAAAATTAAAAACATGTTACATAAAAAATTTCCCACTCAGGAAATGTTATAATTTATATGAGACAAATTAAATAATTATTAATAAATTAAATACCTTATATGTAATGCAGCTATTATATAAATAAGGGGCAGCTTTTCCTTTTAATTAATTACTGTTCTATTTGAAGATGCAGACTGGTAATGACACATTGTAGTATATTCATCAGTTTTGTGACTTGATGGGATTGAAGAGTAGAAAGAACTGTTAAATAAACTTGACAGGGCAGGAAACACTTGGAGTGGTAGCTCCTAAGTCATAGTTTAGCAGTGCTTTAATAAGGCATATGGTGGAGACAAATGAGAGCTAAATTTGGGAGAGGTGAGAAGTTACTGATCATCAACGGATTATTTTGAAATGCTGAAGTTGTTGGCCTTTAGCTTGTGTGTTGCTGATGTAGGAGAAGGCCACATGACATTTTAGAGATAGCCCTTTTGAATCAGGAGATAGCACAAAACAGAGCATGGGAAAGCCCTGACACAAGTGAGAACCCGGAGACTGACTGGAATCCAGAGCCTGAGCGCAACAAAAGCAAAAGTCACAAGCATCCGTACATCACTGTCCTTTCATTCAGGGAAAAAAATGCACCACACCACTCTGCCACAAAGGTCCACTCTTAAAGTGAAAGCAGATACTTTTCAAACTCCTTTAAATGTTCCATTCAAATGTTACCGTATCCACTTTAATGGACAAGAAGTGCCTGAGATCCTGAAGTGTGGGGTTCTACAATCACAGATACCTATTAATGCATTAAGCATGTTTGGCATTTCATGAAGTACTGCTCTGTATATCAGTTGAAACACTGAAAATAGTTTGAACAGTGCTACAGTTCACTAAACAACTCACAGTCTTCAGAATAATTCTGCACAATGAAGTGTTGCTGGTTCAAGTTGCATGATAAAATGTCATTTTTTGGGAGGCTAAGGTAATAGGATCACAAGTATGTGGCCAGACTGGGCTACAAAGTAAATTACAAGTCACCCTAAACTACTCATTGAACCCTTGTCTTAATTAAATATTAAAAACATCTAGAAACTTTCATCGTTCCGTTAAAGCTGGAGGAATGTAATTATGGAAGCTTACACTGGTGGGGAAAGTTATGTGCATTTTCTTACTTTGATTCATCAAGTTGCCACCTCGGGGTAGTTGGGGTGAACTTGCTATTGAAGGACAAAAGAAGATAAAATTCATTTCAGGAAGAAAATGACAAATTTTAATTTTTTTTAATTTTATTTTACAATACTATTCAGTTCTACATAACAGCCAGATTCCCTTGTTCTCTCCCTTCCTGCCTGCCTCCCCTTCCCCCTAGCCCACCCCCCCATTCCCATCTCCTCCAGATCAAGGTCCCCCTGAGGACTGGGATCAACCTGATAGACTCAGTCCAGGCAGGTCTAGTCCCCTCCTCCCAGATTGAGCCAAGCGTCCCTGCATAAGTCCCAGGTTTCAAACAGTTAACTCATGCAACGAGCTCAGGACCTGGTAACACTGCCTAGATGCCTACCAAACAGATCAAGCTAATCGACTGTCTCACCTATTCAGAGGGCCTGATCCAGTTGGGGGCCCCTCAGCCTTTGGTTCATAGTTCATGTGTTTCCGAAAATGCCAAATTTAAGATGATGTATTTATTATAAAATACTAAATCTGTAATAGTTTTACCTGAACATGAATTTGTTTAATCTCACTAAATGCGATGATCAAAATGATGACATTAAAAAGTTTCATGTCTGGCTGAGCAGTGGTGTCGCATGCCTTTAATCCCAGCACTTGGGAGGCAGAGGCAGGCTGAACTCAGTGAATTCTAGGCCAGCCTGGTCTCCAAAGTGATTTCTGAGACAGCCAAGACTGTTACACAGAGAAGCAATGTCTCAAAAAAAAAAAAAAAAAAAAAAAAAAAAAAAAAAAAAAAAAAAAAAAGAAAAGAAAACAATCATGTCTGGATTTAAACAAAATCACACAAATATATACTAACCCCACGTGTAAAAAAGAAGAAAGTCATGACCTATGAATCCTTAAATTGAAACTTAAAGGAATTTTATGGTTTTGACATGACACTTGCTAAAATAAGGTCATGGCTGACAATGAGTCTATGACACTTACTGGAGAAGAAACTCAGAAGAGAAAGCAAGAGCACTTGTAAACTGCATTTTACGGAAACTTGTTTTGAACAGAGAGCAAACGAGTCCCTAAAGTATTAGTGCATTTTTAAAATGAAAATACACAGCGAAGCGGACAGAAAGAAAGAACATTTAGAAGTTGATCAGCACAGAGTGTCTCAGAAACCCGTTCAAAGTGATGGTTTAGATTAGTGTTAAGGAGTAGTGGGGAATTCAATTCAAAATACAGAGACCATAGTTTTGAAGTCCTTTGAACTTTGGCGTTAAGGAAATTGAATTTTTTAATAGGAATTTTTTGAAGAAAGAATGAAGAGTATAAACATATCAGAGCCTACTTTCCTAAGAAAGCAGAAGTTGGGCAGCACTTTCATTCTATTATTTCCTTAGCAGACGATGCTAAAGCAACAGAATAAGGGGATAATGCAGCTTTGGGGCTGGTAATAGGGGGATCCTGTATTAAGGTAGTTCCTGCTAAGGGAGACTGTGTGATCTAATGCCCTGAAGTCCTCTTGGGCTGAGTAAGTTATCTTCTTATGTAGAGAATGACAAAGTGAGAAAACCAGAGCCAATGTTCAAGTTGCACCAGCTAAACAATTGGTTGAGCGTTCACCTGTATATTCTAAAGCCTCATGTACTGCCAAAACTGTAAAATGGGCAACAGAGTATGTAGAATAGGACCAAAAGGGATTACCATAAGTAGATGTAGAAAAAATAGCTGACTGATTTTTAGGTCTCATATCTTGACAGTATCTCAAAATTCGTTAATGTTTGAGAAACACCATCTGAAGTGAGATACTATAGTAAAACACACACACACACACACACACACACACACACACACACACACACACACACACACATATATATATGCTAGTATTTCTGTGCTCCATCCAATGGGCCTGGGTTCTGATATTCCTCATCCAAATTGCTCAGAATAGAACCCCAAAGCATGGAAGCAATGGCTAGGATTATACAGAAGTAAGAGGACATTCTCATTTGCAGTACAGCTCATAGCCCACCAACATTTATTGAAGGGACAGAACATGGAAATCCTTTCACAGGACTGTCTAACAGTTTGTCATCTGAACAAAGGGATAAGATTTTATTAACTCCTAGATACACACACACACACACACACACACACACACACACACACACACACACACCCTGTGGGTGAAGAAAGAGCTAGAGAGGGGGATATAATAACCTTTGTTAATTATGAATTTTGGACAATTCAAAAGAATACACTTCTATTAATAAGCCTGAGAGGTTTCTAAAGTAACTATTGGATTGACTGGCGTGATTCTTTGTCCTTTAAAGCCAATCTGTAAAGACCAGGAGAAGCTGCTGTTTCTTAAATGCACAGACAACAATACAAATCAGGAGAAACAAAAGACTACAAATAACATCAAAAAAGAGTGTGAATTATATGAAAAATAGACCAAATTAACAGTTGTGAAGAAATATGATGAGCTATATACAAAAGAACACAGTAGGAAAGCATAATGCAATAAGAAAGATGATGTAAAAAAGAAAAGCCTAGCTGGGAGGTGGTGGTACACACGTTTAATCCCAGCACTCAGGAGACAGAGCCAGGTGGATCTCTGTGAGTTCAAGGCCAGCCTGGTCTACAGAATGAGATCCAGGACTGGCACCAAAACTACATAGAGAAACTCTGTCTTGAAAAAAACAAAAAAACAGTAACAACAACAAAAAGGAAAGCTTATTTAGTAAAATGAACATACATAGACGAACTTTAGTTTCTACTGTATTCTCACACTAAGCCAAATTAAAATGAAAGCACAGATTACTAAACTGTACGGAATGTTGTAAAACTAGTATTAGAGTTTACACAGATAAATGTCTAAAATAAAGAGAACAATACAATAAACAACCAAGCTTTATTCCAGAAAAAAAAACTAGTAAAATAAGTCAATAAGACTGAAATTATTATAGGTGAAAAAATAAGAAATATCAAAGTACACATACACAAAGAAGACAATATAAAAAATAGAACAATCAATAATGCTGAAGAGGAGATTTTTAATAAGAAAATTGAAGCTCATCGTAAGAGTTTATGAGTTTATCATATCATCTTATAAGATGATAGATTATAAGCTGACTTCACATGAACCAGTGAGAAATATCACACCAAATAAAAACAGACTCCATTCCAAGAAAAAGAGACAGGGATTCATACATTGACAAAGTTTGTAGTAGAATACCATCAAGGTGATGGTGATTTGAGGAGTGGGGGAGCAAAGCTGACTTGTCTGTCTGACAGAGAAAGGGAAAACAAGACACCCTGTGAAATGATCTGTAGAATAAACATACCTGAAATGTGTATAATAGGCTCTTGGAGACATGGAAACGGCAATTGACAAGTGCCCATGTTTACTTCTATCTATAAATAAAGTGTTCTCATTGATATATACTAAATTAGACTTGGAGTTTTGCATGTCTTTGTTCTGGATTTGAGAAATCACTCACTGAGGGGAGTGAGCACAAAGGACATGGCACAGGACAAAGTGCTTGCTTCAAATGCACAAGGTCCTGAGTTTGATCTCTAGCATTGCGAAACCCAGAAGGATGAATTAGGGACCTTTTCACAAGGCAACCGTAGTTCCCTGAAACATATCTGCAGTGTATAATGTTATAGATGCTTCAGTAAATTTATTTTTAGGCTATTTAAAAGAGACATTGGATATAGATTGGATTTGAATGGATCAGAAAAAGATTATATTGTTGACTCTTCACTGAATCTGCTTCACATAGCTGCTGGCATTTAACAGACATTGAAAAAAATGCATGCTTAATGAACAAACACGTTCCAGCAGATGCTCACATATAATTTCATGTCAACAGGACTAATGCATAAAGGAGTAGCAATTTTGTGAAGAAGCCATCAAAATCTATGATTCTGATCTGATGTGCAGCTTTTACATTGGAGCTGTGTTGAGTTTAAATCACTACACTGGGGAAGAATCATAAACAGTTTATAATTTTATTTTTAATGGAAAAGAGCATAACCACTGAGCACATTGATGATGTATGACTCCATAATAGCTAAATCTTAAGAGTACAACTACACCTTACCAACATATACAATTATTAATATTAATGGTCTCCCATGAAGTTGCTCAGGAGAATACTTTTACATGTTCACGATGACATCTCAACTGTTATTGATATTTTGGTATAGCTAATACATTAACAAGAATTTTTATCAATGTATATCTTATCATAATTATTCTATGTAAATGACTAATATAATATCTGCATAAGAATTTATGATTTAGGAGACATTAAAGTCATTTAAAAATACAGCTGACAAAAGAGACAGTTAAGATCAAAATTCTGGAATAGGTAAGAACACAGAATGACACCAATAATGATAACCCTTCTGTTAATATTCATTTCTAGATTGCAGGATTTAAGAAAAAAACAAACAGAATGGAATAAAGACGTGTCTCGTATGGTAAAGATATCATATGATTTTTAATACTAAGTTATTGGATATTTACATAGTTTGAAAATGGAATCATGAATAACTATTTAGTTACTCATATTTTAAGACAAATGTCCATACAGTAGATTAAAAAATTGCTATAATGATTGAAATAAAATATTTTTTCAT
This sequence comes from Peromyscus leucopus, assembly GCF_004664715.2. NCBI lineage: Eukaryota > Metazoa > Chordata > Mammalia > Rodentia > Cricetidae > Peromyscus > Peromyscus leucopus. Next base: position 58,869,249 of record NC_051066.1, read on the forward strand.
TACTCATATTTAGTTACTAAGCAAAACAAATGCTCACCAAGTTGAGTTTAACAAAATACATGGTTTAACTCTTGCACATGCTCATATGTGTGGCTGCATATAATTAGTGTGGCTGAAGACAGGAAAATGAACATTTTTAAATGTTATTAAATGGTTGATTACTATATATTCTAATAGCTTTAATATAAATGGTTACTGAATCACAAATGTTTGACTTACACTTTTTTAATAAATCATTTAGCATTCAATAAAAGGCACACTTTTAATTCCCATCTTTTATCTTTTTCTGGTTAGTTATAGAACACATGATGCAATTCTTCAAGGCCTAGCCACAGCTCCCACTCACATACACATCACAAGAGAAACACAAAGTATGCCTTGGTACACAGTGCAGTCAAGCTACAGACTTTCCTAGGTTAGGTGATTAAATCACCAGAGAAATACAATTTTTTTAACATGCACAATAGATTTATTTGGATGTCATCCTGTCATAAGTGGAAGAGCATCTCTACTGGCATATATTTCCTATACTGTCCTCAAGATGGGGCACTGTGGGAGAACCTATGTGGAAGTCCTATTACCACTCCTTTAATATTCCAACAAGGTAACATTCATCATGTCCAAAGAGAGGACTGGGAATAAAATCAATTTGATTTCAACCAATAACAAATACATTTCCATTGAAATTATTTGAAAATGAAAAAATGATCCCAATCATACAGTAGTCTACAGTTTCTTTATGAATTTAAATTTTGAGAAATTCATATATGAGTACTGTATTTACCTCACTTAATCTCCTCCCATATAATCTCTTTACTCCCACTAAAATCCATGATTGTCTATTTTATTATTGTTACATATATAAAGTACATATATATGCACATACACACAGTTACATAATTAATTTATAAGTACAACCTACTATATTGAATTGGTATTGTTCATATCACTTTAGATTGCTTAGCTTATCAATGTTGCTTGACCCTGAAGAAGATTGAATCTCCCTCTCTAATCAGTCATTAATTGCCTATAGCTTGTCATCTAGATGGTGGGGCCTTGTGAGTTTTCCTCCATCCACTTTGCCATGTTAACTTCGGTTGTCATTCCCAGGTCTTATTTTGATAAGCATGTTGTGGAGATTTCATGGGTTAGTTATATCACTTTCTCATAACGTTTTCTTGTCATTTATACAAGATGCTTTCTCACAATTGGCTGGTCCTCTGGCTCTTAACAATCTTTCTACCTCTCTTCCATGGTGTTCTCTGAAGCTTAGGTGTTGTAGCTGCATCTGTTGGTTCTTGCACTGACAGCCATTTATTCTCTGTTTTGACAAATTCTAGATTTCTGTAAAGTTTCCATCTGTTGCATAAAGACTCTTCTTTGATGAGCTGTGCAAGCTTCACTTACCAGTGGGTATGAGGACAGATGTTTAGAAAGCAGTTAGACATTAGAGTAGTTTAGGGAAATGGCTCACATATATTCTCCTTTACAGTCCATAGCCTCTTCAGTACCTGATATTGGGCTAGCTTTGCAGTACTTCCTGTTGAGCAAGCCTAGGTCCAATATGATAGCTATTGACTACTTCCAAGATGTGAGTACCACTATTGCACCTTTTGAGATATGATGCAGTTCAGGTCTCACATCCTACAGAGGTCAGATCTAGCTCAATTGATCCGATTCTTGTGTAGAACACATAGTGTCTTCAACAATAATGTCTTAGCATTAATTTATGGAAGGCAGCCAAGAACATTAACAATCACCCATTGTCTCTTGGAGTACCCTGACTAACAACTTGAAAGGAAGTTCCCAGGCCTGGCACTAGGATGCTTGTTAGATGGTATATGGTTTTCCAGAGGGGCACCATATTTCAGTGAAATAAATTGACAAACACTTGCATATATTATGTGTAATTTAAAGTAAACATATAACGATAGGATTCCTTATGTTCTTTTCAAATTACTTAGCATAATTTATCCCCCCTCCCTTTCCACTGCCCAGTTAAAGACTTCCTCCTGGTTTTCTGTTTCTGCCTTTGTAGCACTTTGGCCTGTTATTTTCTTCTCTAGAACTCTTTTCACATCCCCCACATTTTTCTTTTTACCTTCCTGACATTTTTGTTTGCTCTAGGTTATAGAATCCACAAATAAGAAAGAACATGTAATATTTGTCTCTCTGAGCCTGGGTTACCGCACTCAGTATAGTATTTTATGATTGCATCCATTTACCTGCAAATTTTATGATCCCATATTTTTTTACAGCTTAATAATATTACGTATATTTACCACAATTTTATGGTAAACTCATTGGCTGGAGAACATTTCCACTGCCTAGCTGTTATTACAGAGAGATGGTGAACATGACTGAGCAAGTAGCTGTGGAGGCCTTCGGATGTGTGTCAACTGATCACATGATAGAGCTATTCTTTGATTTTTGAAAATTTTCCACATTGATGTAAACAATGACTACACCCAGTTGCAATCATATCAACACTGAATGAGGATTCCCCTTTCCCCATACCTTTGCCAGCATTTATTGCCAGTTGTTTTATTAATAGTAACCATTTTTAATGGTGTAAGACAAATCTCAAATTTGGTAAAATTTTCATTTCTCTAATTAGTTAGGTTGTTGTACTCTTTTGGAGATATTTCCTAGCATTTTTTTTTCTTTTTCTTTTTTGGTTCAAACTCTTCATTAAATCCACAGCAAGTGTTTTAATTGAATTGATTGTATTTTTGACTTTTGTGTTTGGAGTTCTTTATATATAGTGGATATTAGTCTTCTCTCAGGTGTATAACTTGCAAAGATGTTTCACTCCATAGGATTTTTCCTTATGGATTGATTCTTTCTCTTGAGATACAGACATTGTTTAGTTTCACGAGGTTTTATTTGTTAATTGTGAGCCTTAATTCTTGGGAAAATTAAGTCTTACTCAAAAGTAGCTTTGGGTACACTACTTTATTTTCTTTTCATAGTCTCAGTGTTTCAGGTTTCTATGTTCTATTTCCATTTAATTCTGAAAACCATTTCCTGCCTCTATCTTCAAAAGAATTATTTACTCCAATCCTAATGATCATTATATATTATAATGTAAAATCAATATTGACATATTACCTGAAAAATAGCAGTTCTGAAGATCAATCTAATACCATTAACATATCTACAAAACTGAAAATGATAACTTTTAGTTTGTATATCTGCAACGTTGATGTTATTTATATGTAATTACCTTTTAGCATTTTTGTTTATTTGAGCCAGGGTATAATGTTGTCCAGAATGGCTTTAAACTCTCCATGAAATAAAAGATTTACCTTGAATTACTGATCCTCTAGTACCCCCATGCACAAGAATCACAGGTATGAATCACTACACCTAGATTAACTTAATATTTTCCAAATAATTTACCAATTAACACTGAAGTTACAATTGACAAAACTAAGTCTATACCTTCAAAAATATTTCATCAGAGTTTGAAATTCTGATATGGGTAGAGATCATGCACTAGCTTCAAAATTTTAGTAGGTTTACTTAACCAGAGAGTTTAAGCTTCATTTACAATGTGTGACATTAAAACCATATTACTTTGCATAGGATAATCAAGTAATTATTCAATTTAGGTACATGATATTGAGAATACTTCATCTAGCATAATACAGATTCCAGAAGGTAGGAAAAAAGAGTACTCTTTTTCTAGCATAGGACATTCCTTGAATAGCTACATTCAGTGTTAAAATTGTTCAAAAACCAAAGAGGCAATGTGGAATCTGTTTTTTTTTTTTTTTCTTTAGTAAACACTTCTATCTTTATTTATTTTTTAAACTGTTTTCTTCTCTCATACATTACATCCCAATATCAGTTCTCCCCTCCCTCCACTCTTTCTGCTCCTCTGCCCATCTTCTCTCTCCTCCAGATCTGCTCCTCCTCCTTTCCTTTCATAAAACAAAAGAAAAGGTCCTAAAAAGAGAAATCAAGAGAAGTAGCCACTGTATCATCTACCAAACAAGGCCTTACACAATACAATAAGACTGAGTACAAACCCTTTAGGGACATTATGTAATGTTTCTTCTTTGTTTACTAAAACATAGTCTGTTCTGTTTACAGAACTGATACATTTGGGAAGAAAAGGGCTGTGTGACAGAGGTTTTAAAGTACTGAATAGATCACATGTTAAACAAAGTTTGCATCAATTATACTCTTCTTGGCACAAGAAAATTTTCTCCAAATAGAAAATGTAATTTGTTCAATATTAGCCCTAAACTGTTTTGCAGAATATATACATTTTTAAAATTGCAGAAAATAAATTAAAACAGGTATATTAGGATTCAAATTTCATCATTACTTGCATAAGTCATAGATGTTTCTTTGGAACATAATATAACTATCACTATTGACACTAATCATATTTCATGAATATCAGTCTCATTATCTCATAGATGTGCCTTTCAATGATTATATATTAGCATTTTAGTTTGAAATCATAAGAACATAAATCTTTAATGAATATATTTAAGCAATCTGTTTACTTGAAATTTGTCTTGCTTACTGCTTTCAGTCCACAAATTGCTCAGCAAAATGCACATTTTAATCACTGTAAAACCAGCAATTGCTTTCCATGCAGTAGAGTAGCATTACTGTATAATTCATAGGGAAATTTTAATGATTAGTGTTAGTGCCTGCAGTGGTTCCAAAAATACCATGGCCACTAGAGTGACCTGCAATGATCTAGATATGAGGGCTTCTTCAGTGAATAAAGTATATATTTTAATTTCATTCAGATACTTGGATTTGGTAGGTAGATAGAAGGTAGATGAGAGTTGTAAACAGGTAGTTTTTTAGATCGATAGATGATGCAGTTTTAAAATCTTGGTTAGAAGTACTGAATTTTTTCAACTTACATAATTACTTGAAAAACAGTATAATTTGCTGAATGGCATTAAACATTAATGAAAGTCCTTAAAATTGAGAACCAGGGAAAGTCAACAGATGTAAGCTTTAAGTTATCCTTTAAATTTTTTTTTCTTATTCTGTTTCCTTTTCATTTTCTTCTTCCTCAAAAATTTCAATATTTATACATGTACAAAAATTTACTAAGCTGTGCACTAGAATATGTCCATTATATTTTTCAACAGCTAAGGAAAAAATAGGACTAACATAAAATGACTGACTACTAGAATTTTTTAATAAGAAAGTTTGGCATTTTGATTATATCTTTGTCCTATATAATATACAGTAAACTCATCCTTAAGTAAACTAGTAATTTATTATACAAATATAAATATAAAATGACTATTATTTTGTCTGATTAAAGATGTTCAATCTCTAATAGTAAGGATTACTGAACAGTGTTTAAAATTTTAAATATTTCCCTTCTCTTTTTTTTGATGATTTTATACATTCATATAATGTTTTCAACAAATCTACCCTGCATTCCTTGCCCTATTTCCTCCCACCATTGTACCCTCCCTACTTCATTTCTTTATTTTACATACCCACTGAGTCCATTTATTGCTGTTTATATCTACATATACAGATTTAGGAAGATTACTTGTGCACAGGTCCTGGTCTTAAGTCCTGAATCCATGAATAAAAACAAAACTAAACAAAACTGAATAACATTTTCAATCACCTATTTTAAGTTATTTCTCTGGACATATGTAGATTTCTCTGGAAATGTGTAGGAACACAAGAACATATAGATGTCACGTGTAAGTTTAAATCAATCCCCATTGATCATCTCTCCTTTAACCATTCTGGTACAGACTGTGAAAAAGTGGTGAAGAAAATAGTGTGGAGTTTCAAGTCATTTTAAATATGGGTACATTGTACAAGGACCAAAATGAGCTAGAATGTGGAACTTTGACAAAAAAAATAAATGTTCTTAATGTTATACATTGACACTCCACCCCTTATGTATTATAACTACAAATGGCTTTCAATTTCTGAAATTAGTTACTTCAAATGTGTTTATATAAATGAGATCAATCATACAGTAGGTGACATTCCAAGACTGAATTTTTCTTTCAGAACAGAGTTTTTAACAACACAAGGTGTTAATTTTTGTGCATTCTCTTGAGATTTACACATGCCTAATGTAATAAAATCTGGAAATTAAGTGCACATGAAATAGTTACTGCCTGTTATGATTTGTGAATTCCCCACATACTATGATTTTTAAAGTAACTTTATGTCATAAATAATTCAACATGTTCAAATTTCTTTAAAATTTATTGCTATAAAACAATGGAAAGGTATAGTTTAAAAGGCATGCATCATAAATGGATATTCTGCATTGTGGATAAACTTATGTAATATTTTTGACTGAATCTATCCAAAATGAAATAAGTTAAACATAGTTCTAAAATGTGCTATCATAAAGGTACACATAATTATTCCCTGGGTAGGATCTGCAATGTTAGGAAAGTAACTTTTGAATTATAAGACCATGAACTCTAGATTCCATTTAAGTTTTAAAGGTAGCTGTATAGCACATTTCAAAATACCAATTGTTATTAGTGTTAAATGTGTCAGTATATGATAATAGTAAAACTTACAAGCTGAGTGTTCTAGCATTGTGAATTCTGAGGAATTATGTGGAACTGGAAAACAGTTTCCTTGGTAATATAACCAAAGCAAATCATGTCTCTACCCAAAATAACACAAAAAGCATAACATTTATTTTGCATTTTCTTAAAGGAAATTTTCTTCAGAACATATGTTAGCATTTCACTGAGGGTCTTATTAAAGATGCCCTGGCATTTCTGTTTATCTGAATAGAGTCTCACTACCTCACACATTTGGAGCATCATAAAATACCACATTAACTTTCCTAGCAGAGCTTTGGATGATGTAGAAGACATAGAATATATTATTCAGTGAATCAATAGAACAATAAACATAACAGAATTATCTTAGTAGTAAAATTTATCAAAGCAATTAAAGTCAAACGTGTTAATAAATTTCTAGACATACCAGTCACTAAATACTGTTTGCCTCTTCCTTCAAGAATAAAATTGAGTCCTAAGCCAGTCATCCCTTGAATTTCTTTCATGCCTCATTATTTTTTTACTAACTCATTTTAATTTACCCAATGTCCTCTTACACAAAACAATGTCACATTTATTTTCTATATGTATTTTAATACACTGCTTCTAATTTTCTATTTCAGTTAAATTCTATATGTGCTATGATAATGTCTTTATAAATATTTTAGTATAGTTTGAGATGTTTTTCTATACCATGAATTCATTGTCTTCAGAACAAAATATTCAACTTTGGTAGTGAATCTTCAATGGAAATTCCACTTATGGCACTTTGCTAAAGATTGTTATATATAATGCAATATGATGACAGGAGCTTTTGTTGTGCAACCATCTTCGTGTCGAATTTATCATCAATACTTTATATTTAGCATTTCAAATGAGATTTATAGATCTTATGGACAATTTTCAATTTAAGCTCAGGAAATAATTTGGACAGGAAAATTCAGTCTGTAATTTGAAAACAAAATCTGTGAATTAAGAATATTTTGAAGAAAACATCGGTAGCTATCATGATGGACAGCCACATGCCATAAGAGAAAGTGGCACTTTTTAACAGTCACACTAAACAAACTTGAAAATGAACAAATTTGGTAAAGCCTGTGAAGAATCCCTCAACCAAATGTGTTTGTTAAAACCAACAAAATTTCCTGTTAAAAGTAAAACTTTTTATGTACCATATTTTCTTTATACTCTGTGCCATATTATCAAGCTGTAAAGAAAAGAGAAAACTGTCATTTACCACAGAAGAAAGGAAAGTGGAGGCATTATATAAAACTAATTAAAACATAAACAAAACAACAAATACCATATGATTTTACTTAAATGTGAAGACTAAAGAAGCTGAACTGATATAACCTAAAGGCAGGGTGTTGGTTACCAGGCACTAACTGGAAAAACAGGGTGAGAGAAGTTGAGATGTGAACAGGTACAAAATTTTAGTTAGACGTGAATATATTCTGGAGATCTGTTACAATATGGTAACAGACCAAGTAACATTGTATTAGACACAAGGGTATTTCTGAGACAGTAGATTTTAAATATTCTACCTACAAAATATGGTAACTCTATGAAGGAAGACAACTTTAATTACTTTGATTTAGCCATTCCAATTCTATTAATATATTTATATATTGTCACTTAAATATATTTTTAAATAAAATATTTCTTTATGGAGTTGACAGACCAGTTTATGATGGACTACCCCATGATTTCCTGACAAGCATATTCATGTTTATTAATGATGAAATCAAATTTTTCTGCATTGTTTTATTATTTCTTTGATAAATATGTCCAATGTGTTTTGATCCTATTTGCCTCCCTTCCATAAGTCCTCTCAGACTGACTCTCCCTTCCCCACCTGCCAAATTTGTGTCTCCACCTCTTTTTCATTTTAAAACGTTTGTGGTCTACCAGTGGATTGTGGTAAATATATCTGCGGCTACTCTTTTTGCTTGGTTTACGAAAATTATAATACAGAATGTTTTGATCATTGTTTTCTTTCCCCAACTCCTCCCCAATTCACTTTACCTCCTAAGAAAGAGTGAGAGTCTGATCCCACCAGCTAAAATTACCAGAAACTCTGATGGGACCTGGATGGGACTTCGTGCTTACATCTCCACTGCTTTCTAGGAATTTAGTCTGGCTTGACCATGCACAGGTCATGTGCATGCTTTCACAACCCCTATTAGGTAATGTGTACACATGTTCTACTGTATCTAAAACACTTTTCTCTTGTAGTCATCCTTTGCCCCTGTTTCTCTTACTATCATCTATTCTACAATAATCACTGAGATTTAGAGAAGGGTGGGCTATGATATAGATGTTCTTTTTGAGGATGAGCAACCCACAGCTTCTGATTATCTACACATTGGCCTATGGTGGGTGTCTGTGTTAATTACAATACTGCAAATAGAAACTTCTCTGGTGAGAATTGAGAGATTCATTAATTTATGGTAGCTCTAAGAGTTCAAAGGTGGGAAAGATAGCTAATTACTTTTCTTGTCTGGTAGCTTGGATAGAACCTTCTAGCACTATGAAATCTAGAATTAGAGATGAAGATTCCAGGTCATTATCAGCCTGATATCACCATGTTCTGTAACTCAAATATGTGGTATCTTAACAAGATTCTTGCCATCAAGTACTGGAGGGTAATCAACGATACTGTTAGTAACCTTTAATGTTTAAGAGCCTATGAAAACTTAATTGCCAATGACTCAAAAAGAGAATACCCACTCATGACACAGAACTTTTTATTTTCTGCCCTGTGGTGTCTAGAGTGATTTTAGTACCTAATATGGATTTACTCCATTTTGAGTATTTTCGTGAATGTGAATATTGTAAGATTTTACAGTAATATGTTTCCATATGAATTTTTCAAATGGTCTTTGGTGTTATCGCTCCCCATTTGTATTCCCTTCTCTCCTTTGCCCCCCCTACTGTCCTATTGACCCTTCTTGTTCCATCATTTCCTTTAGCCCTTTCTTTATAGCACTGAATTATATGCTCCTTTGAGATGGAATCTACAATTGCATTTAAAAATACTCATTGATATTTTGTATAAGCTCTTTACTAATTCCAAGTAATCTAAAAGTCACATTGGTCCACACATCACTAAACACCTCCTTGGAAAAGGAAACTGGACTCATTCAAATGATATGAAGGAGACACTCAGTCAAATAGTGAGCATATACTGTGAAAAAAAATTGTTACTGACTTGGTAGGCAATTCTGTGAATTTATATAGCACTTATATTGTCATGATATCTTGACAAATGTGTCATGCCAATATCAAACACTGTATATTCTGGCCAAGTCTATGGAAAACCATATAGCACCTTTAGCTATTCAAAAGCAAACACAAGTAAATTGCCCTGTGTGATCAGACATTGGATGCTGATATCACATTATCATAATGTCATTTTCCATTTGCCATTTTATATTTCTGTAGCTAATGTATGTAATGCAAAATACTCTCTTTGGTACTTATTTTAAGTGACAGTACATTATAGAAACTCATTTGGTTATGGTTATATGGTACTATTTTCTGAGTCTTTTGTTCCTTATTGTGATCTTTGCAGTTTTTTTTCTACTGATACCATGGCTTTTTCAGTGCTAGAGCTTTGCAGGGTGTTTTGAAGTCTGTCACCTTAATGTCTCATGCTTTGATTTTATTTCATTAAGATTTTTTTAATTTGGTTTTACTTTTTAATAATTTGGACACATTATATAAACTTGAGAATTTACTTTGGTTTTTTCCTTTTCTAGTTCTGGAAGAATGTCATTGATATTTTGACAAAGATTCCATAGGACATTATAACAATATCAATCCCTTTGAATACGATAAACACAGAATATCCTTCCATTTTGTGTTTCTTCTTCAACTTCTTATTTTAAATTATATATGTTTCCAATGTAAGGATGTTTTACCTATTTTGACTAAATTTGAAGTTGGTGTAATTATTGGTAATGCTATTGCTTTTTGAACTCTATTTTAGAGTATTCATATTGGCTTTTTTTTTTTTTTTTTTTTTTTTTGGTTTTTCGAGACAGGGTTTCTCTGTGTAGCTTTGCGCCTTTCCTGGAACTCACTTGGTAGCCCAGGCTGGCCTGGAACTCACAGAGATCCGCCTGCCTCTGCCTCCCAAGTGCTGGGATTAAAGGCGTGCGCCACCACCGCCCGGCTCATATTGGCTTTTAATTATGTCACTGTGCTTTTTTTTTTTTTTTTTTTTCTTTTTCAACACAGGATTTCTCTGTAGCTTTGGAGACTGTCCTGGAACTCACTCTGTAGACCAGGCTGGCCTTGAACTCACAGAGATCTGCCTGCCTCTGCCTCCCAAGTGCTGGATTAAAGGTGTACCACCAACCCCTGCTACGTCACTGTGTTCTTATGTTGACTTTGAATCATTTGCTATAACAGTACAGTGTGGTGGTTTAAAAGAAAATGGCCCCCTAAGGGGGTGGCACTATTAGGAGATGTGGCTTTACTGGAGTTGGTATTGCCTTGTTGGAAAAAAAAGTGTCACTGTGGGGATGAGCTTTGAGGTTTTATTTGCTCAAGTTACACTCAGTATGGTAGATAGTTCACTTCCTGTTGTCTGTTGATCAAGATGTAGAACTCTTGGCTCCTTCTCCAGCACCATGTCTACCTGCATACCATCCACCACGATGATAATGGACTAAACATCTTAAATGTAAGACAGCCAATTAAATGTTTTCTTTTATAGGAGTTGCCATGATCATGATGTCTCTTCACAGGAATAGAAATCCTAACTAAGACGTATGGGTTAGAATTTTATGGATTTTCTAGGTAAAAATTTCTATCATTGGCAAACAGGGATAATTTGATTTCATTTTGTTTTTCTCTTTAAATTTTAATGCCCTTTCCATTTTTCTTTTCTAAATTTTTTTCCAGGAGGGGAGTCTAAAAGTATAATGAAAGTGGTGAATGTGCTAGTCTAATCCTTTAGCTTTCCCCTGATCAATAAAGGCTATTTGTTGGCTCATAAGAGATGTCCTTTATTATGCTGAGGTAATGTCCTTATTTGCCTAATTTGTTCTGTTTTTATCAGGTAGGAATTTGGGATTTCATTAAGTTCACCTTCTACATTAATTGAAGGACTAATTCTGTTCTGTCAGTTCAGTGACATGATTTGTCTCTCATTTGTGTTTATTAAGCTATCCTTTTATCTCTGTGATATATAATACTTGATCATGGTGAATAATCATTAATATATATTGGATTAGCTTCCTAGTATTTTGCTGAAATTTTTACAGTTTTTCTTGCTGTGTGTGTCTTTATCTTATTCAGATTTGGTATATAATATGTAATTTTTCTGGGTAATTATCAGTATCTTCCTTTGTAAATGATAATTTGTCAGGTATGATACACTAAATCATTGTGGTTTTGCTTGTTTGTCTTTGTCCTTTGGTGTAGTGAAAAATCTCTGCTGGTCTATGAAACTCCCATTGAGAGGCCGGCTATCATTCAACTTTGTGTGACCCTATGTATTATTGGTTCGTTTTTTCCTGACTCAGTTAAATTAACTTTGCTACCTTTAGACCTTATGTACCTGGGTACTTGGAAAGTTTCTGTTATTTCTTTGAATATACTTCCTATCTTTCGAATTGCTCAAGTTCCCTGTTGAACCTCATAACCTGAGTATTTGCTGTTTCAGCACTATCTTGAACTTCACGTAAGCTGCTTTATTCTTCTTTGGCCTTTCTTCTTTTTCTCTTCTCCTGTGTGTTTTTAAAATACTGATTTTTTTTTTCCCGAATTCTTTCTCATTTGGCCAATCCTGTTGCTGGTGTCTTATATAATGTTTGTTTTCCCTGACTGTATTTTTTGGTGCAAACATTTGATTTGCTTTTTAAGGTGGTTTGTGTGTACCTTGTTAAGTTTTCCATTAGAATGTAAATGGTTTTTTGTTTGTTTTGCCTAAGGTACTTGTGCTTCTTTAAAACCGGTGTGTCATGAGTCTGAGAGTGTTCTCCTCCTACCATCTGACTTGTCTTTGCCTCACACCCTGGTTTGTACTATGGTTGAGGTCATTGTTTCCTGAACTTCTTTGAGGCTTTTTAGTGGTCGTGTGTTGTCATGTGCACTGCAAAGAATTAGGTAGTCATGTAAACCTTTCTAATCTATTTTCATTTGTGTTTACCTCTCCAGGTAGTTTTATCAGGTTGTTTATTCTTTGAGTCCATACTTTCACTATTATAATACTGCATGATGTACAACCCTGGTTTTCCCGCAGTCTGCTGTTGATGCATTCTACTGTTTCAGTAATAACAGCCACGCCAAGCCTTGGCTTGTTCCAAGTGCTATGTAGTGTATTTTTTTTTTAAAGTAGAAGAAAAATAGCTAAGAATTGTTGTCTTATAGTCTGTTTTTACAGTGATTGGTCTCTCTGGTCAGACCCTTTAATTCCTGCCCAGTTCTAGATATATTCATTGTGACTGGACCAGTACTGTCAGTGCCACACTCGTGGCTCTCAGAACAAATCCATCTGAAGCTCTGCATGCATGTCTAATATAGACAAGAACAAGGCTGAGTTTTAAACAGGATCTGCCATTCTATGAGCTGCAGAGATTGCCTTGAACACTTAATCCTCTTCCTAAGTTTTAGCACCAGCCAAAATGCCTAGTTTTTGCTGAGGCATGAAGGAAGCCAAGGGTCTTTCCATGCTAGGGAACCATTTCCCATTGAACTACTTCCAGACCATTTTTTTTTTTCATTCATTGTTCTTAAAAATCATTTCTGTTATTTTATTTGTAGGTTCAGAAAAAGCTATAGACAAAATAAAAACTGATCAATAACATTTAAAAATAATAATTAAAACTTTTTGATACAGGATGACCTCAAAATTCATTCATATTTAGAGCTTAGTAACAATCAAATAATTTTCTAGTTAGATTATATTATAAATTGCAGTATCCCCACTCTGTACAGGGCTCATATTGCTATTCTAATGGATGGTGTCCTTGTCACTGTTCTATTTTCTATTACTATGAAGAGACACCATGACTAAAGCAACTATTTAAAAAGAGAGCAATTAGGTGGAGCTTGCTTATAGTACTAGAGGTTAGTCTATATGACCATGAGGGAAGCAGATGATCGAGCATGAAACTGGAGCAGTAGTTGAGAACTTTACATCCTGATCCAAGGTCAGCAAGCACAGAATGTGAGACTCTCTGGTGACTAGCATTCAAAGAGATGAGCCTCTGGGGGCCAATTTCTCATTCAAACCACCATAGGTAGCATTAATGAAAATACTTTTTTTCTTAGTCTTAATATAAATAATTTATACAGTTATTTATTCAGCTTAGGATTTGGTAGGCTTCGGTATTGTGTACTTCAAATTTGGAAAATTCCCTTTATCCCTAGTGCTTGGTTTTATACACCATAACTATTACTAAATTTGTCGTATGAATATTCCGTAATGATATTTTTTTAGTTTATAATATAATGAATTATAACAACAGTTGTTTCTGTAGAACTTTATACCTCTTATTTTAATTATACTTTATGTGATGAGCATTAATGACTCTTTAAACTAGACAAAGTAAATATACACTATGGTTTTTATTAAAGTTTCTTGAAATTGCATTGGTTACCAGCATTCATAAAAATTAAGGAATAATAAATATTCATTCCCATGACTTGGACTTTTGGGTGGGTGATGCTGTGTATGTCCAGCCTCAACAGACTATTTGTCCTAAATCAATATTTGGTTTGAAACTAATTATTTTTGAATAAATGTAAATTCAATTTTTCAAAGAAAATCAAATATCATTTTCAATTGTAGGTATGAAGAATGGATGGAAAATCAATGAAATATAGTTAATATATAATATTGACAAAATAAATCTAAAAGGAAGTCAGTTATTAGAAACTGATAGAATTGCTTAGAAAACAATGCTTAGTAGGGTGTGTTATTTGAATTGATCTTCCTATGGTTTCCAAATTCAAAATTAGTTTTAGCAGCTATTAGGAAATTCAGGGACTAAACATTCATGACCTTCATCAACATGAAACAAGCATAGATTTATTCCTGTGGAAGAGCTCATTCTAAGAGTAAAGAAGTGGTACTTTAAATGATCAGCTCTAAATATATGAATAGGAGTAACATTATAGAAACTGAGCAAGTTGTATTTTTATATTTAAGAATATATGTAATACATTTGCATACATGCTTGTAACAACAATTAAGGAAAACAGTCCATGAAACTGAAAGAGAGCAAAGAGGGGATTGTGGGAAGGTTTGGAGGGAGGAGGAAATGATGTAATCATATTATAATTCATCCTCCAAAAAATATTAAAAACAAAAGCAAGAAATGTAATTATATTATAATCTCAAAATATAAAAATAGAAATAAGCGTATAATATATATATTATATATATATATATATATAAACAATAAATATGAGAGATATTGTTGTGAGTTAGAACATTCTTCTTTCTTCACCCAGTATTCCTGTTCAGGAGCTTTTAACCCATTAAGTTAATTTGCTTGTTTAACTTTTTCTTTTCTTTTTTTTTTTTTTTTTTTGGTTTTTTGAGACAAACTTTCTCTGTGTAGCTTTGCCCCTTTTCCTCGAACTCACTTGGTAGCCCAGGTTGGCCTCAAACTCACAGAGATCCACCTGGCTCTGCCTCCAAAGTGCTGGGATTAAAAGCATGTGCCACCACTGCCTGGCCATCTTTTTTCTTTTTAATTTCACTTTATCTGAGTATGTCAAACTGATGTATAATAATCTTACTCTTGAAAGAGATCCCAAACTATTATCAAAATGACAACTATTATTTATTCTAAAATGCCAAAGCAATTATAAAATAGTTTGCATAGGTAAACATTAAAAAACCCACAATTTCTAGATCTGTGTATGCAGAAATATTGAAGTAATTCTTTTTTTTTTCTTTCAAGGCTTTCTCTGTGTAACTCTGGTTGTCCTGGACTCACTATGTAGACCAGGCTACCCTTGAACTCACAGAGGTTCACCTGCCTCTGCCTCCTTGAGTCTTGGGATTAGAGGTGTGCACCACCACCTCTTGGAGAATTAACTCTTTTCAGTAGAGTATTGTGTACTGAAGAAAAAGTTAAGCCCACTATAACTATATGTTTTTATTATGTTAATAGCATGAAAAGATTAATTACCAAGAGAAATAACAAAATAACTATTAATTAAAATTCAATAAATACTTGCATTATCAAAATTCTATTTGTTATTTTTGGTTTGTAGAAACAATGATAATGCTTAGCAAATTAATAAAATGTTGACATTTCTAACATGATTCTAAAATTTGATTGCAATATTAAAAATGAGAATAATAATCCAATGAATCTCTTCTTATGTTGAATAATCCCAGTGCTTTTGATCTTATTTAATTAATGTAATCATTTGGGAATATGAAAAAAACTATGAAGATCTGTGTGCATTTAGTAACATTGCATTTGATATTTAATACATGAAATGTGTATATAATTATTTACAGACCCAAGAAAAAAGTTTTACTCACCAAATATAAACAACAGACTGCTCTGTTCTGTAGTTATATGCTTATTTGAAATGCATGAATAAGAATATATGTTATTAATTCTTCCCATCTGTTGTGTGATTATTACACAAAATAACAATGCCTATTTCCATGTAAGCATAGAAAACACATGCGTGCAATAGCTCCCTTTGTGCACAACTTCTGTAAGTCCCAACACACTTACCTACTTTGCTTTTCACATCATGTGTGTTTTAGAATTTTGCTTTTGATTGTATGACTCAATTCTTGCCTCTATGCCAAAAATAACAGAAAAAAAAATAAAATCTGACAACATTTTTCTATGCCCAATTCTCTAGCATGCATTGCCAGATTTCAAAAGATTTATTTTAGATAATCATGTAAAGGCTCTAATTAGTCTAAATAGAATAAGATATTATTTTCTTAGATATTTCACTTGTATTTCTATTGTATTGTAGCCAGTTGTTGTTTATGATTTGGGGCAATAGACCCTGATGCTAATTTAACACCTGTCTTCAGCGGATATTGAAAAGTTCTCTTTGAGTGTGGTCCCTAAGACCCATTCAATTCAAGTCAGAAGGGATTTACACATTTGCAGTGGATGAATAAGATTTCATTCCATGGCAATGCTCATGTGCATTCTGTAAGAGATTTCAAATATGATAAATACAAGTATTTTCTAGAAAAACAAAGCTGATTTGGCAGACTGCCTTCAGCAAGGGGTTTGGGGAGTTACACTTTGATAGTGTTTATATAATCTGCTTAATGAGCACTTGTCCAAAAACGTGCTCTCATTTTCTGATGACTGAAATACATGTTTTAAACTGAGATTTTTTTCAAAAATTATATTTTTGTTTTGTTCTCCAAGAATAATCTAAAAACTTTTTTCTTTAATTTTTTTCTGTGATTAAGCAAAACACCGGAAATTTTTCTTTTGAAAAACAATTTTTCAGAAACAGAATTGAGTCTGGTTTTAATTTGTTTATTAGAACAAGAATAAACAATAGTATCATTAAATATTTTAAAATTTAGTTCATGAGTTAAAAATTCAGTAATTATATTCTATTTTACTTGATCATTTCTCAATAATTGTAATTGCACACAAAATCAGTCAAGATAATTATGGGTAAAGGGTTTAAAGCTAGAATGACAGAGTATAATACAGAGAGATGAGTATTAATTTTTTCTTTGATACTGTGCTTTGGAGCTTAAAGGTAATTATTTAGTCATTTCTGTGGCTTCATATATAAAATAAATATAATAATGATTTTTGTAATTTATAATTATATCATAAGAATAAAATTATCAATGGATTTAATTCATAAAATTTAAGATTACAAAGTTTACACAAAGGGAATTTTAATATTTTTAAAGTTAGAGAAACTTCTTCAATACCACTCTCATTCCTGATAAAAATTTCCAGCTTAGATTTTCCAATATCATAACTTTAGACTCAAAATTCAATATCCAGCTCAAATCTACCTTCAGTTTCAAGAATAGACAAGAAGGACTAGGTATAGGAATCTAAGCCTGCTATGTTCACAGTGACAGTTCATGTTAGGAAAGGATGCACAACAAAACCAGCAAGAGAAATATCAGATGGGATGCAGTCCAAGCTACACATGCCACGAAGTTTCTCATTATTCACTTTTAGTGCAGCCAAAGTTCCAACCTTTTCGACAATGCACAGTACTGATGGAATGCTGGTAAAGAGGATAGCTCCTCTGGGTTTTGGTGTCCAGTCTGCTGGAGTTGTATCCTAAAATCATGGTTGAATGAATGTGTGTGTAAGAGGGATGGAGGACAGGAGGGCGAGAAAGAGAAAGAGTTCCAAATGTGTAATGTTGGTTGTGGGAGTGGAAGCTAGGATCAACTTTGGTTGCCTTCTTTGGTAACTTTCTCCCTTGGTTTTATGAGACAGCATCTCTCAGTGGGAAATATCTCATTGAAAGTAGTCTGGCTGGCTTTTGAATCCACTTATCTCAGCTGATCCAGCAATGTGACTACATGTGTGTACTATAAACTTCAACTTTTTATGTGCACGCTGGAATTCAAGCCCAGATCCTTTACACTTACTCATCAATCACTTTACCCACTAAGCCATCTCCTCAGGATTGATTTTTTATTCTGATGACTACCATTGTTTTCTAGCCCCTGTAGAAGTAGAGATGATTCCATGAGGCTCAAAGTGTCCTGTGTAAATCATATTATTAGAGTGCCCAGCACATTGTCTAGCCAAACAATGACTCATTTTATCAGGCAGACATTAAAATGCTGATAACACTCAGGAAATGATGGCAGAGGTAATATTTCTGTTTGGCTAAAAAAAAGTACAATATTGAAAATTTAAAATTAAGATATAAATATCAGTTTATCATTGTGAAAACCCAACAGCATCGGCAAAAACAGACATAGTAATTGCTTCTGTGCATTTTGTTTAGTAGTCAATATTGCATAGTTTTTCGTAAGTATTGACATAAAGTGGTCATTTCTAGAAGCAAAATGTTAACCATGCATTTATAGCTTTTATTTGAATGTACTACTAATTAGAAGTTTATTGACTATTTGAATACCTAGTGACATTCTTCAATTATAGAAAAGCAATGTGGCTTTCATTTTGAACTTACTTATAATAAACATATTAGGATTGTGATTAACATATTCAGTATAATCTTTAGCCTTTAATCTAAACTGAATTTTAGGTATTGATTTATACCAATGAGTTACTCATATGTTATTTTTAAAACAGCCCTGTTGGCATAAATGCTAAGTGCTAATTTACGTATCATTTTGAAAGAAATAACCTTTCTTTTTAATTGTAAAGTTTCAGAAATGGCTCCGAACTGTACAGACAAGCAGTTTTGCACATTCATTTCAATCATCTTGATAATAAGTGTAAAGAGATAAAAGCTACTCTATTTCTTAGAGTGTATTGTTCAACCTGTACAAGTGTTTCAATTACCATAATTTTGAAAAAAAGTTTTATAGCTTAAAATTCTAAGGTAATATATTCTCTTTCTTGTATTCAATTTCATTTCTGTATTCAGACGAAGGTATCTGACAGCTGCCTTTGAATATGTTTTGTAGGTATTTAAAAGGAACAAAGTATAGGGTATAAAGAAAAAAGAATGAATTTGCTTCTGACAGCCTATCATGTGATAAGAAAGAAGATATTTTGTGTATGATATGGGACTTTGATCAAAGTAACGTGGAGCTTCAGATGCTTCTTTATTATTTAAGTTTACATTTTAAAAATCACATGAAATTCAACATCCTGTGCACATGTTTACTAGTTTCTTGTCAAAAAAAAAAATATCCATTACATACTGATACTAGGATTCTGGTGGCTAAAATTGCAAATAGGCTCCATCCTCTAAGACATGAATGTGTAGTAGGATCAAATCTCAAATAAAAGTGAGTCATGTTGTAACCAAATAAAAAATAACCAGGTTCATAGTCATTATTGTTACTGTTTGGGGTTGAATATTGACCCTGTTTTCTTTCATGGATGCCATCAAGAACAAGTTTTGTTTTTTTTTTATTTATTTATTTATTTATTTATTTATTTATTTATTTATTTATTTTGGTTTTTCGAGACAGGGTTTCTCTGTGTAGCTTTGCGTCTTTTCCTGGAACTCACTTTGTAGCCCAGGCTGGCCTCGAACTCACAGAGATCCGCCTGGCTCTGCCTCCCGAGTGCTGGGATTGAAGGCATGCGCCACCACCGCCTGGCAAGAACAAGTTTGTTTAGAGCTATTATATTGAGAAAATTATATTATATTAGTTGAGAAAATTCTTTTATCATCTTAGTGGTTATTTTTATTTTTTAACCTTTCATTGACCATCACATGGTCTTAACAAAGTCTAGGAAGTGCAAAATATATGCTTTTTCTTCTGCTTTCTGAAACACTACATTCTTCACTCCCAATTTCCCCACATCTTTCTAAGTTGTACCATTATTTATCTAATTGTTCAAATCTCAAATCTCTTAAATTATTAATTGTTCTTTCAAACCAACTAATGATTGAAATAGCAGGTTACAGCAACTGTATAAATATATCTTTGGAGTTCAATTTGCTCTGTTGGTTTTTAACATTAAAGGTGTCCTTGCAACATTGCTACACATTAGTGAGTGTACCAACTCATTAGACTATGCTTTCTTAAAAAATATTACTGATGTTTGGATAAAAATTGTAACTTAGATTCTTTCTATTCCAAGCATTTTCCTATTGCCACTTATAGTCATGCATATGTACTCATTCTAATTTTTCTTGAAGTGCAGTAGTACCTAAAATAGATCAGATCTGAAGAGTGTTGAGATATAACAGAAGCAAACTTTAAAATCGAAAATGAAATTGTACGATGAGCATCTCATTCATTATACCATAGTGAATTAGAATCTAAAAGTATAAAATTTAAAAAATAATATTATTCCACTACTTTTAAATTGTATGTATACAATATTGAATATGAAGTTCAGAGGAATTAGAGCCCGCAAAATCTCAAAATAATTAATAATGACATATTGTATGTTTGCCTTTATTTAGTTTATATTTTCTAAATAGTAAGTGTTCTTTTCCTGGGAGGATGTATACAAACATCTGTTCTGCCCAAATAGAGCATAAAAACAGAACAATGTAAGAATTCCACCAAATGTAATTGGTAATCCAGTTAGTTTATTGCTCTAATTTGGGTCACTTCAAAATATTTACATTAGCATAAAGTGCTACCACATCAAATGTGTGGACCGCAGAGAATCATGCTCATGAAATCTCACCTTCTTTCCCACATATACTCTAGCATCTCCAACTATGACTTGCAGCTGAGGGAAGTCTGGTGTGAGTATGGCTGATATTCCAGGTGAATGTCCTATGACCCTTTGCTTATTTCTTATAGTATGGAAAGTTAACAGCTCCACTACATTATTATAGACATACATATTACTGTATTGCCTTGGTACGTTCATTGTTGGACTCCTTGACTAAGACAACCTATACTCTAAGAGGAAAATGAGCTGGCCAAAACAGCCTTGTTGAAAAAAATCGAATATAACATTGGGGTTTCTTATAACTTGGGTAGAATAAACCAGTAATTGCTAAAAATAGATAATAATGTCTTGAGGAAAATTATGAGTCACTCATTCCAATGGAACATACCTTATAAAAGTTTAAAATAAAGAAAATTACAAGCATAAGAAGCTAATATTGTGATGCATGCTCATCACAATATTGAAATCTACATACAAGCAATAGAAAGATATATAAATATATTACCACAAATAAAATTTAAAATGTAAGCCAGGTGGTTGTGGCACATGCCTTTATTCCCAGCACTTGGGAGGTAAAGCCAGGTAGATCTCTGTGAGTTCGAGGCCAGCCTGGTCTACAGAGCGAGATACAGGACACCAGGCACAAGAACTACACAGAGAAACCTGTTTCGAAAAACAAAAAAACACACAAAAATGTAAAATGTATTTGTTTAATGTTACTAGAATAATTCCTTGTGTCAACCCTACCCCTTCTAGTCTATGGCCATAGCGCATTACAAGTCATAGACTATTATGAAGAGGTCAAACCATTAAAATTGTTTTATAAGTATTTATAAATAAAATGTGAAAATAGAATGTACTGTAGTCTGCGTGAATGCCATTTGACATGTTCTTATATTGCAATCTTAAGTTGTAAGCTGATGGTGGTAGGAGATGGAACCTTTGAAAGATGACGAGGTTAGAGAGTAGAATGAAATTTGTGTCCTTATAAAAGATACCTCAGTGATACCCTTGAACTTTCCTTTGTACAAAAATACAGTGAAAAGTCATCACTGGATACACATCTTGTTTCTTGGCTCCTATGACTGTTAGAAATAAATTTATTTTGTTGATAAAATATATTATTCAGGATATTTGTTAGAGTCACCTATATGTATTAATAATAATCCTATTATTAATTAGCAGTTGTGTATAAAATTGAATTAAGTCACTCACAAAAAAGCTGGCATATTATTGACAACTTTGTCTCTAATTTAAAAAAGTTTACATAAGTATGCATATTTTATAATAAATTGAATTTATTATTTTAAGTATGTTTGCCTTCCATAACCCATGGCCAAATAACCATGTGGTATGATAAATTAGAACTGTTAACATATCAGGCAATATGAGAAAAATCTGAATTGCATTATTGTCTTTTGTATTTAAATGTTGTGGGTTATAGGTAAATCTCTGATGAAAAAATAAAATATTTTTCTGTTTTACATTAAGCTTTTAATCAAATTTCTTATTATTTATTACAGTGTCTGAGTCATAAAAATATTTATTATTCTATAATTTTTACATCAGCACAATACAAAACAGCAGCAGTATATATGATGCTCAAAATTCACTGAAAAATAGTATCTTTCATATCACATTGCTATTAAATGAAGACCAGTGAATCTAAGAATCAGGACTACATTAAAAAAATTAATAGTCCTGACCTGAACCACATAGCTGAGACTATCACTGATATAACTTATGGATCATAACTATGAGTTTTGCTTTACTAACTAATGAGTTCAAAATTAAAGAATTATTAGAAGATTTACAGCATTTTTAGAAACAACTATTTACTTGTGCTAATATTCCTATTATGTTAATGTTCTGTGGGCATGATTCTTTAAGAAAATAATTATCACTATGCCTCAGGACTCATAGTTTGGCTATTTGTGTGAAATATCAAGAACAAAAGCCTAAAGTCCTATTCATGTGAAAAAAAGTCCTTCAACCAAATGTACAAACAAAATATAAACTCATGCATATTTAATTTTCTTCTCTCCTCTAGGCATTAGCAAATATCACACTTTTAGAATATTTAATTTACATAGCACAGATACGATTCAGAGTTAGAAACAACAATGACTGCTTGGGTTACAACTTCTCATGATCAAGAAACATGTCTTATCCATACTGTGTCCTTAGGTCTTATCATCATGACGGAGACGGGAGAAAATAGAAAAGCATGTATTAGAAAAATAAATTATCTTGAGGATGACAATCAGCTTATCACCATAAAAACTATCAAATGATTTATGAGCTAATCAAAATATAGATGTTAGGATTTTATGTTATAAATGAAAGTGACTTGAGGATAATTAAAATGAATATTTTATTACTATTTTTTTGTTAATCAGCTTTTTTAATATTTTTTGTTAATCAGCTTTTTCCTTGACAGGAAAGAATCGTGAATCAAAAGAATATATATATATAATGACCTAATCTAAAAATGTTTCAGTTCATTTTAATTACATTATATAATATATTATGTTATGTTAAATATTATATATTATACATTATATTATTATGTTATGTTATATTATATTATATTACATTACATTATATTACATTATATTGTCCTTGCTTTACTCAAGGATAATCTGAGAAGATCTAATGTCACCTACCCTCTGCATTTTCAGGTTTGACTTGGGATTACACAGGGCTTGTGTGTGCTATCATAACTTCTGTGAGTTTAAATAGCAGCTACCCTAATTCGTTCAGGAGATAGTTGGCTTGTAGTCATCTACTTTTTTTCTAACACTTTTTGAAACATTTTCCTGCAATTAATCCAGAGCCATGGGAGGAGAGAGTGTGATATAGATGTCTCATTTAGGACTGAGCATTCTATAACCTCTTATTCTATGCACCTTGCCCAGGTGTAGGATTCTGTATTAAGAACCATCTACTGCAGATAAAAACTTCTCTGATGAGAGTTGAGAGGGGTCTTCATTTAGAAGTATAATGGGAATTGGTTAACACTATGTCCATTTAGCAGAATAATAGATGTGGGCTCTCCCTTGTGGCTATAGCATGTCTAGTCATATGTTCTTGGTCTGATAATGATGTGAATTGTAGATTTCATCTTGTGGAGCAAGCCTTAAATACATTCAGAAAGTAGTTGGTTACCCCCATGATATTTGTGCCACTTTTGTACCAATGGCCATTTCTTGCCAAGCTGATCATTATTGTAGCCAGCAGGATTCATGCTGTGAAAGGTTGATAATTAATTTATCTTCTGATAGCATACATAGCATCTAGAATGATGGTACCTTACAGAATCCTAATCATGCAAGCATTAAGATCAACTTAGCAAGTGTGACCTCATGAAATTTAAAGCTTTTATCCTGTTTAAAAATTATTATCACTTTCTATTTCAAGAGTCATGACCTTAAGTATTTATTATTTCTTAGAATTGTATGCAAAACAATCATAATTTGAAATATTAGGAGATATTATTTTGAGTTTTACCAGGTATTGTGACAGAAAATATAATTTTTTATTATTGTCATATGCTTCACAGAATTTTATATGCTTCCATGGAGATAAATATTAAGTTACTGCTATTCTGAGTGTGGTGGTACACATATGCAGTCACACACTTGAGAGGCTTGCCCAGAAGAATTATAAGTCAGAGATCAGGAAGAAATACATAGTGAGTTTCAAGCTAGCTTGAGAAGATATCTAGAACCTGACTCAAACAAACAAACAAATAAAAAAGATTTAGATAAATATTTCAATTTTAGTTGTTCTTAAAGTTGTTTCATAGGAAATAAAATAATATACTATTTCATGTACCAATAAAGTAGCATAAATATTCTGATAAATTATATAGAATTACTTTAAAAAGAAAAAGTGTATATTGTTTCATTGGAAAATTAATAGCTGTGCATATATGGAATAATAGATGTTTAATACAAAGGTTAATTGGGCATAATGTGGGGATTTTCAGGTACCACATTTTGGACTGTCTATGTATAGCCTAACAGTCCTCTAATATTGCATGGTAGAAAAGCATCAGAGAATCTTGCCTACTTTCCTATTTCAACAGAGACCCAGTCAGGGCTGATTGTAGTTGGCTATGCATATAAAAAAAGAGATGAATGAGCTAAAGGATTCCTAAAACAAGAAGCTAAGAACAGTATGTATGTCTTTTCTGTTCAGTTGGTTTTATTCTTTTTTTTCTTTTAATTTCCAAAATATGCCATTTTGCTTTCTTGATTTCAAAGCCCCAGGACATATCAAATGTGTAAGACATTTTCTCTTTTACCCAAACCCCAATGTCCTTATCTATTAGTAGGTTAACTTAATGCCAGCACCAGGCATGTGATTAGTTTTTAACTACTATTGAAAAGACAAATTTTATAGGACTGACTTTTTTCTTTGTCATATTACTCAAACCATATTTCAGTTTGTGTTAATATCGGTCAAATTCGTAGGCTTTAGAAAGTCCAATAATGTCTTCTATTAGCTTTGCGGCATCAGCACATTTTTCTTGAGGTATGTTGAAAGTTGAAAGATAAAGCCAGCTTTTGATTTCTATAGAAATCTTTCACAAACATAAAAGTGGTCTGAAGCCATTGTGCACACAAGTGAGCACAGCTGAGAGACTTCAGTGCTTCAAGTTTGCATCTTTAAAAATTTAGTAATGCTTTAGGGAAAAAAAATTGCCTTTCCCCTGCTTTGTTATCTATTTCTTTGAATTTCAGGATACATTTGTAAATCAAATTGTGTTCAGTCAGGTATTGCTAAAACCAGAAGCTTGAAGGTTTAAGGACTATTGTTCAGCATAGGGTCAGGTTGTTTTGATGTAGAGAAGGTGATTCAAATACCATTCCAAGCTTTTAGGACAATAATGGAGATATGATTTTATAGAAATAACCATCTGGTCTGGTGCATACTTTTTTAAAATTATGGGAAAATAAATCTTGCAATTATTTATTGATTCTTTTATGTGCTACATATGATGCAAGAACTTTAAGGGCAAACATGAAATATAAAAACAAAACTAAACAAAATAAATACAAGTTTTCAGTGCTCCAGATATCACAATTAAATTTGGATAATATATTATTAAGCACCACAATAAAAGAATGCATAGCCACAGTATGTGTATTTCTGGTGATATATTGTGTACCTCAATAAAAATTGCCTGGGGATCAGAGGACAGAGACAGCCATTAAATGAGACATAGAGGTCAGGCAGTGGTGTCACACTCCTTTATTCTTATCATTTGGGAGGCAGAGATCCGTCTGGATCTCTGTGAGTTCAAGACCATACTGGGCAACATGAGAGAAACAGAACCAGGCAGTGGTGACATATGCCTTTAATTTCAGGAAGTGACAGCAGGATGGAGAAGGGTATATAAGGCGTGAGGAAACAGGAACTCTCTCTCTCTCTCTCTCTCTCTCTCTCTCTCTCTCTCTCTCTCTCTCTCTCTCTCTCTCTCTCTCTCTCTCTCTCTCTCAGCTGAGGATCTTGTAAAGGTATGCTAGTGGATGGTTGTTCTGATCTTTCAGCTTTCACCTCTATCTGTCTCTAGGTTTTTTTATTATGAGACTTTTTTACGATTTGTGTTACATATACTAATGACTTTCTAAATTTGCTCAATGGCAATTATATAAAAAGTATATTAGTATTAATGGTAAATGTGTTAGTGAAAACTGAGGTGAGGTTTGGAGATGTTGAATAATTTCAATAGGATTCGTCACTCTTGGTTCCCTTAGGTTCCAAATGAACTTTGGATTCTGAAAGAATGAGAGTAAGCTTCTCATAGCAGCTTCCTCAAGAAATTGTAGCCTCAACCTTCCAACCAGGACAAATGCAGTTCTCCCTCAAACCCCTGATGTATAACTTAGATACTGGATGAATAAAGAAGGATGGTTTTCTTTTATATTCATTGGGTTCATTTCTGTTTTACCAAACTGTGCTGTTCACCATTCTTCTCATGCCGTTAAAGCCAACCCACAGCCTGTCTTAGTGCAGATCTTTCTGATTTATGTTGCACTGTTGAAATGGCATTGTTGTCCATTAACAGCTTCATTGACTCAATGGTTTTTGTTGATCACCTATACTCAGTTCAAGCCCTTTTATTAACCTATATTACTGTTCTCAACCACAACATCTTAAGCATAACATTCATTCTAACTAACATAGTTGTTTGCATCCTATCTATAGCCTTGTTGATAAGTCTGAAGAGTCTAATTTTTAGAACAAGGTATATTACTCCATCACTTCTTTTGTCTACCTACAGATGTCCCTCTGTATTTAAAAGATGGGACTGGTATTTCAGGTTTGCTAACAAAGATTCTCTTTATGAATTGTTTTGAGAATCTAACAGGAACCTCATAATGAAGAAACCACACATTTAAAGCTCTAAGTGCACTAGCTAAGATACTAATATTGACAAATAGGGATAATTAAAAAAGAGAAAGGTTAAGATACAACTGAAAAAAAAAAAGTGTTCCTAGTAGAATGTCCCTGGGTGATTCTCTCAAAGAAAGGCATGCAAGGTAGATAGGTTTGTGGGCTCTATCTGAGACAGAGTGTTTCCTTTTGCAAAAGACCCTGATGATGAGGAATGCTTACATCTGCTTGATAACTCACCCTTTGGCACAAAAACAAATGTAATAGCCAGTCACTGTGGTCAGTGGCTCTCATGCTGCATGGAAAACATTCAGCTCAAAGATTTGTCAGCATTCATCTGGTAAACCCTGTAAAATGAGTGACATGGGAAAGTGACAAACAATATCAGATACAAATTTGGTGTTGGGGGGTGGGAGATCATATACTATGACTAATTGAATTGTGAAATTAAGAAGCATTGAGGAGTAGGAGGTGCTAGTGTGATATGATGCATTAAGAAATAAAAACTTGTAAAGAATGGCATAGGTATTTTTAAGTTTTCCACAAAGAAGAAATAGGATTTCTTGTCACAGAATTGAATAAATTAAAAACAGACAAAATAGGTCTAGGAGATGAACTGAGGTTTCCCAAGTGTCTTTTTTATGAGACTATCTATAAACGTACTGTGAGAAGAGAATGGATGCCTCAGAGAACACTCTCTGTTAGGGATATGTGAGGGGCTGAGAATGCTAAGATGAAAGGACTACACAGAGACTGGGTAGTTATGTCAAATATCTGAAAGGTAGTTAAGCAGAAAAGAAAGAGGTTTTTTTTTTGAGAGACAAAAAATTGAATAGGAATTTAAAGAATAAAAACTGACCTAAAATTTCATGCAGAAATCAGGATTCATATTTATAAGCAATACAACTGATATTGTTTAAAATCAGTGAGGATAATGGAACATAGGCATTCACTAAGAGGATTGCAATAAAGAATGGGCTCAAAGCACAAGAAGGAATGGATTAAGACTGAACAGCATGAAACAGCCCAGTGGTGCCTGCCATCCCTCTCAGACCAGACAGCAAGGCAGCTGCTGCTGTGATCCCTTGGTCATGCTTGCAGTTTCAAAACGTTTCTGAAAATTTGAAAGGCCTTACTCAAAAGTCAGAAACCTGTAGGTGACACTATCTAACCGTCCAACTTAACATGAAAAATGCTTGTCTTTCAACAATATACAATACTAAGGGTTTCCTTCACATTTAACTTGAATTATAGTTTTACAAATGTTTCCTTAAGGTTGTCTTGGTGTTTATGTCTATAACCCCAGAATCCTGGAAATCTGAGGTATCGAGATAAGAAAATTGCCAGAGGCTCAGAACTAGTCTGTATTCCATAATAAGTTGTAGGCTACCCTAAATGCCAATGTGCGACCCTTCCTTCTCTCTATAAAATCAAATTAATTATTCCAAAAAGAAAGATTATCTTGATGAGAGAATGATTTCTTTTGTTTGGATCTAGAATAGCTCCTATAACTTAACATTAGCCAATGATCTCATAAATATGTGATTAATGAAGTCAACCAACTGCCTGCAGTATGTTTAAGTAATAAATAAAAATATTGGGAATGGTTGTTTTCAAAACATATTAAATACCCAGAGAAAAGAACTAACCTAATACAGTAACTGTTGTTTGTCTATTTTTGCTACCCATCCATCATGACTTTTCAATTAATCTCATCCAATTTTGAAATTGAAATGATTTTTAACCAAGAATAAAATAAACTCAAAACATATATTCATAGGAGAAAACAAGTTGGAATTTAGGAGCCTGAATTTCTAAGAACTGAGTTCCATGCATGTCATTTAAATTTCTACAGAGGGAGTCCAGACATTTTGGGTCCTTCAGAACAGAAAAGGTTATGCTTCACCCTTTAGCCCTTAGGAAGTGTTACATCTGTGACATACCACTTTACACGTGTAACACCATAACACATGTCAAAATCCCTTTAAATGTCAGGAGTGTTTTGTATCTCAAGTCATGTCTTCTGCTTTGCTATTTCTCAAGTCTTACCATTTATCTCACCTCTCATGGTTACAATATATGTTCTTAATTATTTTCAATTTTCTTATGAGCATTCAATTTTCACCCACAAATCTATGGAAATTCTAATTCTGA
This sequence comes from Peromyscus leucopus, assembly GCF_004664715.2. NCBI lineage: Eukaryota > Metazoa > Chordata > Mammalia > Rodentia > Cricetidae > Peromyscus > Peromyscus leucopus. The sequence goes on from NC_051066.1 coordinate 58,898,629, forward strand.
ATACTCTGTAATGTAACTTTTTATAGATATAATTAGAAAGTCATACTATGGGATTTACCAAAAAAATCAGTATGTGTGGCCTCAAACTAGAGAGGGAACAACATGTCTAAATGATCGATTTTGTTGATCCAGTAAAATCATTAGAGATGACATTGTGTTTTCCTAAGTTAATACCATTTTAGTCCAAGAAATGTAAAAATCTTAAGAACCCACTCTTTCTTTCTTTATATTCTTTTTATTCTTGTCTCATATATTTTATCCTCACCATAATTTCCCCTTCCTCTGCTCCTTCAAGTCCTTCTCCCCACACTTTTTTCACCCCCAGATCCACTCGTCTGTTTCCCTTCAGAAAAGAGCAGGCCTCACAGGGATATTAACTGAACACAGAACAACAAAACATAGTAAGACTAGGTGTAAACTCTCATATCAGGGCTGGACTAGGCAACCCAGTAGAAGGAAAAGGGACCCAAGAGCAGGCAAAAGAGTCAGAAACACTCTGACTCTCACTATTAGAAGTCCCACAAGAACACCAAGCTACGTAACCATAACTCATATGCAAAGGACCTATTTCAGACCTGTACAGGCTCCCTGATTATCAGTTCAGTCTCTGTGATCCACTATGAGCCCTGCTTAGGTGATTCTGTTGACTCATGTTCTTGTGTTGTCCCAGACCTCTCTGGCTCCTACAATTTTTCCTCCTCCTCTTCTGTGGGGTTTCCCTAGTTCTGCCTAATGTTTGGGGTCTCTGCATTTGCTCCCATCAGTTACTGGTTCAAGCCTGAGTGATGATAGGTTAGGCTCTGGTCTATGAGCATAGCAGAATATCATTAGGAATCATTTCTTTTTTTCTTTTTCCTCTCTCTCTCTCTGGCAGTGGTGCCTCATTCTATACAAGGTTTCTGCGCTGTCCTTGCAGTGTCAATCATGAGCTCCTTCTTGTGGCATAGGCCTCAAGTTAGACCAGTCATTGATTGGCCACTTCTACAAGTTCTGCTCCATCATTACCACAATCGTGCAAGCAGGACAAATTGTAGAACTTAGGTTTTGTAGCTGGCATCCAAGTTCTACCACTGGAAGCCTTGTCTGGTTACAGAAGACAGCTGGCTTAGGCTCCATATCTCCCACTACTAGGAGTCTTTCTAGGGTACTGTAGTGATATATTGTAGAGCCCAGAAAGTTTCCATTGCACTGGGTTTCCACATCTCCCCAGAATGTTCCTGAATTCAGTTGTCTCTCTCAGGACTATCTATCTCTCTCTATCCTCTCTCCCAACCCCCACCTCCTATTTCCATCCTGACCTGCCCCCTAGTCAACTTGCAAAATTTATTCTATTTCTCCTTCCAAGGGAAATAGATGTGTACCTGCTTGAGTTTCTCTGTTACTTAGCCTTTCCGGGTCTATGGATTATAGCATTATTAGGCTTTCAGTAACAGATAATAGCCACTTATAAGTAAACAAATACCATTTTTGTCTTTAAAGTGTCTTTATTTGCAGATGATATGATAGTATACATAAATGATACCAAAAATTCTACCAGGGAACTCCTCCTCCAGTTGATAAACACCTTCAACAAAGGAGCTGGATACAAGGTTAACTAAAAAAAGAAAAAAAAAAAAACTAGTCCTCATATGTACAAATGACAAAGAGATGAGAAAGAAATCATGGAAGCAACTGAAGGAGAGCATACAAATTGGCAAGAAGTCAAATTATCTTTACTTGCAGATGATATGATAATATACTTCAGTGATCCTCAAAATTCCACTGGAAAACACAACTAACAAACACCACTAGCAAAGTAACAGGATTAAATAATAATAACTTGCAAAAATCAGTAGCCTCCCTATACACAAATGACAAATGGACTGAAGGGGAAAAGGTACCTTGGAGATAACTGTAACCAGTCAAGTGAAAATTGTGTAGGATACAAAATATAAGACATTTAATATAAAAAAAAAGAAAGAAACTGAGGAAGGTATCAAATGGCAGTTGCATTTTGCACGCTCATAGGTCAGCAGGATTAACATAGTAAAAATTAAAAAATGACCACCCTACCAAAAGCAACCTAAAGATTCAATGAAAGAACAGTTTTCAGCTTTATATGGAAACACCCACACAAAGAATCCAGGATAGTTTTTTTTTTTTTTTTTTTTTTTTTTTTTTTTTTTTTTAAATCCTGAATAATAGAATAACTGCTTTAGGAATCCTTGTTCCAACATCAAATAATGCTACAGAGCAATAGTAATGAAAATAGCACAATATTGGCACAAAAACAGATAAATTGATGAATGGAATCAAACTGAAGACTCAAACATAAATCCATGCACCTGCAGATATGTGCTTTTTGTTAAAGAAACCAAAAATAAGACAGTATTTTCAACAAGTGGTGCTGGTCAAACTCTATAGAAGCACATGGAAGACTCCAAATAGATCTATACTTACCACTCCACAATGCTCAACTCCAAATTGATTAAAAACTTTGACAAAATACCAGAAACACTGAAACTGATAACAAAGAAATTGGGGAATAGCCTAGATCTCACTGGCATGGGAAAAGGCCTTTCTGAACAGAACACCATTAATACAGGCACTATGACCAACAATTAATAAAAGTGATCTCATGAAACTAAGAAGGCAAAGGATGTCATTCAAAAAAAGTGGTAGCCTACAGAATGGAAAAAGATCTTTTCCAACAACACATCTGATAGAGGGCTAATATTCAAAAATATATAAAGAATTCAAATACTGGACATCAAGGAAACAATAAAATTAAAAATGGGATACAGTTCTAAACAGAGAATTCTCAAAAGAGGAAACTTAAATGACTAAAAAACACTTAAAGAAGTGTTCAGCATCCTTAGTCACCCAGGGAATGCAAATCAAAACTAATTTGAGATTTCATTGTACACCACCAGAATGGATAACATCATTAAAATATGACAGCTTGTTCTGGCAAGGATGTGAAGAAAATGGAGAATATACTCATTGCTACCAGTACTGCAAATTTACAAAGCAATGATGGGAATCAATATGGCAGATCCTCAGGAAGTTCAGAATCAATCTGCCTCAAGATTGGTCTATACTACACTTGGGAATATACCCAAAGGACACTTCCTCCTACCACATAGACACTTGAGTAAACATGTTCATTGCTTCTCTCTTCATCATATTTAAAATTTAGAAACAACTTAGATGTCCCTAAGCTAAAAAATGGATAAAGAAAATGTACTGTATTTACACAGTGAAAAATGGCTCAGCCATTAAAAAAATGAAATCATAAAATTCACAGATAAATGGATGGAACTAGAAAAAAGTCATCCTGAGTGAGATAACCTAGATGCAGAAAGACAAATATGATATGCACTCCTTTATATATGAATATTAGTTTTTAATGAAAAGTAATCTAGAATCTGTAGAACCACAGGGTTTAGGTAAATAAGGGACTTGGAAGGATGCATAGTTCTCCCTAGTAAGTAGAATAAAAAAAGTTATGGATGGATGAAGTAGGGTGTGGGGGACCAGAATGAGAGTATCAAGCCAAGAGGGATGGGGAAATGGATGACAAAGGAGGGAATGTGCCAAGGCACAGCTTAAATCAAGAGTAATTAGAGGGGTAGTATGCCAACCTAACACTTTCTAAAGTTTTAAAATTTAAGCTTTCTAAAATACACACATAAATGAAGGCTATCTAATGAAATAGACAAATAATGAAGGAAGACAGAGCATCTATTAAAGCTTCCCATACTGGAAATGGGTTACACCTACCTGTGTTTTGACTTAAGGCATACCATAGGAATCTCAAGTAGCTTAGGCTATTGCCAAGTATATAGGTTATTCTGCACAAACAGACAGCAAGCATGACCATAATGCTGAAGACAACACTTACTCAACTCAGTGAACAGCAAAAAGTCAAGCTGGTGCCTATGTAGAGCTGTCACCTCTACCAGCTAGTCTTGTTACTGGAAAATCCTTGACATGCTAACAAAGGAGAAACATAAATAACAACCCAGACACAAACTTATCACTATACAATGGTGCCCTACCACCAAGATAACATATTGCTCTTAAGGGTGGACTGAATGCTCAGCAGCAGATGGCCAACAGAAAATGAACTTAAAAGCATTTTTGAAGGTTCCTTTTCTCAAATTGTTATGTCAGGGAATTTTCTTTTCTTTCTATTTTATTTTTATTTATTTATTTATTTTTACTCTTATTTTTATTTTATTTATTTGCCCCTCCCCTTACCCTATATTTACCCTACAGGTCCTTTGAGTATACATTATGACTTTCAGTTTTTGTATTTCTATGAGCATTCTGAGTGTGCAAGCAAATGGGTCTCTGAGTCTATATGTTTCTTGTGCCTTTTCTTGGATTCTTTTCATGCTGTTTGCTTTATCCTATTATCATTTTTTGTTTTGTTTTGTTTTGTCTTATTATATTTTATTTCATTATTAATCCTTAAAAGCCTGTCTATTTCCTAATGAGAGACAAAAAAGGGATGATCCTGGCTTGAAAGAGAAGTGGAGAGGAAGTGACATGAGCAGAGGGAAAGGAAATGATTAGAGTGCAATATCACTTTGAAGGCATGATTATTTAAAATTATTTTATATGGAAATACTTCACAACAATTAAAATATTGAAAAATCCCCTAAAAATATTCTAAAAGGAGAATTCAAACTAAACATAATATAAATTTTATGAGTGAAAATACCCTAAGATGTTTTTAAAAAAATCTAAATAGAATTATTCTTGTACAAAATTTACATCCTAAAGAAAATCAAAATGGGAAATACAAATGAAGATATATCAACTCAATATTAACTCAATATGGTTATAAGTCAATCAAATAGTTGTTAATGTTTCACATATGTTGACTTTGAAGATATCCTTTCCAGATCTTTGTCTCATGTTCTCTCTTGTGTTCTATTCAGAAAACAACTTAAAAATTATTTTCTACTTAATTCAGTGATGTAACTTTCAAACCTAATCTAGTGTAGAACAAAAGTAATGAATGTTATCATAAGGACATTCGAATTACAAATATTGTGTTAGATTTTTCCAAGGAGACACAAACAAGTGTCTCCTACCCCTAGGGAGGACATCAGTGACAACCCAGATAAAAATTTTGCCAGAGTCCAATTTTGAGAACCAATAAAAATATATAGTTTACTTGAAGAGTCTGAGAGAAATGCCATACTTCAACAACAGCAATTATTATGAAACTCTTAATGTATTACATGTTACTTTGAAAACACATTGTCAAAGATATGTAGTCCAGAAATTGGGGCATATATAAGGGAAATATAAAAATTAGTTTCAAATAATACTTGTTCTAAACAAGATTGTACATGTGTGGTATAGAGAGTCAGTTAATGCCTGGATAACTGGATGATCCAGCCTGATTTATGATTAGGTAGGTCCATGGTGAGAACTGAGAAACTCTATATCTTGGAGATACCAAATAATGTTCATTTAGCTGATCTCAACACTATGATTCAAGGTTCCTGTCGTGAAAAACAGGAAGATGCATTTAGTGGTAAATCTTAGTCATGGACATTGGGATATCTTATTGAGTTAAAGTACTATAATTTTTAGACCTCTATGTAAACACATATTCAGCAATCTCAATGGTGTCAAAAATCAAATACTATCTCAGCTGATAAAGTGCTTGCTTTGTGAATCTAAGAACCTGAGTCCTATCTCTAGAATTTACATAAGGATGAAAATTATGTGGTTTGATTATAATTTCAGGGCTGAGGACTTGGCCACAGAGAGACACATAGGGCTCACTGGTCAGGCAATCAAGCCTGGTTGTTGAGCTTCTGGCCAGTGACAAATCCTGCTCAAAGGGGATGTACATCGTTTCTGAAATGACACCAAAGATGGTTCTTTGCCTCGAGATATGTGTTTACCCCCCATACACAAACATGCATATACATACACAAACACTAGATAAATGCATAAATAAAAATTATTCCAAAAAGATGATAATAAATTGCATACACTCCAGTTTTAATTTTTTGATATTTTTACTATTTTTTTTCTTATAACATATTTTGATATTTATTCTCATCTCCCAACTCTGCATATCTTAAATTTTTATGTATTGCAGTATCTTTATTACCTCCATTTAATTATGTACACAAAAACATAATCAGAAAATTATCACCACAATTAACAAGTGAAAAATAACTTGTCATTTGCTGTATGTAGCACCTTTCAATTTCTGACTGAGATCATTCTTTTGTTCAGAATATTTAAAGCACCTCTGTTTGTTTTCAGCTTAGAGGTGTTGTCTTCCATCTACTTCCTGTTTCACAGAGAGTGCTCCTTCCAGTTTCTATGTTCCACCCACATATTTCTAAATGACTTCTCTTCAGAAGGCCCTTGTCTGTTCCTTTGAAGAAAGAACACTTTGGTTCAAAATATGCGTCAGCATTGTAGAATGTCAGTTCTGGCACCAGGCTGTGAGAACCTGTGCACCCTGTTCTACAGGATCTTAGATTTGCCTCACACCAGCAGTCTCTAGGAACACATTTATGCATGATTTCTCAAAAAGGAAATATGGTATCCCAGGTTAAAAAAAATATGCTCTATTTCTGGAACTCAAATGAATTAACTGAAAATGTAGCAGAAGTATAACAGATGTCCCAGTGTAACAAAATACGGGCTAGTAGAAGTTAAAAGTCTTTTAGGAGAGAGAGAGACTCATTGAGTCTTTTTGCTTATATTTTATTTTATTTCTTTTCTTTTAATGTTATTATATAGGTGATATGTTGTATATCGAAGGTATGCTATCTAAGACAATATATAACAAAGTAGAAAATATCCTTTCTTTCTGGGGAAGAGATAGCATCCAACCCAGTGTCATTCCATCTGAAATCAGGGCATCCTGATGGGAGAGAAGAGCAAAAAAAAGCCAGCAAACCCAAAAGAGCAGACACTGCCCAGAGGATGAAATAGTAGATTAGAAGGACACAGTTCTCTGTGAAGGCATATCTTTGCATTGATACTAACATAGCTTCCTAATCAGAGTTGTCAAGTAGGACATCATTCATAATCTTTTAGAACTCATTTCATGAAAGCAGGCTTAATGGTCAAAGAGGCCCAGTGAATCTAGTCAGTTTCAGGAATTTCCTGAAGTTATTTTGAGTTGTTTGCTTCTCGTAGTAAGAAACTTCCTGAAGAACTGAGTGTACGCCTCTACTTAGAACATTCTGTTCTTTACCTTCCTGCAAATATTTTGTCTTAAAATACCCTGCTGTTTCACGTATATTTTTACATCCTATTTCTTAAGAAGTTTCCTTCCAAAAATGAAGATTTTAATCTGAGAAGCTGCTACACAACAAAGAATAATAAAAATGATTCTTAAAATAGTATTGTTGGGCTCCAGTAATCAGTCAAAACATCTTTGGTTCTATGATCCCAAATAATATAGATAGAGCAGTTTCAAATGTATTAGAAATTAGGGTGTCATGTATCATTCACAGTGGGGCTAAAGTAGCAGACACGAAGAATACTCAGTAATCTACTGATGTCACTGAGAGAAAGAATAAGAAACAAACAGTTATGAAAACAAAGTAACTGATGATAGATCTAACCATTTAGCATTTAGGGAAAGAGAATGATAAGCATGAAATATACACTTTAGAATACACTGTATTTCATGGATTCATATACCCAAAAATTGTTTCTTTGTGTCTAAGTTCTCAGAGTAGGGTATTCTTTCTTAATGATGATACAAAAAAAATTCTAAAAGGAATCTCTTGAACTTTTGTTTTAATGGTTTGGCATGAGCCAGTGAACAAGGACCTTTTCATCTTTCTCAAGATCTTTGACTTCAGTGTTTTTTTCTCCATTGGTGGTGCAACTCATTATTCCAGCCTGAAACCCTTTCAAGGCCAAGGTCCATCTCTGTGGTTTGTGGAGGTTAGAACTGTAGCATGGCAGTGATTTGTCATCTCTGAGAAGTACTTGGAGGATTTCGTACTTTTCAGCTGTGATTGAGAACACTGATGCTGCATAAAGGTCTCTGATCTAAAGAGCATAGTTTGCCTTATTTGTCATAGAGGAAGTGAAGGAGATAATTTGTAACCATGAAAATACAGAAAGAAAATCCAGAGCAGAAGTGAAAGCCTGGAACTGCCTGTGTTTGGGATGAGTCTGATATCATAATGTTCTGAAACACATTATGTGATTGAAAATACACTCACCTCACATCACAAAGGAAGAGAGTGATTGCTCTTTTTTTCTTTATAAAGCCAGCTTTTACCTATTCATATTTTATTTTTCTTTGTTTTTTTTTCCTCCCTCCTCCCATCCCACTCCCCACCACCCCCCCCATTCCCATCTCCTCTAGGGCAAGGACTCCCCTAGGATTTAAGCTTAAACTGGTAGAATCAGTCCAGGCAGGTCCAGTCCCCTCCTCCCAGGCTGATCAAAGTGTCCCTGCATAGGCCCCAGGTTCCAAAGAGCCAGCTCATGCATATTTTCTATGAAAAATAAATTTAAAAAATGCAAAGTTAGTATCTCTGGATTTATCTTACATGGTTGACTTAAAGTTGGTAAAGATATCATTTATAGGTATTTATTAGAATTTGTATTTTATTTTGTTTTCCTGATCTATTCACTATAAATAATCATGCCCATAGGCAATTATGGTAAAATTTAAAATGCATGGTTTCCTTAATATTCTTTTAAAATCATATTTTAGTTTTGTGAATTTTATATATGTAAGAGTTCTCGTAATACCTGGGTGTGCACAATTTAATGAAAAGTCCAAATATATAGGAATATTACATGATTTTGATTATCTGAAGGGAGACAAGTTATTTATACAGTTTGAAAAGCCATGATAAGAAATCTTAATAACAATTAAGAATGTAGTGAGTTCAAACTTATGGAAATAGATACAAGTACAGGGAGAATATTTCTGAAGAAAAGCCACAGTTTGGAGAAGGAGCGCATGATATACTCTATATGGATATTCTGCTGACTATAAAGTTGCAGAAAGGAAGCTGATATTTCTGGATCCTATACATCTGATTTAGGGTAAAAACGGCATTCAATTTGAATGCTCAATTATTATGAACTCCTGAAAATTTCCATGATGCTTGAACAAGCACTTTTCTTCTTGGAAATTATGCAAAAACAGTTTTAATAAGAAACTTTTATTTATTTTAGACATCTCTACAATATTCTTTATATTAATTTTTCAACAAAATCTCGAATTCCTGATACTTAAAAAGGCTTAGTAAAAAATCTATATTGTGAAATAAAATCACAGTAAGTATCTATACTAATATTAAGATGGAACATCAAGGAAAGAAGAGATTATCTATACAATAGATGGAACATATGAGGGTAAACTCACTGCTTGGCTGGTCATTAGTGTTTTGTGGTTTAGTCACAAACAGCAGAAGTTCTAAGACTCAAGTTTCTGGAAGAGTTTACTGAAAATATTATTACACTTCATCACAGTTATTGATGGTGTTTACAAAAGTGACAGGACTAAGATCATTCATTTTGCAGCAAATACTGATTAATCACCTCTGCATTGTGCACTTTTCTAGATGTCACTGAAAATGAACTGGAGGGATAAGATAGATAGTGTTGATAATCTCAGGGAGCTCACTTTTCCCCTGAAAAGAAAACAGTTCACAAATAAGCAAATAAATATATACATGAAGGAGGAAACTTACAGTAATATACACGATATTTCGCACTAAACAGAACTTTATAAAAACGTGCTGTATGGATTTAAAAGATTCTGGGAATTTTTTTTTTTTGAGAAATAAATATGAAACCTGGCAGTACAACAAACATCAGAATGGCAAGAACAAATCTAGAATGACACTTAGAGCTGGGACTTGACCAGGGACAATAAGTATAGGGTACAATTTGAAGTATCATTCTTGATTTTCTTCTATTAAAAAAGCTCATGTCATGTATACACACCCATACATATTCATACAATAACAATTAAGAAAAAAGGCCATTAATTTGAAGGAAAGAGGTGAGAGGCATATGGCAGAGTTTGTGGGAAGGAAATGGAAGGAAGAAATGCTGAATTTAAATTATAATCTCAAAAATAATTCTCATGTCTGCATTGAGTGACTATATGGAACTTGAGACTTGGATTTTTTTGCTCTTCTATACAAACCAAAAAGTGTGGTGATACACACCTTTAACTCCTGCACTCAGGAGGCAGAGGCAAGCAGATATCTGAGGTCAAGGCCAGCCTAGTCTACAAAGTGAGTTTCAAGACAACCAGGGCTGTTACACAGAGAAACCCTGTCTTGCAAAAAACAAAACAAAACAAACAAACAAATAAAGGTCTGTTTCAAAATCTCAATAGAAAATCCATGACTTCAGAATGTTAGGAATGGATAGTAACCCTTTCATCAGAATAATTATTCATCTTTTGAAATAAGGCAAATTTGGATGAAATACATTGCCATGTCATAAAAGAACAGAAGTTACTTGAAAATAAGCTAGCAAATTTTAATTGTTTCAATTGTTACCATGTATTTATTGAAGGTCTAATTTTAGTGAACTTGCATGTTAACCTGAAAAGTTTTTAATTTAGAGCTGGTAATCCCAAGGCTTTGAGATTTTGCTAATGCTGAACATTATGAAATTATGCTGAATGCGTAGCAAGAGAGATCCAACTTGCTTTAGCATTCAACTACTTACATTCATGGTCCATTAAAAGAAACTAATCCTTGGCACATGTCCATTTCATATTGAGATTGTATTGTAATATGTGAAGATATATCTCAGTTGTGGTCAGCAATATCCAGAGCTCTTTTGCTGAAATGGATGTAGGGAAGAACATAGAATTTCCTTGACCTACTGATGATTCCAGCTCATTAGCAGAAAGGATTGATTCTCTGTTCTTGTTCACTTTGTAATTTTGATTCATTCCATGGATAATTCTTGTTACAGAAAGACACCTAATAGTTTTTCTATGACCCAAACTGTAATAATTACATCCTTCCTTCACCATTCACATAATAACCAACAGAACCCATTGAAGTACCACCTAAGAAATCTTGGTTACTTATAGATGGTAATTTATCAGGAGAGAATATTGTCCTTCGGTAGCTCAGTTTACATAAAGAAGGTGCCTATGGATGATTTCTGCATCTTAAATTGTTTACATGGCTACTGACTTACCTTCAGCCCATTCTGATATTTTCTTCTTTGCTAGCATCAAGTATCCAAGATGCTCACAGTGTATCATTTTGAGGTCTTTGATTTTCTCTATATCCCACACCAGGCCTCCTATACCAAGTCTCAGAATAACTACTAAATTAATTTTTCACGTATTCAAAGATGACTAACTCCTTAAAAAATAGTAACAACAACAACAAAACAGATGAACAAGAATGGTACAACCATTAAGAAAAAAATAAGGCCAATATTTTAATTTGTTCCTTCTTAATCTAAAGTTTCACCTATATTCAAATATCCCATTAGTTCTTATTTTTTAAATGATTTCAGAAAATGTGTTTATTTGTGTGTTTATCATATATATATATATATATATATATATATATATATATTCCTTTAGGCATTTTATCTCTTCATTTTTCCTTCCTACAAGAATTATTGTGTTTAAATGAACCACATGTCATTTTTTTGTCAACATGACACTAGATAGAGTCATTTGCGAAGGAAACTTATTTGAGAAAATGTCTTCAGAAGATTGATTGGCCTGCAGGCGTGTCTGGGGGCTACTGTCTTCATTAATGATCAATGTGGGAGGCTTCATTCCAATGTGAGTGGAGCTACAATCAGGATAGTGGTCCTAGGGTGTAAAAGAAAAGCAAAATGAACAAGTCAGATGGGGCAAGGATGTCAGGGACAAGGACAGAATCTCTAGTTAGTGGAAAAATACAGACCCCCATAAAACAGGGAACTAGAACATCTTACGGTCAAGTTGCCTAGCTACAGGACATTGAATCAGAGCCCTTGGCCTTTTCACTCTTTCAACATCCTGCATAAACATCCTACACAAACATCCTGTTAGCTTGGCCCACCCTATGCAGATAACAGCTTCCTGCTCCCCCCACCCTGCAGGAACTATATAAACCCTCCTGGAGAAAAGTAAAGTTGTACCTTGATCAGAATCTTGTCTTGGTGGTATTCCTTTTGTGTCTCCTGTCCCTATCATTCCATCCTTAGGGTGGACAAGAACCCATTGAAGCCCTGCTGGCCAGGGCACAAACCAGTTACTGACATCCATCCATAGTTTCTGCTTCACTTCCTGCTTCCAGGTTCCTGCCTTGAATTTCTGCCCTGACCTCCCTCAGTGTTGGACTATGACCTGAGAATTTTAAGCTAAAATAAAGTTGTTGTTCCAAGTTGCTTTGGGTCATTGTATTAATCCCAACAATAGATACTGAAACTGACACAGAAATTGGTACCAGGACTGGAGTATTGCTGTGACAGACTTGACCATATGTTTAAGGGAGGAATGAACTTAGTAATAAAAAAGGTGCTGAATGCTCAGAGCTCACTGGGTTGTACCATGGGAACTTGGAAAATAAGAGTGCTGACAGCAATGCAGATAATGGAGTCCTGGCTTCTGAAGTTTTAGAATGAGACTCCTCCATGGCTATTTGCATGACATTTTGCATTAAGAGTATGTTGTTCTAATCAGCTGGGATTATGAAGAAGCCACCATCACTGAGCCAAAAATCCTCTGGGAAGTATTTCTTCAGGGTTAGCACACAGAAGCTTGGTTGGTCCATAGGCATCCAAGCTTGTACCATGAGCAAGCAGCCAAACTTTAGTAATGTATAAGTGTCCTGGGAGGTATTGATTCTGAAATAATGAAGGGGTTAGGGAGAACAGCTAATGTTTCATAAGGTGAGAGACAAGGAGAGGCCATTGCTGAAGGTACAGCCTCAGTTGCAAAGGAAGCCTCAGTGTTAAAGGGATCATGGAGTAAAGTTGAGACTTAGCATCACCAGGCAGGGACAGAGTCCCTGAGGAAAGCTAAAGATGTGCTGTTGATGAAGGTTCATGACAATTGCAGTAGAGACTTCAGTGTTTATGGAAACACCATCTCATGGGATGACAAGGACAGCAACAGCTATGGCATAGAGCTTGACTGAGCTGTGAGATACCCTATGTGTGAGATGGATAGAGGGCCAGAGTGCTAAGGCTGCTTTAGCCCTTAGGGTCCCAGAGATCATAAGTACCAGATGTCTTAAACTGAGATTTACGCTGCTCACCTTGGGTTTTGCTTTGATTTGAATGCAACTGTGTCATAACGCTTTATTCTTGTAATAGAAAAATTAACTTGTTTTTGTTTTTACAGGAACCCACAGTTATGAGACCTTGAATATTTCAGAGAAATTTTGAGCATTTAAATTGACTCGGAATCATTTAAAGAGTCTTTTTAAATGTTTAAAAGTAGACCACTTAAAGTTATTTAGGTTACAAATTGTGATTCAGTTATTGATTTGAGATCTTGGTGATAAAGAGTAAAGGGACAATGTGCTTGTGTGTCACATTGACAGGGGTCACTTGTCCTGATTGTTTGGGGTGCTTGTTTCTATCAACTAAAGGAGAGAGAATCACAGAATACTATTTATTGCTTTTATTGTACCTGTAACTTTTCAGAACACTGTTTAATCACAGGTTGGGGGAAACTGAGTCAAATAAAAGTGAATAGAGATGGAGAAGTCAGAAATTTAACTTTACAATAATCAAGGCAACTCTGGGGCAAGGTGTGTGTGACTCGGGAGCCACTTTTGCTGACTGAATTGGGACCACAGACAATGTTTGATTGGTTAGTTTGTTGTCACTTTGTTTTAGAGAAATGATGTCTTCCTTAGTTTCTCCCACAATCCAGAGTCCTAGCTCTAATGCCCTCTGGGAAGGTCTTAAAAGTTCAGCAGTGCATTTAGTGATCAAGGACTACAGAGAGGAAGCAATGAAGAAGCTGAAACTGTAAGGACGTTTGCAGCTCTGTCCGCCACTTACAGCTATTGTCAAAGCAGATTCTTTGAGAGAGTTGGCGATCTGATTCTGAAACAGAGCACCCATGCCTGTTCAGATTCACAGTACTGGTTCCAGAGTTCTTTGTCTATTTTGAGAGGGAAGTCTAGGGACTAGCCTTTACTTTCAGTGGCTGAGGCTACACTAGGATGGCCTTGGGATGTACCCATGCTCACAGGTGAAGCAGTCCATCACTTCCCTAAGCTTGAAATTTGGAGGAGAATGCTATAGACTAGAAGAAAGGTTCAAAGTTACCCCCAATTTTTTCTTTCTTTGGGAACATATTGTGTTTTACTGTAAATTTTTCTCTCTTAAGGCAAATATTGTCACCCAATTTTCTGTGAAAAAAAGTTAAGTTTGTTTTTAGTTTCTTAGCTAACCATATGTAGCAAATATCTGTTTCAATATGATCCATCTGATTTTTACATTGTGGGAGCAATAATGCATACATAACTTCAGAAAAGGGATAATTACAGACCTGCATCCATAGTGCAAAAACTTGAATTTAGAAATTAATGTAGGTCTTTTCAAAAAATTTATTTTTACAAAAATTAAGCCACTAGAGAGAAAGGTTTTATGACATATTGATTATGCTCATCACTCTGCCTGATTTTACTATCATTGCTTTTATATTTGTACTTTACACACACACACACACACACACACAAATGTATTTGAACATGAACATTTTTATTTGTCTCTGAGTCAATATAATTTTTGGACAATACATTCACTGAGTAACTATAGCTGAAAATTTTTCTGTGTCACAGGACAAATCTCTCTCACCTGCCAGTCCTGCAGTTACTTGGACCCAATTAAACACACAGAGATTTATATTAATTAAAACTGTTTGGCCATTAGCACAGGCTAACCACTCACTAGCTCTTACACTTAAACTCAGCCCATTTCTCTTAATCTAAATCCTGGCGTGTGTTCTGTGGCTTTACCTGTGTGCCGTTACATGCTGCCCCCAGACGGCTGGCTAGTGTCTCCTCACTCAGCATTCTGCTTTCCAGAATTCTCCTCTCTGCTTGCCCTACCTATACTTCCTGCCTGGCTACTGGCCAATCAGCATTTTATTTATCAACCAATCAGAGCAACACATATTCATAGCATACTGAAGGACATCCACAGCAAGTAGCTATATTAGGTTTCTACTTCAATGACTAAAGACTCTCAAGTAAGGTTAAGTGACCATTTATTTTCCTTACCTTCTATTCAACTAGTTATTTATTTAGATCAACAAATGTAATTATTGACCAGTCAAATAATATAAATATTTGAAACATGAATTTGCATAAATTAATAGTAATTTATTTTAAAAAATAAAAGAAATCTGAGTCTGAGTACTCTGATTATTTTAAGTGTTCTTCAGAGCAATTAATATAATGAAGTACTAATGAATCCAATCACATATTTAAATAATCTGGAGTACCCTGAATG
The DNA here is from genome assembly GCF_004664715.2 of Peromyscus leucopus. Lineage (NCBI taxonomy): Eukaryota > Metazoa > Chordata > Mammalia > Rodentia > Cricetidae > Peromyscus > Peromyscus leucopus. The sequence goes on from NC_051066.1 coordinate 58,914,082, forward strand.
ACAACCATTTTCTAACTATTATTATCACTTTTTTCATTCACAACATTTGTTCTCATGATATTACCATGAAAATATAATTATAATTGATCAACATTACTGAAATGTGAGTGCTAGCATACAACAACTTCACATGAAAGCAATCTTTGCTTACTCTGAGCATCAGAAAGTCTACATGTTACTTGAGTTATAAAATAAGTACATCAAGCACGCCCCTTTGAGACAGTAACGCTTTAACTCCTCACAGTTCCTAATTAGAGAAGTCCAAAACCAATGTGTTTTCAAACCCATGTTCCTCAAGACTCCTTAAGAGTGCATTTCCCTGCCTCCTTTATCTTCTGATAGTTCCAAGTATTCACATGGTTTAGGGATGTCTGTTCTCATGTGGCTTTCTATTTTGCAGGTGTCTCTTTTACTATGTTTCTCTAATAAGAACATGTGCTCCTCTATTAATATTTAGGAGCTAACCAGTCTACTATGATTATCATGCACTTTGTTTGACTAAACAAGGTCATGTTCAGAGTTCCAGGTAGACAGATCTCTTCAAAGGAATACCATCACACAATGGTGTGGAACCTCTTGTGCATATACATATTTGAAATGATTATTTTTATGCTTAAACTCTTTCTGTACCACAACCTGAACTTGGTCTCAGAATGATTTTTGGATGAGGGCTATCAACTTAAAATATGCCCCTCAGAGCTATTAAGAGATAGTTTATTCTGTATTTAAATGAGTGATCATTGTCTAGTCAGAGAATGGCCATTCAGATTGTCTTTAATTCCATGAACCAATGTGGAGAAGGTTTCCTGAAATTTATAGTTATACAACAAAAGAAAGTATTAAGTAAGACATTTTTCCAATATATTGGTGAGAGTGTAAGGTAGGTGGATCTCAGCAAAACAGAGAAATCTCTGTTATAGGTTTCCTATGCTCTTTAATGACATTATTATTATAATATGGATTGGTAGAAACTAATGTTCTTCTAAGTTGCTATATTTCAAAAGTTTATCTGATAGTCAAATGAATGCTAGGTCAGACACTTGGACAAACAATAAGTGGCTGTGAAGGAACCTACTGCCCAAGAATATTTGGCTCTGGACAAGAAACTGAAATCTCCATAAACAGGAAATTATGCTTGAGAACATCTTGTATTGGTTGAAAGTCCCCAGTAAGGAGCCATTGAGATTGGGATGATGAGCAAGATTTTTTTCCAAGTAGTATAAAGTTATTAGGTGTAATAATAAAACTAACATTATTAGGAATGGTATCAAATGCCATATTCCATCTGCACAATTATATACTTAAGCCAATTGTTTATATAAAACTATAAGCCTATACTGTCTCCTAACCTATTGTACAATACCTAAGTTCTAGTAATATTGCTGACAGTAATTTTCTGAAGGAAGATATTTAATTAACTTTTAGGATTATTTATATCTCAAATTAAAATACACATTAAATTTACTATATTTTTATTTTAAGATAACACCAGTTTCATTATTTTCATGAAATGTTGCTGAATTAGTAAATGTTATGAAAAAGAGATATTTGATAAATTTTATTCTTAATAAAGAGGACATTGAGATATGAATAATCTTATCACAAATATTATCTATGATCTTTTCAACTCAGCATTCATTTTACATTGAACAACTTTACATGGGTATATTAAATGCACATATAAGATCTAACTCATAAATAGAGAAAACATGTAACGTTTTTTCTAATCACATTTCTGTTCTTGTAGTGTAACAATATAGTGCTAGAAAATAAAATTGTGGGACACAAAACTCAGGTGTCAACTTGTCAACCATGTTACATTTAAGGTAGTTATTAAAACCATTATGCTATCAACTTGTGAGGTTTAGATGCACCAAATATAGAAACCTGGGTTAATTGCTCACAATTTTATTTTGAGTGAAAGGAAGAAGGGAGAAAGGGTAGATGAAGCTATATGTTTGAAAGATTTGCACAAAGGACCTTTTTTAAAGAGCAAAATGCAATGAAGAACACAATTCTCAGCATGAAGAATTGATAAATGGAGATTCTTTCATTGAACTTAGATTTCTTTTTTTTCCAAAAAGTTACGGGAAAAACACCTGTCTTATCAAATAAAGCTTGACAAAAAGCTGAGAGAGAGAGAAAAAAGAGTATTATAAGAAAGTTACAAGAAGCCCAACTTGACAGTTCATAATAATACCACTTTTTGAAATTAAACAGAACAAGTTTCACAGTTTTTATTTGTTTCCATCTGTTTGAATGATGGGATGATGATCAAAATTGTTTCTGTGGAGTATAACCTGTGTTGTTCATAATTAAGTTTTCAATATAACAATGTAGCTTTGGAAAAACACTTATTAAACAACTCAATTTTCTAGCTACTCCTTTGGCCTTGAATATCTATATAAAGATCAATAGTACTTAATGAGAAAGAACAGAAAAATGACATGAGCTTAGTATTAGATTTGAAATCCACGTATTGAAGTGGATTTTCAAACTTGCACATACAGTAAAAGTAAGGTAATATATGAACTTTATCCAATGTAGATACTTACTGACATAATACTGTCAATATGAAATGATCACTTATTTGTATATAGAATTATATATAATTTATTGTTTGAGAATTTCATGCATTCATATAAAGTACTTTGATCACATCCTCCCCCATTCCATCTTCTCCATTTCCCCACACACATCTTTTCCTACTCAATATCATGTGGTCTTTTTGGAAACCCACTGAGTCTGCTTAGTGATGCCTGTATGTGCATGAGTGTATCTACTGGAGCATGGGTAGCCTCTCAGGAGCTGCATCACTGAAGAAAACTTACTTTCCCTTCCCCAGCAGCCATCAACTGCCAATAGCTCTTCAGATGGGCTGTTTGGCTATTGTGCAGATCTTGTGCATATAATCACAGCTGCTATTGGTTCATGTGTGCAACAGCCCTGTTATTCCTGGAAAATATTGTTTCACTGACATTGTCGGTTAATTCTGACTCTTATTCTCTGCATGGTATCCATTTGTACGTTTCTGTATTAATTGCCATATAAACAAGAAGTTTCTCTGATGAAGGTTGAGAGATTCATTAACAACATAACAACATAAGGGGCAGTTCATTACTGTATCTATTTAATTGAATGACAGCAGTAGTTTGTCCCTGAAAAACTGTGACCTTGTCAGACATGGGCTTAGGGTCCAGTTAAGGGTTCCAAATAAGGGTTTGATCTTGGAAGACCAGATCTACTAAGAAAACGGTTGAGAACTACCATAAATTTATGCTACTATCACACCAGTGGTAACAGGTAGATAAGATGACTGATTACTTCCCTCCTTCTTAGTAGCACGCATAGCACTTTCCAGCATTATGAATGTTAACTGGGATGAGGCTTCCATATTGCTACCAGCGTGGTTTCTCCATATCTTGTTACTCAAGTATGTAGTGTTTTCAGTAATATGGTGTCATCATCAAGTTTTGGGGTGTATCCAAGACAATGGTAAAGCCTGATATGTTTGGAGGAGTCTAAAATTATGAAAAATTAATATGTATGAATATATATTAAACATATAAAATATACCATCAATTCTTTTCATTTTATATCTACTATATATCATTATATAATACATTTTATATTAATATATATATTATATTTTATAATCATGCAAATAATTTTCTACTTGTTCTTTGAGAACTAAAATTATTGTACAAATAATATTATTTGATTTTTTTTATTTTAGTTACCTTGGAGATTAGAATATTTAGTGCACAGATTGTCACAAAAATGATGCTAAACAATTAGTTTTTCTAGTAAAGACACAATTTATTCATTCAAATTCTGTCTAAAAGTACCTTATTTATTCTTTTCAAAAGTAAAATTCTAATAATTTATTCTCTTGTATGCTATTTGTAAGAAATAATGTGATTCATCATGATATTTTACATATGAATATGACATGGTTTGATCTTATTTACTCTGATATTTACCTTTGTTTTAAAGGAATGTACTGTCAGGCAGAATTGTGAATTTCATTTATTAATAACATGATGCAAAATTGATTTCAGCATTCAGATTTAGAACATGTACTTGTGAAATTTTATACTATATTACATTTATTTTCTAAATCATTCTAATAGGTTACATTTTAATTACATTTTCAAATACTCTCATTTTTTGCACAACTACAATGTTATGATCAAGAAGGCACCTAGTATTTTATATTTAAAACTTTTATAGTAGACAGAAATGGGAAACCAACACAGTAAAGACTGGTTAAGAATAAGTTTAAAAATTCCCATCTGGTTGTCATAAAATGTTTACCAAGTGCAATGCAATAATGTCTTTTAATGTTAAAGATATTATATTACAAATTTATACTGCTAATTTATATTTATTTTATTTTATTTATTTATTTATATTGTCTTAGCACATGACATTATCATAGACAGTTTTCTTTCTCTGAGACAAATGAAACAAACAATGATGTAGATGTAACCAACTGTCTTACTAAATAAGAAACACAGAACCAATGTAAAAGAGAAAGCCAAGAGGTCAGAGCTCAGAGCTAAAATCTTACCCTTCCTCCTGCGGTGCTTCTAGCTCTCTGAAAGAGAGCTACTTCCTGTTTGTATGTCTTTAAATAGTCTTTCTGTTCTGTCTTCTCATTGGTTGTAAAACCAAACATATGACTGCCTCGTCACTGCCTGTAAGTACAGTCCGCCAGGTCTTAAAGGCGTATGTCTCCAATGCTGGCTGTATCCCTGAACACACAGATATCTATGGGATTAAAGACGTGTGCCACAACCGCTGCGCTCTTTCTATGGCTCTAATAGCTCTGACCCCAGGAAACTTTATTTATTAACATACAATTAAAATCACATTTCAGTACAAATAGAATACCACCATACAATATAACAAAAATTTTTGAGCAGGAATCTCACTATCCATCTACTAACTCAGAAAACACAGTTGAAGTATTCTTCAATCATCAAGGTCATACTCATTTGGTAGTTTCGGCCATGCCAATAAGTCACTTGTAGATAATCCAATAGTACTCTTAAAAAACATGCTTGAACTTAATATATATGCTATGTGAGTCATAGGAATACAGTCAATACATTATTATTAGTTTATAATATGTAATTAGTAATGTGTCCATATGATTATGTAAATATTCACTTACATGTATTTTTTACATAAACTGTATAAACTATTATTATATTGATTCTTTAAAAGTGTCTCATATTGTATATTATAAGAGAAAATGTATGATATAAACACTAAAACTCTAATACCTCATTAAATATAAACATTCTGCCTTACTATAACTCTCCAATTACATGCCCAATGAGTCAAAAGATCAAAATGAATTAAAGTCATTAATTCACAATGAATTTAGTATTTAGAGCATATTTTAACTTTAACAAATATTTATTTCTTTTCACTGTAGATCAAGCTTGCAAAAATTATCACAAGACCATATCTAACCTGCCAAATAATTTTATAAAGATTTATTGAAACACAGTCATCCCCATTAGTCTATATATTTACGTGATTGCCTTTTTAAAATTATTAGTAGTTCTCATTTGAGAAGTTAAATAATACATTGTCTGCCAATTCCACTTTTTAAAGATCTTTGGAAAGATTTTTCTAGTCCCTGCTATAGTTGATAATCATATCTGACCATAAGAATTGCTTAATATTAGTTATTAGTTACTCAAGATAAAATTATATGTTTATGCTGTCTCCTCCACTAAGGTACATGATTTTCTACATAATCACATACTCACTAAAACACACAAAAAAGCATATTGTCTGCAGCTTTTATATTTAACAATCAATATGAAAGTCATAGTTGATCATTATCATTATTACTCTCTAAAACTGGAAATGTTATTATTGCCATAAAATCAATCAATTATAATGAAACATATCTATGTTTCTATGCCAAATTTCTGTGAAATTTTTATTAAATGACAAATATTACTCACACTAGCTCATAGTTCATTTTCTCATGTAGTGCTATGTTAGAGACTTTAAGAACTGACTGAAAATAAGATACTAGGGGTGAATTTCTCAGTGATGGGCACTGAAGTCTCACAGATTTGCAGTACAAAGTCTGTGTACACACTTTCAGATGTTTCTCTCTGGGGGTATCACAAAATATAAGTGGCTACTTATGTAAACAATTAAATGGTAGGATGCAGCCAAGCCCACCCATCAGGTCTGAGAGATAAAAATACTTACAAGGAAAATAAAATTGTCCAGCTCTCCTGTATACCAATAGCGTGTTCTCCCTTCCTTTGTATTATCTGTAGCTTCCAGAGGAATCAACTTTCTAAATTGTTCACAGTTTAAAAAAAGCCAGTTAATTCAAAGTATTGCATAACTAATTCTAGATAATAGTCATTTATGTTCCTTTTTATTTGAACTGATCTATGCTATTATGAGGTTTAATATGTTTTTCTAAATACTAACACATAACAGCTTCTTTTCCTTTCTTTCTGTTTTGCCATTCACAGATCATAATTGATACATCGTTATTCATGAGTTGCTGATATTAAGAATCAATTCTGCATAGAAATTGAGCCTCCACTTAACAATAAAGATTTAACAAAATGGCTTCAGGACATTGGCTTGGTGTCTTTGTGAGACTCCTAACAGTGGGAGCATGTGTATCTCTGATGATTATACTTGCTCTTGAGATTCTTCTCCTCTTATTGGCTTACCTTGTCCAGCCTCAATATGAGGACTTTCACCTTTTCTTACTGTATCTTGTTTGATCCTGTTTGGCTGTCATCTCTTGGAGGCCTGCTCTTTTCTGGAGAGGAAACAGGGGGGAAATGGATCTGGGGGAGAGAGAATATGTGGTGGATCTAGGAGAAATGGAAGGAGGGGAAACTGGTGGGGAAGTAATTGCATCAGAGAAGACCCTCTTTTAAAAAAAAAAAAAACAGAAAGAAAGAAAGAAAAAAATGAAACATGCTTCAAAGTATGACAGATTGTTTGAATATAGAACTAACACTGTGAAAGGCTATTATTCCCTTAAAAGAGATAAAAATACTATTGTCCCTTTTCAGAAAAAGCACTAGATCTTGGACCACCTCAATACTCTATGATTTAAGTCACACAGAGCATGACAAATGCATTAATAAAGTGCTCATACCTTGGAGGTAACCAACAGCTTTCTAATTGGACTTAAGACCCACTGAACAAGATGGTAACAATGTCTGGTGCTGGAAAGCTACTACTTAGAACTAGCAAAATATACTTGTTATAGGAGAATCTGCAACCATTTATTTACTAAACTAGCATAATACCTAACAATAAACTATAAACATTTGTCATTATATACACAAATGTAGTCTTCACCCCTCATCCATGATAAGTTTCTTTGCAACAGATGGAGACCACTACAGAAAACCACAACCAATGACAATGCCAAGTAGTGGAGCCCAGTTGCAATGGAAACACCCACAAAACACTTCCACACCTAAGGCACATGGAACTTTGTAGGAAAGAGGGTGAGAAGGACCAAAGAGTTTGCTGTGAAATGGTGTTTCCTACTAACAACAGAAGCTGCACAGAGAATTTCACCAACATGACTGCCCAAATGTGAGCCAAACAAGGATGACACTAAAGGACAAGCCAAAGTGTATGGAGAAAAGTCCATGAGGCTTCAGTCCTAACACAAAGAATTATAGACTGCTGAGGAATTCCAGGAACAGGAGAGGTGATTTTCCACAGAGAAGAACACAGCAATTGATGTCCAATGCCTAATGGTCAGTTCTGAAAACATATATACAAGTGATTGTATTTGGAGCTACTGTTGTGAAGAATTACAGTTTCTCTTACTCAGAAAACTATACACAGCATTTATATGTCTGTTTGTTATTTTCAGGATTAATAAGTACAAAAGTGAAAAATAAACCCAATAACCAATGACTTGTCTAAAATGAGGCACACATACTTAAGTAAACCAATTCTATATCTTCAATAATATAGCATATTATTTGCCAAAATAAGTATTTAATTATCTTTTACTGTGAGGTAAATAGTTACATGGAACATCTACATATGTGAAAGTTAGCAATAACTGGAATAATCAGAAGGACCATAATTGTTGAATTTTGCTATTTTACTATTTCCATTTTAACCAGAACACTATCAAGTCACAAATTTTAGTATTATGTTTTCAAATACAGGGTATGAGATGGGTACTATGTATATATGTGTATGTATACATACATAATACATATATATATATACATACATACATACATATATATGGTTGATTAATTTGAAGAATTAAGTATTTTAATATAAAGATAATTAAGGTGATACTCATTTCTGAATGATGAGATAAAATATTTGAGCTGAAAACTGAGAATCTGAATGGAAAACAGGATGTTTAAGTAGGATTATTTGAGAATCTGAGTGACTTGTGAATGATTATGCCAACACTGAATTCTGTCTAATTGTTTATCTGTTTAGATTGTAAAAAATACATAGCAGAAGGAATTAATGGGCCAATCAAAGGTGTTTTAAGATTTCTTCCATTGTGATAGAGCTAAATTTAGGAAGAGAGTGGGAATATGTAGTTTCACTTCACCATACATTCATCCATTCACGATTTCGTTCACACTTCTACCAATTTTGGGGTAGGGGTTTTTGTTGCTGTTGTTTTTAAGTAAGATTTGGTTGGGACACCTCTATCACTTCTGAAGGCTATCTCTAAAATTTTCAATGATTGCATAGGATGAATCCTTGATGTTTAACAGGGACTTCCTTCTCCTCATCACTGAAATTTTATTTGCCTTTGTCTCCAGTTTGGCCTCATCACTGAGCTCTTCTCTGGCCTTTCTGCTAACAAACCCCCAGTATATCCATTAAATCCTTGACCTCAACATCAGTGAAAGACTTAATGTATACATTAAATTAAGCATGCTTTCTAGCCTGGTAATTATTAGTCAAGCTAAATAAGAAAGACATTTGTTGATATGTTGTTCACTACTCATTTCCTAGAAATAAAACAATACAGAGTGCATAGAAATTTCCTGAAAGTGTATGTATCGAGTCAACTCTGTTCTCACTGAGGGTAGAAAATTCTGTGTTAATCAGTGTTATCTTGCTGTGAAGGGACACCATGACTACAAGCTTATAAAAGAAAGCATTTAATTGGGGCTTGCTTAAAGTTTCAAATATTTTAATCCATTATAAGCATGTCAGGGAGCATGGCCACATGCAAGCAGGTATGGTATTAGAGAAGTAGTTGAGAGTTCTACATCTGGATTCAGAGGCAGTAGGAAAAGAAAGATAATGGGTCTGGCATGGGCTTTTGACTCCTCAAAGCCCACTCAAGTGAAACACTTCCTCCAACAGATCCACATCTGATCCTTTTAAAATAGTGCCTCTACCTGATGACTAAACATTCAAATGTATGAGTCTATGGGAAGCTATTCTCATTCAAACCAACACACTTACTTTACTAATCATTAAAAGCTACAAATAGACCTAAAGTTTTTCTAATTTCAATGTTTGGGATAATCTTATTCATATCAAGAAATGATTAATTGAGTGAATGGTGACTAGAAGAGCAGCTGAAATGCATTATTTAGAAGTACAAGTCACTATGTTGCTGAAAAGATTACTAGCTTAGGAATTTAAGTGTGGGTCCAGAAAGTATTCTAACTCAAATTGCTGTGCTTCACTCATCACATTGGTGATGGGATTTAGATATCCATTTTCTCCTTAGATAGGTGAAAGTGCTAGACGGTCTACAATTATATTACTTGTCGGAGTTGTGTTTACACATTCCCCAACCTTCTTTCCAGTGAAACCTCTGCTTCAAAGTTTGCTGCTTTGCTCCACAAACACGTAATTTAACACTAATTGTCTTCACATTATGGGAAATGAGAAAGTTGTCATGGAAAGGTCACTGAGGAGAATTTATTCAGCACAGAGCAGCCATTTCTGGCCTTTCCTCGAGCACTGCCTGTGACAGAATCACTTGTCTGTAGCTAAGAAAGATGTAGAAAGCTGAGTAGATTTTTCTGACCTATTTAAAACCCACTTAAATTTCTGGCACCTTTTAGGAACATGAAGACTTAATTTGACATATGTAAATGAGGTCCCTTTCACCTGCATAGCTGCTCTTGCATATCCTTTGGGTTCATAAATATGCTTTTGAGCATGGCCTTTGTTTAGGTAGAATTTTACCTACAAGGAAAAAATCTGGTCTATCAAGACCTTGACATTTTCAAAGCCCTGTAGCCCCTGCTTACAGCATGTTGTTGTCTTCAAGAAGAGACAATAAGTAGACCCAACTTTGAGCTGTACCTTGGAACTCTGAAGCACATAATCATTTTAGAACATTAAAATCAGGCTAGAAGAAGGGATTATCCAACCTAAACACTGTAAAACTTGTATTTTAGTATATTTGTGCTCTCATCAGTATATATACTTTTTAAAATATAATAATACTTAAATTCTTCATAAAATATAATAATACTTAAATTCTTCATAAAATATAATAATACTTAAATTCTTCATAAAATGTAATGTGGTCATTACATTCCAATGAATGGATCACTAAGACATGGTCTCCCAGATGAGGAAATTGGACATAAATACATGAGAAAAGGTCACAGACTTCTGGTTTCAGTTTGTTATTTTGTATTTGTATCACAATGGCATGTTGGTTTATGGTCTCTTGTCAGTTTTCCATGTTCTCATTAATATAAACACCAAGTGCCTTCACTGTCTAAAATGTCATTTTAAAATATATATGTACAATGCATAAACTGTCTTTAGACAACAAATGGAATGTGGGCAGAGCCAGGATCACAGCATGGTTTACCATCCCATTTTCACTCATTTGTAGCATGAATCTTAAAGAGTCTTATTAATAAGAATGAACCTGGGGCCAGTTATTGGGGTGAACACTGGAAGATCAGAGAGACAGAACAAGCCACAGCCAACCTCACGTGGCCAATTTCTCAAATGATCTCGTTTCCTCAGACTGGAAGCCTCTGTGTCCTCATATCCGAATGGCTCTCAGCTTAACTGTGCTGCTCAAAACCTAAAAGCTTAACCAGCCCAATGCTTAACCAGCCAAATGCTTCTAGTTTTTGGTCTTCATGAATTATATACTTTTCTGCTTTCTACCACCACTCCCTGGGATTAAAGGCTTGCTTTCTGGGATTAAAGGCATGAGTCACCATGCTTGTCTATATCCTTGAACACATGGATTTCTGCCTCTGGAATGCTAGGATTAAAGGTGTGTGCTACCATTGCCTATCCTAAGTATCTAGTGGCTTTTCTGTTCTCTGACCCCAGATAAGTTTATTAGGGTACACAATATTTTGAGGAACACAATACCACCACACTCATTGTTGATTCTAGGTGCCTGTATCAGCAAAAGACCCTGGAGAGACAAAGATGAAACATAATTTGATGCCACAACTTAGTGGCAATTGTTCCAAGATGGATACAGCAAGCCACAAGGCACTCACGATGACTTATTCCCTCAGTGACTGTTTGGTATCTTTTTTTTTTTAAACACCATACTGCCCTTTAATATGCGACACTGGCTCTCACTCTTGCTTGGTCCGTGTATTGGAAAATAATTTTCCTTTGGGGTACAGTAATATCACTTGGCGCTTTCTTAGAGAACTTCACTTGTAAGGTAATGGAGATTTTCCATTTCAAATTATGCTTGGAAATGTCTCCTTACAAGGCATTTGCACTCTCAGTCACTGAATGTCCAGTATCATTTAAAAGTAGTTGTCATGATTTCTTAACATTTTACCTTTAAAATTAACTAATGACCCCCTATACATTCATCAAATATGCCAATGAAACACTACTCAAATTCCAAAAATTCCTCAATTTATTGCTATTTCCTATTCAGTTTTATTTTAAAGTTTTGACTCTGCATGCTTTTTTCTTATGGTTACTTTTTGTTGTTTTATCTTTTTTTGTTATTTTTTCTTCATTCTTTAGATGGCAGCCTCTTTACTCTGCCTTCACTTACTCCATTGACATTGTGGATGCTCAAAATAATTGGAGATGCTGACTTGTTTGGAACTCTGAAACAAAAAATGGCAGCTTTAGGGGTAGAACTCAGAGAAGGAACTGTAGATGATGTTTATATGTAATTAAGGATCTTAGCATTTATCTTAAATATTTGTGTAATTATAAAAGTTTAGCAGAACACTGAATAATTAAAGTTTCAGTTAAGAAAGGTCAATGTCAACACTGTGAGCAATATATATGCATATATTTATTGTTTATATATTCATATACATCATATTATATATGTGTATAAATGTTTGTTCACACATATATACGTATATATATATATATATGTGTGTGTGTATGTATATATATATATATACACATGCATGCACACACACATATAAGTTTAGAAGATTAATTGAAACTGAAGAAACTGGAGCTGCAGCCACTGCCAAGAATTTATGAAGGTGGAATTTGCATGGAGAGATGCAAAAAACTGAATTTATAAGACTAGAGTTAGTCTAGAGATATTTACCATTTCCAGTGATAATTCTTGACATGGTTTGTTTTCAGTTTGCAACTATTTTTGATAATCTAATGCAATATCAGCTTAATTTTATTATTTATATAGTGCATAATCATAATATTAAATATTTATTTTCAGATATATTTGCTTATAATTGTGATAATAAGTTTGCTTATTTAGTAGATATTTTGCAATCTTTTAAAGCTACTCATGTGAAGGGTCTCTGCTAAAACAAGTTTTAAAATACAAATTAATTATATAACTGGAGAAAAATATGTGAGCTGCTTGGTTAACTCACAATCTTAGGCTTCAAAGCAGAGAGATTTTTCTTATCTATAAAATCTGGGTATTTCTTTGATATAGTGCTGGCTCAGCTTTGTGACTGGGATTAAATGTGGAGGTCATTGCACAGGTGTTTACCTAAACGTTTAATCATTTGAGGCAAATTTCGTTCATTGTGAGGTGATAAGATCTGACTCTGCATTAAGGAGCTGTCAAAGGATGAGTCCTTCTGGAAGTTCAAGAGTACTGAACAGAATTTCAAAAGAAAACTGTTAGCACACAATTGAGAGCACTTCAACCCACACTTTAATATCAATATTTCATGGCGAGTCACCTTCCATCCACTCCTAAAGAGCTAAATTGGTTCTCTAAAACTCTGAGAAGATTTCTCTGAGAATAAAACATTTTACTAGATGATGGAACCCAGCTTGGGTGGGAAAATGGCTGTAATTTTTTTTTACCAGATATATCTGCAAAACTAGCACGATACAATAAAATATAAGATCCATTTAACTATAGCTTCAATTTGTAGAAGTAAGCTAGGGCAAAAGGAACTAAAATATAACCAGTGTGCTGCAATAAGACACAGTAACCAGTTGCCTCCTAATCTCCAAAATATAGTGTCCGCAAGCTTTACTATATTTCATAAGTTTCTGAAAGCTATCTTCAGATTAAACACACACACACACACACACACACACACACACACACACACATGTTTTTAAAGACAGAAAAAGAAAAACAGGAGTGTTAATTTAAAGTGACAATATAAATCGTTTTTATATTACTTGGGCACACGTGCAGATCATGGATAACTAATTTATACTCAATTTTATAGTGATAGTGCTAAAAGCCTACCTCATTTCCATTTTGAAAATTAATGTAATTTGTTTTACTTCTCTTTAAATGAGATATATTTGTTTATATTATGTATACTTGTGTGTATTTATTTTTAGAATGAATGCAATCTGGTCATATAATTACTGTTTCTGAATGGAGCTAATTGTTAGTTTTGCTATCTGGTATTTTGCACCATATATATGTACATATACACACAACCCTGGTTAGATTCAGTTTTCTAATCATACTACATTTAAGGACATTTTTGTTCTTCAAGGCTGTCTGAATCATGTAGGAGCCCAGGCCTAGGCCTAAAACGTCAAAATCAGCACAATGACAGGTGATTTCCTGGTTTGAAACAGTGTTATAATGTCTCCAATTATTTTCATAATTGCAATCTGAAGGAAAGGGCATATTTTGATATGTGAAGCTAGCCTCACTAGAAACTAAACAAATTAAGAAAGGTACACATATAAGAGATATAGGAAAAGTACAACTTGGAGAACAGTTTATTGTCAGTTAATGCCACAGACACAAATTGAAACCTTTTGTAGAAGTCACAAGTTCCAATACTCTTCAAGAATAAAGTATACTTGGCTGGACAGAGACTCCATTTTATTCTTTCAGTCTTTCCAATGAGAGAAACATAAGCAGATTCAAGGACACCAAGCCTATTAAGGATTAGTACTTTCTAGGTGACTTTGGTGTAGTCCTTCTCACTACAATGCTCTATTAATTCATCAAAGTTGGGCTGGCACTTTCCAATTCATGGTGCAAATTGTTCTTTTCTTTTATTCACATTATAGTAAAGTGTCCATTTCTTCTGTCTAAGAGAAACTATTGAAGGTCTGTCATTCCTGGTTCTTTGGCCAATGGGTGGCCTTGTTATCCAAAGAGCTTCCTTTGAGCAATTATAAACACAGCAGGACTTTGCTTTGCTTAAAGGATGTGAACTTAACGAGATTATTTAAGATTCAATTCTTATTTTAAGTTTTCACAGAACAAAGGGCCAGTAGGAAAACTAAATTTAGAAAATAGTTCACTGAAATGCTAACATTTCCCCCAGAAGTACTTTTTGAAATGCTTGTTTTAGATGAGTACATGAGTCATAAAAAGATAAGAAATCAAAAAGCAAAAACTTCTGTTGTTTTAATATATATATATATAACACAAAATTACTCACATAAAAGCACTTAATGAAGACAAAAAAAATGTAGATTCATTAATTTCAAAAACTCCTCTTTTGTAGTTGTTACTCCCAGATATTATCCTTTTTGAGAGGTATATATCAATGAATAAATTAATCATCATATTCCAAATTTGTGCTAGTTTATCATTTATTTATGCAAAAATCACATTTACATTTTATATTATTCATGATTGCTAGTGGCTACTTATAATTTTTAATATTTAAAATGTTTAATATTTTTAAAGTATGTAATAGGGTTGTACAATGTGATATTTTCAGCTATTCAACCTTTAAATTTGTAGAAGTGGCATAGGAACAGAGTTCCTTTTGTTTTATAGCCTTCTGCGATTCTGTGTGTCTATCTGATGCCTTCTCCTGCTGCAGAATGCTGATAGAATCCATTCATATTTGTTATCCTTTTCCCCGGGACACACACACTTAGATGCCTCTTATTTCATGCTGTCACAAACAACCCCAAATTTTGTAAGACTTATGAAAGAATTTATCTGCAATATTATCCCAGCAGTGGAATTCCTGAATTCTAAGGCTATGAATAGTTATTTGAGCCAAGCCTTCTGAGACTAGCTTTCTTTTGTTGCTACCTCAGGATATGAACTCCCAACAGTTGCTAAGAGCTTCATCCTCCATATTTTATAGCATGAGCTTTATCTGATTTTTTTTCTTTATGTAGGTATTATTCTTCTGTTCCTTTGTAGTGCATCACATGGATTCTTTGCTGTGATTTATGTATTGTTTTTATTCCCATTTCTTTGCTATCCCTAACACTTGTGACTTACTGATTCGGTTCTTTATGTAATTAAGAACTATACATTAGTACTGATAGAAGAGAAGTCTTAAAACAACATAACTTATTGCTGAACTAACTACATGTGATGATGGAATCATTGAAAGGTAACTACTATAAACTCTGAGCCAATTATATATAAATATTATTATTATTTTAGTAGTGGACTAAAATCCATGTGGCTGCAATTGATCGGTGACTATGAGAGTTTGCCTACAGCTCTAAAAAATAATGATATCATGTTTATTTACAGTTTTCTCATTTATAATTTGTTAGTTTATGATCATTTTCTTTCACTAGAAATATTTCATTCTGAGATTATTTTGAAACTTTCATAAGAATGGCATGGCAGCCTAGAGTTTTTTTTTTTCCTGTGGATTTTTATCTAAAGCCACAAGAACCCACTTTTCCCATTAGCTGTATGTTGACTTTGATCACCTCAGTAAATGTTGTCTGCCAGGCACCTGTGTGCACTCTAAAATGTATATCATTACCAATGTAATAGAGACTATGTTATGGTCATGTGTAATCCTTTAAATGTCTCAATACCTGTGTTAGAAGAATGAATGCTGACAAGAGAAAAGCATTCATGAGGGAAAATTTGTTTGCTTAAAGATTTTAATTATGTGATGTCAGTTGGTCTTTGTGTGGGTATGTGCATGTGCATTCTGGTTCAGAAGAAGGTTAGACCCTTGGAGCTTGTTGTAGCATGAATTAGGGAAGTTGTCAAAAACCTGACTTTGGTCCTGGGAATGAACTTGTCTTAATTGCTCAGACAGACACTTTGTAATCATGTTTTCTATTAAATTTTACTCATAATTGTAAGTTTGAATTAATTTTTGTCTGAATCAACTGTGAATGTGATATTTACAATGGTATTTTTTTCACTTCTAGAATTCTCTATTCATTTAAATTCTCATCATACTATGTTACAGAATATTATTTTCATATACTATATTTATTTACTTATATGCTTATATTAAAACTTATCCATAGACAGATATTTTATCTAATGTTATATTTCAAGTTTTATTGTTCATTTAATGCTAAATGTGTCTACAGTTTGACCAGTGGGAGAGCCATCAAGCAGGCTTCTATTTATTTCTGGTCTGTGCTACAGTTTTGTAAATATTTTCTTGCTTGCTATCACATAATGGAATTTTAAACACATCTTTGATTATATATCTTTAGTCTTACAATCAACCGTTTATCCAAGGTGCCCTGGAGGTTGACATAGGAACACAAATCTCTGAACAGGGAAGTTTTGTTATTTTCTTTTTTTTTTTTTTTTTTTTTTTTTTTCACAATGCTATTTTTCTCCACCCTTTCTAATACTGAATTCTGAATACTTGTGTCTATCCTTTGTAGTGCCCTTGGTGTTTCTCCTTATGCTTTCTTTCTTTCTCAAAGACTTCACACAGGCATACTCAATTTTCATCTAGTTGCTAACAGCTTCAAGTTCAATGCATGTTTGCATTATTTTGTTATTGATTTGAGTTGCCTCGGTTCTTTGGAAAACCATCTGTAGAATTTACATGAGGACTGATGTGATATTCCCAGCTCTAAAGGATCATTGCTGCCTTTGTAAGATGTTCTCACAACTTAGGGTCGATAAGGATATTTTCAGTATTAACCCTTTCTGATCTGCAGCATCCTTTCTTTCTACTGCCCTTGAGTTGGTGTCAGGACTTGCTTACTCTCAGCAGGTGGTAAAGTTCTCCTGGTTTTTGTTTGTTGCTTTCAAGTCATTTATTTACAGAGTGAGAGTCCCCTGTGAGACTCTCACAGCTGTGATTTCTGTCTGCACATCTTGCTGCTGAGTCATGAGGTCCATATTTGTGAGGTCCAAGAGACATGTCCTGGTCAAAGCAGCATTTGTATTTTAATTTTTTCTTATTTTTCTTTATTTTTAAATTTTTCACTTTGATTTTTGCCTGTATTTCTTATTTCTCTTGCAGGGTTTTAGGGAAAAAGATTTGAAATTTCATCTGGCATTTCTGTTAAACTGGAAGACTGTCTACAGTAATATGATAAACTTATTCCCAGAAATAGAAGTTTCAATCTGAACTCTTCCACATTTTTTTCTCATAAAAATTTATCTGCAAACAGGTCAGGTTTATAAATATCAGCTTGATAAAACAAGAGCAAAGCACAAACCAAGACAGTAGTTAGCTAATCTTGGAACATGCATGTCTCTGTTACTAAAATGCTTATTTTTATCTTTTTATTGATTCTTTGGGAATTTCACATCATGCACCCCAACTCCACTCATCTCCCAGTCCCTCCATATCCTCTCATTCTTGTAGTGTTCCCTCCACCAAAGAAACCTAAAAAAGAATAAAAGTAAGATAAAGATGAATTATAACTCATAAAAAAGGAAAAGCATTTTGCTCCTCCGTCTTTCCTGCTTCTCCATTGCCTATTCATTTGTCTTATGGCATTGCAAGCTCTACTGTATCATGCAGTATACCCTTTTGTCCAAACAGCGCTAATTGCAAATGTTCATTGTGTAATGTGTTGTTGGTCAGGTTCAAGGCCTCTGGCTTTGGTACATCATAAAATTGGATCATAACTGACACTCCTCTCCATTATCTTGTCCTTGCCCCAGTCATGGAAATCCTGTGGAATCATCCCTCCAGCAGGCCATAGGAGGGGTAGATGTTGGGGTGTGCCAACCCTTAGCCCTGGTGTGCCTGGGTGGCAGCTAAGTTGGTTGGTAATGGGTGCTAGGACCAGCTCCCTCAGGTGAGGGAGGGAGCCAGCTCTCCCAGGCCCATGGTGAGGGTTAGGGGGGCTCTGGTGTCAGTAGATCAGGAGAGAAGTAAGCTGTGAGAGAGATATGCAGGAAAATTAATGAAATTCCTGTCCTTCCTGCCTAGTCCTTTCTATCACTTGGTGACAGAAAAAGAAAAGTCCATCTATGAACACAGACGGGGCCTTCTCAACCTATTGACATATTCATCTAGGACTTTCCAATTTCTACATAATAATTTTGTTGTTGTTGTTGTTGTTGAACTGTTTCCCAGCTGAAGCATTTCATTAAAACAGCCCACATTACTAAAATAGCTGTTTTAATTTGAAAACTATTTGCTTATGTGTATTTTATCTGCATGTATGGATGTATACCATGTGAGTGCATGGTGCCTGCTGAGGCCAGAAAGGGACATCAGATACAATGGAAATAGAGTTAGAGATAGTTGTGAATCACTATGTAGGTGCTGAAAATCGAACCAAGATCATCTGGAAGAGCAGGAAATTACCTTCACAACTGAGCCATCTTTCCAATCCCCTCAGTTTTTACATGCACAATAGTTTATACCAGCATGGCACTGAATCTTCTTACCATTTTAACAGGTCCACTGACAATGATAATTCACACACTTGTAGTTTACAGTACAACAGTTTTAGGTGGAGTCACACAGCTCTGTACATACACTTAGAATTTTTCATTTATCTCCTGAAAATAAATAAATAAATAAATAAATAGCAAATCCATTACCAATTATTCCTCCCATCACCTATCCAGCCCTAGGAAATACCAACTCAATTTCTTTCTCTATATGTTTATGTATTGCCATTTTCAAATAAACAGAATTGTACATAGTAATCATGGTTTATCTCATTTATCAATATTTTTAAGACACTGTTGAATTTTAGCATGTGTAAGGACCCCTTTTTTTGACAGAAAATATTCCCTTTATTCCATGTGGCTGTACCACTTTTTGTTTGCATATTCAGGACACTTTGTGCTATTTTTCTTTCCCTATTAGAAAAACCACTATTTTCTCTCCCTCCCTCATTCCCTCCCTCCCGCATCCCTCTCTCTCTCCCTCCTTCCCTCTCTGTCTCTCTCTCATCTTTGAAAAGTCATTTTTCTCACATAATACATGCTGATTATGGTTCCCCTTCCTCCACTCCTTCAAGTTCCTCCATATCTTCCCTCACATCTAGATCCATTCCCTGTCCCACTTTAGAAAACAGACTTCTAGTGGATAATAATAATAATAAAATAAGATAAAAAAACAAAACAAAACGATAGAATGAAAACAGTGGAATAGACCCATTTATTCCCACACCTGGGAGTCCCATAAGAATTCTAAACAGGAAGTCAAAGTATGCATACAAAGGGCCTGGGAAAGATTCACGTAGGCCCTGTGCATTCTGCCTTGGTGTATGAGCTTTGGCCATGTTGATTTAGAGGACCTGTTTTCTTGATGTCCTCTGTCTTCTCTGGCTCTTACGCTCTTTCTGCCTCCTCTTCTGCAGAGCTCTCCAAGTCCTGAAAGGAGATTTGATGAAGACATCTTATTTAGGTCTGAGTGTTCCAAGGTTTCTCACTCTCTGTAATGTCTGACTGTGGTCTTTGTATTTGTTTCCATCTGCTGCAGGCATAAGCTTCTCTGATAATGGTCGAGCAAGGCATTGTTCTATGAGCATAGCAGAACATCATTAGGAGTGGTTTTAATGTTGCATTTTTGTTGTTTTGTTTTTTAGAAACAGTTTATCTATTTATTAAATCAATGCAAAAGAGAAATGAATCATCAGAGCTAAATCTCATTGCTGCTGTCCATTCTGAGCTCTATTTTCTTTCTCTATTTTTTTTGTTTGCTTCTCATTTTGTCACTGTGTCTCATGTCTGAATGTACAGTATCTTGTATGTCTCATTTGGTATATCTAACACACAGATATTATGGTTAGTGTCCACCGCACTTTGCTATGGCTCTAATAGCTCTGAAGCAACTTTATTTATTAACATACAATCAAAATCACATTTCAGTGCAATTAGATTACCACCACACTAGGTCTCTGGTCTATCTAGTCTCAGTTTGTTGGTCACCAAAGTGTCAGATAAGGATTCTGTCTCATGGAGTGAGCCTTAAGTCAAATCAGATATTGATTGGTTTCTCTCACTTGTGCGGCTATTAACCTAGCATATCTTGCAAGCAGGACACCATTGTATATCAAAGGGTCGGTGGCCAGCTTGGGGTTTACAGTTTACTTTGGTATTATGAAGAGAATCTTGATTTACCAAAGCTGCTAGTACACACCGTTAAAGGCTCTATGTGGGCACCAGCTTGACTTCTCCACATTTAGTAAGTTGTGTAGGTGTTGTCTTCAGCAAAGGTGCCTGGGTGTCAGTTTGTGGAGAGCAACCTATAGGCTTGTCAACAGTCTGTGCTGTTAGAAGATTCCCATGGACCCTTTTGTCTAATCATTAATTCAGATGTAACCCAATCTCATTACTGGAGCTTCATTTTGTGACAAAGATGGCTAGTTGGGACTTTTTCTCTCCCATTATTTGATGATTTTATTTGGATCACCCTCATATGCATATAATTTAGAAAGCATATACTGTATTAGATTTCCATATTGCCCTTCAAAGAGCCCTTAATTTAGCTGTCTCTCCTCATATTCTTTCCCTCTTTCCTTCTCTCTCTACTACTTGATCCTCACATTTGATCCACCCCATCCATAACTACTTATTCTATTTCCCTTTCCTAAGGAGATATATCTGTCCTCCTTAGTACATTACTCTATACCTAACCTCTGTGATTCCAAGGATTATAGCTTCCTTATCATTGACTTAAGAGCTAATATCCACATATAAACAAATATATACCATACTTGTCTTTGTGAATCTGGGTTACCTCACTCAGGATGACTTTTACTAGTTCTATTTACCTGTGAATGTAAAGATTTTATTTTTTAAGGGCTACATAATACTTCATCATGTAAATGTACCATTTTTGAAAACTGTTCTTCTATTGAAGTACATCTAGGTGGTTTTCAGTTTCTATCTATTATGAATTGAGTTGCAATGAACATCATTGAGCAAGTGACTTTGTGGTAGGATGAAGTGTCCTCTGGGCATAAGCTCAAGTGTGGTATATATGGATCTTGAGATAGATTGATTCCCATCTTCCTGATATTTGCATACAGGTTTGGGATGAAAATATGAGTGTGAGGTTTCTGGAACATCCAGGAACTTTGTGTTAAACAATGTAAAGAATGAATTTCCAAGATGTTTCCCATTGTGGACTTGCAGATTGTGCCGATTTAAGTTATTATCAAAATATACATATTCCTATTTTCTACATCCTTTCCAACAAATGCTATTATCTGCTTTGTGAAGTTGTTGGGATTTTTTTTCTTGTTTTTTGAATGTTTTTTATTGTTTTGGACATTGGATTATATTATATAGACACAGGATAGCCTTGGATTGGACATTTTTTTTTGCCTCCATGTCTGGAATGCTATAATTATAGGCACATACCGTTATGTTCAGCTTACTTGTCTCTCTAAATTTAGCCATCAGATTGGGGATATAGTCTCATTTGGTCTTTACTTCCATCTTGAGATCTATGAGTTGAGATGTTTATTTTGTTAAATAAACTAATTATTATGTGATGTTGGTTAACCTACGAGATACTCAGAATTTGCTATATGGGCTATTAATGATGTTCCTTATTCAGAATGTCAATTTCAAACAGTTTGAAATGTATTATTCACTAAATATAAAGTTTGATTTCAACTAATTCTTGTAGAGAAGCACCAGAAAATATACAAACTGGACTCTTACTGTTTCACAGCAGTCATAAAAACTGACTCTATTCATAGGTCAATCATAATATTAAGAATCTTCCCAGGATAGATTATCAACTTGGCAGACAGACTTAGATATGAGTTCCTTCAACTTCTTAATTTTATCTGAAGAGAAGGCTTATGGTTACCCTCTAGTAGGTTGGCTCATTTAAATATTAATTGAGAAATGACAAATACAAATTATTTGAGACTGGAAAAATACCTCAAATTTCGACAACTCTCATAGTGTAAAAGATTTTAATAAAGTTACTTACTTGTATTAAACATGTTAGATAAGTAAAAGTATTATTCGGTGTTATAAATTCTTGACATAGAGTATTAGCTGCAGCTATCCATTTTTTAGGTACATGTTTAATTCTAGACACTTTTTCTCTTTCAGTCCAGCTAAAGTTATTCTGAGCTATGATCTTTGTTGAAAGACAGGTCAATCTATTTTTGGGTCTTCCATTCTGTGAAACAGTGTGAGTCAGCACTGAGTTATGCTATTGAAAACGAAATAGACTTTTGAGCTGTGTGCTAATATTTGATGTGAGGAATACAGTTTAATTTAAAATAATATTTATGAATCTGAGAATGTGCAGCTTTACACAGAACTCTCAATTTTTGTTTAAGTTTTCTGTAATATAAACTCAAAGAGTTTTGTCTTTTAATAATGGCATTTTACCTTAATGCAATGAAATAGTCTGCAGCTATATGAATGATGATACATTTTCACTTATTAGCATATCTACATGTAGCAATTTTCAATCACTTAAAGTATATGCATATATATGTAAATGTCCATAGCACATTATTTCTAGAGCAATATTTATGAATAAAAGTTATGGTGTTTAAGTTTAGAGTTTTGTCTTTTAAAGGATGACTTATTCAATGCAAACATATCTCAAAAGTTTGATTGCTGGTTAAAACTAAAATTATAACACTGATAATTAATACTATCAGTATTAAGAAAAGCAATTATCATGTGACCAACATGTATCCTTCTAATCATCTCAATGGATGCTGCCTTATACTTTGGGTTGTTTCCATTTAAATTTTCTTTATTGTTGTGGTTGTTGCTTTGTCCTTATATGTGTTTTTTGGGTTTTTTTTTATGTTTTAAAATTTTCTCTGTGGTGGGATGCCTTGTTCAGCCTTGATGCAGGGGGGAGGGGCTTGGTTCTGCCTCAACTGAATGTGCCAGGCTTTGTTGACTCCCCATGGGAGGCTTACCCTTTTGGAGGAGGTGGATGGGAAGACCAGGAAGAGGAATTTGAAAGGGGAACTGTGGTTGGTATGCAAAATGAAAAGAAAAGTAAATAAATAAATAAGTTTTTGAAATATTTTTTAAATTAAAATGTAATTACATAGTTGCTCCTGACCAATGCTTCCTTCTAATGCCTTCCATGACTCACATCTTACTCACTCTCAAATCCATGCCCTCTTTTTCTTTGTTATAATTACATATATGTTTAAGCCCACACACAGAAAAACCTGACTGAGTCTGTTAAAATTTGCTTTTATGTATCTATTTCAGAGTTGATTACTTGACATGAATAATCAATGAAAGTATTCATCCCTGGGGATGACTAATTTCTCTCTCTCTCTCTCTCTCTCTCTCTCTCTCTCTCTCTCTCTCTCTCTCTCTCTCTCTCTCTTCTCTCTCAAAATCCCTTAGTTGCCTACAGCTCTTGATTCAAGGGTGGGATACCATGATATTTTCTCCATCTACATATGCCTTATATACATATTCCTTACATAATCCATAGAAATGTGAATTACTTCAGCATTAGGAAAAGAAATCCATTTCTGGCTTTGTCTTATGCTTAGGTTTTGTAGTAATTGCATGGAAAAGCATGGTGGGGGTGTTACTATGGCCTCATCACAGCCGTGCTATCAATGAAGCCTGTCTCTGCTGAGAAAGGACTACTTCCAAACAGAATTACAGTGCAATATTTTAGAACTACGTTTTCTTATTACATAATTAGATTTTAATTATAGCAAAATTTTATAAATGTCTTCTCTTTTTTTTTTACACATTTCCATTTTCTTGTCATTATACTTTATGTTGCCTAATATCCATGAATACATTTTAAACAACTTTTAATAGCTAGGAAACTACATTGTTTTATTTATTAGTCTTACTGTATCTTCAATACACCATTTGAACCATCTCATTAATATAAATGTAGCACTCATGATGCCATTCTTTTAAATACACTGGCTGACCATTATGGTACATTTAAATTATTCCACAATTAAATGTTTTATAATAACATATTTTAATTTTAATTAAATTTAACATTTTAACAAAATGAGCTTCTTCTATTTTTACTTCCTTTTTAAATGTACATCAGTCTCTGCTCCTTGATAGGGTGTTACATGTCTACTTAGTGGCCTAAAGCATGTTAATTTCATATTACCTGATATGTACCTCAGACATAGAAAGGGATTTAATGGGTAGTTCAGCATGTGCCAGCTAATGCCAGACTCTACCATTTAGTAAGTAATCACTCTCATTCTCATCCTGTTTCATCATTCACAGATGGAGCTAATTGTATCCCTCCCAGGTTCCTATTATTTGGTAGAGTCTGAGTGAGGTGTACATTTACAGCACTCAGTGAAAGCTAATATCCTCAATTTCTTTGTTTTGTCCACTCAAACTTTAGTTGGAAGTTTTGTTTAACAAGTCAAAAGTGTATTTTCTAAGAAAAAAAACTTCCTTTTTTATGGATATCTGAAACATATGATTATTTTCAAATGGTGTTCTCCTGCTGTGCTAACAGTGTATTGGATACACAGACTATCATCCCATCTGGAATTCAAGACAAAGTAGAATTAGCCACAGGGACAAGGCCTGCTGGTACTAATGGGAAGGACAGCAGGCCTCCATATATTGTTCTTCTTATTATGGAAGCTATGACTGCATGATAATCTGTGTAAGGTTTTTGAGGAACTCAGTGATGGACACCTACAGGGTTAGACTTATGTTTTCAGAAAATATTTCAGAGAATGAATAAAGTTAAAGGGTTTGAGGGCTATTATTTTACCTTCTTTTTTTTCAAGCAAGGTAATTTTCCTTTGTAGTCATGAAATGCAACCAAGGAAGAAATTTATGATTCTGTGACATAGTGAAATTACTCTTAATGAAATTTATTGTTTCATTTTTCAGTCCTAACTTTACTATTTGTCCATATTTGATGTTTATATTAGATACTTTGAGGCTCAGAGATGTAGCTCAGTCATAGGGCACTTACCCAATCTCTCTCTTTCTCTCTCTCCATCTCTCTTGTGCTCTCTCTCTCTCTCTCTCTCTCTCTCTCTCTCTCTCTCTCTCTCTCTCTCTCTCTCACACACACACACACACACACACAACACACATATACACTCACATTTATCTTATATTTCTATACAACCACATTTTCTAATTTCTAATGTAACCATAATTTTCTAGTATGCATTTGTTTCTTTATGCTGTTCTCTTAATTTCCTTCGCCCCAAAGCACTATTAGTTAATATACATATTTTGCAACAAATACCAAAGTGTTGAGAATATCATTTTGACCTTCAAGTAGTCCTCACTCAATGGAGCTATTGGCATTCCAGACTATTGGAGTGAGACTGCTTCACTGTTTCTTAAAAATGAAAATGTCTTCTTTGAAGACATGCTACCATGCTTCATGGTACATTTATTTTGAAAAAAAAAATGTATTAATTGCTTTACCAATTTTACTTTTACATATTAAAAGTGATAATTTTTTACATTTAGTCTATCTGATACCATGTTTAATATGTATTATACTTTTAATATTTTTGAAAAACATGATTGCTAGCTTATAAGAAAACATTACAATTAAATTTAAAAAATTTTATGTTAGGCACAAGAACCATATATAAGCTCTAGAAAATTCATTTTCATTACAAAAAAGATCAACTTCAAAGATTGGTCAGGGTGATCCCCAGATCATAGTCACTACTGTCTTATATTTTTTTCTTTTTTTAAATTCTTCTCTCATGCCACACATCCTGACACAGATTCCCCTCCATTCACTCGCCCAGATACCCCCACTTCCTCTCTTCCCTAGATCTACTCCTCCTCCATTTCTTTTCCCCAGACAAAAAAATAGCAGGTCCCCCAAGGATGTCAACTGAATGTAGCCTAACAAATTACAGTAAGACTAGACACAAATCATATCTAGGCTGAACACAGCAATACAGTAGGAAGAAAATGGTCCTAATAACAGGCAAAAGAGTCAGGGGTACCCCCCATTTTCACTCTCAGGAGTTCCCCAAGAACACCAAGCTATGCAACCATAACATATAGGCAGAGAACCTATCTCAGACTCATACAGGGCCCATGATTATTGCTTCAGTCTCTGTAAGTTCCTATGATCCCTGCTTAGTTGAATCTGTGGCCTGTGTTCTACTGGTGTCTGTCCTTGACCCCTCTGGTTCCTACAATTCTTCCTTCTCCCCTTCTGCAGGGTTCCCCTGGCTCCACATAGTATTTGGTCCTGGGTCTCTGCATCTGCTCCTATTAGTTGCTGGATGAAGCCACTCTGATGACAATTGGGCTAGGCACCTATCTATAAGTATAGAATAATATCATTAGGAATTATTTTATTAATTGTTTGTTTATTTCAAGTCATATTTGGTTCTATCCTGAGTCTCTCAACTGTCCAGCCTCTGGTTCCTAGCCATCTAGACAGTGTCAGGCATGGGACCCCTCTCATGGCATGGGCCTCAAGTTGGACCAGTCATTAGTTGGCCATTCCCACAAGTTCTGCTCACCTTTACCCCAGGACATCTTCCAGGAAGGACGCAGAGTAGATCTAAGATTTTGTGGCTTGGTTGATGTCCCAGTCCCAGTACTACAAGCCTTACCTGGCTGTAGAAGATGGTCTGTTCAGGATTCATATCCCCTATTACTAACAGTCTTCGATGAGGTCATTCTTGTAGATTCCAGGGAGTTTCTAGTGCACTAGGCTTCCACATCACCTCCCCCCCCCAATTCCTTTCAATTCTTTTCAACTGGAATATTTTTCTCTTTTTAAGGAAGATACTTAGAGGACTTGGTTGACCCACTCTGCTGGATCATCATCACTCATCATCTCATCACTAATCACTCATCATCTTCAATAAATAACTTGTCCTTTCATTACCTAAAACTGGCCTCCCCTGCATCTTTTTCAGTCACAATCTCAGATCATTCTGTCTCTTAGATCTTCCAGTACATTTCATCATCTTCCCAAATCCAGCCCTTTAGTATATTATCTAGAATGTTGGTTTGTTTGAAATCTAAATAGTTTCTTTCTGTCTTTGTGTCCTAACAGTGGAGAATGAGGGAAATGTTTTTCTTTCCCTTTCACTTTCTTCGTCACTCTAAATTGAGTTAATTGTTCCCTTTGTAAATCTAACGTTCAGTATTTCTGGCCTTCACCTGACTTCTCACTCTCTGCTGTTTAATGTGGCCCTTGCTTGCAGGCCATGCATCTCACTGCTTTCTGGGGCTAGAGATCTGATGTTTTCATTCATATTCTTGGAGATTTGAGAAACTGCTAGCTGTCACCAGTGACTGCCACATTGAGGATGTTCCTTTCAGTACTTTGAATATTCTGCTTCGCTCTTTTTATTGGCATGGTTTCTAATGAGAGTTATTTTTTCTTTTCTAAAACTTGCATGCAAATTTTAATCTTTTTTTTTGGTGCTTGAATATGACCTACCTACACACTTGCTTTTATGGTGTTCTTATTTATAATTTTGGTTTTTGTCTGAGCTTCTTGAATCTGTAGTTTTGTTTAAGGTTATTGATCCAGGAAAATTATCACCCATTATTATTTCACATATTTTTCTGCTCTATTTCCTCTGTCTTTTTCTTTTTTGTACTATCCACAGTTTTCACTACACTCATTGGCTTATTTTGCTCCTTCTTTTGCTTTTTGTGTTTCAGTTTGAAAAGAGTCTACTGGTATATATTTATAGGTATTTATTATAATCTTAGTCACTACATGTCTACTATAGGCATTTTTATTTCATTCAGTGTTCTTTTCAACCTTTCTTGCTTTCCTATCTCCTTATTAATATGTTTCACCTGTTCTTAGGAGGTGCCTACCTCTTCCCTTTGAAATTGCTGTATAGCTATTTAAAATTTCCTCCATGATAATACTAATATGTTTATAGTATTTATGTCTTATTATGAGATGAGATTTACTCCTTGGACTTACTATTTCTAATAAGCTTAGTTGACAGGGACCAAGGATTAGCAACTGAGGTGAATGGTCCATTAATATCAGTTTCTGGTTACCCCACTATATACTGAGCTGAATTAGGATTTTCTGAAGTAGATTTAGATGCTCATAGTCTCTTTGGTTTGACATCCTTTTGAATTTTTTTACTCCCCCATGTTTTCTTCTTTGGAATTATGCAACACCTGCAGCTAAAATTGACTAACATAACACATGGGAGTTCCATTGTTGGAAGACAATTTTGGAAGAAATTGAAGCATTTTATATTCTAATTAATATTAAATATAGCTATTTTCCTATATATGTGCCTCATAGCTATCTACTAAATAATTGATTCAGTCTTTTTCCTGCTGCATGCTATCTTTATTTATTTATTTCCCAGATACCTTGCCAAAACTTTAACTGTGAATTTCTCAATCTATTTTAAAGCTCTGAGCCCTTTGTGGATATTGCCCTCTCAACATAGTGAGGTAGTAAAGATGCAAGGCATAGATTTGAGAAGCTTTCTTTTCCTGGTTTGCAAAAGGTGTTTGGATTGAGCAAAGAAAAATTTTGTTTACCTTATGAGAAGACTTTCATCACAGGAAAGGAAATTAGCTATGGTAAAGAAGGCGATCTTCCCTCCACCTCCCATGCATATAAACTTCCTACTGATGGTTCTTTATGAGAACATAGGAGGAGTAATGGAAGGAAAGTCGTGATATCAAGAAATATGTAAATAGTAAGAGTTTCTGTCTCTCATAATAATATACCACCATCAGATTTGGTTTGTTTGCTTGTTGTTTTGGAAAAGTTAACATTGGGAATTCCCAACTTGACTCTAGGGGTTTCTAATCAAAGTAAACATATCAGTTTCTCCACCTCTCTGAATAAGTTTCTCTTTTCAGAACTTAAAGTGATAGACTCATAAATCAGTACCTAGCCCAATTGTTATCAGACAGTATTCTTCCAATAGCTGATGGGAACAGAGGTAGAGACCCACAACCAAACATTAGGTGGAGCTTGGAGAACCCCACAGAAGAGGGAGAGGAATCATTGTAGGAGACAGAGAGGTCAAGGACACCAGGAGAATACAGCACACAGAATCAATTAAGCAGGCCTCTTATGGGCTCACACAGATTAAGTAACAACCAAAGAATATGCATGGGTCTGCCCCAGGCCCTCTGTATATATGCTGTGATTGTTTAGTTTAGGGTTTTTGTGGGTTTT
This sequence comes from Peromyscus leucopus, assembly GCF_004664715.2. Classification (NCBI taxonomy): domain Eukaryota; kingdom Metazoa; phylum Chordata; class Mammalia; order Rodentia; family Cricetidae; genus Peromyscus; species Peromyscus leucopus. The sequence continues at coordinate 58,943,775 of NC_051066.1, forward strand.
CCTAACATTGTGGAGATGTCTCTGATTCTTTTATGTGGGCTTACAGAGACTGAAATAGCAATCAGGAAAATGCACGGGTCTGCCCCAGGCCCTCTGCATACATGCAGTGGTGGTTTCGTTTAGGGTTTTCCTAACATTGTGGAGATGTCTCTGACTCTTCACCTACTCTTGGGACCTTTTTTCCTCCTACTGGGTTGCCTAGTCCAGCCTTGATATGAGAGTTTGTGCCTAGTCTTATTGTAACTCGTTAGGCCATGTTCAGTTAATATCTGTGGGAGTCCTGCTCTTTTGTGAAGGTAAATGGAGGAGAAGTGGATCTGGAGGAGAAGGGACATGTAGGGGGAGACTGGGAGGAGGGAGGGACAGGAGGCTGTGGTCTGGTTGTACTGTATGAGAGAAGAATAGAGAAAAAGAAAAAAATTGCATTCTACCCTGTGATCTCTGTTCTCTGGTAATTTGGGGAGCATGAGGATGTGTGTTGTGGCTAGATAATGGCACTCGAACCCTCCATAAGTCAGAACCAAAGCCAGAGTTATTGTCAGCATTTTGCTCTTTCAATGGTAGTTCAGTATTTCTTGAGATCCGGAATAAACTAGTTAAACTCACAAAGCTAAAATAGGCCACTTAAGCTCATTGTCTCAGCTTCTATTTCCAGAGTAACTGAAGCCAAGATCACAAGTGAAACAATTTACTGAGAAATGATAGTATCTTATCCTAGACTGCCGCTACAGCTGAGAAAGTCACAAATAGGCATTAGATCATTACACGCCTCTCCTCTAACTCTCAGAGAAAATGACTAGTGCTTGTAAATTTAAGAGATTTCTAAAGTGAAACAATTACCCTCAATTACTATCACTCATATGCTATAGTTGGACTCTTTGATATCTATTTATATAGAATTTTTTCCTTTTTGAAATCTATGTATGATTTTATGTATATATGAGCTAGAAATATAATACAACACAGAGAGCATTAAGCTTTGGAAAATATGATATTTTTTCCTATTTACTTCAAAGCCGAGATACATCTATCCTTACCAATAAGGAGATTGCAGATAAACATTAATATCAGTGAATTCCTAAAATCACTGATAATCCAAACACAAAAGAAGAATGTCAAATGTCTTCTGGTCCTTACCTGAGTTGTAATAATTATAGGTTTAAAGCAGACAATTTAAATGGTACTGTGAATGGTGTGTAAAACAGACATCTTATTGATGAATATATCCATGGAGCTATAGAAGGCTGTATTTTAAAAGAAGGTTCTGGGAAATCCATAATCCTTTCATGTGAGAAATTATGAAGATAGAAACTGTGCTCTTCGTCCAGTAGTTGAAATTAGATGGGTAGTCGTAAGAAAAGAGAAGCTGTCATTAGCTAATGTAAAATTTATGATGGCCAGGAGAGAGGGTTCAGTGGTTGCAAGCACTTGTTGCTCTTGCAGAAGACATGGATTTGATTCCTAACACTCATATGGCACTTCCTAACCGTCTATAACTCCAGTCTCAGAGGGTCTGATGCCTCCCTCTACTGACTTCCACAAGTAACAGGCATGCAAAGCATGCATACATATAAAATTATAAAAAAAAAAAAAAAGGAAAGGAAACAAAAACCCTTCATGATACTTCCATGCATGATTTCTGCAAAGAACTCTTGGAAAATAACTTTACTTACTTTCTTTCTTGGAAAACTGAGCAAATGAGCACTGAAGTTTACTTCTTACTGTTTAATCATAATCTCCACAGAGATTTGCTTAAAGACATGATACTCAGTATGAAACTGTTTCATTGATCAGTCTCTGCATTTACTTGTAAGAAAGGCATAGATCAGATCGTTGTTTTGTACTGTCTTTAAAATTAAACTTTCTGTCATTGTTTAAAACTAACCTACTTGATATATTCTGTTCAGTGCATCTGTGACTTTTGATAATTTTTTTTGACATTTGACTCAGCCTTTACTTGTCCCTTCTACGATCCTCAAAGTGTCTTGTGATACATGGTTTTCCCTTTTAGATGATAGAATCTGGACTTTGAGATCACCATGGCATTTATGGATGACAATAGTGGTACTCTTTTATCTATAAATGGCTGTTCCTTTGCAATATAAGGAAACTATTTGAACCAGATAAAACATAAAACAGAGCTACAACACTTCCTACATAAAATCTATGACATTTTTCTCACAAAAAATATAACTTCCAACTCTTTGGATACCATGTGTCATAAAACTTCATTTAATTGTGAAAATAGTTATATGAGTCAGTTTCAGACACTACAAATTAAACCTCAATCTGTAAAGCCATGCTCATTTGAAGTCACCTCTATTTCTAATAATCAGTTTAAATTCATGATTTCCCAAGACTTTCTCCACAGGTTTGATAATTTCCTAGAATGGTTTGAAGAAATCAAGAAAATGGTTTATGACTTTTCCTAGTTTACTATAAAGCTGTAATTCCAGAACAGTCATATGAGAGAGATCACAGGCAGAGTCAGAGGAAATGCTGAGGAGTTTTGCAATCCTTGTAGGCATGCTATGCCCACTATTCCTAAATGTCCAAATGTGTCCTTCTATCCAGAGTGCTTTTCACTTCACAAAGTGTTTTGTGGAGACTTATTTATGAAGCCATTACTAGCTACATCCATCATTGGTAATGGGTTTTATCTTTATCCACTTACCCCTATGCAGGGTTTCAGGAATGAGGTTGCAAGTTACAGCCTTGATCATTACTTGGAATTTCCACATAACAGCCCTCATCTTAAAAACTATCTAGGGACCACAAGTCACCATTATCTATTAGCCATGCTGAAGATAGTCATGGCTGGCCATGAACCTGATTCCTAGGGTCAGACACACCTCTAGGATAGACATAATACCTAAGACTTGAGCCCCCATGTGCTTTCTAGTTTATGTCTTGACTCCAAAACTATGGATACAAGTTTAAGTTTTAGGTTTCTGGACATGACCTAAAGCCTAGAACAACATCTAGTTGGGTGTATGGATATACTCATGTATAAGTAGCATACAAGTCACCTGGAACATGCCTAGCTTACTGGGATAAACCTACATTTTGTCTATAATAATAAATGAAGCTACAGAAATTGGACTATAGAACACAGCTGAATGTTAAGTCTGGAAGTTAGCAGGACCGTGACCTCTGTAAGAATGTTTGAAGAAAGGAGAAGACCTGAAATGTAGGGCCACTTTGTCCTGACATGACACTGAGTAGGAGTGATTCTTGTATTTCTGGGACCATATGTTTCGTTCTTCAGGTTCCAGTATGGTGAATATAAACCATCTTGGTTCTGCAGTGTTCCTGTTGTGTGGTTTCATACAGACTGGTTTGGTACTACCTTCAAATCAAGGTGTATGAGTTCTGGATCCTGCCTGGATTCTTAAGTCTGTGGATTTAGCTTGGACAAGGACACATTTAGAGACAATTTTCCAGGAAGTCCCGAGTCTGCAATAATCAAACTGAAAATAAGGTGGCCTGTGGTGGTATTTTGTTTCCCAAAATATTGTGTACCTTAATAAACTTATCTGGGGTCAGAGAACAGAAAAGCCACTAGTTAGGCAGTGATAGCACACACCTTTAATCCTAGCATTCCAGAGACAGAAATCCATCTGGGATCTCTGTGATTTCAAGGCCACATTGGAAACAGCCAGGCATGGTGACTCATGTCTTTAATCCCAGGAAGTTAGCCTTTAATCCTAGGGAGTAATGGTAGAAAGCAGAAAGGTATATAAGGCATGAGGATGAGAAACTAGAAGTATTTGGCTGGTTAAGCATTTGGCTGGTTAAGCTTGTGGCTGGTTAAGCATTTGGCTGGTTAAGCATGTGGCTGGTTAAGCATTCAGGCGTTTAAGCAGCAGTTCAGCTGAGAGCCATTGGGATGAGGACACAGAAGCTTCCAGTCTGAGGAAACAGGACCAGCTGAGGAACTGGCAAGGTGAGATAGCTGTGGCTTGTTCTGTCTCTCTGATCTACCAGCATTGACCTCAATAACTGGCCTCGGGTTTGATTTTATTAGTAAGAACCTTTAAGATTCATGCTACAGTGGCCCAGTTCATAGGCAATAGTTTCGTCTGGTGATGCAAACCTTGATAATTCTGAATTTTAATTAGGTTGTTTGTGGATAGTGTTGGACAGTGTTGAACATGAGTCATGTCCACATTTCATAATCTTTGATCTAAAATTTGATAAGTTTCAAGTAGGTATTTTCATGTTTGGACATTTGCCCACATTGGTATTTCTGTGGAGGCATTCAGAAACAACACCACTTTCCTTTTACAAATGCTTCCAGTTAAAACAGTTGCTAATGTTATATCTTTATTACTGACTCAATTTGTACTAGACTCTTGACAGCTAACGCATGCTCTATTAAAATGTGTAGGATGCAGCAGTAATAGAAAAGCAAAGCAAAAAAACCCTCTACTCTGCTCTCAGGTTACTCACATTCACATAGCAATGTTAATTGAAAGTGCCCAGTTATAACAATCTTACTTTAAAGAAGATGCATATTAATTGCTACTATATGTTGTGATGAAGCTTCTTCCCTGAGAAGCATCATTTTAGAAAAGAAATGTGCTGTCCTTAAAGTGAATCTTTATGCTATTTTCTTTATATACATGATGAACAGATTATCCTTGGGGCCATGGAAAGACCACTAACTTCTCTGTTCTAATTTACTGATCTATAAAATATACTGTTTCACTCAACTGTTACTGTGCTGCAAACTAAAAAATTCTTTTTCTCTATTGCTGAGTATCAAACTTATGGCTTATGCATGCTAGACAGGTGCTCTACCTTTGAAATAAATCCTCAGCACTGAAAAATTTCTTAACTTTATGATTGCATCTCATGACCTTCATATTGCCTTCTTAAAAGTAAAGATTCAACCTTCACTATTTTATTTGAATATAAAACTTGATGGGTTTAACTCTGTAAGATTTTTGTGGGTTTATTCTTCACTTTCTGCCATCATACCCAGTAGACATTTTAAATTTTTTGTTCATGGTTAAATATAGAATGACTATGCCAGCCAAATGTGGATTTGTTTTGGTTTTAGCATATACAAGTAGTTGTTTCATTTTCCCATTATTCAATTACATTCCTTACCCTTTGCTGTGGGAAATTGTGCTGAATACATGTTCACATTCTTCATAATGTGAGTCAATGCTTATTTCAATATCATTCAAAAGGAAGATTAGAGGAGCCATGGAGCAAGCCAGAAAATTACAACTGATATTCTTTACATTCATAAATATTTTTAAAATGCTGGGTCAATAATAATGCATGTGTTATACATACCTATGCCAAATACATAGTAACAAATCATTCTATTTTGCTCATGCTTCTTTTACATTTTAAAATATATTTAGAGTATAATATCATTCCATCTTTTCCTCATCCCATTTCTCTTTCCAAACATTCCTATGTAAACACTGCTCTCTTTAAAATTAATGGCCTCTTTTTCTTTAATCATTGATACGTAAGTATGATTTGATTCCTTACTTCAGTTCATATCAAGATGAAAACAATCTAGTCCAAAATTGTTTGTTGATTTGCTTCATCCCACAGCCTTATATTCCACTAAGCTACCTGTTCTTTAATCTGTTGAAGGAGATTAAAAATAAGAAGAGAGAATGGAAAGGGGAAGGATAAGAGAATGGATGGATTAAAAACATCAGACATAATCTTGTTTGTGACATTCAGAAAGAACAAGGAGAAAACATTGCCATGTTTAACTTATTTGAGTTCTATAAGAATAGTCTGAGGTGATATAGAAGAGGCAGAGACTGTGTTAACTTTGGGGAAGTAATTGGATATGTGTGATAAACACTGAAGGACATTTTATTTCTCTCCCTCCTTTAATTTTATTTAAAAATAAAGATAATTTGATACCATAGACCATATTACTTGAGCTTGAATGTTGATTAACTAAAATATCTTCTATGTCTTAAGCTGGCTAGTCAAATTTTCTAAGCTTTGGTATTCTTGGTTGTAAATTAAGAAAACCTTTATAATGTACATTTCCAATATTTTAAATAAGGATTAAATGAATTAAAGCATTCAAATTCTAAATAAGTCCCTGAGTCCATAAAAGTAATGAATGAATGTTACCAATTATTACAATTTAAAATTAAAATATTTTTTCAAGTCTAAGTTAATGTTGATATCTTTGAAGGACACAATTTCCCAAAGAATATTAATCTGTTCCACTAAATTTTCTAACAGCTAGAGATGGAACACGAAAGAAACAATAATTATTCTCTACTGGAGTATTATTGTCATAAAGATAAAACCTTTATCAGGAAAGAAACACCAAGATTATGTAAGCAAACTTCATTGTGAATGGAATTACATAAAGTAATTAAGAGATTTTACCGACAAATTTCTGTTGAGGAACATTTGATAACTAATTCAACAACTAGTAAAACTGATTCCATTACACCATATCCTACGTATTGACTGCACAGCTACCTCAGATACACACATTTAAACCATGAAGTCATTCTATCACCTTCTGTTTCATTTAAATTGCATGCTTTACATAACATTATTTTCATTATTCAATACACATTCCTCAAGAGCTCTAGATCGGTGTAATTCGTTTTCAGTCTTTTAAACTGTTTAAACGTCAGAAGTGACAAGATAGAAAAATAGGGAATAGGTGACAAACCAGCTGAGACATGATAATTAATCATTTAAATTAATGAAATCATATACAAAATTTTCCATGTTAGATATTTTTACCTTTTCCTATGAAGTAAATAAAAAAAATGAATTTATCTAACAATGAATAATCTTTCATAAATTGATTAAGAGAGTGGACTATTCATTCATAGATCTTGACAAATTGATTAAGAGAGTTGGCTATTCATTCACATATCTTGACAAATGGGTAGTTACTACAAGACATGTCCCACAAATCATGTAAACTTTATTATATATGGTGTGAATAAATTTACTCATTACAATAAACAATAATATAAGAAAAGTATTAATCATTAAATTATTGTTAAACAACTTCTTGAATATGACATATATACATGTGCATATATACATATTTGTGTGTATATATGTTGTGTGTTTGTGTCACTGTGTATGTGTTTGGTATGTACATGTATAAAGGCCCAAAGTAGAGATCAGATTTTTTTTTCCTTGATAAATCTCCACCTTCATATACCCACCTGCATATTTTTGGACTTTTAATTTTACTTGTGTGGGTGTTTTGCCTGCATTTATGTCCATCCCTGGTGCACACAGAAGCCAAGGAGGAGTTCGATCCTCTGGAATTGTAATTACAGAAATTTTTAAGCCACTGTGTGGATTCTGAGGACTGAACTCAGGTTCTCTGCAATCAGTGATCTTAACTGCTGAGTCATCTCTCCAGCTTTCTTTTGGGGTGGGGGATTCAAAATCTCTCACAGAACTTGAAGCTAGTAATGTATTAGGTTAGTTTGACTGGAAAAAATCTTTAAGCATCGGCCTATATCTACGCAAGCAGTGCTGGAGTTATATGTATGCCTACAATCACCCCTTTATCTCCAAAACTCAATGTCTAGGAACATGCCATAGTGGCACATGAGAAATTAATATGTTCAACAATATGTTATGTTCAACTTTAAAGAAATATCTAAGTAAGTTTGTAAGACAGAAAAATAATGCAGGCTGTGATGAATACTGAAGTTTTGATATTTTCTTGAACAGTACTATATAGATTCAATAGATTGTGTAAGTGTGTGTGTGTGTGTGTGTGTGTGTGTGTGTGTGTGTGTGTAAGAATAAAAATTAAAGAAGAGATCATGAATTGAAAGGGAGTTAGGTGGCATGGAGAACTGGAGTGCTGAGAAGTGGCGAAAATTATATAAAGGCAAGACCTTTTTATGTAATTCTAAAAAGGGTTAAGTTTAAATGAATAAAACAGCCAGTATCAACATGTAAAATGCACTTGTGTCTGGCAAAAACAACAATATTTAGGATCACAAAGCTATAGCCAACAGCCATAGTAGTTCATGCTTCTTAATCAGAAGCTCACAGACCTCCCTCTTTTATGACCATACCACCAGCTTCTCATCTGCCTCAGGCATTGATGGAAGAGCCATCCCTGACCTCCACCAGCTGCCACCCTCCAGAGAGCATGCCCTGCACCTGGTCAGCATAGCAAAATATAACCAACCCTCTTAGTGCAGGTGTAGGTGAGTCAGCCCTAAAATTGTCAGCAAGGGAGAGCTGTTCGCATTACTACCTGTCTTGTGGCAGCATGGTCAGCAAAGAGTCTCACCCACTCCCCTACTCCCATCCCCATCTCTCATATGGAGGATCAACTCTACAGCTGTTCAAGCCCAGATCCAGGGTTATGACTTACCCCACCCCAACATCCACACCATCTATGATTTGCTGGAGCAGGCAAAGGGACCTGTCCTGCAGACCCAAAGCTGCAGGATTTCCACAATACAAGATAACAACAGGTTATCCAAAAAGAATCCTAGTGAGGGCCCACCAGAGGCCTCAAACCAGACCAATGACTCTTTGCAATGAACACTTGAAAGTAGCTTTGTGGCATGAATCACTGTGTCACAGTGATGCTTCCATAAAGAGATTTTTAATTTTTCCCTTTTTAATTTTTTCCCTTTTTTTCTCTTGAATTTGTTATATTTGGGAAAGGGTGCAGGAGTGGAGGGTGGATGGAAAGGAATGAAAAATGAATATGATCAAGATAAATGATATAAAAGACACATAGAATAAAGAATAATAAATAATAAATAAATATGCTCATACATCAACTGTTCTTCATTCTCTGGAAGATAGAGTTGTAAATCAATCTTTATTCATGGTAAGCATGACGCATATGATATGATACTGAGTTTTCTTCCTTCCTTCCTTCCTTCCTTCCTTCCTTCCTCCCTCCCTCCCTCCCTCCTCCCTCCCTCCCTCCTTTCTGTCTTTCTTTTTTTTTACCATTTGTTTCTTTCTTTTTTCTTCCTTCCTTTCTGTCTTTCTCTCTTTTTCATTTTAGGTGAAGAACTTAAACAATTTACAGAAAAGTATCTTATCACACAAAGATTCAAGTTTATTTAATTTCAATAAAAATGATCATGGGGCTAATTACAATGATCAAATTAATGCAATTTAGGCAAACAATAGATGTATGTAAATATCTATGAAAGAAAGAAAACACCTCGGTTGCATATGTATGTAGCAGTTCAGAACTCTTCTACACACATTTCAGCTGTTTACTAAAGAGGATTTTCCATTAGCTAAGAATCAGAAATCTAGAGCAGAATCACTGCTGCTGTTGGAATCTCACTTCTAATGTTGGCTCAGAGTAGAGCATGCTCAGTTAATGCTTCTTTCTATATGACTTACTTTCTTGTTTGTATTTCTGCTGGTTTTTTTTTTTATTTATATTGGCTTCATCTGTGAATATTTTATTTAACTTGTAATTTTTTTAAATTTGGTTTGCCAATATTTCGCTATTTGTCCTTTGTCTTGCTTCTAGCTCTAATTACTGTACTAAAGTTTGCAACTGTCAAGGCAATGTAAACTCAAGGGAGAGCTAATTGTGTGAATCCTTGAAATTTTATGTTGCAGGACTATGCTGAGAAGGAGAACACTATTGCCAAAGCTCTGGAGGATCTGAAGGCAAATTTTTACTGTGAACTCTGTGACAAGCAGTATTATAAGCATCAGGAATTTGACAATCACATTAATTCATATGACCATGCTCACAAGCAGGTAAGAAAGAAAAGTCAAAAGATGAGCATTTTTAAGCTTTAATAGTAGACTGGCTTGTTAAGATTATATTAAAGTTTTACCCTTTGCTTTATATCTAGTATCCACTTATGAGTGAGTACATACCACATTTGTCCTTGATCAGAATCCATCCCTAGTGCATGAGCAAGTTTTTTGGAACCCATTACCTATGGTGGGACACCTTGCTCAGCCTTGATGCAGGAGGAAGAGCTTGGACCTGCCTCTGCTGAATGTACCAGTACATTCAACAGAGAGACCTTGCCTTGTTGGAGGAGGGAATGAGGGTTGGTTGGGGGGGAGGGGAGGTGGGAGAGGTGAGAGGAGGGAGGAGAGGGTGATCTGTGATTGTTATGTAAAATGAGTAAAAAATTCCTTAAAAATTTATTTTATTTTCTCCTAATTTAGAATTTTCAAATGTAATTCTGTGATTATAAACCTGGTTTAAAAGACCAAAAGCATCTTTAAAACAAATATCTAATATTGTAAAAAAAAAGTCACTGATGAATGTCATTTATGGTCCACATTTGTTTTGAAAGCAATATTCTACAGACAATGATCTACTAAATGTCCTCAAATACATAGCATTTTAAATTTTTTTGTTCAGCACTACAGTCATTGTGCATCAGTAAATTTTTACATGCGCAGGCTTCTTGCATTCTTTAACAATGAGTTATATGTGCTGGGAAATGCATCTACCTTGGTCAATTTTTATATGATATAAATTTCCTTAGAGTGTACTTACACAAGGAAGGATATCTATGAAATCAGTAGGTGGTATGTTATTAAGTGACCTATCATCATCCCATACACCATCTACAACTGACAAAATCATTGTAGGACTCAAAACTATGCTCTATACAGAAGCAGTCTAGATACAAACTACCTTGAAAATCATGAGGAAAATGGCCCAAGGATATTGATAAGTATCTGCATGATGTTTATAGGCATAGTTTATTTTACTGATATTTTCATACTAATATCAATTATAAATCCAAGATTCATGATTTGCTAAGGTATGCAAAGATAAATTTAAAGTAATGACAAAGAAGTGAAGCTAACATTGACTTTATTTTTTAATGTGCCTATTATTTACCATGAAAACTTTATTTGTTGTTTATCTAATGACAGAATGTCAGGGTTAGCATCAATTTGTAAATATTTTGTTAAACATCACCCACAAACACTATTCTAAATTAATTTTGGTATAATCATAAAAACTATGTTTGAACGGATCAATTCACACTAACTACATTAATATTGGGTAAAACTAGGATGAATTATCCAGTACAAATAGGAAAGACTGGTGGGGAATTATCTCATTAAATGCTTATAAGACAATTATATGCACTGTATTTTACTTCCAATGTTCCAGTCTTTCCTATTGACTAAATTGTGGTCAGGGAAGCTGTGGTAGAGGAAAGTCAACCTTTACTTACATACATGACTAATTGATACATGCTTAGCTTAAGGAGCTGTCCCTGACTTATTTCTTCCCCTGATGTCAGTAGATCCTGACACTCCTTTGATTATTCCTAAATGATATGTCGTATGTCTCTTTTGACTAGTTATTCTAAATCCATGGATGTCTATGCATTAAGACTACTTGCCATCTTTCTCTATTTTGACAGTAAATGCTAAATTGTCCAGATTCAATTTCACTTAGGTAAGCCTAAGGAAGTTTCCAGTTCCCTGTGCTCTGTGAACTTAGTATACTAGTTTCTCTCTCTCTCTCTCTCTCTCTCTCTCTCTCTCTCTCTCTCTCTCTCTCATTCAAGATCTCACTTTACTAAAAAAAAAAAAAGGTAAAGTAGGATTGTCAGGATCATCAGGTTTCTACAGCTAAAGCACCTTTGTGGGGTTCAGATGACTGCCTTAACCTAAAACTTGTATCAGTTTTCCTAAAGAATGAAGCACATAATATAAATAGAAAAAATACAATATAAAATGCAAGTACTAATTTAAAAATGTATACCATTCTTAGCATTTTAATTAATGCCATTTTTCTATTTATAGTTTTCTCATACAAGACACAGGCGTGCAGAGGCATGAATGTAAACATACATGTTCTATACAAATAAGCTAAGCGCAATCAAACTATATCTGTGTGGGAGTCTATTTTAGGTTCCTAGTGGTTTTACCTAGCAGGTCTGCATAAAAGATGATTAGGACCACCAGCCTGAGTGCAGGTGTCTGAGATGGTCTGCACTTGGCTGTGCTGGGGAGGGGTCTTGTGCTCCACCCATTGGCATTTCTATAAATACCTTAGGGCAGAGACAGTCAGAGCCCATTGGTATAGGTTCCAGGCCTTCTCAAGGCTATCTTGTATTTTCTATCTGTTTATCTCCATGATATAAATCCTTTTATCTAATATTCCCTGCTGCTGTCATTCAAGAAAACCCTGGGGAACTGTGGGGTTGGTGGGTAGCCATCCTGCAGAATGGCACCATGAACAGAGACTAAGGACAAAGGAATAGGGACTAAAAACAAAGGAAAATAATAGTAATATTTAGATTTATGTAGAGTTTTTGGCGAAAGTGGGAGTGAATCCTACCAGTGTAAAAGTGATATGTCCAGTGTTGAAATGGAATAATAAATTGGTCAGGAGGGTTATTTAGAGAGAAAAGACTGGAAAGATGTCCAATGCTGCAGTGCAAAGATCTCCTCTATCAAGATTCTATCTCTTTCTCAATTTCTATATGTGAAAAATAAGTATAAGGTATAATGTAGTAATATAGTGTAGGAAAATTTTAGAAGTGTGAGATTGTGTAGAAAAAATTATTTAAGACAAGTTAGGCAACTAGACAGAAAAAATTCTTCAATTTTCTAACTTTGGGGGGCTATGAATGCAAACTGAGAAAAGATCTATCTTCCTTGAGCTTTATGAGTAGGAAATAAATCTCTTCTTTGAGCTTATTGGGCAGAAAAAAAGATTCGTATGGAAGCTTTTTGGCCTAGGGACAGCTAAAATACTAAGTCCAAAGGACAGGAGAAAGTGGTTCTCCCTGAGGCAAAAATGCAGGTGTAAGAAGCCACCTTTAAAGTTCAGAGGTTTGGGGGGAAGTTGGTCTTTCTCTCTCTTGGAAAAAAAATAGTTCTCTTAAACTATAAGCTTTTCTTAAATATTTGGTAAAATCTCTCTCTAAAAATTAGCCTTTCAGAACTTTCTCAGAAGGACAAAAATAAGAATCACCTGATGATATTAGTATGGGAAATCACCTGTGATTTGCTCCAAGGGAAAACAACAAACCTCTTAGACTAGCAAAACTTCTTTAAGCTTTAAAAATCCTCCCTGCTGAAAAGTTTTCACCTCAATGGCATGATCAATCATTAATTACACCTTGTACTTAAACATCAGTTGACCAGCATCTGTTTTCCTAGTAAAGTAAATGTTTCACTTCAGTGTTGCTGGTCACAGATATTATTCACCCCTAGCTAACCAGTAACCACATATTCTTAATACAAAATATCATACACAAATGTCCCTAATAGAGTATTTGTTGGTTTACCTCTCAAATAATAGAAGCTAGGCCAAATTATCTGCATTTATTTCTACTTTGATATTTTGTTTAAATTTGTTTTTGTTTTAAGTGTGTGAATATTTTGTTCACATGTCTGCTGACCAAATGCATACTAGTGCTCTTGAAATTCCAAATAGGATACAAGATTTCTTGAATTAGATAATTGTGAGACATTATCTCTGTGCTTGGAATCATGCCTGGGTCTCTTGCAAGAACAGTAAGTGACTTTAATCATAAAATAGTGAATTGCTATATGACATTAAACTCTTTATTTCCTTAAAAATTTATATCAACTATCTATTCTTATTTATGACATAATATATGTGATATATGTGCATAAACACTGTATATATTTTATATACATTTTATACACATATATGTATATATAAACATATTTAATATATATGTACTTTGTAAACAAGTTTGTTATCAATTTTACAGAGGCTTTGCTTTTTGTATTCAATTGATAAAATGTCTTTCAAATGTGGAGTAATGTTCTTGTGTACTTTCTGTTACTTTGATAAACACCATAATTGAAAACAAACAAACAAACAAACAAAAATCCTCCCTGCAATGAGGGAGGCAGTTCTTGAGTTCCCAAAAACCTCTCTAAGCTCAGTCTCTTCAAGCTAGTAAAAGGCAGAGGTCAGAATTCCCCAAGGAAAAGCTTGGGAGGGTTTGGGTAAAGAGCCACAAAGAGCCCAATAGGGCAGGAAACTGTTTATGTGGGAAAAGCAAAAAAGCCAAGCCTTTTAGCTGAGGCATCAAGGGTTTTATTTCTGAGTGAGCACTTGTCGGAATGAAAAGGTGCTCCTAATTACTCTAACACAAATATCCCCTGAAGCAATGCAAATCCTCTCTTTTAGCAGTGTATTCTGGCTTCTAACCAACAACAGAGAAGCAACTAGCCAGTACCTCCAAGTTTGAGTATATTCTGGGGATACTAGGGTTCCTGCAGTTGTGAACAACTTCCTGGAGCACAGAGTTGAGGCAGGAAGGTGTGAGAGCCAGGAACTGCTAATGAACAAGAAAAACCTAAATCTGGTAGTTGCCCACTTTCCTGAAGGTCCTGGATTGTTAGGTGGGGCTACACAGTGTCCACAACTGCAAACAGAAATCTTTCTGAGAAAAGCTTTGTTTCAACTGACTCTGGTGAGATGAGGGAGTGTAACCCTAAGATGTGATTGCCTCTGGCAAAGCTCTGCCTTTGGGCACAGGGACAAACCTATGCAACCGCTCAGTGGCTGGGAAAGGTAAAGGTCTGATGAAGCAAAACATCTGTCCTAATTCGAGCTTGGGGAACAAAAACCTCCCTTGCTAAACTTATGGACACATATCTGGCTTGTTGTTTGAAGACCCAGAGGTTCCCACTTGACCATAGTCAATACTGTTAATCCTTAGAGACAGATGTATCATCAAATGCCATTAAACAGCATAGTTTATAGTTCATTAGTTCAGCATGAGAATTAATCCTTCTCTTGATGAGCAAAACCTGAGATAACAATGCAATAGATGGAAAGACTTAAATCTATATTGTCATTATATTACCTTTCACTCAAAGGTGCACCAATGACAGTTTGAAGAAACAGACTGATTATCATCTCTCAGAAAAGATATCGCTACCATAGATGCTTTAGGTGACATCAAGAGAGGCACAGATTGGAAGTGGATGATTTATAGATTCTATTTTTTCTACTAAGAACTTGAGTTGGAATACTTAAAAAAAAAATTAAACATCTACATTCTGGCAATATCCAGACCTAATATTGAAAACATAGATCTTCTTCCATGGTTATGTCCATTCAAGAACTAAGAAACCTGACTTGCCAAAAGCACAAATCAAACACACACACACACACACACACACACACACACACACACACACACACACACACACACACACACTTAATGTAATGGGCTATTGGATGGTTAAAGTGTAGAGAACATGGAAACAGCTATTTAAGAAGGTTTTCTAATCTGTTTGAATGAGCTTTCTGTACTTGTGGCATTCCTAGTTCATTCTTAAATCCAGATAATGCAGTTAGTTTTGATCTCATCCCAAAATTGTCATAATCTTTATTCATTCCTTCCCCATTGTTCTCTCTCCTTGTAGGCTTTCAGATAGCCTAAGGATGAGCACTTCTGATCAATCTAACTTGCTATTATTCATTCAATTATAGTTTTTATTTCATTTAGTATAATTTTCAGTTCACAAATTTGTGTAATTTTTAAAATTATGTGTAGTCTGAAAGCTTCTCCAGGTCCCACCAAGTCCTGCAGTCCCGTAGCCTGCTTATAAAATAATCACTCAGAATCTTATACTAATTATAACTGCTTGGCCATTAGCTCAAGGCTTATTACTGACTAACTCTTACACTTAAATTACTCGTAATTCTTATTTATGTTTAGCCATGTGGCTCGGTAACTTTTCTCAGTTCTGCCTTGTCATCTTGCTTCCTCTGTGTCTGGCTGGTTACTCCTGACTCAGCCCTTTCTCTTCACAGAATTCTTCTCATCTACATATCCCATCTATACTTCTTGCCTGATTACTGGCCAATCAGCATTTATATTTATCAACCAATCAGAATAACACATATTCACAGCATACAGAAAGACAACCCACAGCATTTCCCCTTTTCTATCTATTCAAAAAGGAAGGTTTTAACTTTATTATAGTAAAATTATATACAACAAAAAAGTCACCAAGCAAGAATTACAGTTACAATATCTAGTTAATTTGTATTTGGCAAAATTAAAGAATATATTCTATATATCTAGTATTTGTGAGTCTAAAGTTTCATATCTTATTTATCTTTTATCATAACTAAGGAAAATTATAATTATAACTATGTAGTCTTCAATTACATCAAAGACCTCAAAAGGATATAATATTATCTAAGTAAATAGGATATGCATTGTAAGCAGCTTTCAAAATTCTGGAAATGTACAGAGACAGCTGACTGCCTGGACAGTCATTCAAAGTTCCTCTGTAACATTGGGGCATCAATCTTTAGCCCATAGGCTTAGAGTCTCTCAGTCACTTCTCCCTGTGTCCTATAGAATATCTGGCAGTCTCTTCTGCAAAACAAGAATCTGAAAGACTATCTCTCTCCTTGCCAAGTTCAATTGTCACCTTCCTATGGATCCTGCATGTCAAGTTGATACAGCATTTTGTCAAGCAGTCCAGGCAAGAACAGTTTCTTGCACAAATGGCTATTTTTGCCAAGAAGAAGATAAACTACATATGGAGTGTCTTCCCATCTTTCTCTTTGAAGTAAATGGGTGCTGCCAGGAGCAGATGTGTTTCATTTTCCAGGATAGTCTAAGTCTAAGTTTTTAAAACATTTTAAATGCCATATTCTGTAGGTTTTGAAATGTTTGAAGATTACCTACCTAATTGAATTACATCTATGTATACCTAGAAAACTTAACTAGCATGACTGTAAGTTTGATTATCATAGATGACTAATTATTAATCTGTATTTCTCAACTATACACTGCAATTTCAAATGAGTTGCACAAACAAAATACTTTAAACAAGAGTAGAAATATACATACAGTATAGCAAAATTAACTTTAAATTTCTATCAGTGACTCAGCCCTTCCTCTTCCCAGAATTCTTCATATCTGCTTACATATACTTCATGCCTGGCTACTGGCAAATCAGCATTTAATTTATCAACCAGTCAGAGCAGCACATATTCACAGCATACAGATGACATCCCACAGCAATTATGTCCATTACTTAAAGTTTCTCTATTAAAATTCTAATTATCAAGCCGGGCGGTGTTGGCGCACGCCTTTAATCCCAGCACTTGGGAGGCAGAGCCAGGCGGATCTCTGTGAGTTCGAGGCCAGCCTGGGCTACCAAGTGAGTTCCAGGAAAGGCACAAAGCTACACAGAGAAACCCTGTCTTGAAAAACCAAAAAAAAAAAAAAAAAAAAAAAAAAAAAAAAAAAAAAAAAAAAAAAAAAATTCTAATTATCTCTATGTATTTTTTCATTTCATTGAATTTCTTAAACACCCACTGTTTCAGTGTTTGAAATTATTTCATACAGGTTGCTATCTGTTTGCCTGCTGCTACAGCATCTTCCCCATTTAATGTGATCATTATTTCTTGAAAGTTCTTTCTTCTGGTTAGGATGTGGTCATCTGAACAGTAAAATATTTGGTGTTAATTCCACTCTTTACAATCTAGTTTGCTTTGTGCTTGTCCCTCCAAAAATTCTCAACAACCTGTATATTATCTTTTAGCTTGAATCACATCTTTATTTTGCTACAGAGTGGTTCCTTAAATCCATGTTCTCTATAACCTTGCTATGGAAGTTGTTGCTAGTTCATTCTGGAAGGCAATGTAAGGTCAAAAAGGTACCCAATACACAACTGAATGTTATTCCCTATGAATATCATGATTATCTAGTAAGGACAGTCTGTTCCCACAGCCTACTTCCTGTGGTATGGTAGAACTATGTTCATCACTCAGTTACTGGCCTGGGGTCAGCAGTACAGGAATTGTTTCCTGATAGCAATGGGAAGATAGACTGTGGGAAGAACTGTCCCAGACTGCTGTGTCATACCTGCAGCCACTAAAGCCACACAATCTTATCACTTCCTGGGCCTAGGGTTTCTGGATTCTATTGCAACACCAGGTCAATCAAAGGCCCATAATGATATAGGAAGCATAATTGTGATAAGAGTCAGGGTATATGACCACTGTAAAAATTCAAATGGAATGAGGATTTTTTTTTCACCTAGCCCAAAAACTGTCCTTGAGGCTCCCTCCTTAGGCTGTGATAGGAAGATAGCAGTCATTAAGATCTACTTAGTATCAGATTTCAGCAAATGGCATAGAGTGACAAGACAATGTCCTGTGCTTAGTACCATCTTTTCCTAATAAATGCAATCTTGCTCCACATGCACTGACCAAATATGGGATACATTTTGTGGAGAATGTTCTTTGATCAGTAAGACTTATGCTAGATCATTCTGTTGTTGAGTCTCACAAACACAAGGACCCACACATCAGAGATATACTGGCACACTGTAGCTGGAGGGATACAGGCTAAGTACCCCTCACCAGGGTTAATTCATTGCCTGATGGAAGAACTAGTCATTAGGTTTCAACTGTAACCAAATGTCTGCAGTTAGCTGTGTTACCTAAGACCAAGGGACAGTTTGTAAAGAGAGTACTTCTTTCAATAAGGCTTATAAGAACCTGTTTATTCCTGTGTGACACAAATACCTTTACAGTGTTTGGGGACTGTCATACTCCAGACCTATGCAAAACTGGCAGAGATCCAGCTTGAGTCAGTTCAAAGCATACAGGTCTCTGTCTGATTACTTTAGAGTCCTAGGGGACTTGTGTCCTGGTTCCTGCCTATTTGTGGGGGGGGGGTCTTACTATTGTGGACTCCTCACAGATAACCTAACACAGTGCAGAGCCCTATGCTGTTTCTAGAACCTGTGTTTCCATGGATGGAGTCTTCCTCTCCTCTCTGTTGCCTGAGGTTGTGGGAGGAGCAGTAGGGGAATTCCTTACTAACAGTTACAGAATCTCATCTGGCAAATAGCAGCACCAAGACACACAGGATTCTATCAACATAGAGAAAAGTCAGCTTTGGGCAGGAAAGTGACAGATTAATTACAAAGCATTATTTTGAGATACATTTCTACAATAGCTATTTTTTGTTTTATTTTGTTTTAATTTGAGACATTGTCTCTCTACATAGGCTGTGCTAGAACTCAATGTGTATAGCATGTTGACCTTGAACTCTCGAAATCCTCCTTCCTCTGCCTTCTGAGTGCTGTGATTAAAGGCATGTGCCACTATACCAGGCTAATAGCAATTATTTTTAAAACATGAAAAATAGCTTGATATAAGAAACCAAAGAGCTCTTGTAAGAATTGGTGTATATTTGAATTGTCTGTCTCTCTCACTGTGTACCCATAATCCTGGTTTAATTATTGTATGCCCTCATCACAAGTAACATGATTATAATATGTGTTGATTAAAAAGAAACAATTTTTTTAAGAAGATGAAAGTTTAACAGCAATATCCTGGTAATCTTTATCATTCTTGCTGGTTATACATTGACTCAAATATATATCAAGAAATATCAAATCTTAAAAAATTCTTATAATTTTGGTATGCATTATATGTACCCATAAGAAAAATACAGCAAACTCATGTATATGCAACAAATGCATTTGAAAAGCTTAGTCACATGTGTACCTCTCTGTGATTGTTACCAACTGCTGGTACAGACGGGTCTTCTCATCTTGGTCCTCCTAGGGTTCTATTACACTATCTACATGCATATAGGACACAAAAGAGGAGTTTATTGATTTGTCTAGATATAAATTTCAGGAATTCAAAGTTATCAAGTATAGCACATAATTAATAATTGCCAAAATACATTATAAGTATACTTTATTTCACACTTTAAGTGACTTTCATATAAAGCCTGAATAAAATAGTTTTCAGAGATGTATTATCCTTCTAAATTTTAGTATCTGAGATTAAAAAAAAAAAAAAGATCAAAGTCTCAGCATTAGGTTAAAAGAAAAGATTTTCTTCTAAGCAATTTGACCTATTCATCTGCTGTTCGAGTCAAGTCACACTGAGTCTGTCCACTCACCTGGCTGCCTATTGGCAATTCAGAGTTATTTTCCCTGTCAGAAGTCTGTCACTGATGCAATGCAGAGACAGAAAAGAGAATGATTGCTTTAGTTCTACAGCCCCCAAACATCTTGATTTTTGCGTTAGTGGTTACAGTGTGGCTGAAATACCTCCCAAAAGGCAGTGAAGTGACCTTCACCTCAGCTAGTCAAGACTCAGCGTCTTAGAGCTTGCTGGATTGTTCTTCCCCAGAGGAAGTCAAGGTCAGACCAGGTTATTGGAATGTATTATTCCTTCAGAGAATTCTATGGCTATGAAAATGGAAGAGCTTTATTCACAAATTTGAGCAATTCTTAATAATTTAAACTGCTGTTCAGTGACGTTTGAGAAAGAAATTACTTCCTGATATCTGTGTATAAGCATATAAAATTAATGATGAACTGGAAATAACATTTATGTATGATAAAACCATTTCCCATATTTTCCTTGTGTGTACTATGTGACACTGCCTAATATCACTCTTTTAGTTGTTTAAATATTATATTATTATATTTAGTATATGTATTTCATTTTACTTTTGATATTATAATTTATCTACAACTTTTCTCCCTTTTTCTTGCCTCCACATTCCTCTCTCTATATATACATATATATTTTTAAGTAAAACCTATCTAATCCATATGTCACTTGTATATACGATTTCAGAGGTGACTGTTTGGCATTGGACAATCTAATTGGTGTGTTCTTATCTGGGGAAGGCCATCTCTCTCACTCCTGGTTCCCCCTAGTTGCCTGTAATTTTTGGTGTAGACTTTAGGCTTTATGGGCTTTTCTCCTGACAGGTTGGCATGTTCCTTGATGTCATATTTTTCAGCTCATGTTTGGTCAATCATGTTGCTGAGATTTACAGGTAGAACTTCGGATGATAATAAGAGACACAGTTTCATGGTAATCTCCTGATCCTCTGGAACTTCTGCCTTCTCATTCCCTCTTCTACAGTGTTCCCTGAGTTCCATGTGGGGAGCTGTATTATTTATTTTTAATAGATATATGCATTGAAACTAGGCAACATAACTCTGCATTTTGATTGGTTGTGATTTTCTGGCATGGTCTCTGTCTGCTTAAAAGAGAAATTTCTTTGATTTATTATAATTTGAGAAGCTATGTCACAGATTTTTCATTTACAAGGGAAAAACATGTAATTTGCTTTTCCAGAGTCCTTGAGCCCCTCAAAAACGGCAACCCATTTGTTTGGCTAATTGTCTCTGTGCTTTATTATCCAACCTTGGTCTCAACAATTCTCACTCATATAACCCCTCCTCTTTCTCGCCAATTGGACACCTGGAGTTCCACCTGGGGCCTGACCGTGGATCTCTACATCCAGTTCCCTCAGTCATTGGATGGGTTTTTTAGCACGATATTTAGGGTGTTTGTTCATCCTATCACCAGAGTAGGTCACTTCAGGCTGTGTCTTCACCATTGCCAGTAGTCTATTGTGGGGGTATAGACAAACGGAAGGAAACACATCAACTATGAACCAATAGCTGAGGAGCCCCCAACTGGATCAGGCCCTCTGGATAAGTGATACAGTTGATTAGCTTGATCTGTTTGGGAGGCATCCAGGCAGTGGGACGGGTCCGGTACTCAGTGCATGAGTTGGCTGTTTGAAACCTGGTGCTTATGCAGGGACACTTGGCTCAGCCTGGGAGGAGGGGACTGGACCTGCCTGGACTGAATCTACCAGGTTGAACTCAATCCTCAGGGGAGTCTTTGCCTGGAGGAGATGGGAATGGGGGTGGGTCGGGCGGAAGGCAGGGGGTGGGAGTGGGGTGGGGGGGGGGGACGTGGGGGGAATATGGGGAGGGGGAGGGAAGCTAGGAGAATAAGGAATCCGTGGCTGATATGTAAAATTAAATTAAATTATAAAATACATAAAAAGAAAAAATGGCAACCCAACAGAATATAAATATATGTGCATTATTTATTTTATATTACATATAATGGAAAAACTGTACAGTTTTGACATCCCTTTTTTAGGATTTATTTCTTTTTATTTTTGTATCAGTGTTTGGCCTGAATGTGTGTCTGGTTCCTATAGAGGCTAGAAGATGTCAGATCCCCTGGATATGAACTCTTGTGGAGTCATAGATAGTTGTTATCTGCCATGTGAGTGCTAAGATGTGAACCAGGGTCTTCAGCAAGAGCAATGAGTACTCTTGACCCTGAAGCCATCTCTTTAGCTCCCAAGTTTTGATATTTCTTATTTAAGACTACTCATGAGTCACAGACAACTAAACTGTACATTTTGTCTTAAGCTAGGATCCAATTTTAGACAAATGTATCATTTTTAGTATTTTAATTGAGACCATCTGTATGAACTTGGCCACAATTGCTTCTAAGCTGCATGATAGTTTAAATGATAATTGCCTCTAAAGGGTCATATATTTGAACGATTGGCCCTGGGTTCCTGGAACTGTTTGGTAGCAATTATAAAGTATGGTTTTGGAGTGAGTTATGATGTTTCAAAAGCCCAAGCTGTCGCAGTTGGTTTCATCTTTTTGCCTCTTGCTTGTGTGTCAGAGGTAAGCTCTCTGCTCCTGCTTCTGCACTACATGTGCCTGCCTGCTCCTTGCTCTCCACTGTGATGCTCATGGACTGATCCTCAGGAACCATAAGACCCAAACGAAGTGGTTTGCTCTATAAGTTGATTTGGTCATGGTGTTTTGTCACAGCAATAGAGAAGAAATTAAGAGAGCCTGTTCCCTTTTGCCATATTTATCATGCTCTTATAAAGGAGGATGGATTCAATTAGTCAGTGCTGAAGAAAAGAAAAAACATGATTGGAAGAAAGGCTTGTAATTTCTAAGTATCAATTAGAGCACATTTTAAGAAAAGATTTCAAGAGAATAATATACTTATTTATATTGGTTTTGTTTTATGAATGTCAATTAAGCACTGAAACCCAACAATAATGTTCCATTATTTTGGATGTATTAATATATAGTAACATATTTCTCTTATAGTTTAAAATAATTTAAATTATTCTCTCTCTCTCTCTCTCTCTCTCTCTCTCTCTCTCTCTCTCTCTGTGTGTGTGTGTGTGTGTGTGTGTGTAAAATGTATATGTGAGTGCTTGTGTTTTTATGCCACAGTGTATTTGTAGGGTACAAAGGACAACTTTTAGAAATCAGTTATTTTCTTTACCTTTTTTTGTTTCTGGCATATTTCATACTCCAGATAACTGTCCCATAGCATACAGATTATTGGATTATTGGAGGTTTTTTACCAGCAGTTGAAGAAAGGCTTTTATTGGGGCAAGATTCATACAGCAGGCACATAGAGACAATACTTTCCACAAAGTAAAGCGGTGACCTGAAGTTCAAAATTCCCACAGATGATTCTTCTGCCTCTGTGGTATTGTATTCCCCCAAATATTGTGCATGCTAATAAACTTATCTGGATTCAGAGACAGAGCAGCCACAATATTAAACATAAAGGATAGGCAGTGGTAGCACATGCCTTTAATCCTAGCATTCCAGAGGCAGAAATCCATGTGTTCAAGGATACAGCCAGGCATGGTGACTCAGCACACTTTTAATCCCAGAAAGCAAGCCTTTAATCCCAGGAAGTGGTTGTAGAAAGCAGAAAGGTATATAAGGCCAGGCATGAGGACCAGAAACTAGAAGCATTTGGCTGGTTAAGCATTTGGCTGGTTAAACATTTGGCTTTTGAGCAGCAATTCAGCTGAGACCCATTCTGGATGAGGACTTAGAGGCCTTCTGTCTGAGGAAACAAGACCAACTGAGGATCCAGCGAGAACTTTTAAGTTTTATGCTACATGCCTCCGTCTCTTACAACATTAGAATGCTGGGATTACAGATGTGCACCAATGTATCTGTGTTTTTTAATGTGGATTCTGCAAATCAAATTCATGTCATTAGGCTTATATTGCAAGTCTTTTTCTCTCTGAGCCATTTCAGTGGTTCTTATTCATAGTATTTCACTAACTTTGTTGGTGATATCTTGGAATTTCATGTCTTACTTTTCCATTTTGTTTTTATTATACCTTGCTAATGATCATAAGTTAATAAACATGTTTCTGTTTAAATATCTACTTTGGGAAGTAGTTTATGTTTGTTATTTGCTGTTCCTACTTAGAGTTATTTATGTTTCTTGACCTGAAGAAATTGAAATCTTTCTAGGAACCATCATTATTAAAATCCAAATTATTCAGAAGAAAATTGATTCTGAATAAAATAAAATTGTAAGTGTAATATTCTCATAATATGTGCCTTTTGTATCAATAAATTATTGAATATCAGAATTTTAGTTGTTGATTCCTCCTACATATGATTTTCCTACTATTTAAAAAGAGATTATCTCAGAATATGGTTAATAATACTTCTGACATTTATAAAAATGAAATATAGAAATATCTATATCTATATTTTCTCTAAGTAGTAAACATGGTTTACAATAAGAAAAAGTTAATTGTAGTTTAATTTTAGAATCACCTGAGACAGCTGGTCAGTAGTGGCACATGTCTTTATTCCTGCACTCAGAAGGCAGAGACATACTGATCTCTGAGTTAGAGGCCAGCCTGGTCTACAAAGTGTGTTCTAAGACAGACATTGCTACACAGAGAAACCCTTTCTTGAGAGATAAACAAACAAACAAAGAGAACTTTAACTGAGAAATTAAGAGCACACACATACATACACACACACACACACACACACACTCATAAATCATATTTTTCCAGGGTCTTGGTTAGGTCCATATATTATTTCTCTGCTTTGAAGCTTTCCAGTTGCCTAGTGTTCTAAAGAAATTTGAGGTCTGTAAGTGAAGTTACTGCTTTCACTATGTCTAATGATACATGCCTCCTATGATCAAGAAGATATAGGCAAATCAAAAAGCATTCCTCTGGATCCAAAACAAAATTTTAAATGTTGTCCAGTGAGAATGAAGAGAGAAGCATTGAAAGTAGACTGGCAACACTATTTGATATCTCTTCTCCATGCCAAATAAAAAAAAAGAAAAAACTAAGCTGAAGAGAGGTATTGGAAGATCATGGGGAAAATTGGGGGCCCTGAAAAAAAATTATTTGGGGCTACTTCTCCCTATGATAATTTGAAACTCAGTCAATGACAAATTAAATTGCCAACACACATTGTATTTAAGCAACCACTTTTGTTATTAGACCAATCTAGGATTTTTATTTAAATATTCCATCAATTTTGTCTAGAAATTTCTCTTTATCCTCTTGCATGATTCAAGAGGAAGAAAATTTGAAGCTTGTAGTTGCCATGTGTTAAGAAGAGTTGCAGATAGATTTGCTGGATCAGTGGACAGCAAAACGACTCAGAGATGTCAATTAAATTTATGATAACTAATATGAAGCAGGATTTGAGTCACCTAAAATGGGCTACTGACTCCTATATCAATGGCAGAAAAATATATAACAGGACATGTCAAGTTTGGCTTCAAAACTCAATTGTGCTGTGATTAGAACCTTGGTACTGCAAGGCAGTTGTGGCACACGCCTTTAATCCCAGCACTTTGGAGGCAGAGGCAGGCGAATCTCTGTGAGTTTGAGGCCAGCCTGGTCTACAGAGTGAGTTCCAGGACAGACTCCAAAGCTACACAGAGAAACCCTGTCTTGAAAAACCAAAACAAATAACAGAAACCTTGGTACTGTCCAAGGATAGTGTGGGGATCTTATCTTGTAAAAGGCATATACGTGTCTTTACCAGCAACTAAGAACATTATAGACCAGAGTAAGGAAAATAGATAGGAAATTAAAAAAAAAAATATTTAGCAATTATCCAAAAAGTACCATTAGTAAATCATTCATATATGAGTTTGTATATTATTTCTTATGTTTCTCTGGAGAAGCCAATTCAGGTCAATGACATGACAATTTATGTAGAAAATAAGGGAATAAGATTTATTTTTATATCTATAACTTAGCACATAGTATATTTTCACTCCACATATTTTTTGATGTTTTATGTCTAATTAAATCAGTATATTTTGCTTTTTACTTTTCACACTATGACAATGACTAGGTCTTTGGAAGTTTCTAAATTGCATCAATTTTTTTGATGAGTACAGTAAGAGTCTATGCTATGTTAACTAAAGCTTAGTTAGTAATATGTTTCATACTTAGTTATTTTTAAATGCACCTATGTTTTCCCCCTAGAAGGACAACAGCCAATACCTTAAATATACCTCAACAAATTATATATATTTACATACTGAAAACAATTAATGTCACATGGAAGACAATTAGTGTCACAACAGACAAAAAGATGGATTTGTAAATGTATATGAATATTAGATATATTATGTGAGTACACACATATAAACAACTGTAAAATTATTCTTCATCATTCTAAAAATCCATTTATACTAGAATACAAATGTATATAGTTTTTATAATTTGGACTAGGAGGTACTATTAATAGTAGATAGCTCCTGGGCCGGCAAGATGTCTCAGTGGGTTACGAAATATCTTAGAAACAAAACTTCTAAAGTTACATGAGTAGTTCCTCCAGAGAGGAAGAGCCATTTGTTAATCCTTAGTTTGTAAGTCATTTATCACAATCAAAGTTATAAATCAGTTTGACAACCATTCATTAATATCTTAAGAACAATAAAAAGAATAGAATTATATGTATTTATAAAGCTTAATATAGACTCATAGAAATTTGGAAAACTCCCACTTTGATTACTGCAAGTTGCCAGTGAAACTGGGGTGCTATCTTGGCAAGTTTAGTCTTTTTAATGAAAGAATTTAAGATTGACTCAAAAGGAAGCTTGATGACAATTATTTAGAGTTTAAAAGAAAACGTTCAGGGCAGGCAAGCTATAAATCTAGGCATCCCCCTGGAGGAGGGGATAAAGAAGAGAAAGAAAGAAAATAATGTCTTTTGTAAGTAGTAATATGGTAGAATTAAGGTGGAATAACTTTATAGATGAATACTGAGAAATCATAGAGTGTCTGAGAAGTCATATTCAGGCTTTGACAGGTATCTGAAGGAAGGAAAAAGAGATTCAGTAAAACAAAGGAAAAAGATAAATGATGTATTTCTGAGTGACTCAAAAATGCAGACAAGTTTATCGAAGCTTCATGGTTACAGCAACATGAGTGACTGCATAGAGTAGAACTTCTGGAGAGAAAACATGTTTCCTTCAGGAGATGATCATTCCTTCCATCTCCTCAGCATCTCCTAAGGTGGATGGGCTTTCCTGAGTCTGAGTTGTGTTCTCTTGCCCATGGAGCTAGCCAACACAATTGGAATGTTAGTTCTCAGAAAAGTCCTGCTGTGTCTGTTTAGTGTTGGTGGTACATAATTGAATTCAGAGCAGACCAACTGGTATTGTGTAACTGCCTTTTAAAAATAGTATCTATAGAAATTCAAGTTGATTTAATCAGTATTATTGGATATGTTGATTTCTATTGAGTGTTCAAAGGTCTTATAACATCTGGGATGATGTAGTTACTACTTTTATGTAGGATGAACATACAATAAAGAATTACTTTTGTTATAAAATACATCTCAGTATTTGAAATTAAGTTTAAATTTCAGGTTCTCTTCTTAGTCAACTAAAAATGCTAGTAAGAAAATAAATAATCAAATATTGTTTAATTGATAATTAAGTAAAGTAAATAATTAAAGTAAAACTATTGTTTACCTTATGAAGATAATACATAGTGTATATTTTCACACTATATTAATACATATACCTACTTTGTTATGCTGTGCAATATTAGTATACTATTAAAAATGGAATTACAATCCAAGAATATAAAACGTGTTTTAATTCTTAACATTGTTGGTAATAGATGCATAATATGCATTTATAAAGTTGAGCCATAAATCAATCATCCTTCATTTTCTGCTCACTCAGGTGGCTTGTGTCTTTTGAAAATAATCATGTCCATGTCTCTTACAATCAAGTTTCTATTGCTCTCATTCTACTATTAAAGATCTTATCCAGATTTTTGTTAGCAAATTTTCAAAGCCTCCTATTGTAAGAGGAAGTTAATCACAGCCATCCTGTGCCAGTTCAATTTGATAAGCATTCATAAGCACTTACAATGCAGGAGACACTTCTGATCCAGCACTTAAGAAAATGAACTCAATAGTTGGAAATCAGTTTTAGACAGAACACACACTGATTGCCAAGACTTTTATATTAGAATTAAAATGAGGTTTTTATCCACAAAGAGAACCTTGAGTTAATAGAGTCTAAAGAATGAGAGGCCTTGGGGAAAGATATTGTTCAGATCTGATATGCCATTAAGAGATTAGATGCTTTTAAAGCTGCCAGGAGAAAAGTCCAAGTGATACACATTCATGATAGTAATGGGAAATGAAATTTGAAAAAAAATAAAAAGACTTCCACTGTATCACTCAGCATAATGTCATTGATTAAATAATGACTAGAAGGAAATTATACCTTGAAGTCTGATAACATCCACTAGAATACCATCTCTGAAAAAAATGTATTTGCTAACATTCTAATAGATCACTCTGCACTGCACAGTCTATTTCAAGAATGCTAAATTGATTTAGGAAATGGAGATGCTGATTCTTTGATGCTATTACTTCTCTTTGAGGCTCTTACTTCTCTATAAGGTAAAAAAGCATACTTAGATTTTAAGAAGCCACTGAAACCATTTTTGATGGAAACAACTCTGCTAAATTCAAAGCAATGTTCAAACTTTTGGAAAGAGTAACAGTGGATAATACAATAACAGTGAAATATGAAACTATTTGCAGATGTATTGAAGGAAAGAAGTAATGGATTTACTTATAGAAGGGAAAACACTTGAAGCTGTTTTCACTAATGCTCTAAATGGATATTTTATTTCATACTGACTAGTTCTGTCCTAAAAGATGTCACTGGAAGCATGTCATAGAAGATAAATACTGGAGAAAACTTTAAGTATCATTTGAGAAGAAATAGATCTGAAAAGAACTACTAAAGGACATATCCAGAAAGTAGAAATACATTTCACTCAGCTGCAAATCAAATTCAAATTTGGCTTTTTATTTTCTAATGAAATAATTAGTTCAAGACATTCACTGTGGTTTAATTATGGAATTTGGAGCTGAAATTTTTTAATTTCTTATGTTCTTATTTTAGCTTCTAGATCTTTGCCAAACTTAACAACTGAGAATGTTGCTGGCTGCCCTGTTGAAATCACAATTTAACACTGCTAGTGACAGAGGATCAATGTTAAAGTACAGGAAATGAAATATTCTTCTTTAAAGATTAAAAAAGAAAGAGAGGAAGGAAGGAAAGAAAGAAAGATTTAATTAATCTTGGTAAAAATCAATCTCTGTAGGGGAGCAATGTTCAGGCTGAGAACATCCATTGGGCAAAAAGCTATGATGGACATTTTCTACAATCACTATCAACACCAGGACACAGACCCGAAGGGAATATTTTGCTGTTTGCCTCTGAACATGGACTTGGCTCATGCAGTGGGATGGAAGAGGAAGGCCTTGCACTTTCTTTATGGGTCTGAAGCTTGAGCCTTTGACACAGTCATGTCAGACAATTCACATCCACCCAGGGTTTCATATATTCATGGCTTCTACTCCCCACACATTGTGTGATATTTAATCCACTGGAAAGTTTCATAACCATCAGCAAACATCTGGAATGTCTCAGGATGCATCATTGATCTACTTAGAAACTGAAACTGCATCACATGCACCATGCCACATTTTGTCTTCTAAAAATTGGCACTCTTTCCATTTCTCCATTAACTAACAGCCCAGGAGCATCAGTGTTACCAACAGGTTGTGAAGAAGTCAGACTTGTGATCAAATCACCATGGCCTATATTTGGTTGTGATTGATTCTGGCTGTTCTATCTGCTTCAAGGGGTTTCTTATTGATTTGCCTATGAAATAAAGCTATAGTTATGTCCTCACCTCCTACAAATCTTTGTTCTGATGACATTGTAACAAACATTCTCATGGTGAAAATACAATAGGTTGATTCTTAATTAGTCATATCTCATACAATACTCTTCATTGGCAATCTTTGACTTTTTTCTCACCGATAAAATTCATAAAGCAGACTCATATATTTTATAATATATGAGATGTTATCTTAGTTAAATTGAGAAGAGTTACCACTGTTGATGCTGAAGAAGTTGTCATCTTATAAGGCAATTTCTGGAAGGGTTCTAGAAGGTACTAGCTGCTTAAAATTACTTTTTTTCCCCTAAAAAATATTTAGGCTTTGTTTTTCTAGTCCTATAACTTAAAAAAAAACATACATTATATCAACTAATTTATAGAACGCTAAAAGAGATTTTCCAAGTCATGTTTCAAAATGAAAACAATTTGACTGAAAAAATGGCAGGCATACTAACAGTCAATATGTGTGAGCTGTTCTAAGGTGTTGGATTTGCACTGAAATCAAAGATTTAAAATAAAAGTACCTGTCCTAATCGCTATATTTGAAGTAGTTCCTTCTCTGTCCCTAGAGCCCTTTTTTTTCACCCACTTCAAATCACATTTCAGTACCTACTGTATGATATAAATAACATTCTTATATGCTCCAACATCTGTCCCTCTTAACCAAATTAAAAAAAAAATACGAAAGAAAAAAGGCAATTTCCCACTGTCACAGATATTTAAAATGTGTCTGGAATAACACTTGCAAAGTAGAGGATACCTAGAGAAATTTAAATGAACATATGCACACCAGCTCCCCCAGTCGGACCTGAAATTCGGACAGCTTGAACAACAATACCAGGAAATTTGAGAGTTACAGCATAGGATATGTAGGTTCTAAGAAATTCTGATTTCTCATCAATTGTGTTTCGATTTGTAATGATTCTAGACAAACCTATCTAATTTGCTTAACTTCAGTCTTTGCTTCCAGAAGTAAAAAAAGAAAACTTTGTGAACATAGGTATTTATGGTAAGAATCAATAAGATGATATTTCCTTAATGAAATTTAGAGAGAAATAGAGGAGAAATATTGAAGGGCCATATGGTTATGAAAATGATCCAACCTTCCTATTAAACCTTATAATATAGAATTACTAACTGTCAAATTTCAACACTTAGAAAAATGCTACTTAACCATGGAAAAAGTACAAACTTGCACATGGGTTTCATAGAGTGTGAAAATGCTGCCAACCTCTGTGCAGCTGTTTGGAAAGTGATAAACACTTAAACAAAGGTGGTCTTGATCTATTTGACTCAGTGTTTATACTTTCATGAAACTACCCATGGATGGACACATGCATAAAGCATAAATAAAATATTTATTAAAGTTTTATTTCCAAATTTAAAAAAAATGTTGTTAGTGAAAGAATCTAAGCAAACTTTTAATCTTGCATAACTTAAAAATTTCCTCTTCTTGGTCATAACTCACCCCCCTGTCATTGGAAGCATTGTTCTTTCATCTTTTTAATAGAATTTAAACTTAACAGTTCAACCCTCTTTCATGACGTACACACTATTAATTATACATGAATACACTTGTTATGTATGTTTAGTATAATTGCTTGCTATGTATGTAAAAATTAACTTTTTTTAAAATTTTATTTTATTTTATTTTATTTTACAATACCACTCAGTTCTACATAACAGCCACAGATTCTCTTGTTCTCCCCCTTCCTGCCCCCCTCCCATTCCCCCCAGCCGACCCCCCATTCCCACCTCCTCCAGGGCAAAGCCTCCCCTGAGGACTGAGATCAACCTGATAGACTCAGTCCAGGCAGGTCCAGTCCCCTTCTCCCAGATTGAGCCAAGCGTCCCTGTATAAGTCCCAGGTTTCAAACAGCTAACTCATGCAATGAGCACAGGACCTGGTCTCACTGCCTGGATGCCTCCCAAACAGATCAAGCCAATCAACTGTCTCACCTATTCAGAGGGCCTGATCCAGTTGGGGGCCCCTCAGCCTTTGGTTCATAGTTCATGTGTTTCCATTCGTTTGGCTATTTGTCCCTGTGCTTTATCCAACCTTGGTTTCAACAATTCTCGCTCATATAAACCCTCCTCTTTCTCACTAATTAGACTCCCGGCGCTCCACTCGGGGCCAAGCCATGGATGTCTGCATCCAGATTCCTCAGTCCTTAAGATGGGGTTTCTGGCACAACTATTAGGGTGTTTGGCCATTCCATCACCAGAGTAGGTCAGTCCAGCTGTCTCTCAACCATTGCCAGCAGTCTTTTGTGGGGGTATCTTTGTGGATTTCAGTGGGCCTCTTTAGCACTTTGTATCTTCCTTTTCTCATGTGGTCTTCATTTACCATGGTCTCCTATTCCTTGTTCTCCCTCTCTGTTCTTGATCCAGCTGGGATCTCCCGCTCTCTTTCCCTTGACAAAATTAACTTTTTAACTAAAGATTTTATTTAAAGTATTGTAAACCACTGTCTTACTTCTTTATTTTTTAGCCTTAAGAATATACTTCACTTCTAAGAACTAGAAATTACCATGACTATTGATTTCTGAAATTGAGCACTACATTGTCATTAGCCTATTATAGTTTTATTTTACACCAGAAACAAATTAATGCATCTTGGAATTTATAGTTACTTTTGTCAGTCATATGGAAACAATGATAGCAAATCTGTGACAGAGTTGTTGTTCAGTTTAACAATATATAACAAGTCTAACTAAAGACTAAATTTAATACTACAAGAACTCCTGAAGAAATAGATTATTGCTAATGAGAAAACTAAAAAAAAATATTGTGTTACTTAAATAATAATAAAGAATATAATACAGAAATGAAGGATGGAGAAAATTATATAAATGTGTATACCTACCTATAAAAATCATCAACAAAAATATCAGCAGTCACTTGAAGCTGATTCTGTGTGTATTCCCAAGTTGATGATGTTACATGATGCTCTATACATTGAATTAAATGTTAAGTCTGTGAGAAATATCAATTCAATAGAGTGAATATTTTTTGAAAGATATGAATATATATATATATAATTATTGATTCAGATAATATAAGTAATTTATCTACAACTTTGATAAATATTTATTGAGTAGGCCTTTTGTATACAAGGGTACAGTGAATATGCATAAAGGACTTATCAAAAGTTTATGCAACATCATAAAAATATAGTCATATCATTCCTTGTTCTGTAATGCTACTCTCAAAATACGACTCATTACAATTTTAACACATCATAAAATATTGAGAAAAATACTATTTCAATCATTTTTATAACTATACATTATCTTCATAAGAATCTTCAGTTACAATAACTGAGGATGAACCCCTTTGATATTCCTTCAATCACTTCATACGTGTGAATATTTATTGTTTCTCTTCAAGTGTGTTTTCATTTTTTCTGGCCTTCAGCTTAGGAAATAATCTTCTTTACTACAGATAAAAAAATTCTCAACATAATAACCTCTGAAAAAAACAGAATTTTCTCTAAGATCTTGATTTGAGGAAAGTGCCTGATATTTGAGAGAGAGGCTATTTAAAACATCACATCAATAGAAATCATTTGCCTTAGGTTTTATGGCATTAAATCCTAGTACAAAGCACATTCAAAAAAGAGGTTTTATTTTATAAGCAAAATCCATAAATGTATTGAATTTGTTTGAAGCTTAGGGGCCTAAAAAAAGTCTCTAATGCATCATCTAAATTAAGCAAAGATACTTAGAAGATTCCAATCAATAAGATGAGAAATAAGGCTGCAATTTCAATATACCTAAAGCTCAGATGCAACTTTTGCTGTAATATAATCACATGGTTGGGCATTTGTACCAGCCAAAGTGGAAGAAAATATTTTTGTTAGAAACAGGTTTTGATTGATGGTGTTTTCCTTTGACGAAGTCAATGTATTGAAAATCCTTGCAATGGCAGAACTTTAAAGTTGCTCTAGACTTAGATACTATTAATTATTTCCATGTGTTTTAATAGAGGCTCAAAGAACTGAAACAGAGAGAATTTGCTCGAAATGTAGCATCTAAATCCAGGAAGGATGAAAGAAAACAGGAAAAGGCACTCCAACGTCTTCACAAGCTGGCTGAGCTAAGAAAGGAAACTGTGTGGTGAGTCTATAATGAAATGTTAACTTTCCCTAAAATACACCTAAAACATAGCTGCAGGAGTTGGAAATAAAGGGCACAAATCTATTTATTTCAGTACACAGAAAAAGGCATACATGTTTGCATGGCCTTCTGCAGAAGTAAAGAGTAATTTGAATTTCATTCAAACACCTGTTTAATGCACATTTCACTAAAACTCACAAATTACTGTAATCTCAGCTTATAAAAGCAAATTTTGCATCAGTAGAGGCTTGTATCTCAGCCATCTTAATTGAAAGCAGTCTCATTTCTTCATGAAATTCAAACCATTTGACTGAGGATGAGAGCCTAGCACTATCTCCTGACTCTTGGCAAAAAGAGGTTTTGAGAAGATCTTATTTTATTTTTTTAAATGATAATTTGGAGAAGCTTTCTTTGAAATTACTTTTAAATTTGAAAAAGAGAGGTCAGGAAGATACTGCACACTTCAGAAGCAGCTCAAAATTAGTTTCCCTGTGAATAAACTATAGCTGGACTGTTAGAAGTTCACAGCTCTTAAACTTTGACCCACTTCTCAGAGTGAGCAGCTGTTCGATGGGAATGGAGTCATAATTCAGACCTCACAAGCCCAGCCAGGGCAATGCTATTAAAAGAAGATCACTGGTAAAATGCCCTTATTTCTCTCGACAAATGAAGTCTCTCTTGTTACTGTCTATAACAAATATTTCATGCTCAGTTAATTTTTTTATGGAATATTGTTAAGGAATATTTTGATGAATAAGACATTTTTAAGAATTCCAAATTCAAAACAATATGAGTGATTCTTTTAAAATCCAGTGTGGAACTGTTTGAAGAGCTGCTTAACTGTAGTGGTGATGTCTGTTTACTGTTGTATCATCAGATGCAGAGTTGATGCAAATCAAGTCTATATCATGGGACCTACTTACTATATAATATAATACAATGATATAGAAGTAGAATTTGCCACATAGAATCTGATATATTAAGAAAGTTGTATTTATAAGTTATAAACAATGTCTATATTACTTATCTTCATAACAACTTTCAGTAGACAATATTTCTTATTATACACACACACAAACATATACACAACTTCTCCATTAGTTTTAAAATGGCATAAAAAATGGCAATGTAATTTAGAAGCAAGTCAGGTGAGCAGATGTAGATTGTGTCTGTGATTTTAAAAATCAGCTATGCTATTTGACCATTTGAAATTCCTTAAAAATACATGCTTAGAATGGAATGGGATTTCTTTTAAGGTAATTGGTTGTAGAAAGGTAAAATTTAAGGATTTCCTATTTTATATACAAGCCAAATCATTCTTTTAAAACAAAACCAGTATTTATGATATACTTCCAAATATAGATAGAATATAATTCATGTTTTAGGGAAATAGTATTCTATACTACAGGACTACATATTATAATATAACTTACAACTTCGAAGTAATGTTAAATTTTGAGCCTAGCAATTCCAAAGGACCCATAGCACTTCTCTAGCTACCTTAGCTGACAGCAAAGTGTTGGTGCAAAAGCAGACTTGATGAAATTTGGTTGAAGTGAATCATTAAACCAAATTCCCAATCTTTCTAAAATATTTATTAAGGTCCTGTTTGTTTGTTTTTGTTTTCTTCTGTTTCTTTGGTATCTTTTTTATAGGATCAATGATGAAAATTATTGCAATTTAAAAATAATTTTATAACTCCTTATGAAGAGGCCATTGGGATAGAAAAAGTTGATTGGGAAGCAATAATCTGAGAGCAAAAGAATGACCTGTAACTTGTTTGCAGCTGTAGAGAGCATTCCTAGACAATCACTCCAGGTTACCCCAACAATGACCAGCAACAAAATGATACTGAAACACTGGTAAAGGTAACATGAAATACGTTTATAACACACATTTAAATTGCTGTCATAAATTTATGACAGATGTTGAATTTGAAAACAAATGGGTGCACCAATAGACATGAATGAAGGAGAAACTTTAAGGATGCCCATACTCATTGCTGAACTGTGTGCTACTGACAGACTCGGGAACCACGAAAATCATTGTCTTCATCTGTGTCCTCTCCACTGTCCCCAACAGGATCCAAATGAACACTTCTAATCCACACAAATCATCTTGGTTAAATTAAGCAGAGCAGGAAAAGAAACCAAAAAGCCAGGGTCTGGGGAGAGGGCCCTTTATATACTGTGAGAAACAGGATTTTGATGTGGACAGGAAGGATATCAAAACACTTGGTATGGAGAAAGTAATCAGAATACATTATCTACTTGTATAAAAGTATCAAACAAAATAATCAATAAAAATTTAAAAAGAATTTTAAAAATGTAATTGTATTTATTTATTTATAAGAAATAATCATTGAATGATTTTTTAGTAAATTCTCCTATTAATTTACACCTCTCTCCCTCATTTTGCAGTGCTCCTGGAAGTGGCCCCATGTTCAAGTCAACAACTGTTACTGTGAGAGAAAATCTCCATGAAGTTTCCCAAAGAGAGACTGTAGATTCAGTTATTAACCAGCAAGATCTGATTCGCAGTGAAGAAAAAGGGAAAGATGTCACCACCGCTTCTGCAGAAACGGAAAGTGCAAGTAACTGCACAGCAAATAATTGCCAGCTTGGGGATCAAGCTCAGGGCATCCACAGACATAGAATTGGCTTTTCCTTTGCATTTCCAAAGAAAGCCTCTGTGAAGCTGGAGTCTTCAGCTGCGGCCTTCTCTGAATACAGTGATGAGTCCTCTGTGGAGAAAGAATTCAGCAGGAAAACCAGATTTGTCCCCAGCACTTGTCATCTTCAACTACCATCGCCACCATGTGAGCTCCTCACTTCTGAAGAGAAAGCTAACTCTCTTCACCCACCAGAGGCCGTGTGTACCGACAAAGCAACTGCTCCAGTTGAAGAGACAAAGAAATCTCTAATGAAAAACATACACCGTTGGCTTCCATTTGCCAGCTTCAACTCCCTGTATGTTCTGATGCAGATACTTGCCAAAATTCAGCACCATTTGAAGATCAAATGTCAACGGATGATGCTATTGTTAATGAAGACATACCTGTGAGTAAAAACAGCCCTGACTTCATAGAAAAGAATCCCACTGTGCCTAATGACTGCACACCAGCACAAACTACCACAGAGGAAAATGCTAAGATTAATGATGTGGCCAAAATGGAAATTGGAAATAGAATTGATCATGAGCCATTGGCACCTTCAAATACTGCAGAGGAAAACATCAGGTTGCAACACAGACCAGGTTTATGTAAAAGACAGTGTGACCCATTTGTACCTGTACTTAACAAACTTGGATCTACCGTGCTTCAGTGGCCATCAGAAATGCTAGTTTATACAACCACAGAGCCATCGATATCGTACAGCTGTAATCCACTCTGCTTTGACTTCAAGTCCACTAAATTAAACAACAATCAACAGAAAGGTAAACTGACCTCAAATGACCTCAATTCTCAACAGAAGGAGGACTTTTGCAAGAGGCCAGATGCTGATTGCAATGATGTACTAATCGAAGGAGTCACAAATGATGAAATTAGCAGTAATACAAATGATCACACTAAATTTACTGCTCTTCAGGCTGTCCACACTCTGTCCAACAGTTATGATTTAGAACAAAATGAGAATGTGGGTCAGAGGTATAAAGATATTTCCTGTAAGAACAGAAAAACAAACAAATACAATTTTGCTAGAAATCAAATTAAACGAGATACTCTAAATGGGAAATACAAGAAAATCAGGTTGAAGGAAAGTCGTGAGCACTGGTTCCATAAAAGTAGAAGGAAGAAAAAAAGAAGAAAGTTATGTCACCATCATCCTGGGCAGTCAACCAAAGAAGCTGAAAGTTACTGCAAAGCGGAAATGGAGAGCCGGTGCACTGATGAGACTAGGAAGGGTCCAGAGGAACCAGTTCCTGAAAGGCAACAAAGGAGTACAGAGCAATGGTCAGACTTACATCAGCTACCTAATGGAAGACCTAAAGCTGCATCTATAAATGTAAGTGAAAATGGAGAAATGAATACTACATTGGGCCCTGAATCCAACAACCATGCTATCAGTTCACAAAACCATGAAGGAAAAGACACAATAGTTGTAAATGGACAAACAAATCCACCAATGATGCATCCTGGGAAACAAAACTTAACATATTCCAGAACTTATTGCTGTTTGAAAGCCAGATCATCAAGCTATCAAGGGGATGACAGGTGCTTAGTTCCACAAAGTGATATGAAAGTTCCCAGTCAGAATCAGCCTATTAAAAGAGGTTACAATTCTCTCATGACTGAATCAGAAAGATCTCATCGGAAGCGCAGACAACATTCATGTTCTTATTCATCAGATGAAAGTTTAAATCAACAGAATAAGTTAGCAGAAGAATATTTGAGGCCGCTGAGTGTTTCTGTCACTCCCTGTCAGCCGAAGAAGAAACGAAGGAGAAAAAGAAGTCGATTCCACATTGGAGGTAGAACTTTGAAAATCAAAGACAATTCAGATTATTCCATGAAGAACAGTTCTTCTCTGAGTCACCCAGATGGCTTAGTAAAGGAAGATGCAAAGGAGGAAATAAAACCACAAGATAATATAACTATCGAGAAGAACTCAGAACAAACAGCGCAAACAGAAAACAAAGTGACATTACATCCTTACAACCCACTTCCTTCTGAAACCAGTGGCAAAGATGAGCATTCAGTAACGGAGACTACTCCATGTGGCTTATCACAGGCTTCCAATGATCCTTCTACACCTGTGCATGTAGCAAGGGCCCCATCAAATGACTCAAATGACAATAACTTGCCGGAACAAAATCAAAGAAACCAGACTACAAACAGTAATGAAAAGCAGATTCCTTTCAAGGTGCCTCATACTGAAAGGAACTCTAGAAATTCACAGACTAAATCGTACATTTGCCGTTACTGAGCTAGCCGAGACCATTCCACAGGGAAGGATGACTGAGGCGTCAACAGAGTGGCTGTGTTACAATCCCGGAATCCTCAGCTCGCAACCACCACCACTCCAGTTCAAGGAAGCCCATGTCAGCGGCCATGCCTTTGTAACAACAGAGCAAATCCTGGCTCCATTAGCTTTACCAGAGCAAGCATTACTGATTCCACTAGAAAACCACGACAAGTTAAAACATCTACCATGCGAGGTCTACCAGCACATTATTCAGCCAAATGTGCTGGCCAGCAAGGTCAAATTGACCCTCCCTCCTGCTCCCCTGCCTCCTCCTAGCACTCCTGTGCAGCCTTTGCCTTTGCAGCGACCCTTCTGTTCTACCTCTGTTACCACTATCCATCACACTGTTTTACAGCATCACGCTGCAGCTGCTGCAGCAGCAGCCGCAGCCGCAGCTGCAGGAACCTTCAAAGTGCTTCAGCCACACCAACAGTTTCTGCCCCAAGTCCCAGCTCTCGCCAGAACATCTATACCTCAGATCTCGGTAGGAACTGTAGGACCTAGGCTTTGTCCCGGCAGTCAGCCAGCCTTGGTGGCTTCTCCTCAGCTGCCAATCATTCCCACCTCAGTTCTTCACCCCAGTCCCTTGGCTTTTCCACCTTTACCCCACGCACTTTTTCCTTCATTGCTTTCACCACATCCAGCGGTCATTCCTCTGCAGCCCCTCTTCTAGTCGCCACCATAAAGGAAAAAGAACATATACATAAGAGTAGGTGTTTATCTACGTGCATAATTGGCTACTTCACTGACAGAATAAACTGGCCAAGGCTGGCCTTATTGATTTCAGATCATTTACTGTAAGTGTAATGATGCTAATAAATTATTAAAATTTCTGATATATAATATTATAAAAGCACTGGATAGTTTGAGAATCAATACAATATATGCTGTATATTAAAATGATGTCTTAAAAGTATGCATAATGTACATAAAATATATTTATAGTACTATAATTTATGTTGTAAAGTATGCTCCTTGTTTTTCTAATCTTTGTGTATTTGCACCTATTTAATGTTTAGACAAAGCTAATGACCCTATTTGTTTTGTATCATGTTCCTTGAATCTGTAAATTCAGTGAAATATATATCTTGCAATAAATTTTTGTTAATTATTTAAGTAAATCAAGCTTTGGTGTTTAGGTGGTCTTCATAGATTGTGTTCTATTTACGATTTTCTTCTGCCCCTTGGTATCATGGAATCACCAAGACCCAAATATTTTCAGGTTTTTTCCACACTTAAATTTTGTCATCAATCACAGCAAATATAATAGACAGTATATTTTTTTGAGTCTCCATTTCTCATAGCATAGCTTATATTGAGAATTTACTGCATTTATTAGCCATGGTTTTAGACATAGCCATGGATATTTATATTTAAGCATTTTTAGAATTTGAAAGGGCAATAGTCTAACAATCATGAGAAATGTATGTTATTCCCCCATAGGTATACTAAAACAGAAATGTCAACTAACAAATGTGTGTGTTCATAAAAATTTTAATATTAAAATTCTTAAATGTTCATTTACAAGTCCTATAGGAAATTTATATCAAAATATTAACATGAGTTAAGAAATAATTTCAATTTTAATAAGTCACTATTAAATGACAACTTGAGATTAACTGCAAAAGCACTATCTGTGTCTTGGCATACTCTTGAGAATACAGATGTGGGAAAAAAAATAAAAATCAACAGCTGATCCTTCAGTAATTCTTTCTATGTACTCACATTTGTAACATCTTTCCCAGTCAGATAGAAATAACTGTAGACATTTACTGATTACCCTCCCATATTCTTCTTTAATTCTAATTAGACTGTTATTATAGTTTATCCAACTGTTGATGGGTAATAAAGAATGCTAATATGTAATGGAAAACTTTGGAAGAGCACAATTTCCCCAAGCAAGTTTCCAAGTTGTGTCTGTTCCAGTGAATGCCATCTTAAAAGAAGTCTTCACACCAGTCAGCATGGGTTAATTTCTTCAGATGCAAAGGTTAGGAGAGTCTTGTCATATCAGAGAAGACAATAGACTTCAACTTTCATGTGGTCCTGTTCTGAGAAAGTATTATTTATGTGAACTGAATTGCCCTAAAAGGCATATCATAAGGCATCTGTTATACCATAAAAATCAATATGGAGCCTTGTTTTAAATAAGAGCCAAAGGAGAAAGGTAGAATAATTATTTTCATTATCATTTACTATAGTAATAATTGATGTTAAAGGTCTCCTGAAAAAATTTCTTGTGATGGAGTAAATGTACAAATTTATGATTGACAAATAAGAAGGTAAAAATAGGATGGAAGCAATTTTATTTCAAATACTTTAAGACATTGCATTCCCAAAATGGGAACTTAAATTGGAACAAAGGATTTTCCCCCAAGCAAAATACTTGAAAACATCTTTGAAGACAAGGTAGACGAAGTCATCTACTGGGAAATGCTGCCCCAGATTGGTTTTCAACTATCAGAACAAGATTGTTGCTTATTCTGTCTCAAACTCAAAATGACTGTCTGACTTAACAAAGCATCTTTCTTTCCATCACTCTACAATTCTCATCCAGCTTGTCCATATTTATCTCTTGTTTATATCTTGCAATTCCTTCTCCCTGGTGCTTCTCCCTGATGTTAATTTCCTACACAATTGTGTGAATCCTCTTCTTTCTCCATGTTATCATTTCTGTTTTCATTTCCAAATGATGCAGCTCTCTTAACTATTTAAATTACTGTTGTTAAACCACGTGGCTAGATAGACTTACTTAACTTTTAAACTACAGTAACCATATAGTTTATTGCTGTCACATGGCAGGAATTTCTAGAATGTATGAGGAAGAATGTTCTTATGTAAGACAAATGGAAATTGAACTTGACTGATAAATTGTTAGGTTGTCATAGATTCAGATGGTTGAATAAGAGACGAGCTGCAGTTAAGTGCTATCAAAGTCATTCTGATTATAAATTCATGTCTATATTTAATACTGTCCTGAGATATTATTTACATTATCTTCTCATCCACTATGTGCTAGAGGTATGAATTTATAAGGAAACACTTGTTCATCTATCCTGATCACACTCAGCCTCCAATCAAGTGGCTCTGGTCAACTGGCTGAAGAGCAACAGTGAGCGGAAAATCATACAAAAGTCAATAAAATGTCTTCAAGCAGTGTGCCCATCAGACTACACAAGTTTAAATTCCCAGTAATAGAGAAGTGCTCAAGTCCATGGGGTGGCCAGCCACGCTCTGAGAGTAGCATGAGATATATCCTTGTGTTTTTTCTAAACATTACATTCAAAAGCTGAAATCCTAATTCTTTCCAGACATGCACTATTGTGAATTCCATCTACTGTGGAAATTTAAGTGATTTAACAGCTCTTCCCACCATCTCCAGTCTGTTACTTATAGATATCACTATGGTATGTGTGGCAATCATGATGAATGACTTGGAATACAGAGTGAAGCATGAATGTGAAATGCAGTTATACTCAGCTAACAAAAATTTTCATAGGGCTGGGAAGATGCTGTCATAGATATAAGCCCATCGTGCACAAGGGTGAGAACTGAGTTTAGATCCCCATGGTCCAGATGAGAAGTCTAGCATGATGGCCTCTACATCTATAGCCCTACTGCTGCTGAGGGGTTGAGACTTAAGGATCA
This sequence comes from Peromyscus leucopus, assembly GCF_004664715.2. Taxonomy (NCBI): domain Eukaryota; kingdom Metazoa; phylum Chordata; class Mammalia; order Rodentia; family Cricetidae; genus Peromyscus; species Peromyscus leucopus. Next base: position 58,986,345 of record NC_051066.1, read on the forward strand.
ACAGGTCTTAGCTAGCAAGCCGAGTCAAAACTGCATGTTCCACATTCAGAGAGTCAGTCCTGGTGTCTCAGGGAATAAGACAGAGAGTGACAGAGCAGACCCCCAGGCAGACCACTCTTGCCTTTGCCTATGTATTCTTGGTATATGTTCCCACAAGCATGTGGAAACAGCACAGATACATACAGTATACACAGTCATAACACACACGCACGCAAAAACAAAACTCAAAATAAAAACTGTCTTCACACTGATTAACAGGATGCATAAGAAAGAAACACTCATGGTTTCCTATACTATACATGTCAAACAAGTATTTTCTACAAACTCTTTTATTGGTGGTGGAATACTTACAGTGATTTACCCACAGGACATCTCAACTTGGCTGACAAAAATTTTGAGCTCAAAATGCAAATCAATCATCTTACTTTGTAAGTACTGCTGGAGCCTGCTTTTGGGTCCTATATTTATAAGCTTTGTGGATGACAACATACTAAAACATGTTACTAATATAAAAACATGGTGTTTTACCCACATCAAAAAAAATCTGAGCTATTTTGTTTCCTTTTCCTTAAAGTCTTTTGAAGTAGTACACATTTTATAGAGCTCTCTTTTCATCCTAGTCTTGGTGATCAATAAGTCAATTTTGTTTACAATTAGGTCTCAATTCTCCACAATCTCTGCCTTGGATAGGTCATCTTAAGGTGTAGCTTCTCATGCTACAATTTAAAACCACACTCTCAAAATTCTAGGCTTTATTTTAAACTTATGTTGGATTTTATTATTTTCTATACCAACTTTAAAATTCTTTATATGTCAGGTGAACAAAATATCTATGGCAAAGTACATGCCAGTGTCCACCTATCATAGCATGGCTCAAGGTCAACTATAATAGTTGACACATCTACAATCTTCTTTTAGCTTGTATTAACATGACGGCCAAGCTTCAATGTTTTTGTTTCTATGTGTGCTTTCACCTGACTAACTGGGCAACAAGCCAATACTCAAGGAGATTGAAATTTTGGTTGAGAAATTTCCCTGCAGGTTACTTCTTCCTCACATAAAAGAACTTCCTAGTTCTATTTTTCATGAAGCATAAAGTGCAACATTATTTTTATAAATAATTCCTTGTGCTGCATATAGTGACTGGTTTACCCAATCGTTTAGAACACAGTTTCTCTGTGGCAGTGCAATATAAGAGACACAATGAACACTCCATAAAACCAATGATAAGAAATAAAGACCTGTATGAAAAAAACTCTTAATTCGATATAGAACATACTGTATAAATCTAGACTGCTGTATATCTTTACTTCAAGCTTCTCTTAAATCAATTGTAGTTAAAATATAATTTTCAAAATAAATTGTCTTCATAAAGATTGTATATCCTAGTGAAATTATCTATCAAATAAAAGTAGCACTCCAAAAGTGAAAAATCAAGCCTTGATCTAAAGCTTTAGGCCTTCCCAAATAGCTCACCTCCTTGCATCTCTTCTAGCACTATATCTATCTTCCTACCTTCCTAGGAGTTTGTCAATCATCTAATCTACTGTCCTTGGAGTTTTCTGTTAGATTCTGTAGCTGCATATGATCAAGACACAAAACTTTCATTGCTGAAGAAATGAATAAAGTAGAAATGCTATTCTTGTTATTAAAATGTGTGCTGTTTATAAGGACAGGACATATGCTAATATTATATTCATGCATACAAAGTTAGCTATTTCATTATTAATCAGTTGAATAGATTGAAGTTATACTGCCTATGCCTTTCATTCATTGCCTTTTGTTCTCCATTCAAATTCTTTCCTATATGTTTCCTAAGATTTGCTTAGCTAAACCACACTCTCTTGAGTGTTCTTGAAAAGGAAGTTCCCTCCAAGAAGCTTTCCAGACAATTCATTACCTTTGCTCACAAATATAACTAGATAAAGACTTAGGGTATGATAATATTGTGAGTGGAGCCCCCAAAGTCATGCCTTAAAGGCAGAAATAGTGATCTATGCATTTGGCTGCAAAGTACTAGAATCTATCCCTCCATCTTCAAATCTTGTGAACGGTATATAATCTTTCTACAACAAGGACTGAGTTAATTCATACAATGACCTATCTTTCTCTTAACTCTAAGGCATCATTTTTTGCTATATTCATGAGTTTTCCAACCATTAGAAATATGAGCTTTCAAATCTTAATCAAGCCCTGCTGGCCAAACATAAGAGTTCATCTAAATCTTCCCTTATCTTTTTAACTCATAATCTCTAACTTTTAAATAATCTAATACTTTTATTAATTATATCTTCATATGATTATTTGCATATAAACACTCACATCTTGACAAATGTATCCAGTCTTTTCCTTTCTAAACATCCTGGTTTTACCTGTATCATGTCAACCCTTTTTTTTTTATATCAACTGCTTCCTAACACAATTCATTATTTTTATCCATATCTTTGTTGTCGTCACATTTTTCAGAATTCTATGCTATATATATGTAGTAAAAAAAATACTCACTGTATTTCAACCTATCAACACATAGTTTGTTTAATATTATCTTCCACATCTAGTTTGCCATATTAATATTAGTCTACTTGACATACCATTGTATATTGGTTGCATTTTATTCTTAATATTATATCAAAATTATAAACAGGAAACATAAGTTCTGAGGGAGTGCTCATATATAACGAGTTTTTCTGACAAACCTCATATTAATAGACTTTTAGAAATATAATTTTCTATTCTTCAAAATTGATTATTATTAAGTTGTTGTTATCCACACATGAATTTCCATTATGCTCCAAAAACCCAAGATATACTGAACTAGGAGAAAAATCCATATGCTCATATGTAACAAAAGTATTTTTTCTCTTACTTTGGTGACTTAATTTAATGAGTAAGCCTCTACCTGGAAAACCGTCTGATTAAACAATTCTAAAGTATCCTATTTAGTCCACACTTTCCTAGAGAGCAAGGCTGTATCTTACATCCTTCTCTTGCTATTCCTAGCTCTTTCATGTGTTCTGCAGAGTAGTGCTGTGGATATCATTCTATATGAATAAAACACTGATGGCCAGTGATCAGACAGAAAGTGTAGGCGGGACAAGGAGAGAGGAGAATTGGGGATACAGGAAGAAGGAGGGAGAGACACTACAGCCACCGGCAGGACAAGCAACATGTAAATACGCCAGTAAGCCACCAGCCATGTGGCAAGATATAGATTTATAGAAATGGGTTAATTTAAGATATAAGAACAGTTAGCAAGAAGCCTGCCACGGCCATACAGTTTGTATGCAATATAAGTCTCTGTGTTTACTTGGTTGAGTCTGAGCGGCTGTAGGACTGGCGGGTGACAAAGATTTGTCCTGACTGTGGCCAAGGCAGGAAAGCTCTAGCTACAGAATAGTCTCTTTCTGAGAGTCTTCCCTGGCCCATTTGGTTATTCTAATAGCTACCACTTGTTGCTGTGCCCCTAAACTTGCTATATGTCTTAAGTCTTCTGTTTTTTCTTGTGAATTCTACCTCTGTACCTGAGCTAATTACATCACTTCTGAATGCTATTGACCCACATCCTATGCCATCTCCTTTTAAATATATTCTCTTCATATTTTTGGTCTGAATCTTCAAGGATTATTACATCTTTAGAATAAGGAGAGTGAATTCACAAGAAAATCCTGCATTCATGTACTCTTAATTTTTCTTCATATTAAATTCTCTACCTGTTTTTAAGCAAGTAAGATTCAAATTAATGCTCTGAGATTCAACTAATCTTCTTATTTTATTCAACTTATCTTTTATTCCAAGGGTTTTACAAGTGGCTATTACTTTGACTTAAGTGAGTTGGCAGGAAATCAATCTTCATATTACAATGATAAGCCTAAAACAGATTATAGGTTTTATTAACTGGCTTTTATTCTGAGAACAGCTGAAACAGAAAGAGCTAGAAATATTAGCATGAACTACACACACATAGACATACTCATAAATATACATATGCATGTATGTTTAGATTCTGCAGTTCAAATATCCAGAACAGAAAGTTGCCCACCCTACACCATTTCCTAGGAAATTTGAAGGATGCTAGAGTATTTAAAATATATTTTAGATTTTATCAATTATAATAATAAACCTTTTGGTATCCAAGGGAGTTTTTATGTGTTTACCAGACTGTTGTACCAATATATAATGCTATTTTCATTGCTGTTTTTTTTTCAGTTGTTAAACTAATGTTTATCTGTTATTTTAAAAATCAGAATATTTTTCCAGTTTTATATTATGTAATGTCCATATAATTTTGCTTTAGTATGCCAGAATAGAGTAGACTATCCTGGAATGCATTTGCTTATGGATATATGTATCTACAGTTGGAGGTAGCAATTGATGCTCATTTCAGTTATAATTTCAGTGTGTTAGCATTCTTAGCTATGCTTATTACTGCTTCCTATTTTTTTATTTGGATGAGACTCTATTAACTGTGATGAGGTTTAAAAATTGAATAAGAATATAGGAGCATAAAATCGAAACACAGCAGGAAAATAATTCACAATGCTATTTCTATAAGAAAATTTAAAATTGATCTCATCTACATTATGTGATTTCAGAGCTTAATGGCAAAAAGTGGATTGTTTAATGTAAGTTGTTTGTGGGAGCCACTTTGCAAAACTGAGTTAATTCCTGCCTTCTTTGTTTGTTGTCCTGCTAACTTGTCACTGCATGCACTTCTTTCATGTCCTCCTCAGAAGCCTGTGGTCTCTCTTCACAGTTACAGTAGAGAAATTCCAGGGAATAAGCCACATTGTTCCAATGCCACACTGCCATATACTGTATATTGCAAGGAGAAAATGTGTCTGACTTGCCTACTAAAGGGCTGGACCATTTTGAGATATTATCATTGAGAATACTACTGTTAAAAGCAGGCACTGGGTTTTTTTCTTTAAGAATGTATTCAGCTATTGGAAGAAAATAATGTTTCTACCCTTACCCTGGCTCGCTTTCACTCAAGTGCATGGCAGCCCTACAAAAGTGCCTTTAAATTGTTTCCCCTTTTTAAGACATAGTAAATTCTACTCTGCTTCAGGAAGTAATAAATGCCAAATGTAAATCATTCACTTTAGCTAGCCAATAAGAAGACACCTCACCATTATCACTTCTGCTTGTATTGGAAACACTGAACTTGAAGTCTGTAAGGAGAAAGGAATAAATGTTGTCTTTGCACACCAATTTTATAAAATACACACACACACACACACACACACACACACACACACACTACTTAAGAACTATTTTATGATGCTTTTTTTGGAATTACAAAACACTGTTCCTTTAACAGGAAGAGAATAATGTCCTCAAATCCATTCTAGTATGAGAGATTTTAAAATCTCTAATTACTTGGAAAACCTAAAGGTATCTTCTCATTTTACATCACCTATATTCTCTTGGGTCATCAAAAAAAAGGCAAATAAATTTCCTAAAGTGAAACACCATAAGAATTAATCTTACAAAACTGAATACATATTTAGCCAGGATCATTTGCCCACAGCTTACATTTTGAATGCTATTTCTAATTGTAGGTGTCATTAAGCTGTGTAGACTTTGGCTATGGTTAATTTTAGTGTATGATGTTTTAATTTATTTGCAAATTTTTATAATGAAGCTTATTAAAAATAAAATAAAGAGAAAGTCCATAAAAATTAAAATTTCTATTAAGAGACAACAATAAAAGAAATTGAGTTTTAAATTTTAGTAATAATATTCAAATAATGCTGTTATCTATAAAGCATTCTATAATGACATATGATAATATTAGTAAGTACAATGTTATGTATATTAATTTGCTGAGCCACCAAAGTCCCTTACAAACTAGTTAAGAGGTTCAAATAAGTTTAGTTCCCTCTGTCCTAAGAGCCTATGAAGTTGGTTCATATTGTTCAATGATATAACTCAGTTAAAGTGATTTTATGAGACAATATTTTACTTGAAGTATTTTTGAATTTTTATTTTAATATCATCCATTTTTCATTTGAAGTTACAGTTGACTGAGAAAATATCTTTACATACAAAAATTTGGATAAGACTAATACTATAAGATATGGAAAACAGCAGTAGACATTCAGAGATTCAAAACATATTATTTCAACAACGTTGAAAATAGGCACAAAGCAAAAAGTAGAAAAAAGTTTTTTATTGTTCTAATATTTTAACCTTCTATGAAAAATACTTTAAAATTCACACTGACTATAAATTTCAATGTGTTTAGTATATTTATTTAATATGATGTAGAATATAATATTCTGATCTCATATTCCTTATACATTGAGATAAACTGATGACTACAGAGACAAGATGTTCATAGTACTAAAAAAGCCAGTTAGTGACCTTCTTTGAAGCTTGCTTCTCACATATTCAAACTGGGATCATAATAATCCCTACCCAACAGCCTTGTTGCAGTGATATGTTACAATTTTTACACCCTTCAAGCATGTAGCACCATGAGATTAGCAATCATTTTCCTGACCCAGCTCAGATAGTTCACAAGAAAGAGAATTAGAGACAGAAATGTGAGAAAATTATTTATTTAGAAAACACTACCAGAATAAACTAAGAACCAATCACCGCCGTGGAGGAGCCACCAGGAAACCTCTTTACCTTCTGCAAATGAAGAAAACTTGATGACAGAATCCCAAGGAACATAATTTGAAGAAAAATGGTGATGTATACCAAGACTTTAGAAATAAATCCCAATGAGCTAGTGATTAAGCACACTCTGGGAGATCAGAAATAAAGCTTTGTTGGCTTTATTTCCTGTGGTTCTTTTTTAGGTTATGTTCTGCAGCATTTTTATATTTGAATAAATCTTATTTAATTTTCCTTCTCCCTATCTTGAAAAGCTTCCAAGAATAATTGTATTTTAGAAGGCGATTCAAAGAAAGCATCTTCATACAGTGGAAAATGAGGAGAGGCAACCCTTCATGTAGCACTCCCGTTTATGTGTACTATATAGGGAAGATCCTGCATTTTTTTATTATTATTTTAAATTCTTTTTTTAACCATATAAATAATGAACAACTTGGGGTAAGAGTGATAATTTCTCCATTTGGAGCAGTCTAGACATGTAGACTATTCATTATGAAAAAATAGTTTGCATGTTAATATCAATGTTTTTTCTAATGATGGACAGTGTTCAGATGCCACCTTGTAGCCAGAAGTTTTCCTAGTCCCACTCGGTTTGCAGCTGCTCAGACCCACAGATGCTTATACTAATTAAAACTGCTTGGCCTAATGGCTCAGGCTTCTTTCTAACTAGATCTTACACTTAAATTAACCCATAATTCTTATTTATATTTAGCCATGTACCTTTTCCCATTTCTGCCTTCACATCTTGCTTCTCATGGCTGCAGCAACTGGCAGCATCTCCTGACTCAGCCTTCCACTTCTCAGAATTCTCCTCTCTCTTGTTCCACCTACACTATACTTCCTGTTTTGCTACTGGCCAGTCAGCATTTTATTTATCAAACAATCAGAGCAATACATCACAACATACAGAGCTGTATCCACAGCACTTCCCCTTTTCTTTTTTCTTTTTTTTTTCTTTTTTTTCAAAAGGAAGGTTCTAACTTCTACACCACCTGGGCATTTTTATATTATCTTGTCAAAATCAAAGTTCAGAGAAACTGCACAAAAATGGTGATGTGATTATAACAATCACTAACCTTCACCTCTGACCTCCATTACAATTCATGCAACTGTGGCAGGCTTATTTGCTAATTTTTAAGTAGGGTAAACACTCTCACATTTCACTCATTTTTGTTGGTGGAAATTTCTTCATGTTGCTTATTTTTATTTTTATTGAGTCTCTTCCTCCAGCAGGTTTCATCCCTTTCCATGATATATCTCAAAGAAATATATTTCTATCTTAGAACACATTTTCAAAACACAACACAAATATGAGAAAAACTGATATGATGAATATAACATTTTATTGAGTATTATGTAAAGGTTCATAGCTTTGGAGGATCAAGATTCCAATCCTTAAAAGCAAAGGTGAGGATTTGTACTGTTGACATCCACAGGTTCAAACTTCCAACAAAGACAATTAAGCACAGACAGATGGAACCACATGGACGGTAGCTCATGAGAAAGGATGCTATGAATGTTTAAAGCCTAATGCAAATTTTAATTCTTGCAATTGATCGATGAAGACTAGGTTTTCAAAAGTTCCTTATAAGTCACTGACTACAAGCTATTGTGTTTCCCTTATTCCTTTTCTGAAATTCTCATGTAGGGAAAAAAAAAGACACGGGACACACAAAAATCTATAATTTGTGAATGTGTTCAGGAAATAATGTTCACAGTCTATCTGTAATAACTAGGTGTACGAAGTTTAATTTTTAGATAAAACTATGGTTTTAGAAATTTAGTACATTATAAGCAGGGAGTGGAATTATATTACTATTGATTAAATACAACCCATTTTTCAGTGAGTGACATAGATTTCAAGTCAAATCTCTATAAAATTCAACATAAATTTTACATCTTTGAATAATTATTACTTAATTAAAAATAACTAGTTCATTTTTTAGAATGAGAACATATATTTATAATAGAAAATACTATATAATTAAAGCTATATTCTGATTTTCTTTTGCTTAAAAAGATACATGATATTAAATGATTGACAGGCCATTTATTTATACATAGTGGCAATAAGTGATTTGTTGTGTTGATTTTTGTAATTTACAAATGGGATGTTTATAATTTAACAAGTGTTTGATTTATGTGAAATATAAATATATATTTTTTTTTTCAAAAATTCTAATTTGTTTTCTTTCACCTGAAGCATTTTGTTACTTTGGCAGCTGGTCTGGACATAAAATTCTACTGTGAATGAGAATATAAGCATTGGTCATAATCATTTGGAAAAAGAAATGTGTATAAGAAACAAATATAGCATTTACTGATTCCACCTTCAGTCTCATGATGCCCCTAGAAAAGTGTAACAGATTTAATAATAGTGTTCCGACTTTGCTATAAATCTCTGGCACCTCCAACTGAGACAGTACAAGAAATAATATGATTGAAAATCAGGTATACCAGTGTGTCAACAGAAACTCCATTACTTCTCTAGAGGCAGAAGAGAGATTAAAATGAAGACCATTATAGATGCAGTGACTCTACGAAGCTGTCAAGGAAAGGGCAGACACATATTCATTATTGAATTAGTTTTAAAACAAAGTATAAAAACAGGACTATATGTAACATGAGGCCAAAATTATAGATGAGAATTATTACAAAACCCTTCTGAGAGGCTTACACAATAGCCATTTTTAATCAGCAACCATTACATATCTATATAATTTTGAGGTATGGAATAAATAATCTTTGGACACATTTTAATTGAAAGAAACTTTCATTAATAGCTAGGTCTTTATAATGAGGACATGGACATGCTGTACTGCATGAGCAAAGGTTGTCTGAAGGTCAGTAGTCATGTAAGATATTAGCATATTTAGCATTCTTGCCTTGAGTGTTAAGCTTTATAATAAATGAGGCATTCAAATTTAGAATCACATTTTCTAATAAATAGACCGAGGTTAGCAGGTTAAGTGGGTTTTTCAAGAACAAATGCTACATAAGTAGTAGACTGTATAGAGGGGTTATTTAAATGTGTGCATCCATAATATAATGCTATTCAGGATTTAAATATGAACATTCAAAGCATAAAATGTACAAAGAAACTTGTATATTTTGAAACCAGCATAAAAAACTACAGAGCACACTATTTCAGGAATATGACATTCAAAAGAAAGGAAAACTGTAGATAATAGGAAAATCAGCAGTTTTCACTAGTTATTAGGAACAGGATGAAGAGATAAATTTTCACTTAATTTTAAGAGAGTAAAAGTATTCCATAGACATTGTATTGGTGGATACATGGAATTTTATAATTCTCAATATCCATCAAATAAGTAAGAGAAAAACTAACCTTTAATATGATCTATGGATTTATCTAATAACAAAGTATTAATTTTGGCTTCTTCAATCTAGCATACATTCCTCAACAATCTAAGTTGCTATCAATAGAGAAAAATGTATTTAGGGGGTTCCCTGGGGAAAAAATGCCTAATATTTTTGATAAGAGATTTATGTCTTGAGTTTGCATTTGTATCTGCAATTGTTACCATACATTTTAAAGAATAAATGTGTGTGAGTGTATATGTGTGTGTGTACATTGGTATGCACAGCACACTTATACACATTATAAGAAGCTATAGTCCAGGAAAATCTGTCTTCATTTAGAAAAAAAAATTACAAGGCACTGAGAGATTTTTTTGCATACAGTCAAAACCCTATGAAAGCACAAGTTTACCCTCTGTTAGAAAGGAGAGAGGCTTTATGAGAAATCAAATCTGCTAATACCTTGATCTCATGCTTCCATCCTCTTTGTTGTATGTTTTCTAAACATCCATTCTATGACATTTTATTATGACAGTGCAATTTGCTTTCAAATCCTACTTAATTTATTTCTGGTATATAGAAATTTAGTTGACTTTTGAATATTATCCCTTTACCCCACCACGTTGACATTATCATTCTTAAGGTTTAGAGATACTTTTGCTGCTATTTTAGTTAGGCTTTCTGCATAGGTAAAGGATCTTCAGGCCATTATGGACACACCCTAAAAGGGGCTTATGGGATTCTGATGAACCTTTTATTACTCACCTGTCCTGGTCATGAAATAAAGAATTTGACCACACACTCCCACCATTATATACTGGCTCATCACAGGTCCAACATGCAGTGTTACACAGTAACAGACTGAAATCTTTGAAACTGTGAACCAAACACAAACAAACAAAAATCAAAACAAACGAACAAAAGTGAAATTCTGCTTCCTAGTTTTATACTGATTGTCACAGGTATTGAACACACTAACTAAACCCGAGTAGCACTCTTCAGTCTCCTTGCCACCTCTCTTTTTGTTTGTACTTAAGATTCCTTCTTAAATGGCAGAAAAATCTGCCATTTTTCAGAGTCCTAAATAGTAAGTCTGTAAAAAAAAAAAATGCTTTATTTGTTTCATCTGATTGTGTGTCATGAAGCCATAACAAATAGCTGTGAAAAGAATGAACATCTCTGGAAAGTTATAACATAAAAATCCTGAAAGAAATCTTACAGCTAAGCTTTTATGTTTTTTCTTTTGTTTTGTAAATATATAAAATTAAATGTCAGTTTGTAGCAATCGGGCTTCTTTTGTTGATAGATGGAAGAGGGAATAAACAATTTAGCTTGAATCAAAAAGTCTTTATTAGTCATATGGTTGGAGGTCCCATAAAGAAGACTACCTCAGGCTTTGCTAGCTAGGGGATGAGTAACAAAAGACATGAAGTCATCTCTGTTATCTCAGTGAGGTAGTAAGATGAGACCTGATGTTTACTGTCCTTAAGGGATCAAGTATTAAATTATTATTTGTTACCTTTGTGCCCCAAAACCTGCCTGATTACACCTTACTAAAGAAAGAAAGCTCAATTCTTTAAATGTTTCATCCTTGCAAGAAATATGATAGCATTTATCAGTACAGGGAAATATAAGTACAGGGCTTGAGAAAAGGACACGAATTCTTCATCTTTGTGTAGTTTTTGTTTTGATTCTTTCTGTTCTTCTCTTACTGTTGCCAGTATTATATAAAGAAAACATGCTGGTGCATCATTTTCAGTTATCATGCTGAAGATATCAGTCCCTTGCTGAAATCACAGCATTGGCTGTGGCCCAAGGAATCACAAAGTCCTTCTCCTGACACCTGAAGTATGGTATCCAGGCAGCATGAGGACTCCAGAAGTTCTCCCTTGAACTCACCTTCCAACCTTGATCTGTCTGAAGCCAAGTCTGGAAGCTAAGTAAAAAAGGGGAAAAAAATGAACGATTTGAAGCATTTGTCAAATCAGTCCAGAATTTTCTGCCCACTGGATTTCCATAAATGAATGCCAAGATCGATTTATCTGTACCATGAAATCCTGGTTTGATCTTGGTAGCTAAATTCCTGCAAGATGTATTGTTCCAACTGTGCTTTGAGTTCTATGATATATTTACTCAAGAGCTGCAAATTGAGTCTTTTTTGTTTCTGTGATTTTCTTTTCTTTTCTTGAACTGACCATCTCTGGTAATGAGGCAAAACTTTCACTGGAGGAATTGGGACCCAAACCCAGCCACATATCCCTACCTACAAGATATGCTAGGATAAAGGAAGTGTAGAAATTATGGGAGTGGCCAAGCAACAACTGGTCCAGCCCATACCATGAGAGGAAGCCTACCCTTGACACTGCCTGGAGGGCCAAGACCCAGAGGAAAGACAACCCAGAGATCCACGATATAATTTACCTAGCAATAAGATTCACTGATGTGAAAAAGACCATTATATAAAAACTTTAGATTATCTAAACATGTACAGTTCTCTTTTCAAATGGTACATACCTATAAACTAAAATTCTAGATTCTCAATGCTATATTTTCACATTTTCTTCCCTTTTGAATGGCATGTGAAGAATGTGTCTACTCTATTTGATTAAAAGGAAGATGGAGTAAAGGAGTGGAATGTGGAGACAAGAAGGGAAGGAAGGCAGAGGGGAGGGAGGAGAGAAGAGAGATGAACAGGGAAAGGATGGAAGGAGAGGGTATGAAAGGAGAGGGGAAGGGAAAGAAGATAAGAACACAATCACAATTTTTACTTCTTGTGATAATGAATTTTATTGAAAAAAAGTTTTAAAAGGTACTTTTAAAACAAGTCTTGATAGGAAAACTAATGACATTTTTTGGTAAAGTTTTCTAAATTTGTAATGATTCTCTTTATTTCTCTGAGTTTTTTCCTCTCTAAATTTCTATTTTCATTTAAAAAATGCCTCTTTCATAGATTTTAGAAAACTGTGTCATTGCTTTATACGGCGACCTAATAACTGAATATCTGTTGGATATTCTAAAAGACAGAAAGTAATTATTGTCTTTTAAAATACGATATGAAGAGCCTATTGTAAATGAAATTTAAAAAGGAGGTATAGGAGAGAAAACCAGTTATATTCTGAGTTTAATTGAGAATTTAACTCAAATATTAGATAAACATGTTATTTCTACATGCGTTATATCAGAATGTGAACATCATGGGTCCACCAAGAGGCTCACAAATACCTCAGATATACTAAATATCTCAGACCCATGTCTTTTCAAACCTGTATCATGGTCAAAATGCTTCTATGAGGAGGAAATTCTGAAAGCCACCCCTTAAGTTAACATCAGGAAAGAATATCTTAACTCCTTCCTGAAGGGATAAAATTTCTTTGGAATATGTAATAAATAACTCTTACCATCTTCTGTATGGATGAAGAATAAATTCATGACTGGTAGTAGAAAGTAGATTAATGATTTCCTAGGGTCTGGAGTCAGATGTGTAAAGTAGCTGGAGAATGAAGAAAAAAATTAGAGTTTTCAGAGATTACTTAAATATTCCATCATGGTTACAAACATGGGTGAATTTCTCATAACAACTAAATACATAAAAAAGTCTCGTTGATTGTCAGTTATTGCCTAATAAACTAATGAAAATATGTCTGCAAGTCAAGTTCATTGAGAGAAATTGGGGCAGAATGATAATGAATTATAATCATTGCCCTTCTGGAACTTTTGTTGTTGCTGTTGTTGTTTTGTGTTTCCTTTTTTTGTTTGTTTGTTTTATTTTTTTTTTTTGGAACTTTTAACAATGGAAACATAAAACATCTTTGTCTTGATGATTTAGTGAGAAGAAAGTTTAAAAATAAATAAATTCATGCGTATGGAGATTGTTACATTTTGTTCATATATAGCTGACTTCAGAAATGCCATGTTAAGTATTTGATTTAATAAATTGTAATTAAATCGAGATAATGTTCTCCTTCCTAGAAACATTGTAAGTGGTAAGATATTTGTCACCTGTTAGTTTATAGTACCAAAGCAGAGCCACACAAAAAAATCAAGAAGAGCTTCTGAACTGAGATTACATTTACAAAAGAGGGTAAATTGATTCTTTCTTGGAGACTTGTTGACATTTAAAATACCCCTATTCCTGGAGGGTTAGGAATGACATGATTCATATGAGTTAGAATACAACAAGTTTCTTCAGTATTTGTTTTAAGATTCACTACTCATTATCAGCACTTCCTATGAACTGATTCCTCCTGGAGAGTAAAATGTTCTTCTGTGAGTCCATCTCACACTGCTCAAAAGAAGAAAATGCTACTTTGTTTAAAATCAACCAAAATACCACCTTCCTCCTTAAACCCTTCATAACTTTCCCCTCTGTTCTACTTGGGAACTTTCATTCACGAACACTACTTACCTTTGCTCAAACAAAGAAAATTTGAGTAACTCTATCATTTTTGTCTTTACATTTTAGTAATTGTGATTGCCATTAAAGTTTTTAGTTTTCACTGATGGTGTCTGAAGATGTTAATCATTTCTTCCATGAAACTGAGAAAATTCTAAATAATGTTGACATTACGTGAGCTGATGATGTGTCTCCCTGGCTCTCTTGACCATGAGCTCTTCCATATGATTATATTTGTTATCCCACATGGCTTAGTCAATTCTGTGGCTCATGATCTGAGAATGGGTAGTTCATAAGTGGTAGATATTTAACATACTCAAGGGAAGTCTGGGGACATCATGGTTGTGTCTCCTGACCTGTGGAGGTCCTTTATGTGGCATCATCATATAGTGACATAGAGATAAACTGGATTTTTGAATCAGACTCACTTTCAAGATAACCATTGAACTCATCATCCATAACTACTTTTAAGCATTTAATCATGGGGGGGGTGTTATTCCTCTTAATTCCTCATAATAAGGCCTACACTACATCTCTCTTGTGCTGGTTGTGGGTTTTGTTGTTGTTGTTTGTTTGTTTGATTTTTTTTTGTTTTTTGTTTTTGTTTTTGTTCTTTTTTTTTTTTTTCAATCCAACAATCAGGCATCATCTCGGAAGAGTGGGCCTCAGTGGAGGAAATGCCTCCATCAGATTGGCCTGTGGGGCATGTTTGTGGGGGCATTTTATTGATGGATGATGGATGTGGAAGGTCCCAGCCCATTGTGGGCAGGGCCATCACTGGCAGGTAATCCTGGGTTGTATAGAGAAGCAAGTTGAGCAAGATGTGGAAGCAAGACACTAAGCAGTACTTTTTTCCTAGTCTCTGCTTTCGTTCTTGCCAACAAGTTCCTGCCTTGAATTCATGCTCTGATTTCCCTCAAAGATGGACTAACTGTGGTCAGGAAAAGTTAGCCAAATAAAATCATTTTCTTCCAAAATTGCTTTTGAACATGATCTTTATCATAACAATAGAAACAAATCTAGAATAGGATATAGAGAACATTCAAATCATTGTACTAAAATTCACAATATTTAGGTCATCAGTGTAATGTACACCTGCACTTACATCTCTGTGACTTGAAATACTGAGCAACATAAAGTGAAAAAGAATGGAAACAGTTCTGTGGTAAAACCCTATTTTACATTTCATAGTACTCCTCTGATTTCATTAATTGGATTATTTCTTCTGCTGTTTGTCACATGGCTCTGTGCTGAATATTGTGAAGATATCAATTTAGAGATGAAATTGCAATCCACCCTGGGTCACTCTCTGACAGCAATTCAGAAATGGGCTCATTCCTTGCACTGGTAAATTGGCAGCTATCTTTGCCAATTCCCTTAGAAAATTCTAATGAGGAGTGTCTCTATGCTGGCTGTTTAAAGCCAAGTCATTCTTCTGAACTTAGGAAGCCGTTTTTTCCATTTCTCTAAGGTGTTCAGTAATGTGTTCTGTGATGATGGTTTTATAGCCTAATTGTTGCTTTCCACTTGTATTAGTGGCATATATCTGAATGAACATATTTCTCAGTTTCAGTGACAGTTACTCTTATGATGCTTGTGGTGTAGAATGTCTGCTCTGAATAGTTTTCTCAATGCAACTTACTTTCCAGCACTTAAATTACCAATAATAAAAATTTTATTTACAATTTTGTGTGTCATTGTGAGAAGTGTTTGGTCCTCTCAATTATAGTTAAATTAGTAGTAGCCCCAGAAGTGAGAGGATGTGTACAAACTGAGTAGCTTTACCTTTATTGATATGATGAAATTATTCCTCTCAATCCACTTTTCTTCTATCAAGTAATTTCTGAAAGTTCTGAAAGAATGAATCACCTTTGAAATCATCTTTACACATAACACGTGTCTTACGGGGGTGGAGTCAGGAGGCTCAAGAGTTCAAAATCACGCTCAACACGAGCTACATAAGACTTGACAAGGCATCCCACCATACGGAATGGGCTTCAAAAAAGCTTATGCAGCAAGGATAGATCCCTGTCCCACTGACAGGGGTCTCACAAACATATCAGATTACAAAACTGTCACCTACATAAAGAGGTCCTATTTTGGTGCCATGCAGGCTCCTCGCTGTCAGTCTAGGGATCTAGTGTCTGTGAGCTCCCACAAATTCCAGTCATCTGTCTCTAGTCTTGATGTGTGTGTGTGTGTGTGGGGGGGATTGGTCCTGCCTCAAATGAACATGCCAGACCTTGTTGACTCCCCATGGGAGGCTTTATCCTTTCTAAGGAGTGGATGGGGGTGGGTTGGGGGAGGTAGAGAGGGGAAATGGGAAGAGGGGAGGGAGGGGAAATTGTGATTGGTATGTAAAATAAATTTTTAAAACTTAATTTAAAAAAGACCTTGACAAAAATAAATATATAAATAAGTAAATAATTCATTAATTGAATCAAAATGGTCACTGAGATTTTCTCCTAACTTCATTTCCAAGCACCTAGCTAATTTCTTTCTTTCAGGTACAGGCAGACTTTCTAAAATGAATTTTATCATCTACTTGATAGGAATATAAACTAGAGTTTTTCAAAGTAAATTTTAGAGGATGATGAGCAGTGAATATTTGAGTATTTTCCTTTGTAAAGAGGTGAATATTTATGTCTCACTATTAAGTTCCTTTCAGCTGCTGATTTTCTTACCTTTGAAATAATTCTAAATATTATAGAATTTACTTTGCAGAAATTCAAATTTCATTAGCAAACACCATAATGTTGATTAGCTGAAGTAATGAGAAAAATGATATTTAATGTTTCAAAATTAAAATTTTCTCTGGTTATTTAAATAATTATAGAATGATAATCATCTTGCTTTAATTAAATTTTATTATACCATTATATGGATTTAATATTTTGCTTGCAACATGTTTGCTAGTGGTCCTATGAGTAGTACGACTGTATTCATAATAATAATGATATTGATAAGAAATAGAAAAAGAGTTCCTAAGTGCGTGATATGTAGCTAGTTTAGTTGGGGTTCATTTTCAATCATATTTTTCATTATGCTCATTATGAAGAAAAAATAATCACAGTTAATATACATTTTCTCCTAACTTATGGAAACACTAATTTATCTGAGTCATTTCTTCAAACATAATCCCTGTCAGATGCTAAAGGTTGTTTGAGTTACAGAGGGTTTTGAGCCACCATATGGGTGCTGGAAACTTGGCCAGTGTCCTTTGCAAGAGGTTGCAAAGGTTAAAAGTTGAGCTTACTCTCCAGGCCTTACTTAATTTCTAAAACACCAAGCAATCTCTCTAGCCTCTTTTTCTTTAGCAGTTTCTTAAACTTTGTATTTCTTTTGTACTTACCATTTAGCTTAAATTTATCATTTAGAGCTTCATTTTTTGCTTGTTTGTTTGTTTGTTTTTGTTTTTCCAGACAGGGTTTCTCCATGTAGCCCTGGCAGTCCTGGAACTAACTCTGTATGCCAAGATGGCCTTGAACTCATAGAGATCCGACTTTCTCTGCCTCCTGAGTGCTGCGATTCACCACCACTGACCAGCCATTTATATATTCTTGATTGATGACAAATAAACAGAAAAGAATTCAAAACATTCAAGTTTCTGCAATTTCAATTTTAAAATTTAACCTTTAATATTTTGACTCATTCATTCATTTAATAACTATTTGATTTTTTAGATGATGTAACTACATGTTTCATTATTTTGTGCCTGTGTGTGTATGTGTGTGTATATCTGCATACACATGCACATGTACGTGGTGTATGCGCCATAGGATGATGTCAGTTATTATCTTTAGTCACTCTACATATTATGTTTTAAGACAGGTTCTCTCACAGAACCTAGGAATCACTCATTTGTCTGAAATGGCTGGCTAGAGAGCTATAGAGGTCTTCCTGTCTCCACCTTGAAAGAACTAGGATTATAGGCACAGGCTGTAGCATGTCTTTTTTTTTTTTTTTTTTTTTTTTCTTGTTGCTAGAGATCCACATTCACACTTAGGACTATGCAGCAAGAATGTTACCAACTGATCCATTTTCCCATTTTCATTCTGTAACTTTAAATTGAACTTTGTGTCAAGTATTTGTTTTTAACATCTTGATGAGAATGTTCTCTGAAATATATGATGTACAGTATTATCATTAAGTTATAAATGAAATATTAAATTTAAGATTATTTACAATCAATTTCTAAAATTGTAAAACATTTCTAAGTTAAATTTGCTAAAATGAATATCAAGTTTCAGTATAGCAGACACACTGACAAATTAGAGGTTTTCATGGAAATATTGTAAATACAAGATATAAGAGGCTATGTTTTATGAACATTTGATGATTCTTACATCAATATTTGCTAAAAGTCACACTACAAATCTAAAGTATTGACATGCTCTAACTATGGTTAAAATGCTAACCCCTCAACTTTTCTCCTGTTTTTGAAATATGCTTCATCAGAAAGGGACTTAGTACTAATGCTGTAGATCTAAGTTGTATTTTCCTTTCTTCTTTTGGGCATAAAAGCAGTGATAATTGAGTTTAAGCTGTTCCTCACCTCCTTTTATGTGTGCAACTTCTCAAGTGCCCCATTACTGGGTAACCACTTAATGCTGGAGGATGGGAATTCCTGACACTGTGTAACACCTCATTAGCATGCACAGCTGGAACCTGAAATAGAAGGCACCATAGGGACTAATTACCTGAAAAGATTTAAATAGCAAATACCTACTGGAATCTTTTTCTTCCCCCAGAAAGCAAAGCTCTGCTAACCCATGTACAAAGGTTCTTATATGTCTAAGACTATTATTTATTTGAAATTTAAAATTTAAATCCCCACTGTAACACTGCTGCTTGACAAACTCCATCCAGGCCACTTGTCTCACTCACTTGTCTTATCCTGTGGTATTATGAGCTTAACCTGGCTGGAGTGTTTGATGTGGTAGATCTCTGGGATGTGTGTCAGTAGAGACCTCAGAAGAATACATGCATAATTTCACCATCGCTGTTGTGAGGCCCAGGGAGGCTATTTGAATGTATTTAATCGGGAGATAATTAAACATTTGTCAGCCATGTTTGATCAGGGTCCCTGGACTCTAGAGGAGCTATGAATCTCACAAATTTATAGGTAAACGTTTTAAAATCAGTTCAAATAGCAATGTATGTGCATATTTTTCAAAAGGAGATAATCCACTTGGATTAACACATCCAATTCATGGTATAAAGAAGTCCTATGTTATGTGTAAATCCTTCTCTCCTTGGTGTTTCCTATTTTCAATCATAGAAAATTAGCTAAATTGTCAAAACCATTTTAATGTGACAGACAGCCCCAAGGGAAAGGGGATTGCTTACTGGAGAAGGAGGCAGATAGATTATCAGTCACATAAGGCAGCACTCACAAATGCAGGGAAATATGCCACTGGGGGAAAGTTTAGCTACTTTTGATAAAATAAAAAAAATATCATGCTCACCCTTTTAAGTTTGACATTTTAATCTGAGAGCATATTTTCATAGTTAAAATGTTAACCCTTGAGTTCTTAAGATTGGGTCCATCAACTTGGTATTTTTCAAACTTTTCTCTTCCGAAGTTCCCCCAGCACTAAAACATGCTCCAATAAGTCATTGATTCCCTCTAGGTACTACATAGACAAACAGTCACCTAAAGCATAGAAGTTACATTGTGAAGAAAAAGAAAGTTTGCAAACCACTGAAATTGACTGACATTAATGTAAACAGGAGATAGAAATTAACTAAGCAGCTTTAAGGTAAGAAGCCCCTGAAAAGTGAACAGTATCTACCACAGCTAAAAGCCAGAAATGTTCTTGGGACTTTTGACATCCTCAGTTTGCTGGAAGTCAACAGATACCAGAAATTTTTAAGCCAAAATGTGGATCTGCCATATGATCCAGCTACACCAATCCTTAACTTATATCTAAAGGGCTCAATACCCTACCACAGAAATACTTGCTCAGCCATGTATTTTGTGGATCTATTCGCAACAGCTAGGAAATAGAAACAATCTAAATATTCTTCATCTGATAAATGGATAAGGAAAATGTGACACATACACAATAGAATCTTGTGCAACTGTAATGAAAAAAAATAATGAAAAAGGCTGGAAGTGGATGGAACTAGAAAATATCATGATGAATGAAGTAATGAGACTCAGATTCCTCATTTGTGGACCATTGCTATGAATCTTTAGATGTGGGTGCATAACCTGGAGTATCCTTAGAAATCAGAGAAGTAAAAATGCACCATGGCAGTGGGATGGGCTGTACTCACAAAAACTCAAAAATATTGTCATTTATGCAACACCTGCATAAAGACAACAGCTTGTGAGGTCACAATACGAATGGGTAAAATCCCAGAAAGCCTTAGTCCTACTTGAAGAACTAGAGGTGATAAATGGTGGCTGGGAGGGGAGTCAATCCGTCTTCTACTGGGATGAACCAGTGATAGGTTAACCAACACCAACTGGTCAACCCTAAAAAGTATACATACATGTGGTGATATTTTATTTGTGCTGAAATGTGGTGATACTTTATTTGTATGTTAATAAATAAAGTTTGTCTGGAGATCAGAGGTCATAGCCAGCCGTAAATAGAAGTCAGGTGGTGGTGGCACATGCCCTTAATCTGATCATATGGCAAGCAGAGGCTCTGTGTGTTCAAGGACCCAGCCAAGTTTGGTAATACATGTCTTTAATCTCAATACCAACCATAGAGACCTGGAGGTCTGTATAGACAGGCAGTGATGAGGAAGTGAGGAGGCTGGGTTAAGACCCAATGAGAAGGTAGAACTGCAAGGCAATAAAGGCACAGGTTAGACAGGAAGAGGCTCTCTTGGGAAGCTACAGCAACGTGGTGAGCTAAGGTTAGTTGGTGGCTATCACTCTGATTTCTATTGCTTTCACCCCTGTATTTGGCTCTGTTTCTTATTTAATATGACTGTTTAGAAATTTGTCTACACATACAAGCAACATTAAATGAGCTCATCACATGTACCTATGCATGCTTGTGTGTTTTCAATAATTAAAGAAGATTTCATGAGCTTTGGAGAGATCTGAAGAATATGATGGACTTGTCAGGAGGAGGGAGTAAAAGTATAGTAATCATATACAAAATCCTCAGAAGAAAAACAAACTTAAACTTAGAAATCAAGAGGTTATAGAAGGTCATTCAGACAACTTGAATGCTCTGCTCATTTATGTCCATATCATTTTAGAAAGTAATTAGCAACAAATTGAAGAACATATCATTTATTCAAGTTCATTATATGTTGTATGATATTTTACTTGTGTTCTGACAAATAAAGCTTGCCTGGAGATCAGAGGGCAGAGCTAGCCACTAGTTAACCATAGAGGCCAGGAAATAGTGGCACATACCTTTAATCCCAGCACATGAGAGGAAGAAACAGGAATATAAGGAGTTCAAGGCCACTCTGGGCTATACAAGATTGAAACAATCTAAAAGAGAAACAGAGCTGGATGGTGGTGGCTCACACTTTTGATCTCACCTCTTGGGAGGCTCAAGACTTTGATCTCAGTACATAGGAGGTTCATGCCTTTAATCCAATACTAAAGAGGTGGAGACAGGAATATAAGGCAGGTGGAGACAATCTTGCCCATTCAGCCGAGGAATCGTAGAGACAGGATCGCACCCCCTGGCCCAATTTGGTATGAGATTTCCTTGAGGTAAGAAGTCTCTGGTGGCTGGCTGTTCTGCTTCTCTGATCTTTCAGCTTTCATCGCTAATATCTGACTCTGTGTTTTTATTATTAAGACTAATTAGACTTGTGCTTTAATCATAAATTATATTTTCCTGTTTTCTATGATTTGAAGTGAAACCTGGGTCATAGCAGGCAGAAGAGAATATATAGAACCACGAGAATTTTGTTGTTTATATAAGCATGGAAACCAAATGACTCAAAGGTGAGAACGTATTTTACTCCTAGTTTCATAAATTTCAGTTCTGGATTCTTGACTCACCATGAAGCCACGTATCACGGCAGTGAATCTTGTGGAGGAGGCACTCACCTGTGTCCAGGAAGAAGAAAACATCAGAATATGGTTGAGGTCAAGTATCATCTTCAAATGGGACACCTCCATTGAGATTTTTATCTAGTTCATGCTTGAAGCCTTAACTAATTATTCTTTATCAATAAAAATAAGGAGTCAGATATCAGGGCAAGAGTCTGAAAGATCAAAGAAGCAGGAGAGCAGCCACCAGTTTCCTCCTACCTCCTTCATTTCTTCCTCCAAAAAGGCAGAGATCCTCTCTCAGCCCTGCCTTACTGCTTCCTGTCTCTTATCTTCCTACAGTCCTCCAAACCTCTATGGTTAATTTTGGTCAGTTAGTCCTCTCACTCTCACTCAAGCAAGCTTTATATTTGTCAGAACATAATCAAAATATCACACAAGTGCTTACTTCCTAAAGTTTCCCAAATTATCACCAAAAGCTAGAGACCAAGTGTTCAAAACCTGAACTTATGAAGAACATTTCATGGCCAAACAGAGCATTCTCTCTGATCTAAGATTCATGGCTATCACCTCATAAAACAAGATCATTCTGTCTATTCCAGAATCCCAAATTCTGAGCAATTAAAATCTGTTAAAAAATGGAAGTTTAGAATCTATTGAGAATCAAGACAAACTCCTTGCTGTAAACCATTTTGCATAATCAGTATGTTAGACTGGTCCCACAGCTGCTTAAGCTACTCAATGCAGCAGACATCATCAACCAGCCAAATGAGATATTGCAAAAGTCCTGACAATCACTTTACACCACTTTCACTCTTGTCTTCTCTGTCGCTCTGTCTAATATATATATTTTTTATACCCAATTTTCAAAGGCCATGCTTTTCTTATCCGCCACACCCGCCAATTAAATCTTTTTTGCATGAGATCTGTTGCATTGATATTGACTTCTGCATGCATTCCTTGCCTTGATCCGCCACGTCTTCTTCAACTCAAATTGAGTACTCTAGTGCTCTTCCTTCTAAATTATCCAACTAATGTATTTGTGCATGCAACAAGTAGAGACCAAGTGTTCAAAACCTGAACTTATGAAGAACATTTCATGGCCAAACAGAGCAGTTCCTCTCTGGAATCTAAAGATTCATGGCTATCACCTCATAAAACAAGATCCATTCTGTCTATCTCCAGGAATCCCAAAATTCTGAGCAATTAAAATCTTGTTAAAAAATGGAAGTTTAGAATCTATTGAGAATCAAGACAAACTCCTTGCTGTAAACCCAATATTTGCATACATCCAGTATGTTAGGAACTGGGGTCTCCCACAGCCTGCCTTAAGCTACTCAATGCCAGCAGCCACATCATCACCACCAGCCAAATGAGATATGCAAACAGTCCCTGACATCACAACCCTTCTCTGTCTCTCTGTCTCTGTCTATATATATTTTACCCAATCAAAGGCCATCTTTCTTATCCCCCACCCCCAATAAATCTTTTTCATGAGATCTGTTGCATGATATGACTTCTGCAGCATTCCTTGCCTTGATCCGCCCACCAAGGTACTTACTCTTCCTTCTAAAATACCCTAATGTTGGTGCAGAGACTTGGTAGGATCTCCTAGTGCTTGTACACTGCCCTCTTGAGGATCTAGACCACACTGGGACCCTGTCCTTCATCTCCAGTTCACCTGCAACAGACTCACCTTAAGACTCACTGATCAGATCACTGCAATCACCCCATCCAACAATGGTGATTGGTACACTGTCCCTTTGGTTGGCATAAATAATTTTCTGGATCCCAGGGAATGACTGTTGAATATCCATCACCCCTCTGGTATTCTGGGAGGCTCTGGTATTCTGG
This sequence comes from Peromyscus leucopus, assembly GCF_004664715.2. Classification (NCBI taxonomy): domain Eukaryota; kingdom Metazoa; phylum Chordata; class Mammalia; order Rodentia; family Cricetidae; genus Peromyscus; species Peromyscus leucopus. The sequence continues at coordinate 59,010,515 of NC_051066.1, forward strand.
GAGGCAGTGGTTCCCTCCCTCCATTGGTGAAATTATTAAGGCCACTCCACGTAGTTAAAAGGATATTTATTTAATGGCGTAACTCACAAATTAAGGGATAGGTAGGTCGCAGGGTCTGGGGAAGGTGTATCACAATACAGCGGTGTTCTCTGGAGCTCTGCTTGGTCCACCTCCACTGTTCCGGGTCCCAGCACACAGAGAGCGCTCGCCCATCCAGCTCTCGGGTCTCCAGGTGCCTCCCCTCACCCCACCTCATAGGTGTGACAGTTGCCAGAGTCTCAATGGGGGTTGGAACTTCCAGATCCAAGCTGGAATGGCTACCCCCTACATCTCCCCCTTTTTGTCTAAATAAGAAGGTTCTAAACTAATACAAGACTATATACAAAGGAATGGTTATCAAATATTGTCCAGGAAAAAGTTCTTGCCAGTTCCTTTTCTGACCCTGTTTCCTCAGACTGGAAGCCTCTGAGTCCTCATATCCGAATGGATCTCAGCTGAACTGTGCTGCTCCAAAGCCTGAAAGCTTAACCAGCCAAATGCTTCTAGTTTCTGGTCCTCACGCCTTATATACCTTTCTGCTTTCTACCACCACTCCCTGGGATTAAAGGCTTGATTTCTGGGATTAAAGGCATGTGTCATCATGCCTGGCCATTTCCAATGTGGCCTTGAACTCACAGAGATCCAGAGGGATTTCTGTCTCTGGAATGCTAGGATTAAAGGTGTGAGTGGCACCATTTTCTAGCCTTTGTATTTAGTGGCTATTCTGTCTCTGACCCCAGATAAGTTTATTAGGGTACACAATATTTTGGGGAACACAATACTACCACATCTTTCCTTTGGGTAGGGCTTTTGCCTTCTGGCCTCTACAAATGCCCTGATACCAGATGCAGAGTTTCTCCTCAGGTTTAGCCAGGTTAGGCCCTTGACCCTCATCAAATGAGATTAGGACCCACTGAATAGCTTCCTTTTTCCTCACCCATAGGAATGGCATAGCCTCTCCATATGGTACCCAACCAATTTTTCACTTTAATATTGTAAGTGATGAGGGTAGTGGGAGAGAAATAGGGAGGGGAGGATTCCCTATTTCTACTTTCCCTGTTTCTACTTTCTCTGCTCCAAGCCCTGTTTATTTTTGTCTGCTCTCTCTCTCTCTCTCTCTCTCTCTCTCTCTCTCTCTCTCTCTCTCTCTCTCTCTCTCTCACACACACACACACACACACACACACACACACACACACACACACTGTGTAAATTACCTATTTTTAAGTCATGGTTGATAGATGTATAGATTTATTGCAAAGTGCTGCTAACCAGATCTAGACCTAGCAAGACCTTGGAAAAAAGCAAAGGAGCAGGTCAGCTGCAGCATACACACTCCAAGCACACACCTGTTCTCCCCTGCAGTGCCTGCTCAGAACCAAGCTGCTTATCTGGCTCTGCTAGGGTATAGAAGGATCATTTGTTTATGAATTTGATTCCAAATGCTAGAATTCAGATCTTCGGCTACTGCTTCCCTCTGACCTGCTGTGCTCTCCACATGGGCATCTATGTGCTTCTTGTTCCTGGTTGTTCTTCCTTCTCCCTTGATAGTTATTCTCTTTGTCCTATGCCATAAGTGCCTCTCTGGCTCTTGGAGCCAGCTTCTATGCCCTTGGAGATGCCACCATGTGGACAACTTTCTCTCTTATCACTCTGGCTTTCTACACCCATGTGACTCTCTCTACTAAAGACACGGGCTCCCTTTCCCCTGCACTTCCCTGGCTATCTCTCTAGCTCCAGCCTACAGTCCCACAACTTCAGCCTTCAGCTCCCTCTTGGAGCTTACAGATATACATCCCCATGGTGTTCTGTTTTGCAACCCTTTCTCTTTTTCTCTGAGGACTCAGATTTTGTTACAACAGCCTGGCCTCAGTGCAGATTAATGGCTAAAAATTGGTGAACTGGGTTTCCAAATTCTCACAAACAGTAACTGTAGTGATATACTTGTAATCTAAGAAATAAAGCTTGCCTGAAGATCAGAGAACAGAGCCAGACACAGAGTTAGCCACAGAAGTCAGGCAGTGGTGGCACACACCTTTAATCCTAGCACTTGGGAGGCAGAGGCAGAGATCTGTCTGGATTTCTATGAGTTCAAGAATACACTGGGCTGCATGAGATCGATCTAGTCTAAGACAAACAGCCAGGCAGTGGTGGCACACACCTGTAATTCCAGCACTTGGAATCAGCACTAGGAAAGTTGAGACAGGAAGTGACATGGTTGGGCAGAGAAAGGAATATAAGATGGGAGGAGATGGGAAATCGCTCTCTTGCAGAGGCTCTGTCAGGCTGAGGAGTTGGTGAGGTAAAAGGTAATAGCTGTGGCTTGCTCTGCTTCTCTGATCTTTCAGCTTTCACCCTGATATCTGGCTCCAGAATTGAGGATTCATGCAAGAAGAAACAACTCATACTGCATGGACAAATGATCCCCAAATATCTTACATCTAAACTGGCTCCACTCTACACTTTCTCCTTTTAAAATTCATTTATTTTTATGATTGATTTCTCAGTGCTCTGCTCTAAAAAAAAATAAAATCTCTTAAGATTATGCTGTAAAATCTCATCTCAGGATTAGTAAATTGTTCATTTTTGTATGGTTTAAAAATTTATTAAATATGTAATAAAAGTTGCCTTTAAACTTATAATTAAAGGCTTATAATTCAAAATCTATTCACAGGCAAACTTAATTTGCTTCAGTATATTATATATGATTCAACTCTTGTTTAGGATAAGTTGTGTGTGTGGGTATGTGTGTGTGTGTGTGTGTGTGTGTGAGAGAGAGAGAGAGAGAGAGAGAGAGAGAGAGAGAGAGAGAGAGAGAGAGAGAGACTTGGACTCAACTCTATATGTATGTGTATGCTACTTGGATTCAACTCTGTGTGTACATGTGTATGTAACTCAGATTCAACTCTGAAAAAAAATAAATCTAAATAAAATTAAATATCAACAATGTGGCTCTCCTCCATCTTGGCAAATGACCTCATGCAGATGTAAGCAGTCACATGGCTGGCACCAGTCTTTACTAAGATTGAAGAGTACATGCCATGTGACTTAACCACCATCTTCAGATGACCATGGGGCACAGAATGATAACTGCAAAACTTTTTCATCCTAATGAGCTCCCTGCTTAGCATTGTATCACTTTTTAGACTAAGAAAGCAACAAGTCTCCAAAATATTTTGCATTGGTATGGATTTTTGTATGATGATAAAAACTTAAGGTTGTGTTTGCTACAAAATGTTACCTATATGATTCAATTCTGGTTTAGAATATACTGTATATGATGATAAAATTCTGAGGCTATGAAGGTCTACTCAGATTAACAAAGCTGATTGAATACATATGTCTAACCAACTTATGCTTTTGCTACCTGTTTAACACCAAGTGGCTACAAAATTTAGATAAGTAACAACATATGCTGAATGTGTTTGATAAATAAAGTATTTTTGATAATCAAGATTTATAAACTCTTAAAGTCTATTCATATTCACAGTAAAATTTTCTACATCCTTTGTCTTTGTTCACTTTAAACTTTAGGCATTTGGATAAAATAAGCCATACCAAAACAAAACAAAAAACTGAAATATTCTATAATGGTGCACGCACTATAAAGGACCAATAAAGTTGCCAGGCCAGTCTCTCTATGGATTGTATCTTTGATTAAAAGTTTTATTTTAATACTAAAAGAACTTGAATTAAAAAATTGTTTATTTTTTAAGGCTAAACCTGACAGTGATGGAATGTAAACTCCTAGTCTTACAAAAACTACTAACCCTTTATAAACTGTTAAGGATAAATGAGATATGCAAGTTAATGGTCAGTCACCTCATAAATGATCAACTTCTTTAATGTGGCCAGAATTATACTTGTAGGCATGCTAAGTACTAATGTAATTCAGAAGTAAGATTATTTAACTTCCTGTATATATATATATATCTTCAAAGTTAAGCCTAAAACAAGTAACTATAAACAAGCAAAGTTTGTTTAGTTTAGATACAATTAATGGATAGATGGTCCTCAGATTCTTCAAAGAAATGCTGAATATGGAATTTAAAATGTTTATTTAAAAAGGGGACGGGGACTTTCCCTGATAGAAAGAAGTGCCAGGTCCTGGCAGCATGCCTGTGATCTCCTCCAAAGATGATGATGGAGCACCGGAGAACTCCATCTGTGGCTTGCTTCAAATGTGACAAAGCTGGCCACTGAGTGAAAAATTTCCCTTCACCTAGATTGGCCAGGATCCTGTCCAAACTGTGGACAAACAGGACACTGGGGAGTTGATTTCCCTGCTTTGCCTAGACAAGGTAGGCCAGTCCCCACAAGTTCCTACTCCACAAGAAAATCTGTGGAACCTTCTGGACCTGGCAGTCAAAGACTGATGCTGCCCTAGGACCTCTGTTCCCAAGTGCCACAGTAGAACCTGGAGTGATTGTCCAGGTAGCTAGTAAGTCTCTATGATTTTTAATAGGTTTGGAAGCTGCTTGGTCTATAATTCCTGCTTACTCTGGTATAATTTATCCTTCTCAGATCTCTGATGATGTTGACAACTAGGTTAGTGATAACTTTACCAGTTTAACAGCAGCAGCCTTCAAGATGTCTTCTCTTTTCTCTTCATATGTGAAAATCAGGCCTTAGGCCTTACTTTTGTAGACCTACTACTAGGTCTAGTGTAGTGATAAATTATGTTTTCCAATATATTGTGCATCCTAATAAACTTATCTGGGGTCAGAGAACAGAACAGCCACTAGATAGACATAAAGGCCAGAAAACGGTGGCACACATGCTTTAATCCTATCATTTGGGAGGCAGAGATCCATCCAGATCTCTGTGAGTTCAAAGCCACACTGGAAACAGCCAGGCATGGTGACTCATACCTTTAATCCCAGGAAATGATGGCAGAAAGGAGAAACTTATATAAAGCATGAAAACCAGGAACTAGAGCTGGTTAAGCTTTTAGGCTTTTGAGCAGCAGTTCAGCTGAGATCCATTTGGATGAGGACTCAGAGACTTGCAGTCTGGGGAAATAGGATCAGCTGAGAAATTGGCAAGGTGAGGTGGCTGTGACTTGTTCTGCTTCTCTGATCTTCCAGCATTCACCCCAGTACCTGGTTTCAGGTTTGTTTTTATTAATAAGATCTTTTAGGATTCATGCTACAGTCTAGCTTTACATAGACTGTTCTCTGTAATCAACTGCCTTTGTCTCACAGTAAATGATTAGTTAGAAAAAAAGTGTAAAGTTTATGTAAGATCTGAGGATATGAAAACTTAAGTTGTGAGGGTCTAAGAAAATGTTTTTTAAGATATGTAAATGCAAGTTATAAAGATCTATAAAATGTCTTAAAATGGGTAAATGTAATTTATAAAGGTATAAGGAAATGATTTAAGATAAATGTGAAAATGAAAAATGTTTCAGATTAAATATTGTTAAGTAGAGTTTTAATATTAATCAATAGAGTTCAAATAAGCTATTAATCTAGCTCCATTAGCATTGACTACTATTGTCATAGTCCAAACTCAAGATTTTAAATTTTCTTTTGTTTGTCTTCTAAGTATAGACTTGAAAGTGCTTCCCATTGTGCTAAAAACATCTCTCTAATCTATATACACCCAGTCTTCTGGATAGAGGATTTTCTTTCAGTCCCAAATCATTTTGAGTCCCCAAGCTTCTACTATAACTCATAGGCATGAGTCTACTACTTATTCTACAATGTGGATTTCAGTACAGATTAAAATCAATGGTAATGCTTACATGTCTAAAACTTATCTCTTTTTTGTAAACTAAAAAATTCTTGTGTGCTTCAGTGAATCAATGTGAATCTACCATTCATTGGCCAAATGGACTACAGATAAGCACTGACAATCAACTGCCTGTTTCTCCATTTGCCTATTCTGCTCATTCCCAAGGGTGGAGAACACCCTAACTCCCCTGATCTTGGGACTCCCCTCCTCAAACTACCAGGAACATGGGATGGGCCTAAAAGTTTCAAATGTACACCTAAGAAAAAAAATTCTCCCTAAACTCCTTAACTTTGCCTACTACTCATAACATAAATCTGTTCCAGCAACCTGCCAGGTCCAGGTGTTCCATCAAAATTTGCATCCTACACAGCTTCAAAGCAGCCTAGCCCCAGATGGTCCTGCAGAGCCTGGACAGCGAGTAAAACAGCTGCTATTCTAGGACATGGCTAGGATCCCATCTTTCTTGGGTCACCAAAGATGTCTAGGCCCCAGACAGAAGGAAGCAGTTTAGAGAGCACAGTATCCCCATTCCTGCTTACCAGCCTCCTCTTCCTATTTCCTCACCTTTTATAACAAACAAAATGGAGGAATTTAGGAACCAAGTGCTCCCCAGCTTCCCTTCAGCAACTCAGTGCCCGCAGCCACATCATCAGCACCAGCAATACACTTGAAAAAGTCTGGCCATTTCATTCTGCTCTCTTGATTTCTGTCTCTCTGCTTCTCTGTCTGTGTCTGTCTCTGTCTCTCTTGTCCCCACTCAAGAGGCAACCTACCCTACCCCAATAAATCTCTTGTGTGAGACTGTTGCAGTGTAGTTTCTGGAACATTCCTTGGCCCAGATGGATTCACCAAGATACTCTCCTTCTGCAGAAACCGTAAGACAAGATACAGTGGCATAAATGTAATACTATCATCCTAAATGGGATCAATAAGAAAAGAACAAAAAGTTTCATATTAAAACAAGTCAGGTAAACATTACTCCTATAGCTCCAAGACTGGCTTTAAGGTATGTTGGGTCATGATGAGAACTTCTTGCTAGGGTTATAAATTTCTTTTATTTTTTCATTCCTTTGGGCTTTACACTGTGAAATTAATTTGTGCTTTGGCTCTTTGATATTTTAGATCAATTTATTTTATTTGCTTTCATATTAGCTCTCCATTTCTTTTAACCTTTTACTGCTGCAATACAAGAGAAAGAATCAAGGCATCCAATCTCTTCCTGGAACTGGAATCTAAGAAGACTTCTTAGATATTATGGTTTCAACTTAACTCTCTTATGGCTTTAAGAAAATCTGCTGATCATTTTCCTGAAATATTTAGGGTAGAGATGATAGTCTTTTAGCCAGCTACAAATGAAGAAGTAAGATGATATAGTACTTGAAAATATTCACTCATTAATTAATTCAAATTTTCAATAAGCAGATCCTAAAATGTCAAATACTGAGACAAACAACTATAATAAATTTTAGCAGCCAGGTAATCTGTTGATAACTGGAGACACCCACCTGCATCAGGTTGCATGTATACCTGCTCCAAACAATTACTACTCCCTTGAAATTGCTGGATTTCAGCCTACTTACACATATTCTGGAACACATCCTGAAACCTCAGAAGATGTGACAATCTGTCCCAAACCAGTTTTTGGTGCATATACCTTATGGCAAACTGTACCTTCTATGTGGACCTCCACAAGAATCCATTGTTTATTATTTTATTCTTTTGTACATTTAGGCGTGTGTATCACTAAAATCAGATGCATTATGGAAGAGACAAGTGTGATAAGCAAAGGCTTGTGTAATCAAAACAGAGAACTACTTAAGGATACCACTAAACAAGCAAACTACTTCTCTTGAGCCTCATAAAAATAACCTTAAACAACTATCATACACTTTGAGTATGCTCACTCATATAACCCTCTGTTACTCCTGACATCTATTTCTTGCTGTTTAGTACAGCCACTTGCTTTTAATAAAGTATTCATGCTACTTTGTAATTTGTGTGTACCATTGATGCATTCTTTAATGAAATGCAAAGACCCCATAAACACCTGCCCCAGATGATAAAGCTGTAATAAAATTTAGCAGAGTTCAATTATGCAAACACTTAAATAACATATAGATTAATACAATGTAAGTAGTTTTTCACTAAAATTCTAACTGAGTTATTTGACTGTTACATAAATTAAATGTCACATATGTACTATAGTGTGTTCAATACTATATACTATGTACATACTAGTGTGTGAGAATGTGTGTATGTGTAGAGAGACAGAGCCAGAGATAAAGAGAGAGAGAGCATGAATTTGGGAGTGTAGGGAGGAGAATCTTGGAGGATTTGGGTAATATGATAGAATTATATTTGTGAAATTCTCAAAGAATTAACAAAAATATAAAATTTGAGATGTAAAAGCAAAGTAAATCATTGTGGAATATTCCTTTACACTGTGTGAAGATATTTCACTGTGATTGGTTTAATAAAAAGCTAAGTAGCCAATAGCTAGGAAGGATTTTTGAGACAGAGAGAATCTCTGGGAAAAAGAAGGGTGAAGTTACAAAGAGTCACCAGCCAGTCATGGAGGAAGCAGGAAAGCAACATGGGCAGTATAAAATAAAGGTAATAAAGCCACAGGCAGAAAGTAAATTAAAGAAATGAGTTAATTTAAGTTATAAGATCTAGTTAGAAACAAGCCTAAACTAACAGCCGAGCTTTCAAAATTAATAATGTAAGGCCCAAGGTAGCTTGTTCACATTACTGCCATGACAGGCTCATGGGGAACCAGTTAGAGAGTAGGCCTAAATTTCAGTTTTACTATAAGACAACACCTGGTTCAAGGAAAACCCACAAAATGACACCACCAGGATCCAATCAGCATCCTGGGGGAAATACCTAATATTTCAGTCATTGCAGACAGGGTCACTAAATGCCCTTAGCTTAGGATGCACCTATCTGCTTTCACCAAGATGTCCCTAGACAAATGTCAGCTAGTCAAGGGCCCTGAAACTTGGAAATCTCCTCACCCCAACCTCTGCTGTAATAAAAGCCCTACCCTAAGTGGACTTGGGAATCTCTGATTGTACTACTGCATCAGACTTATGGAGGGTCCAAGCTAGAGCTTGAGTAAAGACTCTGCTTTTGCATATGGATTCAGACTCCTTGGTAGCCTCTGAGGGATTCTGCAACTTGGGCATACCAAATAAGAAGTCTGTGTGTCATTTACTTGGGAAGCTGGCTGGCAGGACAGAGAAAGAATCACTACAAATGGCATCTAATATCTGAGCACATATTTTCATATAAGACCCAAGAAAGCTTTTAAAAAGTTTGTTTTTTTTTTTAAACACACAAAATCAAAGCAAAAAGTGGCTTCATAGTCCCATAGTCTCTCATTTAGGATGCGGTACAGTTATACATCTCTGGCTACTGCCTGCAGGCAGTCAACTTGAGCCACCAGCATGATATAAACTAAGCTAAGCTGCAGTTTACATTTTGCTCATGAAAACAGAAAAGTTTACAGATACATAGTAAAGCACATCCAAATTGGGGAGGGGGAACTCTACATAGGTTTTAGTGTGTTTAAAATATTTGCAGGCTTAAGAAAAATTCAAAGGGTATTGTAGCTGGAGTTTTCTCTCTGGGTCCCGCCAAAGCCTCGACAGCCCACTTATAAAATAAACACACAGATGCTTTTATTTTTTGCAAACTATATGGCCATGGCAGGCTTCTTGCTAACTGTTCTTATATCTTTAATTAACCAATTTTTATAAATCTATACCTTGCCACATGGCTTGTGGCTTACCTGCATCTTCACATGCTGCTTGTCATGGTGGCAGCTGGCAGTGTCTCCCTTCCCTTCCTGTTTCCTCAATTCTCCTTTCTGTTAGTCCCACCTATACTTCCTGTCTGGCTATTGGCAAATCAGTGTTTTATTATATAGAGCAATATCCACAGCAGGGTATAGACAGTCATAATAAGTAAATAAATAAATAGTTGAAAAATAATAGAGTAAATCTTTTTAAAAAAAGATAAGATACTTGGAGATGGAAAATAAATAGAGAGTCTGGATCTTGTATGTTATTGTGTTGCTTTGAATTTTTTTGATTGCTAATGAGCAAATGATAACTGCTGGGAGACATTGGATTATGGAAACTGTTAAATGAAACCAAACTATATATTTTTAAAATGTCTTGAATGTAGTTGGAAGTTTTCCTGTGTCTCTCAGCTGCTTGGTTCCAAATAAACACACAGAGGCTATTATTAATTACAAACTGTTTGGTCTATCGCACAGGCTTACTGCTAACTAGCTCTTTTATCTTAAATTAACCCATTTCTATTAATCTATGTATTGCCAAATGTGTCACGGCTTTACCTGTGTTCCATTACATTTTGCTCTCCCAGCAGCACCCAACGTCTCACTTGACTCTGTCTTTCTTCTCCCTGTATCTCTCTTAGATTTTCCACCTTGCTATATCCTACATTGCCATAGGCCAAAACAGCTTCTTTATTAACCAAGTGTAGCAACACATATTCACAGTGTACAAAAAGACCATCTCATAGCGCTTCCCCTTTTCTGGCTAATCAAAATGGAAGGCTTTAACTTTTACATAGTAAAATTACATATAACATAACAGTTATCAAGAATTACAGTTATAATATCTAGTCTGTTTGTATTTGGCAAAATTAAAGAAAATACTCTATCATCTTTCCCTATATTTGTGAGCCTAACGTTTTATATCTAATATATCTTTTGTCATGACTAAGGAATCTATAACTATTTAGTCCTTAACTCCATCAAAGACCCCAGAAAGATATAATATTATCTGAGTAAACAGGAAGTACATTGCAAGCAACTTCTATAATTCTAGAAATGACAGAGACATCTGGCTGCTTGGACAGTCACCCAAATTTCTTCTGTAACATTTTGGCATCTGTCTTCAGCCTACAGGACTAGAGTCTCTGGTATACTTTTCAGTGAAGCAGAAAATTTGAATGACTGTTTTACCTATTGGCAAAGTTCATCATTCACTTTTTTCTGTGTCCTGCAGAATATCTGATAGTTTCTTCTGTGAAGCAGGAACCTGAAGGATCATCCCACCATCTTTTGAGAAAGTTCAGTGGTCATTTTCTTATAGGTTCTACATGTCCAGTTTATAAAACATACTGTCAAGAAGTCCAGGCAAGAGCAGTTTCTTGATCAAATGGCTAGCCTTTTCCATATTGTAAGCAAAATCCATAATGAGTTTCTTCAATGCCCATCATCCTCTTTGAAGTAATTGGTGCTGCCAGAGCAGATGTGTCTCATTGTCCAGAAAAATCTAAGTTCTTAAAACATTTTAAATGCCACATTCTGTAGGTCTTTGAAGTGTTTGAAGATTACCTACTTAATTAAAATATATCTTTGTATACCTAAACAATTTAACTAACATGACTATAAGTTTGATTACCATCGAAGACTAATTATTAATCTGTATTGCTTAAATATACCTTACAATTTTAAATGAGTTGCATAAACATAATACCTTATACAAGAGTCAAAATATACATACAGATAACAAAAATGACCTTAAATTTGTATCAATTGTAGACAAATTTAATTTCTAAATAGTCTTATTAAATAAAAAATAAACCAGAGGGGTAAAAGCCATAGAGAGATCAGGAAAATAGGGAAAGCCACGAGTCAATCTTACCTCCAGGTTCCAAATGCAAGTTACTTCCTGTCTACCCACATCTATATGCCTTGCTGTTCTGCCAGCTGATTTGCTCTCTTTATTCAGCTACTTCACTTCCTCTTCCTACTCAGCTCTATCACTTCCTGTCTGTCTATGCAGACCTCCAGACCTCCATGGTTAACTAGTTTTGCAATTTAAGGCATGTGCCACCACACCTGGTTCTGTTTCCAGTGTCTCCTTGAACACACAGAGATCCTGCCTGCCAAGTGATAGGATTAAGGGCATGTGCTACTATTGTCTAACTTCTTTGTTTACTTATAATAGCTGACCTTTTTCCTCTGATCTCCAAGCAAGCTTTATTTATTAAAGCACAAATAAAATATCACCACAATCAGTAAACCAAATGCATATCAGTGTAAAGTATATTGAGATTAACAATTGTCTTTTGGATCAAAGAAGATTCAATAACCTATCCTTTTTATCATTTCTATATTATATCTTTCTTTTTTATTTGGAAACAGATTGCACTTATAATCAACCCCCTTTAAATAAAAATAAATATTCATAAACAATATTCTGGGAATTTGGGCATAGTTTTTATACTACTTCCTGCTGATTAGAGGCACTGGCAATCTTATGAGGATCCTGAGAAAATTTCGGATTATAGTCAAGCCCTGACTGGAGTAGTCTGTGAGGCTGTATTGTCTCAGCCAGGTACCTCGAAGCTTTCTTGGTTGTTTGATCATCTGGATACCTCTCAGGGGAATCTTCCTTGATGGAACCATATTAACCTGGAAAGAATCCACCACATCTTCTCACCTTCTATGGAAACAAAAGCAGAACCTCTTTTCCAAAGCAACATATCCTTAGACCCACATTTTGAAGTTAAGATACCTTTAAGATAGATAGATAGATAGATGATAGATTTAATTTAGCAGCCCCTAAAATCAAATGTCTCTCTGCAGTCAAAAATTCCAAATACATCACAATAATATATAATATCCAGACTCTTTGTGTATTTACCATCTTTACATGGCTTTTTTTTAAATCCTGTTTCTTTTTTAAGGACTTTCTCTACCCTTTTTCTTTTTCCTCCCAAGTCTATGTATATTTTTAAACACAGTATAACCCATTTAGAGGTTTTTTCCATCTGAATCTGTTTTATTGTGTATCTTTAATCCTTTTCTGACCTGGAAAGTTTTCAAACTGTTAAGCTGCATGGCTAGGATGAAAGCTCAACTTTGACTGCTGGCTCTGCCCCACTTGGCTTTTCAACATGGCACAGGTATTAGTGAGTCACACTTACCTCCCCAATTCTGGGAAGCAGTATTAAGTAGCCAATAGCTGTGTTTTTAAGCAAAAGCTGTGTTCTCAATCTTGTGATCAGTGGCTGGGAGAAGCCTCTTTGTACCACAGTCTGTGGTAGAGACTGCAGAAATCTGACATGCTCTTTAGCTCATGGTAGCTGGTGGCCAGTTCCATCTCGCAAGGTAGCTGTAGCAAGACATGTCTCTGCACTGCTGCTGGCATGAGACAATGAGTTTAGAAAGCCCAGTCTGGCTTTGTTTCTATGTGTTCAGAATCTTTAATCTTTCTCAGGTCTATGTGGATCAATAACCTACATTGGCCCTAAATGTAGTCAGCAGTTTTCCTGTGTCCCAAAGCTCCTAGGTCCCAAGTAAACACACAGAGGCTTTTATTAATTACAAACCGTTTAGTCTATGGATCAGAGTTACTGCTAACTAGCTCTTTTATCATAAAATAACCCATTTCTATTTATCTATGTATCGCCACATGTCTTGTCCTTTACCTGTGTTCCATTACATCTTGCTCCCTCAGCAGTCCTCAACATCTCCCTTGACTCTGCCTTTCTTCTCCCTGTATCTCTCTTAGATTTCCTGCCTGGTTATATTCTGTGTTGCCATAAGCCAAAACATCTTCTTCATTAACCAATAGTAGCAACACATATTCACAGTGTATACAGAAAGACCATCCCTCAGCACTTATCTTCAAAATGGAAGTAAAAAAAAAATATGCTGCATTGGAAAAGAGGTTATGCTTTTATTTCCACAGGAAACAAAAGACTGTGGATTCCTTCTAGATTAATAGAGATCAGATTTGACTGTTGGAGATCCCCTGAGAATCTTGACTACAGAAGTGGGGGAAGAAGCAAAAAAAGACTACAGGATAGGTGATGTGTAAGCTGATCCCTTGACATGGGAACAGCTCTTAGATAAGGTGAGACATGATAAATTCTGCTGGCTACAGAGTCCTAATGACTTACTACATGCCATCCTTTCATATGGCACTGATAGAGATTAACATTACAGTTTGATTTTACAGTCCAAATGAACTTGTAAAGTTGAAATATGCCTTTTACCTGCTCAAACACAAAACAAAAAAATCACCTTTAACTGACTTGTGCACACCACACATTTCATACTTGTGTTAATGCAGATGTGTATGTTAGATTTGAAAGTTTATGTGTTATTTCAGAGAAAGGGACCAGACACCAAAGAAAATGGTGGCCCAGGTGATCCAGCCTCTCGGAGTGCCTCTGTTGCAGTTTCCTCAGAGTTCTGCATCCAGAACAGCTTCAAGGCTGTTTGCTGAGGTGGTCCAGCCTCACAGATTACTCCAATCAGGACTTCAGCTAAGAATTGTACTTTACCATTGCACAGAGATGAGACAAAGAAATAATACAGCTAACTCTCCCAGGACTTGACCATTATCCAAGTTTTCCCAGGGACTTCTAAAAATGCTAGTGGGCGCAGACAGTTGAAGCAGTCTAGAAAATGCAATGCCCACAATCCCAAGAGGTAGAGTGAATGGCTTTTGGTCATTTGATGGGCTATAGATGTTTATCATAGTTTAGGGGTGATGGCTACAAGTTGTTATTTTTCAAGGTCAGGAAAAAAGCCAAACAAAGGAGTAGATTCAAGAATCTCTTTCCAAAGGAATAAAGGGTGGGATATAGCATAGAAATGATGAGATAAAAGGATGAATTGTTGAGTCTACTTTTAACAAGCACTAGTCTGAAATATTTTAAATTTGTTATAGATTTTTGTATATTGATACAAATATAAGGGTTATTTTAGAATATACTTTATATGTGTGTGTATATATATATACATATACACTACATGCATATATATTCTTGTTTAAAGTATTGTACCTATGTAGCTCATTTAAAAATATTATGCAAAGCTTTAGTCTTTGAAAGCTAGTTAGGATAATAATACAGGTTAATAGTCATCTACAACTATCAAGTCTATATCCATGTTAGGTATGTTTTCAAGGTCATACAGAGATACAATTTAGATAGATAGGTGATCTTCAAACATTTCAAAGACCTACAGAATATGGCATTTTAATAACCTATGGCTTTTCATGACAATGAGACACAATTGCTCCTGACAGCATCAGTCTACTTCAGAGAAGATGATGGGAATCAAAGAACTTCCACATGAAATTTGCTTTCTTTGTGGCAAAAGTTAGCCACTGGGTAAGCAACTGCTTTTCCTTGACTGTTGAAAGTATGCTCTCCATATTGGGCAAACGGACATTAAAAAAGGTGACTGTCAAACTTTGCCAAGAAAAGGCAGGACAGTCCTCCCAAATTCCTGCTTCACAGAAAAGTCTGTCAGATATGCTAGGCCTGTAGCTGAAGATGGATGCCCCAGCATTACAGAGGAAACTGATGATTGTCCGGGCAGCCAGATGTCTCTGTCATTTCTTAGTTTTGGAAATGGTTTACAATGCACTTCCTTTTTATTCAGGTAATATTATATTCTTCTGGAGACTTTGATGGAGTTGAAAACTAGGTAGTAATAGTTATAATTTTCCTCAGTTATGATTAAAAAGTAAATTAGGTACAGAGCTTCAGACTCTCCAACATAGAATAAATAATAGACTATTTCTCCAAATATGCCAAATACAAATACAAATGGACTGGACATCATAAATGTAATTCTTACCTGATAATTATTCTTATTGTTTATAATTTTTTATGTTAGAATTAAAACCTTTCCTTTCTGTTTAGACAAAAAAAGGGAAGGGGGGAGGAAATATTATGGAATATTCCTGTAACATGTCTGAAGATATTTTACTGTGATTGGTTTAATAAAAAGTTAAATAGCCAATAGTGAGGCAGGATTTTTGGAGCAGAGAAAACACGGGGAAGAAGAAGGGTAGAGTCACAAAGAGTTGCCAACCAGGCACAGAGGTAGCAGAAGGCCCCATGGGAAGTACAGAATAAAGATAATAAAGCCACAAGGCAGAAAGTAAATTAAAAGAAATGGGTTAATCTGTTATAAGAGCTAGTTAGAAATAAGCTTAAGCTATCTGACAAGCTTTTATAATTGATAAGAAGTCTCTGCCAGGCGGTGGTGGCTCACACCTTTAACCCCAGCACTCAGGAGGCAGAGCCAGGCGAATCTCTGTGAGTTTGAGTCCAGCCTGATCTGCAAAGTGAGATCCAGCACAGGCTCCAAAGCTACACAGAGAAACCCTGTCTTGAAAACCCCAAAAAAGGTCTCTGTTGCATTTATTTAGGAGCTGTCTGGCAGAACAGAGAAAGATTGCAACAGTAAATAATTACCAATGAATAAAATGGTAAAGAAAATGAAAAAAAATATTATTTTTCCTACCATCTTATACTCAGAACATGTTTGGTTTCTTTTCTATTGCAGAAAAAACATTTTTCTTTTCTCTTTCCAAAGCCAGAGTATATATCTAACCTATTTTTCGCTTCTAAAAACATGCAACATCCACAATTATTTACTAGTTTGTCTACGTTCCTTTGCTGCTAGTGACTCTGCACATTTTATGACACTAACATTCTGGTCCATACAACTTAGTCCATAAATATAGATTTTTTTTCCCTGAATTTTTAGCTACTGTATTTTGTATTATTTGTTTTTTATTTTATTGTTATTCTAAATAAATAGGAAGAGGAAGAGTAGCAAAATTAATTCTGTGTAGCAGTTTAATAATTCCCTTTATCTAGTAAATTCTGGTCTTACTATTGTTAAAAAAAAACTGGGAAAAATGAGGGATGAATAAATTTTCCATAAATCTCATAAACAGGTCAAAATATTCTTAACTACTCTAGTTGAATACAAATATGGAAGTTCTTAAAATCCTAAGGGATCCTATATTTTTGTCAGCAAGTGAGAATTATATTACTATTATATACAAGCATGAAGTTTAAAATAAGAAAAATAACTTATAAAAATTATAAGGTGATTTTCTTTGAAGATACATTAATTACCTTAGTGTTTGCCAGGATGATCATCGTCAAACATCTTTAGACATGATTTTAATCTAGTTAAAGGTGTGTGCGTATCTAATCATTGTAGATGCACTCTCTGTCTCTCCCTCTCACCATATATACATGTGCGCACACTACACACGATGTAAGCAACATTAATCTATACTACAAGAAAATGTTCTTGTTTTTGCAATTTTAGTCAACAATCTACTTATATTGAATTAATATTTATGCATTTTCAATGTCTGCATAATTGACCAATGCTAGTTTTCATTACAACTTTAAAAATGGAAAAAAATTAATTAGTTCTCATTTTTTTCTTATCTGGAGTAATAATAACATCCTTAAAATATGAGACACTTTGGCAATTTCTTATAGACCAACTTTCTAACAGAATGTCTTTATTAAACAAATCACTTGAGGAAAAACATTCATATTATCCTCTAAAATTTCATGATATGAAATATTAATCTTGGTTTAATTTCTAAGACACAGAGTAACAAAAATGGATTTCAGAAACCACAAATCTCTTTTTGTAGAAATTTTGAATAGTTTAGAGAAACTTCAGAATGCTGTAAGTTTTATTTTTACTCATTTATTATTTACAGTTTTTTTTGTTTTTGTTTTGAGATAGACTGTGCATATGTTGCACTGGCTAAACTGGAAATTATAATGTATATAAAGATGGCCTAAAACTCATAGAGATCTGCCAGCCTCTGGTTCCAGAGTGCTAGAATCTCAGGAGTCAGTCATAATGCCTGTTTCTCATAATGGGCACTTTTGATAATAATTCATTTGATCAAAACCCCAGGACAAATCTGTGCTATCTGAAATAAATGGGAATTAAGACTCTTAGAAATTTGAATAGTGGCTGTGATGTGATTACTGCTGGATATTTTTAACTATGTTTATAGAGAAGTGGGCTCAAAAGATAGAGCAAAAGGCTTTTAATTATAGCCAGAAAAGAATATGATATTTCAAGTTTGGTCCAAGGAAAGTGTGGTTGCTGAAGAGTTTTAACACCCTTAAATGCAACCGTGTGTGTGTGTGTGTGTGTGTGTGTGTGTGGTGTGGTGTGTGTGGTGGTGGTGTGTGTGTGGTGTTGTGGTGTGTGTTGTGTGGTGTGTGTGTGTGTGTGTGTGTGTGTGTGTGTGTCTAACAAAAATAATTAACAAAAAGAATGTGAATTGGGGAAGGAATGAGACACACAAGAGTAAACGGAGGGGAGAAAAGATAGAAATGAGTTATGTAGACTCAGTGAGTGTTGATGTACGAAGTTCTCCAAAAATAATAAGTAACACAAAGAATAAGAATGATGACAAAGATTAATCTTCACATTCTCAAATGTGTAAGTATGTGAATTATCTGAAAGATTGTGCCCTGAGAAGATAAATTGTGTCCCAATTATATATTGAAAAAATGTCATTAGATTTTTTTATTTTATAAGCACTCATCATTAACAGTTTGCTTTGATTCTCAGAAAACTTTAAACAAAAGCTTTCAGCAATGATGAAATTGATGGAACAGTGGGGAATCTTGAAGATGGGATGAATACTTGAGATTATGAGGTGAGTATCAGTTCCTTGGAATAAAAATGGCATGCCGTGTCTTAAACATGTAATTTTATCTACAAGTTGAAATTTTGAAATTTTATCCAAGCTGATGTTATTGAAAGGTGATTGATCATGAGGTTTCTAACTATCAATGGTTAGATAAAATCATTAAAATAAATTTATATAGAGTGGGTTGTTAGGAGGCCATTAGGGGCTGATGGGAAGAACTAGATATCGGGGAAAATTTTTGTGAAGGACTTATCTTGCCCATGTCCTGCTTTTCTAACTCCTTACTTCTGGATGTCATTAAATGAGTGGCTTCCTTTGCTATCTGCTCTTGTGGCCATGATGGTGTTGTCTCACCACTGTTGATATCATTGAAACAGCCATGGACTCAATTCTCTGAAAGTATGATGATGAAAGCTTTGGATGGCTGAGTTGCTTTATCGTGTAACTTGGCACAGAACTGAAGTGCCAACTGACACATTTCTCAACCTGATTTAATACTAGAGGGTTAATGTCATTTGTAAGATGGTGATTTCCATTTGCTCACAGACCGTTCATTCAATCGTTCAATGCTATCTCTGTAGTTGCTGTGTAGCCATCTCTACTGAGTCCATATGACCTCTAGTCTGACAGCATTTGATGTCCTGTTAAGTTCAATTTTTAAAATGGTGGTTAAATTATTGACAAATTAGTAGAGATAAATGTCTTTAATATATGGAAAATACAGACACAGACCCTTATTTCCTTAATTAAATTAACTTTAGATTTGTCAATGATATATTCATTTCTTCTACAATCTCCCCTGCTGTTTCTGAACATTATCTTGCTTGAAATATTCGATGACTATTGGGAGGCTTTGCATAGTGTGTCAAGCTACATCAGTTAGTGCTTTACTGAAATGTCCCAATTTGATTTAAGTGGTATATATCAATGAAAGCATAATACTTGTGAAATTATTTGTTATGATGTACTTTACTATAGCAGGAGTAGTGTGATGGATCACTACCACAATAACTAACAATGAGAAACACCTTTAATTTAGACTTGATTATTCATTTTCCTTGTTCTAAAACTAAGAGAGACATGTTATTTTCATAATCATATCATCAATTGCAGTGCAGATTTGAATTCAAGGAATGCAAATCTAGAACATACAACTTTCACCATTCTGTATTACTTCTTTTTTAATATGCAATCATGAATGTCTCGAAAGGAATGAAGATGCCATATTTCCTCTGTGCCACCAATGCTTTACAGAGAATGTAGTGTTAATCACACACTAATTATATGAGTACCTGGAGAGAAGGCAATTGAACTCAATTAGACTATTTTGGATGCAGTGACAAAACAAGATCCTGGGCATGCTTAAGCAACAGAACAATTATTTTCATAATATTAGTACTTTGAGTTTCTGAAGGATTCTCTATTCTTGACAGAGAGATAGCTGCCATTCCTCTGCATCTGTGCCTATCTTTTTCTTGAGAAAATGTTGGGAGAAAGGTCAACAAAGAGAAGAACAATCTTTCTGGTGTTTCTTCTCATAGGTTGATATTCTATTCATCAGCACACTCCTTTCTAGCTCCATGTAAACTTTTTTTAGCATTGATAAATACAGTTTGTCTCCAATTCCATGTATGTTGGAAGTCAGGGGTTCAGTATATAAATTTTGGGATAGAATCAATTCATTTCATCCCAGAATATAATCTTGTTCTCCCTGGTGGGAAAAGAAAAAAGTTTTCATGAAATGTATCATGTTTTTTTTTTTTATTTCTCTCTCTCTCTCTCTTTTTTTGAAACAGGATTTCTCTGTGTAACAGCTGTTCTAGAACTCACTTTGTAGATCAGGCTGGCCTCCAACTCACAGAGATTGTCCTGCTTCTGCCTCCTGAGTGCTGGGAGCCACTACCTGGCTCATTTCCCCTTTTAAAATAGAAAATAGATTTTTCTCATCTACAGTACACCCAACCAGAGGTTCCCCTTCCTCTCTCTACTCCTCCTGGCTCTTCTTTACCTCCCCTTTCCCCCAGATCCTCTCTCCATCCTATTTCTTCTTCAGAAAAATGCATGTCTCCAAGAAACAACAGACAGACAGAACAAAACATGATACCATAAGACAGACAAAAACCCTCCTATCAAGGCCTGACAAGGCAATCTAATAGAAGGGAAAGATCTCAAAAGCAGGCAGAGGTAGAACTGCTCCCACTATTAAGAGTCTTGCAAATAACACCAAGTTAGGTCAGGCGGTGGTGGTGCACGCCTTTAATTCCAGCACTCGGGAGGCAGAGCTAGGCGGATCTCTGTGACTGAGGCCAGCCTGGTCTACAGAGTAAGATCCAGAACAGGCACTACACAGAGAAACCCTGCCTCAAAAAAAAAAAAAAAAAAAAAAAAAAAACAAATAAACAAACCCCACCAAGTAAACAGCCATAACATACACACAGAGGCCTGCTGCAGAACCATGTAGACCCCATTCTTGTCATTTCTGTCTCTGTGAGCCCTGCTTAGTTGACTTGGTGGGCCATATTTTCCTGGTATCCTCCAGCCCCTTTGACTTCTACAGTTTTTTCTTCCCCTCTTCTTCCAGTTTCCCAAATCTCTGAGAAGAGGGACCAAACAGAGACTTCCAATTTAGACTCTCTCTCTGCATAATGTCTGGCTGTGGTCTCTATATCTGTGACTGTCTGTGCCTCTGTGATGACTACTGGACAAAGCACCTATCTAGGAGTATAGCAGAATATCATTAGGAATCATTTCTTTGGTTGTGTGTGTGTGTGTGTGCGTGTGTGCGTGTGTGCGTGTGTGCGTGTGTGCGTGTGCGTGTGTGTGTGTGTGTGTGTGTGTGTGTGTGTGTGTGTGTGTGTGTGTGTAGGTATATAGCGAGACTTTCTGTCCTAGTATCAGCCTGCGTTATTTAGGGATCTTCATAGGAAGGCCTACGTCAGCAACTCAATGGAATATAACCAGTTCCACCACTAGATCACTTGTCTGGCTACAAAAGATGGCCAGTTCAGACTCCATAACCTCCATTACTCAGAGTCGGCACTATGATCACCCTCATAGATTCCAGGAAGTTTCTACTGCACTAGGTTCTCATACCACCCCCTTAATGCTTCCCAAATTCCATCAGTCTCCACTCTTACTGTCTCCTTCTATCCCCCCTCTTTTTATTAAAAAAGATTCTATTGAATTTTATGCTAAAAGTTCTTCCCATGTTCCTTAAAGGCTATAGATACAAAAATAGAATTTATTTTACAGATAATTTTATGAAGTGGACATGATCCCAAACTATTGAATTAACATTGCATATAAATTCAATTAAAATTACTCATAAGCTAAGTAAAATAAATGGACTTCAGTCCTTACTGGTATTATGAACATACAATACTAGAAAATTTATTCATACTATTGTTATTATAATATTATTCGTATTATTCAGCACCATCTGCTGAGAAGTCTCTCAGTGGCAAATCTACCCTTCTTTTCATATTTTATGTTAATAGAGTAATATTTTGATTGGGTTCTGACAAATAAAGCTTGCTTGGAGTCAGAGGGCAAAGCTAGCCACTAACTGACCTAAATTAACCATAGAGGTTTGGAGGACATTAGACAGAGAACAGATAGGACATAGTGAGGCAGGCAGAGAGAAGGGAAGGGGTAGGAGGCAACTCCTTGCTTCTCTGATTTTCTGGTTCTTTCCCTGATATTTGACTCCCAATTTTTTAATTGATAAAGATTAATTAGATTAATGCTTCAAATAGAGATGTTCCCCATAACTACTTCTCCAGGTTTATGTGGACTGACTTTCAGCTTTGTGAATAGAAGACAGAGCAGTGATACTGGAGACCATAGGTACTGTGGACCCTGGCCTGGGTCTGCCTTATCTGTTCTGGGTCCTGCAGGGCATATGACTGTTTTTAGTTGTTCTATTGGCTAGCAATGAGGGCAAGCTCTTTAGAAAAATTTTATGGGAATCTCTCTGATTCACGGTAAAGCTTGTAATTATTTTACCTTTACACGTCTGCTTTTGCAGTCATATTTGTATCAGATGGCTGCTGGTAATTCCAACGAAACATCTGTTAAGTTCCTTCCCAGCATGCTTAGCTGTACTCCGATGAGTACCCGGTAAGTTTTGCAAGTGTCGACTTCCAATAACAGCTTTGTGTTTGCTTTAGCATCTCTACAAAATTGACAAACTATTCCTCTTCCTCATCTCACACCTCTGCATGAATTCCAGCCTCAGCTTCCATTAAATTCTCCAGCCTTACAACATCCTTTTCTTTAACTTCTGTTCTAGCCCTTTGTGTGTAGATCACTTCCTGCTGATTAGTGTTCAGCCCCCCACCCGGGAAACTCCTTTGACATGCTGTAGGGGTACACTGAAGTTTTTCAAATGATAACAGGCAGAGTGAAAATGGAGTTAGAAAACTTTGTTCTTACTAGAAGTGAGTCATTATTAACACATATTACAGGAGTAACACTAAATCAGTTTTTCAGTGTAATTCCTTCAGATTGGCCTGACATGACAGTCATTTATAGGGTCCTACTATTAGTTGGCTTGCCATAGATAACCATGCCTGTTTACTATATATTTCTTCTGCATGTGATTGTGACTTTATTAAAATATGGAAGTTAGACATTGTTCTTTTTGCACATACTAACATTTAAATCAATTGCCTCGTTTCTATAAAAAACTTATGACAAAAACATGAAAGACATGTTGATTAATGAAGGTGGTCAAACATCATTAAACATCATTGAAACTTAATGATTCCGTAGTATGTATGAACACATAGAAAATATTAAAAAGGTAAGTTATATAATGCATATAGTTTTGTTTATACATAGACATAGTTATAAGTACTTATGAAGAGCTATTTGTGTGCTATATTTTGGTGTTTTTATGCATAATTTCATGTAATTTTGAAAATAAATTGTTGGGTGGCCAATATTTTTCCCAGTTTAGAGATGATAAAGCTAAGACTTAAATAGATTAGATAATTAGACTCAGACTATACAAAGAAACAATGGAGATAGTTATATTATAACCATAAGGAAAAACTAAAAAGATATGTCAATAGACTATATTAGTGTCATATAACATATATTCTTAATTCAAATAGCATAAGCCTAAATATTATGATACACCAGAAGTAATGTAACCTAGTGAAATGATTCAACTTTACTGGAGCTTTAAACTATCCAGAGCTATTTCACTCTAGAGGCATAATTATCTCAATATTTCCTTTAAACTCATCTGGAAATAATTAAGCATTTACAAGAAGTTCCATAACAGTGCAAAGAGCCTCCAAACACTCCCCACTAATTGTTTCTTCATTATTGTACAATAAACATCTTATACACAAGATACTGCATTATGCTTAAATACCTCTTTTGTATTTCAGGAATTCAAGGAAACAATAAACAGAATTGAGACATTAACATGATGGAATAATATAATCTACTCCCTCCCAGTTTGGAACGTATCCATCATCTATATAGTTCCCATTAAAGTTCTTGGATACAATCTAGGGCAGTGGTCCTCAACCTGTGGTTCAAGACCCATAGGGGGTTGAATGACCTTTTCACAAAGGTCGCATATCAAATATCCTGCATACAGATATTTACATTACAATTCATAACAGTAGCAAAATCAGATTTATGAAGTAGCAACAAAAAGAAATTACGGTTGTGGGTCACCACAGCATAAGGAACTGTATTAAAGGGTTGTAGCTTTAGGAAGGTTGAGAGCCCTTGACCTTGAGTCACAGTCTCCATTTAGTTGTAATTTATCTTTAGTCTTCCCTAATCTGATAGAGTTTCTCAATGGCCTTGGTACTATTAAAGAGGCCAGACTAAAACCATTTTTTAGAATAGTTTTAAGTATATAGTACAACCATAAGGCACAGACATTCCTTATAAAACAACTGTCCTGAAATAGGCATCACATTCTTAATTACCAATACACTTATTCTCACAACAATTAATAATAAGTAGAATCCACTTAATTTCAACCAAAGTCAAAGACCCAGATTCATAATCCAATTTCAACAATATTTATTTATTTATTTATTTATTTAATTTATTTATATTCCTCAATTTAGCATTATACACATGTATTCCCTTACAAGATCTTCAAAATGCTTCATTATAACTATGGAAGAATTAAATTTGTAGTATTTAGAAATAGTATTTGTAGTATTTAGAAGTTTGTAGTATTTATTAGTCAAAAATCAGGAACGAGGCAAGGCTGTCCACTCTCCCCATACTTATTCAATATAGTACTTGAAGTTCTAGCCAGAGCAATAAGACAACATAAGGAGATTAAGAGGTTTATTTCTGTTAAGGATACACAGATATGCCAGGCGATGGTGGTGCACACCTTTAATCCAGGAGGCAGAGGCAAGCGAATCTCTGAGTTTGAGACCAGTATTGTCTACTTAGTTAGTTCCAGGATAGCCAAGGGCACACAAAGAGACCCTGTCTCAAAAAAAAAAAAAAGATTCACAAACTATAATTGTCTAACAAATGGGGCAATTTGATAGATCTCTTTGATAAAGAAAAGAATGACAAAAAACATTTAAAGTGATGTGTGAATAGTATTGTTGAAGGATCTTGACAACACAGTAGTCAACTCTTCTTACACATAAAACCATTTCAGAATCATGACTGCATGTTGATGTATAACAACATGATTACTCTAATATTCTTTACTGTTACACTAATGAAACACTAAAATATTAACAGATATAAGCTCACAAGAACAGTGATAGGAAATTTAACTTCTACATGGCACCCATATTTAGTTTCAAATGAAGAGATAGAATTCTTATTCCAACTATGAGCATTGAAAATTGGTTATATGGATAAAATTCATAGTTTCCTGGAAATAAGGCTAGAAGCCATTATTAAATTACAAAATGTCAGATAAGAAAATGCTTACAAAAGCATGTAAACAGAGATTACCTGTAAAAGAGAATGAGTGATAATGCCTTTTTACATTATCAAAAAGATTTAGAATATGATAATGATAGCAATTTGCTTAAATTGGCTCTGTAATTATTAACCACATTTCCAATATATCTGCTTGTTCTTTTCAATTACAAAAACAGGTTGCTATCTTTTAGTAAAATTAGCATATCTACATGTACACATGTTTACATATATAAAGACATAAAACACAGGCACACAAACATACACACACACACACACACACACACACACACACACATACACACACACAAAGTGTTCCCATTTCCCTAACGTATCATCATTACTATCTCAAAAATTTTATTCTGAGCTGCCATGAGAAGCAGAAACAAATAAAATATTGTTTATGCTTTGTGTTTGGATATGTCAGTACATTTGTATGTGTGATATGTGTATGCGGTGTATGCAGGTATATGTGTCTGTGTGGATACACAGGATGGAGGAGAATATTGAGTGCCCAGCTGTATCTGTAGCTAGAGTTTTCTACAGTTCTGCCTGGCCCATGGTCAGGACAAATCTCTCTCACCCGCCAGTTCTATAGCCGCTTAGACCCAACCAAGTAAACACAGAGAGACTTATATTGCTTACAAACTGTATGGCCACAGCAGGCTTCTTGTTATCTAGTTCCCCTATCTTAAATTAACCCATTTCTATTAATCTATACCTTGCCACATGGCTCATGGATTACCAGTATCTTACATCTTGCTTTTTATGGTGGCGGCTGGCAGAGTTTCTCTGTGACTCAGCCTTCTACTTGCCAGAATTTTCCTCTGTCCTTATCCTACCTATACTTCCTGCCTGACTACTGGCCAAACAGTGTTTTATTTATCAACCAATCAGAGTAACACATTTAGCATACAGAACATCCCACAACATCTATCTTGCCCTGCCTTTCTTTCTTCCTAATTCCCTGAAGATACAGTATCTCACTGAGCCTAGATCTCAGCTGATGGCCAACAAGCCCCAGATATTCTCCTGTCTCTATGCCTCGCAGTTACTGAGTTACAGATGCATATGCCCATTCCTGGCATTTAAATGAATGCTAGGGTCTGAGCTCATGTCCTTTTTCTCGGTTAACAAACACTCTTACCCATAAGCCTTTCTTTTGGTCCCTGAAAATAGTTTTTTAAATAAAAGGCATATCACTTTGGTGTCACTTGTCAACTGTCAATACATATTTTAAATACCAATTAAAATCACTTGATTTATCTTCTTTTCAACAAGACCACCCTGTAGCATGAATCTTAACAGTTCTTATTAATAAAATCAAACCTGAGTCCAGTTATTGGGGTGAACACTGGAAGGTCAGAGAGACAGAACAAGCCACAGTTTCCTCACCTTGCCAGATCCTCATGAGGCTGGTCTTGTTTCCTCAGACTGGAGGCTTCTGAGTCCTCATCCAGAACGGGTCTCAGCTGAACTGTGCTGCTAGAAGCCTGAACGCTTAACCAGCCAAATGCGTAACCAGCCAAATGCTTCTAGTTTCTGGTCCTCACGCCTTATATACCTTTCTGCTTTCTACCACCACTCCCTGGGATTAAAGGCTTGCTTTCTGGGATTAAAGGCATGAGTCACCATGCTTGGCTGTATCCTTGAACACATGGATTTCTACCTCTGGAATGCTAGGATTAAAGGTGTGTGCTACCACTGCCTATCCTTTATGTTTAATATTGTGGCTGCTCTGTCTCTGACTCCAGATAAGTTTATTAGCATGCACAATATTTGGGAGAATACAATAGCACACTACCCCTTCCCATTAAGATTAAACATTAACACAGCAGGTTTCTATGGTACAATCGCTGAACTTACTGGTTTAAAACATATCATACAGCAAAATTATAGGGAAAACAGTCACATGCTTGAGTAAAATCCATAATGGCTATATGATATCTTCTATTTAAAAATTGGACCATGGAGTTAAAGCAATAACAAAATCATTTTAGTAGGACCGAACATCTCGTCACAATATGGAGGTATGCATTAAAAATTTCCAAAGAAGTGATTTACAGAATTTACAATAATGTTTTTCCCATAAATACATAGAATACATTGTAAATTATCCTAAGAACACAACTGATGAACTTTCATAATTATACACACTATAGGATTTTTTTTCCCAAAACTACTTTTATAAGAGTTTGAAATTAAAAGTCAAACCACCACAAGATATCATCTTACCCAGTGAGAGTGGTTTTCAGAAGGAAGAGATGACACATTCTGATGAGGAGTCTGAGATCAGGCAACCCTGAGAAATAGAAAGTGGTGCTGACATTATGGGCCACACTAGACCTCATGTTAAAAACAGAACTGAAAAATGAACCATATCCCCACAGCATGGTGTGAATCCAGAAAACATGACATCAATTTTTGCTGAGACCTTTTTATTACCTTTTTAAATAAACCACTATTCAAAATACCAAGGAATAAACATAACCTAAGTCTCCATTAATTGATTAAGGGATAAAAATTTTGGAATAACATACACACATATGTTGTTGGAACACACACACACACATATACATACATATATATGTATATATATACATATATATATGTATTTCAATATATCAGAAAACTATTCAGTTGTAATAATTAATGAAATCTTATGTACTAAAGCATGGATAAAAGTAGAGATCAGTATATATAATGAAACTCAGAAATATAAGTATTGGATGATGTCATTCAAATGTGGATTATTGTCTCATATTATTTAAGCATGAAATGGTGGTGAGCTGAGGCTGAGGAAGGTAGAAAGGAAAGAGAGATGGGGACAATTATCAATGCATTATAAGGTATAATTAGATAGAATAGGCAGTTCTCCTCTACTGTGGTAGGGTAGGCAACTATGGATAACTATGTATTACATACCATAAGAAACAATTTCAACTGTGCGTTAAATGAACATGCTTTAGATAATATGTTAGCCCTTACTGAACAGTACACAATACTTGTGTAAAAAAAAATCACTCTAGCCTATGAATAAATCACATTTAATTCAATAAAAAGCATGTAATAAAATAATTACAAAATTTCACTCACAATAAGACAAGAATTCTATTAATTTTGTTTTTACATTGTTAAAAATCTAAATCTAATGGAAGTCTGTTATGTTCTATAAACTTGTTACCGGTTATTGTTCCAATTAAGGGGACCATGTGGTCCTTTTCCTCTCCTTACTATAGTACTTGCTTTCATTTATTAGTGTCTACAACATTTGTGCTTCTTTTTATTCTTTTCAAATTATTATACTTTTAAATTTTTTATTAACTTTCTTGTAAATTGATTTTCTTAAATCATTGTACTAGAAGACTTTGACCCTTAATCTTCAAATGATATCAACTTAAAATATTGAAGCTAATTTTTAATTTTTCTCTGGGTATTTTGTTATTTAACAAGGAGTAGAAAATAGGTTGCTTCTGATATTCAAATGTGACTCAGAAAATGAAAAGCAGATTACATACAAATTCTGGCAAGAACAATCAAATAGATGAGTAGCATGAATTTCAAGTTATAAAGTTGGGCATACTATTATGAATATAACATTTTTTTAATGTCTAATATGTAATGGCTAAAAATGTCGTGTCCTGTATGGAGACATGTTTCAAATATATAAAAAGAAGTTATTTGTATTTAAGGAAAGTAAAATTAAAACTTTGCACTATTGTTGAATATCACCCATCACAGTTGGGTTTTATATTTAATCAAACAAATGCTGTTTGACATCTTCTTAACAAAGATTCATCTGCATTTTTTAACTTTGTTTTGATCAGAGAATCTTGTTAGGATGATTCTATGGAAAGTAAATATGAAAAACTGTTAATGGATGCTTGTTTCATAAGTATCTTTCACTTTACCTGGTTCTCCTTTTTCTTGAAATCTCATATTAATTTGACAGAGAAATAGTATTATTGGTGGTGTAATATGAGAGCTATAATAATGATAGACACTTATGGTGATATTTTATTTGTACTGAATTGTGATTTTATTTGTATGTTAATAAATAAATTTGCCTGGGGTTCAGAGCTAATATTAAGCTATAGCAGGGCTGGGCATTCATGGTGCATGCCTTTAATCCTAGCACTTGGTAGGCAGAGCTAGGTAGATCTCTGTGTGTTCAAGGATACAGCCAGCATTGGAGACACACGCCTTTAATCTCAATACCAACCATAGAAGACCTGGAAGTCTGTACAGACAGGCAGTGACGAGGTAGTCATGTGGTTGGGTTTACAACCAATGAGAAGGCAGAACAGAAAGTCTATATAAAGACAAACACACAGGAAGTAGGTCTCTCTTGGCGGAAGAGGATTGCTAAAGCAGGAAGGGTAAGGCTCTTAGCTCTGACCTCTTGGGCTTTTATCTTTACATTGGCTCTATGTTTCTTATTTAATAGGACGGTTACTTCTACAGACACTGGTGGTGTCTTACTGGAATTGATCATTCTTGTAGGTTAAGACTGCTGAGCAATCTTTCATCTATACCCTGTCCACATTTCCATCACTTAAGAATAACACTGTAAAATTGTGGAAATTATTTATGTCTCTGAAATTCATGTATTTTAGAATTTTGTAAACTTCATTATTAAAAGCCTTGTAAATATATAAAATCATCACTCACCAAAATTAACCAGAAATCAAGTTTATACAACTCAATGAACTTCTATGCATTTGAAATGGAAGCTATGGACCTTCACCTTAAATTTTATACTTTTATTATAAAATATATTTTATATAATTAACAGAAAACAAAAACAATGACAGAATTAAAACTATAAAACAATCATCATTATATCCTCTCTCATAATTATGTCCACTAATGCATTCAGTCCTTGCTCAGCATTTTACATTATCCTTTCCTGAAATTTTTTCATACTGAACAGTACCCACATGTACAGTTGTTTCCCTACATTCTCCGTCCCTCCCTCCCTCCCTCCCTCCCTCCCTCCCTCTTTCCATCTCCCTCATTCTCTCTCTCTCTCTCTCTCTCTCTCTCTCTCTCTCTCTCTCTCTCTCTCTCACACACACACACACACACACACACACACACATACACACACACACATACACACACTCACACACACACACACAAAACGCCATGATTTCTTTAAAAAAATGAGTGAAATCAACACTTCCTAGAGAAACAGATGTATTACTAATGGATTCTTTTGTTGGTTAGTTTTTATTCACCCATCTGGCTCCATTACCTAAGAGGGACAGTCAAGCCTCATCTCATTTACTATTATTTATAGTTACTTTAATTTTCAAGCCTACTTTCTCATGAAAACTGGCATGAAATGATAGTTCATATAATCTAAAATCCAAAATATTGTTCAATTACATATCAGACTGCTTGAATAGTATTTTGTAATTATCCAAACTCCATTTAAAGATTATTTTGTATTATTCTACAATCTCTATAAATACAGAAGAACAAAAGAATACTTTATAATGGGCTTATCAAGGTTCATGAGATAGTTCTAGGACCCTGGAAACCTCATCAATGCCATACCTTCTAAGAGATCCAGATTACCCCATTTCATATTAGGTAGTTTACTTTGTTTGAGTGGCCTAAAGTAAAGGGGGTACAATTGCCTACTTTATATATTAAGCATTTAGAATAAGTCTTGAGGCATCTTTTTCAATATAATGTACAGCATACTAAACCTGGGGCTTTAAAAAATACTGTAAGAAAATGGAATTCACTAAATAACTTAGCAACAATTTTTTTTTTCAATTGTTGGACAGTGGGTCCAACAAAGTCTAAGATTAAAACCTGGTAGATTTCTTCGTTTTTGCCTAAAACATCATCACCATTTTCTTTATAGTCCATAAGTCTACCAGCAATCTATCTGAGGCTACTTAGGCATTCTCTAAGAAAAGTGAGCCTGTTTCTATGCTTTCTATAAAGTCTTCACCAGAATTACCTTTTTCAGCCAGCACATAGGAACACAGATGTCTAGCACGTACTTCCTAACAATCCTAGCCTGACATTTCCAAAATCTGTTCCAGGAGATTCACATTAATAGCATTCTTATTTCTCCATTCTTTGTCTTATTTCATTTAACTTCTATTACAAATCTGCAAGACTGAGTGGTTTGGAAAGAGAGTAATTTAATTCTTATAGTTCTGGAATTGGCACCTTTTAGGGGTCTACATTTAGGTTCGAAGACAGCTTTTTTTTTTTTGGTCTTTGTCCATACATCCTGAATGGATATGTCACCTCTCTCAGTCTTGTTTTAAGAAGTGTATCCTAGTGGCTTCGTAGAACAGAAAAGCCAGAGCCAAACTCTTGCCATTGTGCATACATTGACGGTTGAGCAATAAGAAAACACAGTCCTTATAAGAAATTCATGAACTCACTTTTCAAACATGGCTAAGTCCTTATACTTAAATAATTTTAATTGAGGTTGAGACTACTTCACTACTCCTACTTTAGGATGGCATATTAGTTTCTTTTCTTTTACAATGACAAAACATGACAATGAAAAGAGATTTAGAGGAGACATCGTTCAGTTTGGCATGGAGTTCCAAAGTGATAGTGCCCATGATGGCAAGGAAGACATGATGACACACAGGAGAGGCATGGCAGCAAGAGCAGGAAGCAGGCTGTCGACATTTAATCCACACATAGGATGCAAGGAAAGAATAAAATTGGGGCTGGGCTATATCACTTCCACACCTGCCCACAATGAAGTACTTCCTCTAGGAATGTCCCACGTTCTAAGCATTCCATAACCTTCTCTTACAGAACCACCAGCTAGATACCAATTTCAAACACATGGGCCTGTGGTAGGGTATTTCATATTCTGATTACAACAGACGGGAAAGTCTTGCATTGGTTTTCACTTTGAATCAATGACAACAGAGGCAAATTATGAGAAGCAGAAACAGATGAATGAAGGGCCTTGATTAATCCCTGAACTCCTTTCTTTCATTTATTTGATTGCATGCAAGGTAGTTCTTATTTGAACTTGTTACTTGTGCTTCAGGATTAAGTAGGCTTGATCTTAAAAATTAATTACCAAAATACTATAAAATGATAGAGTTCTATAATTCACAGCACTTATATGTGGAGACATTAATGAAATGCTATAAATAACCAACTAGACACTAGTATTTTATACTGAGGAATTCTTTTCTGTTGTTTCATGCATGCTGTAATGTATTTTGATCAAGCCGATACCCATTCCCTCCTATTCCATTTCTTCCTTATTGCCTTCCATCACTTTGTTCCCATCTAGCCTAGCATCTATTGAAATTATTAGCTGCTGGGAAGAAGGCCAGGTTTTTTTCTTGTTGTTTGTTGTTTTTTTTTTTTTTTTAATCATACTCAAGTGTAAAGCCCCACATCCAAGAATATCTGAGCAGTACAAATTGTTCATGATGGGGAAAAAATAAAAGTTACAAAGTTGAATAGTTAAGGAAGTAGGGGGAGAGCTGGGAAGAATTGGGGAGGGAGAGTATCTATGATCAAAACATGTGCTAAATTCCCAAATATCTAAAAATAAGTGATATTTTATGTTTTATTTGTGCACCCCAATGAAGCTTATCTGAGGATCAGAAGAAATCTGATCATACAGGTCAGGCAGTGGTAGCACATACCCTTAATCCTAGTATTCGGAAGGCAGAGATTCATCTGGATCTCTGTGAATTCAAGGCCACACTGGAACAGAGCCAGGCATGGTAGCACACGCCTTTAATTCCCAGCACTAGTTAACCATAAAGGTCTGGAGGTCTATACAGACAGACAGGAATTGATAGAGCTGGGCAGAAAGAGGAAAGTGATGTAGCTGGATGTAGAGAGGAAGTAAGAGAGCAGGAACAGCAAGGCATGTAGGTGTGAGTATACACGAAGTAGCTCTCTAGAGGCTGAGGAGTTGATAAGGTAAGGTTTCTATGGCTTGTCCTATTCCTCTGATCTTTCAGTTTTCATCCTTTTCCCCTCAAAATAAGTATATATAATATAAAATAAGTCTATAAGCAATATGTATCTACAACTTATTTTAAATATATATAAATCTAATGTGCTATTTCATTTAGAATATTAACTAATGATATTCCATTTAAACTAGGATAGGCTATTAATATTTTGTTCTACCTGTAGGCATAAATTTAAATTCATTGTCACTTTTACATGTTGTTTTGTGGCAATGTGATTAAAACTTATGTCAGTAAATTTCTGTACTTTTAAAATTCATTTTAGAAATGTCATTCCAATGGACTTATGCAGCTGTTTCTGCATATGACTCTTTCAGATGATTCAGCACTCTGGGACAATTGTTTTCACATAGCTATATTAAGTAATAGCATAGAATTGAATAATCTAAATCCTCCCATCTCGTGCTCTAATACTTTTCAAAAACCTCATCATTCAGTAAGCATCTGTTGTTTGACATCTTGAGAGGATTAAGAAGCCTGCTGACTGATTCAAATTGTTCTATGAATTTTCTCAAGGAAGAGGTAATTTGTGAGGGGAAAAATCATGTTAGTAAGTACTACAAATGTAAAAGCAGCCCCCCCCCCCCATCATTTCATCAAACAAAACAGTTCTACAGCTGCAGTAAAATAATATATATGCACGTATTAGCAAACTTTTGGGATCTAAATTTGTGGTACGTTTACTTCCCTCTTTGTTTTGTTTCGTTTTTATTTTTTTGTTGTTGTTGTTGTTCTGGTTTTCTTCCAGGAAGATTGTTCTCTGTTGAACAGGGTAGTCTATATTTAAACTCTTTCATTTTGTCTTGTCGTGGCTCTCTTTAACACAAAATATCTTCAGCTGTAGTTACAAATTTTTGAACACAGTATGGTAAAAATCATTCTTACCCAGCAGTTTGGGAAGTGTCTATCCAGAATAATGTCCTCCAATTCTCATAAAATTTGTATAACACAATCCATTAGTAATTCATTTTCTAAGAACTAGATTATAAGAAAATACTTTCAATGAATATTTCTCATTGTGATTTTTAATAGTATTTTTATTTTATAGTTAACTTAATTTCACATATCAGCCACAGATTCCCCTGCCCTCCCTCCTCCCACTCCCAGCCCTACCCCTCAATCCACCACCACCACCCCCCGATTCCCACCTCCTCCAAGGCAAGGTCTTCCCCTGGGGAGTCGGCCCAGCCTGATAGTCCCAGCTAGATCAGGAGCAGAGTTTGAGAACGGAGAGGGAGATACCATGATGAATGAAGATTCCAGGGAAATAGGAAGAAGCAGAGTGCTAGAGAGGTCCCCAGAAATCGACAAAGATACCTCCACTGTAGACTACTGGCAATAGTCAAGAGAGTGCCTGAGCTGAACTGCTCTGATGATCGGATGGCCGAACACCCTGGCTGTCATGATAGAACTCTCATCCAGTGTCTGATGGAAGCTCATTATCATTTTTATTACCGTATATTTTATATTGCTTCAAGTTTGTACAATGATAACCAGGTGATGAAGTTAGGACCTAGTATGAAAGTAATAAAGGTGCATTGGACTGGCAATACAGCTGTGTATAAAGGCACTTGCCTCAAAACCCGACCCTGAATTTCATCCCCAAGACCCACCTGAGAAAAGAAGAGATGATTCTTGAATGTTGTCCTCTAATTTTTACACAAGCACATGCATAGGCCCGCGCGCGCGCGCGCGCGCACACACACACACACACACACACACACACACACACACACACACACACATAGTCACATACCCAATAAATAAGTAAGTACTGTAAGACAATTCATAAGTTCTATAGTGAAAGACTCAGACCGTGTAGCTGAGGAGCAGATAAACGGCCTAAAATATGGCTATGAGAATAATGAAAGAAGAAAAAAACCACATTTACATTCCATCTTTTCTCTCTGTAAAAGAAAAACATCACTGTAAGGAGAGAGTGGTACCTGAGGTACAGGCACATCAATGGACAATAGATGCAGTGGAGAGTTCTAAACCTCAGAAGCCTCAGGGAAGAACATCTGCATTGCCCAATGCAGGAAGCAACATAAGATGGCCACAGACCTTGAGATGCAATATGCCTAAAAAGCTGGCCAAGGAAGTAGACGCTAAAGATTAGTGGTGTTCTTAGGATAAAAAGAGAGGCCTTGTTGGCACCCTCTATTAATTCTCCAATATGAAACCTTCTTTGAGAGAATGTTGTTGCATTAGCTATTCTTCTTGTTGCTTTGCCTAATGCACAAAAAGAAGCAAATTTAGGAAGGATGGGGGCTTATTTTGGCTTACTCTTCAAGGACAGAGTCTTCTGTGGTAGAGAAAGCAAGGTGGCACTAACAGAAGGCAGCTGCTCATGTGTTTATGCAATCAAGAAGCAGAGAGGATGAATGTCAGTCTTCTCTGTGATGTAGCCTTTTTATTCATTCTGGTCTCTGGCCCATAGGATATTGTGGCCCACATTCAACATGTGTCTTTTCTCCTCAGTGAATCTCTGCTGGAAACTCCTAAAAATATTATTTTCATGTTGATTCTAAACCTACTGAAGTTGACAGTATGGGAAACATAACTGCCACCAACTATTACAGCAGAAAAAAAAAAAACACTAAGTCAATTCCCTTTGTGCCATCATCATGTCTAAACACTGAGAATTCTACCACTTCTTCATCTCTATCTACCTGACCCATCAATTCATGTCTATCAGCTCATTCCCAAATTGCCAGGAACTACCTTTTTGTACTTTTCTCAATTTTATTGCTCAGGATTCAAATATTCTACACATATACATATGGCATACTTATCTACAGAGCCTGTGAGTTATTTACTAAAGAGCCTTGTGATACTCACACTGTGTTCTGAGTCCATAATTAAACTTATGTCCATTGTACCAATATTGAGACAAAGAAAAAGTTTTAATAATGAAGTGGGTAAGTCTAAACTCAATAGGGTAGATACGAGTTAAAATAAATAAATAAATAAATAAATAAATAAATAAATAAATAAATACTGAGTAGAACATGGGAACAGAAGTGAGGCTCTTTCTTGTCTCCAGGCACAAGGGTTTCACTTTCAGGGACACCCCTGGTGTACATGTAAAAGCCTCCAACATGTTGACACAAATTCAGCCAGATCATACAGGATAATCTTTCTTTAACATCAAAAAAAAACCTTTTGAATTTTACTTGAAAATATACTTAAGAGAATTATATAAATTTACACCCCTGTTTGACCAAATCATGGGGATAGTAGTCTGGTCAATTTGAAACATCAAAATGCTGTAACACAATTCTCTGATGGAAACAAAGCATTCTGCCTGACCTTAGAAAGAGGCAGTTACCTGGTATCTCCCAAATAACCCTCAAGCAACAAAAAATGAGTGATGAGATAGATAATATGAAGAAGAAAAACCTAAAAGCTAAATGAGGCTTTGGTTTCACTCACATATCACATTTGCATATTTCATGGTCATTTCAGTTTATTACATGCTGTCAAATCTCCTTGTGTATTCTAGCATGTGAAGTACTAAATTGGAGATGAGAATAGAATGGGAAGGAGTGCAGAGATGGTTAATTCTAGATATTTATTCTTTCCATTAATAAGAAATTTCTCTCCAAAACTTGGATGTAACTGATATTATATTTGATTTTTAATATGCAATTTTAATCTATAATATGAATTTAATGTCAAATTCTTAAGTATACTTTTACAAAAATCATCCTAAAGTGACTCAAGAGTTCCTCGCGTTATAAAGACATTTTATTTCTTTAAACTTGTAGTCTAATTTAACTTTCCAGAAAATTACTCTCACCCTCAATCTTCTGCTTTGGTTAAAATGTAATTTATTACTATGTGTAAATTGAAGATTATAGAAAAATTCAAGACACCTTTTTAATTATACTCTCATTACTGCCTGCTAAAGTAACACCAAGGCAATATGAGTACAGGTTAGAATATTAAAATGGAGCATGTTCAAGATTATTAAAGTATTTGCAGTAAAATGTGGCAATTTCTTTGCATTTACCTGAGTAAATTATGGGTTGTATAATGGATTGTTTCAGAGTTAAAAATGAAACTTATTTCTAGAAGCAATTTAATTTGCTCAGTAGATTAGTATTCTTCACAATATTATGTTTAGAATAAAAGACAAGTAACAGAGTTGGAGAAAATACAGCATAAACTATGATTGTATATTTGTCAAAAAATTTTAAAGCAACCACAGAGCCCCCAGAGTCTCATGCAAATTTTCACATGTGGACGGACTTTTATTTTAACATTTTATTTGTGAAAATAACACCCTGCATTTGAAAATAATTCCTTAGAACACTATGTCTCAGAGTCTTCAGGACAAGTGTGAAATTGCTTTCTCTTCCTTTTTTTTTTTTTTTTTTTTTTTTTTTTTTTGGTGCCCTGGACAATAAATAGAGACAGGACAGGAAGCATCTGCTGTGGAGTACTCATGGGATACTTGTCAAAATGATTGTGCTCAAAAACTATTGGAACTCAAAGCAAAGCAGAGCATCTAATCACAGTGACAGCTCGATGTCACTCAAACCTAGAAACTAAGTAATTTAGAAGAGAATATCTTTGCTGGATGTCTCACATTTTTAATTAACAGATTTTCTATTAAAGTGTATAGTTCTCTTCAGGTGTCTGAAATGATTTCCACCTGGGAGCTGTTTCCATATGTCAAGCAATTTCTCACTAAATAAGCAACACATTTGATACATTATTCTGAAATAACCAGAAGACTTCCACACCAAGTACAGGCAAGGAACCTGTTGCATTGCCCTTTTCAATACACACAGTGAGTGATCTGCTTTAGTCTATGTGGTTTTACTGTTTTCAGTAACCAAAATATCACTATGCCTTATATGGTAACTGATGTACCCTGTGAAAAACAAATTACTTAGGCATTTTGAAATTCTTGATATTTGCCAAAATGTTCTAAGGTATGTCTGTCTTCATAATTTTATGTCATTGCGATTACATTTTTCTTCTTAGAACTCATTTGTCCCACAAATATTTGAAAACAGAGGCCCTTTCATGATTGAAGAAAAGCTAGACAGTGCTAGGTTGTAACTAATTCCTGTTGTGTTGTTAGATGTGTTACTGGATAAATGTCTGTAAAGGAATTGTAAAAATGACACTAATGAAATTAAAAATTTCTGACAGGTATGACTAGAAGTCCCCTTACAATAAGAGTACAGTTAATATGCCCCCTTCATTTATGCTTCTTTGTCCAGTGAAGGTGGTTACCATTGGCAAGCATATGCAGGGTGGAGGCTGGAAATTCATCATGGTGTCTAAGCTACAGATATTCCAGAATGAAGTGGTGTACAGAGAACAAGTTCAAAAACATTCTTCTTTAGAAGACATTCTCATTTTGCTGTAGATGTGAAAGACTTAAAAAAAAAAATCCTTTATGGGATATCCAGGTGGCTCAGCGGGTGTAGATCCTCGCCACCAAGCCTCCTGAAGACCTCAGTTCAGTCATCAGGACCAATATGTGGAAGGAGAGAACCAGCACTGACAATGTATCCTCTAACTTCCCATGTGTGCTCTGGTGTGTGTGCACAAGGGCACAGACATACACACACACACACACACACACACACACACACACACACACAAACTAAAGAGTAACTTTAAGATATGGAAATTGGCATTTTCACCCAAAGTTTCTTAGTGTCCAAGTACCATGTATTCACTGTTAGGACTGGAACTGAAACAAATAGTTTCTAACACATTATCAGATATTCCTCAATAGCGTCAATATATAAAATAAAACTCCATTTTCTGTTTTACGAGTAATGATCATGCAGTCTCTCTTAATATATATTAAATATATATTTATGCATTGACACAAGTAACATGATAAATGCAAGACTTTTTTTTTATAAATGTTTCAAAATTATTGTAAAAGCAATGTTTTCACTGCTGACTTGATATCAAGGGCTTTTGTCACAACACTGGTGTTGCCACTCAGATACAGTCACATACAGTCAGCTAAAGTTCCCCTTGGAAATTAGTATGCCATTTACTTTGACCAGCAAAAATAAGATTTGTTGCTAATAGCCATCGTTCTGCTTATTGTTTAAAATATCTATTATTTCCACATTTGTTATGAGACCATTTTAAAATTGAGGGTTGGCTGAATGTTGTGTGGGGAAAAAGACAATGATATCTATTGTTCTTTTTATAGTGTCTATATACAGAAAGAGGATTTTTTGTTTGCTTGTTTTTTTTTAATAGTTGTTCATTGAAAATTTGAACTAAAATTGTTGCATGGGCCTGGTATGTAATGTATACACCTAAATCCTAGGCACTTGAAAAACTAAAGCTGTAAGGTCTGGAGTTTCAGTTCAGATTGGGCTGCACAACAAATTCAAAGTCAGCCTGGGCTACATAATAAGAATTTGCTTGAAAACAAATAAAAACTGTCACACTCTTGGGAGTTTGAACAAATAACTTGAATGACAATAAATTGATATTTATTTACTTTCTATTAAACCATGAAAGTAAATGATTATAATACTATGTAATGTAGTATTAGGTACTTAGGAACCAGTATAGAACCTAGGGTAATATTCAGTATGAAATTATCTACTCTAAAAGTAAATCATCAAACCAACATGGGGTTCAAATTTTTATGCATATATATACTCAAATGTGTTAACAAACATGAAATATCAAAGCGATTATATAAGTATGAGTAGAAAAAAGACCTGAATACCATTTATATTTTATAGATCAGTATAATCAAGTACCTGAGAAGTCCCCTTAAATGATGTTATATTTAAGCTTTGGGTTTACAGGGCAGTGATACCCAAGCTTTAATGTGTACAAGGAGAAGATCTCCTCAGATCATTGAATTCACAACCAGGATTTCTTGCAGAAAAGATATGCTTTGAGAATCCAAGAACTTGCATTTCTAAAGAGTTCCCAAGAGAGGTAAAATTTACAAGTCTGGCAATGTGAGACCTGGTGGGGTGGGATAAGGAAGCTCACATTCCACTTAAAAATTAATGTCATGTTTTCCCTTGTTTTTAGTATTATAGTAAATGTAGTATATCCAGGCACCTTCCAAGGATCAATATTCTTTTTAACTTCATGTGTTACTAATATTTGTCTCTTAATGAAATGAAAATGATTAGGAGCATATTTAGGAGTTTTCATACCAAATCATTCTTGATGTCATGCATTCCTTTTCAACACTGTAGTGTGTCCTTTTGAACAGTATTTGTAGATCCAACCAAGTTAAAAAAATGTTAGACTATCTCCAACCACTGAAAATTCTTAAAGCCTGCTTCAAATATGCTGTTCTAATACCATGGAGACTACAAGAATGTATATCCATTATATTGACTATGTTATAAGCTTAACAGAAGACATTCATGTGGGGTGTCCAAATAAACAGCTATACCATAACATATGGATATCTAAAAATAAAACTTTTGGTTGAAAATTCTGAGTTTATCTCTGAGTATCCATGCCTAGTTAAATGAATTTATCAAATCAGAAACAATGAAGAGATGAACAAAGTTCTTCATAATAAAATATGTAATGTAAAAATTTTGTAATTTTTCTCATGTTTTTACCAACATACATTTAATAAAATATTTTCACAACTCATTATAAAAATCTTCTTTCATAGGTATAATTTGTTCATAAAAGACAAATGATTGTGTTAAGAAATATACTTTATACTTTCTTATATATACTATATAATAATACAGGGATTTTTTAATAGTTGGTTGTTTATTTACTTATTTATTCATGTGTCTATATCACTATGTATTATTGTATATAAGTATATATTACATACATTGTGTACAGTTACCAGAAAAAGCAAGCACTCTTAAGAGCTGAGCCATCTTTTCAATCCCAGGGAAGCAATGTTTAATGTATAATAATTTGTTGTTGTTTTTTGTTTTCACAGTGTTGTTTTGAGTTCTGTTTATAAAACTACAATGGAGATGACTCTTAAATAAACATTTTTTACAAAAAACACATACATTCTTGAAGGAAATCAAGCCACATTGAAAGTAGAGCTTATTAATACATTTAGTAAAGGAAGAAATTGAGAGTATACATGCTCAGAAAAAAATTTTCGAAGTCTATTATGAACTAGTATAATCCTGGGCTGACTGACAGAACAGTACTTCAAAAGTAATATCTTTTCTAGTGACTGTGTCCTAGATATTTTGAATAACACAGTACAAAACATTAATGAGCAGGTTTTGTGTTAGGGTGTAGAGTCTTTTGAATATATGCCCAAGAGTGGTATAGCTGGGTCTTTTATGCATTTAATTATTTTACTAATTTTGTATCCTGCTACATATTGAATATCATATCATAGACTTAGTTCTCACTTTTGCAGAACCTTCACAGTGATTTTGATGGTAGCTTCACCAGTCTGCACTCCTACCAGCAGTGAGAAGTGATCTGCATTCCTGATATCTACACCAGCATTTTTTTGTCATTTATTTTTGAGGCTTTTGTTATTTTCATTGGGGTAAAATGAAATCCCAAGGTAATTTTAATTTTCATTTTCTGATACTAAGCAGTGTTGAACATTTTAAAAAATACGAATTATCTGTTTGCATTTCATCTTTTGAGAACACTGCTCAATTCCATAACCCAATTTTTAATTGGGATGTTTGTTTCCTTGATGTTTTGGTGATTGAGTCTTTGGAGAGTCTAGATACTAACCATCTTTGAATGCATTGATGCAAAATATTTTTTTCTGTTCTGAAGTCTTCTTCTGCACTCAAATGATAGTGCCATTTGCTATACAGAAAAGAGTTTGAGTTTAATGAGCTCTCATTTATCAACTGTTTGTCTTAATGACTACACTGCTGTGTTCCTGTTCAAAACATCATTTCCTGTGCCAATGAGTTCAAGGGTTTCTTTCAGTTTCTGTGAAGAAATACATTGGAATTTTGATGAGAATTGTATCAAATCTGTAAGTTGCTTTTTGTAGGATGCCCATTTTCATAATATTAATCTTACTACTTCATGAGTATGAAAGGTCTTTCCATCTTCTAGTCCATTTTCAATTTTCTTATTCAGTGTTTTAAAGGTGTCATTGTACAAGCCTTTCACTTTTCACCTCTTTGTCTAGATGAAGTCTATGATATTTTATTGTTTTGGGTCTTTCATGCATTTAATTATTTTACTAATTTCTTTCTCTGCATGTTTTCCATCTGTCTATAGGAACAATACTGATTGTAATGTGCAAATTTTGTATCCTGCTACATATTGAATATGTTTAACAGTTATATGATTTCTGGTGGAGTCTTTAATTCATAGAATCATATTATATGCAAATAAGGATACTTTGGCTTCCTTCTTTCCTATTTGTGTCTATTTATCTCATTCACTTTTATTATTGCTCTAGCTAAGACTTCCAGTACTATATTGAACAAGATAGGAGAGAGTGGGTATTCTCAACTTGTTCCTGGTTTTAGTGGAAATCCTTTAAATTTTCCTCTATTTAGAAAGATGTTGACTGAGGATATGCTATATATTTTTTGTCAAATATGATTCTTGTATTCCTAGATTTTTCTAGAACTTTTACTTTAGTGGGATGTTGGATTTTTGTCAAAGGTCTTTCTGTATCTAATGAGATGATCACATGATCTCTGTCATTGAGTCTTTTTGTGTGGAAGATTGTTGACATTGACTTACATGTGTTGAAACCGCCCTGCATGGAAAATGAAGCCAACTTGGTCATTGTGGATAGTCTTTATGATATATTTTTGAATTTAATTATCAAGCATCTGTTTGTGAATTTTTGCATTCCTGTTCATCAGAAATAATGATTTATAATTTTCTTTTTTTCTGTTATGAAACTGATTTGGGTAACAGGGTGATATTTGCTTTATCAAAAATATAAAAGTCTTTTTTCTTTTCCTAGTTTATGAAATAAGTTTAGGAATATTGATGTTAGTTCTTTGAAGACCTAACAGACTGTTGTTTAATCCATCTAGGTCTAGGTTTCATTCTCCTTCAATGCTATGGGTCTATTTAAATTGCTTATTTCATCTTGATTTAGCTTTTATAGCCCATACATATCAAGAAGTTTATCCATTTCTTTTAGAATTTACACTTTGGGGGGGGTTATAGATTTTTTAAGCTATGTCTTTATGATTCTCTGAGTTTTCTCAGTGTCTGTTTGGTTAATTTGACATGTCAATTTTTTCAAAGAACCAAATCTGCATTTCATTGATTCTTTTCTATTTTATTGATTTTACCCTTGACTTGGATTATCTATTTACTATTTGGAGTGTTGTTTTATCTTGTTTTACCTAGGCTTTCAGATGCATCATTACTTTATTAGTTTAAGATCTCTATAAAATTGGATGTTGTCACTTAGTATTATAGACTTTTCTCTAAGGGCTTCTTTGAATGTCTCCCAAACATTTTGGTACATTGTGTTTTCATTTTCATTCAATCTTAGGAATTTTTTTAAACTTCCTTTTTGATTGATCTTAGACCCAGTTATGATTTACTCATGCTTATTTATCATATATTTATATACTTTCTGTAATCTCTATTAC
Source organism: Peromyscus leucopus (assembly GCF_004664715.2). Lineage (NCBI taxonomy): Eukaryota > Metazoa > Chordata > Mammalia > Rodentia > Cricetidae > Peromyscus > Peromyscus leucopus. The sequence goes on from NC_051066.1 coordinate 59,054,261, forward strand.
TATTGATATCCAACTTTATTCCATGTAACCAGACACAATACAGGATATGACTTAAATTTTCCTGTATTTATTGAGCTTTGCTTGTTGTTTGAATATGTGGTAGATAAATTTAATATAACACCAAGAATAAAATGTATTTAACTTTATCGTAATTTTCTATTGTATTGAAAATTATTGCACCATGGCTACCATATCCATGTAAATGCCACATAAACAATGTCAAGAAAGAAAAACTTGCAATTTTAATAACATTTAATGATTAAAAAATAGTCCTTAAATGCACAGATTACATATATAAGGAAAAGGAGGCTTGAAAATAACCCAAAACAAGCTTAAAAAGTAGTTATTACTTTAGATTGGTTTTGTTCTTTTGTTGTAGATTAGGTATTCCTTGAAGTTAATCTTCCCTACCTCAGCTTCATATGCACTGGGATTGAAACCTTCTGCTTCCACACCCAGATAACAGAGGCTATTTTGAAAGGAGTGAAATATGATGTGGGTAGTATAACTTGATAAAAAATGGTATTACTAAATTTTAATTCTTTAAAGGTAAAACAATAGGCAGCAGCCATGACAGGATATCAATATTATTATGCCTATTTCATAACCATGTGTTACTGCCTTACTTTTTGTACTTTTATAGTATTTTTTCACATGATATGCACAACTCTTACACACAAAGTTGTGTCCATCTAACTGAAACTTCTGTAACTATATTGAGATGCTGTTTTGTTTCAGTATTTTTTTTAAATTTTGCCCCTTGTCAAATTTCTTCATAAACTCTCTCAGATTTTCTACCGCTGAAGGAGGTAAGAGGAATTTTATATGAATCCCCCAAAACCTGTTTTTCTGTAGCTAGAATTCCTTTTAGTTCAAATTCCCCAGACACGTTCTCCTACCCTTTCTTTAGGGCTTCTGTGTACTTGTGTACTTGTCATTTATATGGCACTGGTATTCGTTATGTTGATCCCTGACCATGTTCCAGCACAGAATTTTTAAAGCAGTTTTTATTGGCATGCAGGCAAACAGAAAGGAATTCCCTTGGGCAATTCTTTCTATTCACTTACAGTGCAAGGAAAATAAAAAATTTCCCACTTTTTAATAAATACTTTTATTAGAACATGTGGAAGGGGATTAGATTGTTTTCCTAACTCCAAAGGGCAGAATTAGGTCCAGTGGTTATAAGTTCTAGCAAAACATTTTCTGTTCATTATGAGAAAAACTTTCACAACCTTATAACAGAAGATTATAATTGGTTTTCATCTGAGGCACTAGAGGTTCCTTTATTAAGAAAGAGATGGAATGACAGGCTGTTTTCTCCCTGGGCCTATCAGTTCTATCCTCCTGAAGATTCAGTTGCTCCTGGGATGTGGAAATCACTTATTCATTGTCTTAGGGTTTCAACTTGAGAATTTCTAAGGTAATGTATTTGTAAATACATAATCTACTTTACAAATTCACAACAATATACTAAATAACAGTGCAGTAATAAATTTGTTAGACATGTCAGGAGAAGTAAACCTACTACTAATAAGAGACTGACCATTACTGTACACTATTTTAGATTTACTAAGCAAAAATCATTCCTGAAAATAACTTGCTGTTTTCTTAAGTAGTTTTAGCATTTAAGGAATTACCACCATCTCACAGTTAACCAATGATTCTTCCATAATAACTACCATGATGCTCATGAACTGAGTAAGCCTTAACGCCTTATTAGATAAGAATGGGTTCCTCCACAATTGGCATCTTAATAATTCTTGATATGCTCTTCTTGCTTGTCAGGCATTCAGATGAATTATTAAGTGACTGAATGAATTAATAAATGAGCAGAAAGTTGATTGCTGAGTAAATAGAAGCACAAAGTTGGTTTACAACTCCATATAAATTGTTATCTGTATATTACTAATATTATGTTGATTTTAACTGCATACAGAAAATATATGTATAGGGCTGGAGAGACGGCTCAGAGGTTAAGAGCACTGACTGCTCTTCCAGAGGTCCTGAGTTCAATTCCCAGCAACCACATGGTGGCTCACAGCCATCTGTAATGAGATTTGGTTCCCTCTTCTGGCCTACAGGCATACATGCAGACAGAACACTTTATACATAAGAAATAAATAGATCTTTTAAAAAAAGAAAGACAAAAGAAAATATATGTATAATATTATGGATATACATGTAAATACACTAGGTAGAATGGTTCTTTTATGAATCTATTTTAGAATGCATGATATTATTATTTTTGACTCTAGAAATGATGGTAATTTCAGTAATAATAACCAAGGCAATTAAACATTCCCATCAAACAAGAGTATTCATGTATTTGTCACAACCATGAAATTCCAGTGAGGCATAGAATGATAAATTTATTATATATTAAATTAAATGCTGTAAATTATGGTCAGAAAAAAATTATTGATAATTTTAATTAATTGGCATGATTTTAAAAATAATCTATTTTAATATTTATTTACTTCTTTTTTATTTCTTTTTGTATGATTAAGAAATTTTCCATTAATTTTACATAGCAAACATAGATCCCCCTCTCCTCCCTCCTCCTGCCCTCCAGCCTTCCCCCTTAATCCACCCTGTTATTCCCACCCCCTCCAAGGCAAGGTCTCCAGTGGGGAATCAGTAGAGCATGGTACATTCAGTTGAGGCAGGTCTGAGCCCCTCCTCCTGAAACAAGGCTATGTAAGGTGTCCAATCATAGTCACTGGGCTCCAAAAAGCCCACACATGCACCAGGGATGGATCCTGATCCCACTGCCATAGGTTCCTTAAGGTGGTCAAACTATGCAACTGTCTCGCCTATGCAAAGGGCCTGGTCCAGTCCTGTGGAGGCTCCACAACTATTAGTCCACAGTTCATTTCTTCTTTTTCATTTCAATCATTTCAACTTGAATAAAAACAACCAACAACAACAATAAAATAAAAGGGGAGTATATACTGATTCCATGGGTGCAAAAATCTCAAGAGAGTAAGTCATGCTTTGGTGGCCAGTCTTTACAATGGACATGAATGTAGATATATGTATATAATTATGTGTCTAGATTAAATAATATATATATGCATGTATTGCTGTATAAATGTGGACTATATATATGTATACCCACAAAACGTATCAATAAATAATAGATAAATGATAGATATAGATAGATAGATAGATAGATAGATAGATAGATAGATAGATAGATAGATTTGTGTATATGTGTATGCTTATATATGAGTTTTGTGGCTAGCGAAATTATTTTGAATATTTTTTACAAAGAATAAATATCTGAGACTATTTTAAAAAGAATGCATGCTTATTTTAAATCCTCTTCATTCTAAAACAAATCATTCGCCTTATGATTTATATGTAAGAATACAAAGTATTGAAAGCTATAAATTAGTATATAAATGTGAGTTTGGAAATATTTGTTTTACTAATTACAGAAAGAAATCAGATTTCATATGCCTTAAGAATTTTCATACAATCAGTTATGATCATATACTGCCCCCCTTTTCCCTCTCCTATCTTGTATCCTCCACCAACAGTCCCTCTTAACTTCATGTTTTTTATTCTTTCTTTCTTCTGTAATTTTTCTGAAAACCCATTTGCTGGTTTGAATAGGAATGGCCCCCATAGACTAATGTGTTTGAATATTTGATCCACAAGAAGTAGAATTATAGGAAATATGGCCTTGTTGGAGTAGATATGGCCTTGTTGGAGGAAATGTGTCACTGCAGAAGCAGGCTTTGAGATCTCATATGCTCAGATCCTGCCAGTGCCACGCAGATTCCTTCTTCTGCCTGTAGATCAAGACATAGAACTCACAGCTCCCTCTCCAGCACCGTGTCTGCCTGCACACCATGATGAGAATGGACTAAACTGCTGAACTGTAAGCCCGCCTCAAAGAAATACTTTTTTTTTTAATAAGAGTTGCCATGGTCATTGTGTCTCTTCACAGCAATAGAAACCCTAACTAAGATAACCCACAAAATTCAATTAGTGTTGCCCATATAAGGCAATCCCAGTGAGGGTGTGTATGGCAATCCCAGCCAGTGACATGGCCAGTCTACCAATGGCCATAGCCTCAAAGAAGAAAGATTCTCCTATTCCAGAACCTACCACCTGCCAATAGCTACCTAGTAATAGGTAGTGTCTAAAAATCATTTGTGCATTTATTTAAGTAGGATATTGTCTTTCATGATATTAGCTGGTTTTGCAAAAGGAGTTCATGAGTGCAGTATAGCAATGTCATGTCCAGAACACAGAATTTCAAAGGACTCCACTGCTGTGGGATGTTTTGTATGTTACGTGTGTTGCTTGATTGGGTAATAAATAAAACACTGATTGACCAGTAGCCAGACAGGAAGTATAGGCAAGACAAAGAGAAGAGAATTGGGGGAAGTGGAAAGTGGAGGCAGAGAGATCTTCCAGCTGCCTTTCAGGGAGCATCATGTAGAGGCAACATATAGATTAACAGAAATGGGCTTAGAATAAGCGTAAGAGCTAAATAATGGTAGGCTTGAGCTAATGGCCGAGCAGTTTAAGTAATATAAGCGTCTGAGTGATTATTTTATACATGGGTTGTGGGACTGGGGGGTGGGTGGGTGGGACCTGTAGAGAATCTCTCCAGCTACACTCCACTTACCCTCTATTTCTTACATTGTTTCCACTTCTCCAGTATGTCTTCTGGGGTTTGGCATGGGAGGGAAGGAGTTCCACATTCAAGAAACAAGTCTCAAAAGAACAAACCAACAAAATGGAAATTCATAAACTTCCTAAAATTCAAAAACTTCCTAAATCTGTTTAATGGTAAGCATTTAAATTTTCTTTAATTTTTAATTATATAGTTCAGACAAATTTTATGATATGATACTTATCAGTTACTACATTCTCTTTGTGTTTGGATTATTTTTCAACTCATCATTATTTTACTTTATATAATGTCCAGTTAATAATTTTACTTGCATCTTTATGGATCTTTATATCTATCTACAATTATTTCCTGAGAATAAAAGCCTGGATTTGCAGATGCCAGAAAGAACCTGTGTAACTTTTACATTGAGTTATAAAGTGTGGAAACTTGAAGTCACCATTTTTTTAGACCAAGAAAATCTTCAACAAATTGAAAGCCACCATTCTTTCCTGGATGCCTCTTAGAACTGAAGTTACCAAACAAAACTACATCCTCAAATCTTCCAGCAAGGAGGTTTAGAGTCAGAATGCATGGGTACCTGACTCTGGTTGACAGCAGTGACAGTCACACACTGGGGAAAATAAATGCAGGCCGGATCCTCAAAGAGCATCCTTTTGCCATCTTACAGATGAGGGGTGAGTGGCTAATTTCATGGGGTTGATGTTCAAGAACCACACTGATCTCATGGTGAAGAGCCAAAAGATGTCCACATGGCCCTTAGGGAAGAAGAGATAAACAGCTGGTGAACTAGAAAGTTCTACATAAGAATGTTAACTCTCCAGGGGGTGGGGCAGAAGGCATTAGAGAGTTTACTTCAAATGGTGCTAAAAAACGTTTCTCGGACATCTCCTCTTCCAGTTTTACCAAAGGAGAGACACACAAAAAAATGTAGCTAAATACAGTTGTGAAAGTCATGTGCAAGGAACTCATAGTTTTCTTTAAATATGTATTATCATGAAATTATAGAAGATTCTCTCTCACCACACACACACTTAGCACACAAAAAATAGGCCTAATGTAACAGAAGAGAATAGCAAAAAATGATGCAAGACTCAAAATCTAGTCTGAGCTGTAGAAGTCAAAATTAATAATAATAACAGAAAAAGATGCAAGACTCAAAATCTAGTTTGAAATCTAGAAGCCAATGATTAATAATAATATAATAATAATAATTTAAAAATCAGGAAAAAAGAAGAAGAAAGTAACTTGAAGTCTTTAAAATATGTAGTTAAGAAAACATGGACTGTTTTCTTACTCCTACCCACATAAACATAGAACCTCATACTACAGGACTGGAGACATTGCTCAACAGTTAAGAGTACTTGCTGCCTTTTTTTTCCTTTTATTTTATTTTACAATACCATTCAGTTCTACATATCAGCCACGGATTCCCTTGTTCTCCCCCCTCTTGTCCCCCTCCCCTTCCCCCCAGCCCACCCCCTATTCCCACCTCTTCCATGGCAAAGCCTCCCCTGAGAACTGAGATCAACCTGGTAGACTCAGTCCAGGCAGGTCCAGTCTCCTCCTCCCAGACTGAGACAAGTGTCCCTGCATAAGCCCCAGGTTTCAAACAGCCAGCTCATGCAATGAGCCCAGGACCCGGTACCACTGCCTAGTTGCTTCCCAAACAGATCAAGCCAATCAACTGTCTCACCTATTCAGAGGGCCTGATCCAGTTGGGGGCCCCTCAGCCTTTGGTTCATAGTTCATGTGTTTCCATTCATTTGGCTATTTGTCCCTGTGCTTTATCCAACCTTGGTTTCAACAATTCTCGCTCATATAAACCCTCCTCTTTCTCGATAATGGGCGGTGGTGGTGCACACCTTTAATTGGCTGGAGGGATAGCTCAGCCATTAAAGGCTAGGCTGACAATCAAAAACTTGCTGCCTTTTTGGAGGACCTAAGTCTGGTCAGTTCCCACCACCTAAGTCAGGCTGTTCATAACCAGCTGAAACTTCTACTTCAGGTTATTCAGCTCCCTCTCCTGGCCTCCACAAGAACATTCCCCCAGCACATACATAAACACACACAAGAATAAGTCTAAAAATTCACCACAGAAAGACCTCATTCATTCTAGTTAATATCTAATACATAATATTTAACACTTCAAAAACCAATAACAGAACCAAACAAAGTTCATAACTATCAATAGGAACTTGATCAATCAATGGAAGTATGTGAAAAACCTTCCATAGAAGAGAGAAGCCATGTATTATGAATGGATAACACTAGAGATAAGTCTCAAAGAATGAATAAAAATGAACTGTGAGAAACAACCAACATGATAATTGATATAAAAATGTCTTTGATGGCCCGATCTCTAGAAATGAATGAAAAAGGAGTTAAGTGGAAATTAAGGCAGTAAGAATTTTTACAAAGGAAATATGAAAAATATACAAAACAATATGGGACCAAGATGCATATTCAAGAAGTATTATAAATGTGTATTTACAGTGTAGAAAGTAATAAAAGACACAAAAATAAGGAAAGCTTTGAAATTATTAAAGACCCAACATTTTCCAAGGCAATGAAAGACACTAAACCACAGACTGGGAAGCTAAGAGAATAAGTTCCAAAAATAAAATAATGTGCATCCAGCCCTGTAAGTTTAAAATATATGGGAAAAATAAAACAACAACAAAACAAGCAAACAAATAAAATACAACAGAGAAAATGTAATGTGCTGCAACACACTGAAGGAAAGCAAAACGAAACTAACCCCATGGAAGAGCAAGAATTGGGATTACATCTAGGAATATTTCTAAGAGAGTCTTTTAGGCAAGTACTGAAAATCATTTTGGTGTCCACGAAGGACTGCTAACAGATACCACAGAATAAACTAATCAGAAGGTTTCCAATGCTTCCCATAAGTGAAAGTGTTATTTGCATGTAACATACATCCTCAATACATCCTCCTTTTTCATGCTTTAATTTTCTACATTGGTTATAATATCTTTAGTTTTGAGTGAAATGGAAAGAAGTATACATTTAGTAAAAAAAAGTATATATCTAGTATATAACTTACTATGGGCACTCTTTTACTTTGTTTAATATTTTTGATCTACCACTGTTGAGCCATAGATTTAGAGCTCACAGACATGGTGAATAAGTATAACCACTTGCAATGTTTATTTTGGTTAGATTTCCTTGATACTGTTGATAATGGCAGCACTTGGGAAGAATACATTTGTCCTCGTCATCTTTCTAAAGCCTAAAATGTTGAAACTGTCTTTGAACATTCAGTGCACTTGCATTTAGAATTCTCAGTTTTTTCCACACATGCTTTTCCTTATTTGATGATCAAAAGTGCTCCAATGCATGCCACTCTTTCCTTGTTAAAATTACCATAATTGTTAATCTGTATTCAGAGTTCTTTTCTGTCAACATGCAGTCATTTCATATGACATTTATTAATTGATGTACGTTGAACTGTTAATCTCATAGATGTGAGGAGAAAAACCACCTACCCAAATCATGGCCACATTAATTAAAGCAAGCCTTACTTGTGTACATGGAATGTTTTCCCCTAAGGTGGGGTTCAAGAGATCAGCATTGGGTGTGGGAAAATAAAGTTTTTATAGCTCAGGAATAGGGGTATTCCAAATTGGGGATTTGGCAGGTAAATAAACTGGAGTCACAGAAGCAGACCATAAGCATAACAAGTTGGTCATAACAATAACCTTCTAAAACAAAAGTGTGGTTGCCATATCTTGGAACAGCAGTATAGAACCATTGATAGTAAAGGTTATAGATGCAGCATAGCCCAATATTTGAGAAATGGACTTTTCTTTTTTGTGGAATCATTTGAGGAATATTGGATATAACTCTTCTTTGAAAATCTGTGCTGTTTTGTTGTAGTGAAATTTTAAGGGCCACTTCTATTTCCCTAGGGTTTAGAGGTCTGTTTAAATTGCTTATCTGATCTTGATTTAATTTTGGTACATAGTATGTATCATGAAAATTGTACATTTCCTTCAGCTTTTCCAGTTTGGTGGAGTATAAATATTTAAGTATGCCATTGTGATTTTCTGAATTTCCTCAGTGTCTCATAATACTCTACTTTGTTTTTAATTTCTAATTTTGTGAATTTCTCCTTTCACCTTTTAGTTAATTTGGATGGAGTTTTGTCAATTTTACTGATTTTTCATAAAGGACAAACTCTTTAATTCTTTGAATTGTTTTTGTTTTGTTTTGTTGTTGATTTCAGTTCTGAGTTTGGTTATTTCTGTCTACTTTCTTGGGTGTAATTTCTTCTTTTTGTTCTAGAGTTTTCATTTGTGCTGTTAAGTTGCTAGTATGAGATCTTTCCAATTTTTTTATGTAAGCACTTAGTGTACATAACTTGCCTCTTAGTACAGCCTTCATTGTGTCCCATAAGTGTGGGTCTGCTGTGCATTCATTTTCATTTAATTATAGAAAATCATTTCTTTTCATTTCTGCCTTGACCCAATTTTCATTCAGTAGAGAGTGTTTTTCCATGTGTTTGTAAGCTTTCTGTTGCTTCTGCTGTCGTTTATATCCAACTTCAATCAGTGGTGGTCTGATAGGGTGCAGGAAGTTATTTTTATTTTCTTGCATCTGTTGAGACTTGCTTCGTGTCTGATTGTATGATTAGTTTTGAAGAAAGTTCCATTAGGTCCTGAGAAGGTTCATTCTTTTGTGTTTGGGTGAAACATCTGGAAATATCTATTAGGTCCATTTGGTTTATAACTTCAGTTAGATCCAGCATTTCTCTGTTTAGGTTTTGTCTGGATGACCTGTCTATTGGTAAGAGTAGGGTTGCTGGGCTCTACTGGAGAGAGTGTCTTGCCTGTTACTTTGTTTTTGGACTGGCATCAAGGCATCTGGGATTGGGAAGATTATAATTGTAGGTGCTGATATCTAGTCCTGTCTCTGTTGGGGGTGTGTTTTGTTCCTTGATATGGGTTTCTTCTTGGGTTTTAGGATAGTCTGGTAGCTGTGTGTTACCTGTAGGAAAGTATTTTGGGTGGGCAATGGGGATTCCAGGTAAAATGTGTTTCTGGTCATTGGGACTCTAGATGTAGGAAGGGAGGAAGGACAAGGGTGGTGGAGCTTTACAAGAGGGAAGGAAACGGGGTTTTCCACCAGGATCTGCACAGATAGACCCCTGTGTATGGGAGTAGAGAGTGAGGAGAGGGCCGAGCAGAAGATTGGCTAAATAACTGGGCATGAGACTGGGGACTTTGAAGAACAGAAAGATGAAGATCTGCAGTTAACCTGCTTTCTTCCCTGGTCACCGTGGCAGATGGGTTCTCTGGGGAGTACCTGCTGGAGTTGGAGGCTGTTGCAAAGCAAGGAGTGGGGGAAGGAATTTTGGAGGGAAGATCTGTGTGATGCCCTTGGAGATGGGTGCAGGAAGGGAAGAGATGCTGCAGCAGGTGTTCTGCTTTAGAACTGGGGATAAGACTGGGGGACTTGATTTGGAAGGGTACGGACTTCTGTGGTTAGCCTACTTACTTCCCTAGCCAGAGTGGCCTGAGGGTTCCCAAGGAGGCCATGCTGGGGTTGGAGGCTAGAATAAAGCAATGAGCTGTGGGAGTGATATTAGGAGGGGAAGATCTATGGAATCCACTAGAGATGAGGGGAGGGGAGGCTTCTAAAGGTGTTCTGTTGCAGAGCTGGGGATGAGACTGAGGGGTTGGACTTGGAGGAATGGAGGGAGAAGTGAAAATCCACAGTTGGCCTACCAGTTTTCCTGCAAAAGTGAAGGATCTTAATTGAAAAAAAAAAAAATGCCTCCTTGAGATTGGCCTGTAGGCGAGTCTATAGAGTATTTTCTTGATTAGCTATCGATATGGGAGTCCACAGTTCATTCAGGGTAGTGGATTGTGCAGATGGTCCTGGGTGGTAAGAAAATGCAGTCAGAGCAAGCAATAGGAACAAGCTAGTAAGGATTCCTGCATGGCCTAGCTTCAGTTGCGGACTCCAGGCTCCTGCCTTGAGTTCTTTCCTTTTCTTTACTCAATGGATTGTGACCTGGAAAATGTAAGCAAAATAATCCTTCTCTAAATTGCTTTTGATCGTGGTGTTTTATCACAGCAATAGAAATGCTAACTAAGACAACTTCCTTTGTACTAGCAACAAAAGAAAACCCACTCACTCCTGTTGTCCTGTAGAACTGTCATTACATTTCTCTTAAAAAAATCTTTTAAAGAATTATCTACATTTAGACCATTCAATTACTTTTGTATTTTCTACTAATTCCATATTAAATAGCCATTGCCTCAATTCTGCTAAAAAAAAAAAATGACCTTTTTGATGATGTCAATACCCCCAGTTTATTACACACATAATTCTCATTATTCTAGTTAATAGAGCTTACTGTTCAAATTTCATAAAGTTGATCGCTTTTTTCTTTCAGTCTCAAAAATATTTTCTTTTCTCTGCCTCCAGGAAAAAAAATCAATTTTTATTTTTATTTTTCTTCTTTGTAACTGCTCTTTAATCTTCTTTGCTATCTTTATGTCTCAGAACTTTGAGCTATGAACTCCTTGAAGACTTTCATCCTTTCACCTCCAAGGATCAATTTCCTGTTGATCTAATCAATTTCTTGGATTTGAAAGCATATACATATCTTTCCAATTTATACTTGCTGCAAAATATTTCAACTCAATGTTTAACATTTTCATTTGGATGTCTAATAGTTACCTTAAGTAGCACAAGTCTTGTCCCTGCCCCCTAACTTTGAAGCTATTTTTGTCTTCTGTCTGAAATATGATTTTGTTCATTTACTCCTCATACTCCCACCTGTGTATCTCTTACCAAAGGATAGACTTTCCATGACACTTTGTCCCTAATATTCCTGTTTTTTCTCTGACATTTTTCTCCATAGCATGTATATTAATTATTCATAGAAAAATTAGTGTAAACACTACACTGATATTTTTTGTCTATTTCCTCACCTATGTGTAAAGTTAGGGTGTAGTGGGTAGCCATTTCAACCTTGATCTGGAAGTTCCAACCCCCATCGAGGCTTCGGTAACTGTCACACCTACAAGGCGAGGCCAAGAGAGGACCCTGAAGACCGGAGATCTCTTGGTGCCTGGACCCTGGACGCTGGAGGTAGACTGAGCAGAGTTCTCCAGAGAACACCGTTGGACTGTGCTATGTCTTTCCCAGACCCTGCAACCCACCTATCCCTTAATTTGTAAGTTATGCCACTAAATAAACCTCCCTTTTAACTACGTGGAGTGGCCTTAATAATTTCGCCAATATTAGGGGTATGTGCTAATAATGTCTTGTTAAAAATTGACCCTATTTGGTGTTGCTGATTTGTGCATTAAAATGCTTTTCCCCTTTTGTTCTTGTATTAACATTGTACACACTTTCTGTGTTCCCAACATGTATACTCTGTTTTTTATACATGAATTGTATATTAAAATAACTAGTTTAACTACATGAATCAAAATGTCTCATGAATCTACTTGAGAAAAATACTAAGATTAAAACAATAACAACAACAAACACAAATGACTAGAAAACATGAAATATCAGTTTAAGACTTCGTAGAGATTTTTTTGTTTTGTTCTGTTTTGTTTTGTTTTTCGAGATAGGGTTTCTCTGTGTAGTTTTGTGCCTTTCCTGGAACTCACTTGGTAGCCCAGGCTGGCCTCAAACTCACAGAGATCCGCCTGGCTCTGCCTCCCAAGTGCTGGGATTAAAGGCGTGCGCCACCACCGCCCAGCCTTCGTAGAGATATTAAGAACAATGATCTCCTAAAGACAGATGGGAGTGACCAGAGTATTCAGCAAACTCATTATAAGTAAAATGGAATCAAAATATGAAGAGAGAAAAATTTTAACATCTTAAGAAAGACTTTAATGAAAATTTAAAATTATGAAATGGAAAGTATTAAGAACTCAATTCAAATGTATTCAGAGACACTGAGGGATATATATATATATATATTTCATTTAATTTTGATTGTAGTGATTTAGTAGATAAATAATTGGATTAAAGTTTCGAGGAGGGTGTGGTAAATGTAAACAGAAATGCATAAGTTGCCTTAAGGTGGTTCTATTCCTGAAATTAATATCCATATTAGAAGAATCATCACATACATAAGATATATAGACAGTCCTTAACATACACCAGAGTTCTTTGCAGACAGATAAGAGATTCAGATTCTGTTAACAAATTAACTGATAGACAAGAAATTTGGAAGTCATACATAAATCCAAAGTATTGACTTCTTCATTACTCAAAATCTCCAATCCTCTCCTTTCTGCCTAGTGATGCGAGATCATAATTTTAAGAAAGAATGTGCAGAAGAGCCATTGGATTTTTTTCCTTCTACCACATTTTGCCATTTAAATTTTTACCAGGAGAAAAATAAATTCCACTACCATCACTACAAACATTTTCAAGCAGTAATCTGAGAATAGCAGTTACATAAGTATGATACCAATAAGTTTAGGGACAACAGAGTAGCTGGACTGGAACACAGACCACCTGGGCTCAGAAGAGCCAATGGGTTTCCTCAGCAACAAGAGATATTGTAGAAGGAAAGGTCATGAAACAGCTTAAACAGGCAGATAAAGGAGTGGTACACACATCTTCCAGATGACCTTGACCAGAAGAACATGCAGGACTCCTGTTTGACACTCTTTAGAGTGCTTCTGAGCCTTCTATGTTTTTGAGTAGGAGGTATTCAGTGTAACTCCAGGATATAAAATGGATGAAACACCTAGTACCAATGTGCTATTGTTAGCAAGATTACAAGACCGGCCTCCCACTAGCTTCCCTCTATCCTGAAGGTAAAGCTTGGTACTGAAGGTAATGTAATGCATAAAAATGGAAAGTTTTAACTAGACTGTGACTAATTTGTACATCACAAATTGATTCATTAATCACTGGATAGGACTAAATTTAACTGAAAGCAGTTATCTGCCATTAGAAAGACAGAAGACTCGGTCAGAAATTAGAAGTCTGCTCTAAAAATAAAGAATAGCCTGTCTTTTAAGTCAGAAATAGTGATTGAACATGTTAGACCTCTTTGAGACAAGTGTGGAATAGGGTTTTTAATAGAAAGCAAGAAGGCAAGGAGGTGTAGCAGGATAAATATTTAACTCGGGAGAGAATTAATCATGATTAAGAGCTGCTGGGAAAGAACGAACAGACAAAATATCTTGAATATTCAGGAGGAATACGAAATCCATGTTGATGTACAGTTTGGAAGAAGCTGTTAGACAACTTACAGGAAAAAGGCATGAAATCATTGCCCTTAGAGGAGGCAGCAAGGGAGGTCTCTATAGAAGCAGCCTTGCAGGTTCAGCAGGCCCTTTTGAAGGAAAGTGTATCTGAAAATCTATTTTATTTCCTGATATTCGGGAAACTCAGAAGTCATGCAAAGTCCAACTCTGAGTCATGAACTTTTTTTCAGCAATGCTTCCTATGAAACAACTTGCGGTTAATTCTTATTAGTCTAGTCTAAAGTGAAATTTTAGAGTCTGAATAAGGAAAGTATTATGTAATTTACAGGGAATATTTTCTTTCTTTCTTTCTTTCTTTTTTTTTTTTTTTTTTTTTTTTTTTTTTTGTTTTTCGAGACAGGGTTTCTCTGTGTAGCTTTGCGCCTTTCCTAGGACTCACTTGGTAGCCCAGGCTGGCCTCGAACTCACAGAGACCCACTTGGCTCTGCCTCCTGAGTGCTGGGATTAAAGGCATTCGCCACCACTGCCCGGCACAGGGAATATTTTCTAATCATGTTTTCTTTTTTATAATCTACTACATCTCATTCAAAAAACTGTACATGCCTTTAATCCTATCATTTGGGAGGCAGAGATCCATCTGGATCTCTGTGAGTTCAAGGCCACACTAGGAACAAAGCCAGGTGTGGTGGCACATACCTTTAGTCCCAGCACTTGAGATTTCATGTCTTTGCTTGGAAAAGACACACATCTTTAATCCCAGGAAGTGATGAAAGAAGCAGAAAGGTATATAAGGCATGAAGACCAGGAACTAGGGACATTTAGGCTTTTTAAGCTTTTAGGCTTTTGAGCAGTAGTTCAGCTGAGATCCATTTGGATGAAGACACAGAGGCTTCCAGTTTGAGAAAACAAAGTCAGCTGAGAAATTAGCAAGGTAAGGTTGGATGTGGTTTGTTCTGTTTTTCTGATCTTTCAACATTCACCCCAATGCCTGGCTCCGGGTTTGATTTTATTAATAAGACCACTTAAGATTCGTGTTACATTGATTAACCTAATATATTCTATTTGTGAAATTACTATATGGACTCCTATACTAATAAATGTGCATTTTAAAGTGTGTAATAAATATTATGCATATTATGTATACTATGTACATAATATGTATATATATTATATATATATATATTATTTAAAATTACTACTAATTACTAAAACCAATGACAGGTAATATTTACAATATTTTGAGTGTTTTTTATACTTCAAATAATCTTTATTATAAGATGTCAAACTAGAATATGGCTAAATCCAGCCATTCATCATTAATCCTAATAAAATTTTATCAGAACAAATTAATTTATGTAACTTCCCTGACTGAATATTCTATATGCTGCAGAATATTTAAATAGTTGGAAAACACCTTGCCTAGACTATAATGAAAAAAGAAGAAAGCAAAAGTTAGAAAGACAACTTTTCCCAAGAAAGGCAACTGCAGATTTCCCTCCAACACCTTTACTCCCTGTGCTCATTTTACATAAGTAGGGAGCTAAGCAACTTTAGTATCAGTTTTACAATTCTGTGCATTTAATACCTAATCTGTATGAAAATGTTGACAGTCTTTAACTCTTTGGAAGTTTCTGTTCTTCTTTCTACTCTGTTGGTACTAAAACTCTCAGCTGTCATAAATATGAGAATAAATAGGATAGCTGACAGTTGATTAAAATTCTAGCCAATGACTAATATAACTTAAGAAACCAATTTTAAGAACGTTGAAGTACACATAAAATAGGAAATATTTTTACTGAAATGGGGGAGCCTTTTTCTTATTCTTGAGATTACGACACATCACTTGTTACAATTGTTGGAACACCGATCAGTTGACCTTCTTATTCACTGACCCCCACACAAGTTGACCCCTTTACCATTTAGAGGCATTTGCTTTTCCCAGAGAACTTTGTGAAGTCATTAGGACAAATACATAAGCGGATTGCTATTAATGACAGTGGTACTTTTACGGGTATGATAAAGGAGCTTATGACACCATATTTAGCATCTAAATTGCATCTGCATAGTGCCTATGCTGTTTAGCAGCTACTAAGAGTTTAATTACCTAAACAATGGGTAATTGGTCTAAAGATTTAAAAAAAAAAAAAACCTCTAAATTATGTCGTCAGGAGTCACAGTCAGACAGGAAGATGCTGATTACGCACTGGTAGTAATCAATCTTTTTGTGTTCTTGATGAAGTTTTGAATAGAAGAATTTGAGTGACATGGTTGAAGGAACTAAAGGAACCAAATGCAACACAAAAGAAGCAAGCATTAATTACAGTAAAATTAACTAGAAAATGTAAAAACGTGTTTTTCTGTCGGTCAAACCATATGTTAATGCATTATTATGCTCTTGCTTGCCCTTCAACACTGTTATGTCACTGTTTGAATTAAGCCATTAAATAGCTCAACTTTCTTAATCCAAAGTGGAATTCACATTGAGATTTTTTTTCTTGAACAAGTAGAATTTCTAATTGACTGTAAAAGACAACAACACCTTCCCCTCAAAAATCCTAAAACCAGTGCCCTATTTCTTAATCATATTTTCTTATGTAGTCTTTCTGGAACTAGTGTGATTGGGAATGCCTGTCTAAATAAAGGGGTTGGAAATGAAATAAATGATGTATCTGCCCAGAAACATGTCTCAATCTTGGTTTCTAATGATTGCTTTGCTTTGTAGAGTTTTCAGTTATGAAAATGAAGTAAAACAAAACTTTTACAAAGTAAGTCTAACATATCAGGAAAAACAAAAACAACAACAACAAAATTTTCAGAGGAGGATGATTGACTTACTTGTAATTGTATTGAAGGGAAATTCCTTTCGTTAATAAGTCATAAAGCAGTCATTACCATTGGGTCTTAGGAAGAGTGGCTAGAGTAGCAAGACACTTGTGGAGAGAAGACTGACCCCTCCCCATGCAGGATATCTCCTCATAAGAATACATGTTGTTACAAAATCACAAGTTCTTGGTCTAAGGCTAGGGTATTCCAATTGAGAGTGCTTCCTAAGGCTGAGATTATGATTAATCTTGATCTAATATACTTTACATGAAACAGTTTATGTTATGGAAATATGCAACCACAAATGTTTCAAAACTGAACTCAAATTTCAAAACCCCCTTGAGCTTATTTCATTTAAAGATTTTAGCTGGCCACTTTGTATCAGATAACCAATAAATTACAGGTTCCTCTATGGGGGAATCACTACTATCTATTATTGCACATGTATGTGACAATAATAAAGAAAAGGAGAGCACAAATTTTAGATGGTTTAGAGGTGCATAGGAGGATTATAAAGAAGGGAACAGAATGGAAAGAAATTATATAATATATTTTAATAGAATCAAAAATATTGCCTCAGCATTTTTATTGGAATATGTTCTCATGGTATATGATTTTAATAAACTCTATTTATAATTTAATCTTCTCACCCACTCTTAGCCCTCTATTCTCTACCAACCTCATTGTAACTTTTTCTGTGTCTGTGGAGAGTATGTCATTTGCATACTTTATACATAAGCAACAATATAGAAAACACATTTTCCTTTAAGTTGTCTATTAAAATATATAATCTTAGGGGGCTGGCAAGATGGCATAGCACGTAAAGAAGTCCACCATCAAACCTGACTCCCTGATTTCAATCCCTGGGACCCATATGATGGAAGGAAAGAATTGACTCCTACATGTTGTCCTCTGACATCTACAGGGGAATCTCAACATATGTGCACATGCAGAGGGAGGGAGGGAGGGAGGAAGTGAGGGAATAGAGAGGAATGGAGGAAGAGAGGGGGGAGGGAGGGAATAAAAATGCTTTGAAAAATGCATAGTTTAGTAGTTAGGGACTGGAGAAATGACTGAGCCATCATGAGTGCTTGCTACTCTTGCAGAGGATCAGAATTCCACTCCCAATACCCACATTGGATGGCTCACATCTGCCTGTAAGTCCAGCTTAAATGGCCCCAAGGACACCAGCACTCATGTGTACATACCCATACACATATACATAGCTGAAAGAGGCCAGAAAGGGAAGGGTTAAGTAATGTAATTCTGTTTTAATTTAAATGAATAACAATAAAAATAAGGCTTAAAATATTTGTGTATACATCATCACTTGAATATGTTTATTTCTAACTGTGCATGATTCTTTTTTGGATTTTTTGGTTTTACCAGATGTATGTTGCTTCTTCAGAGATAACAAAAAATAGTAACGTTTCATATGTGAAAGTTAATTTCAGGGAAAAAGATAAATGAACAAGATTGTATCTACACAATTTCACACATTAAAAATTAGAGCTATTTTTGTTATGATGTAGTATGCATCTTAAAAAGCCTTATGTTCTAGAACATTACACAATAGGACAAAGAATTTAAAAAAATATTAATATTAATGCACTCAAAATTGTTTGCTTCTTAATTAGATTGCTCATGTAAAGATAATAGACCACATGGAATAATGATACAATTTTAAAGATTAAGAACTCCTAATTAACAATGAATTTCTTAAAGTTCGAATGGCATGACTAAAACCAAGGCGATGGTAAGAAAGAACCAGGGCTATGCAGTTACGGAGGTAAAGATAAATGGGGAAAGGATCACCCAGTCAACTTATACAAAACCCAGAACAAAATTAACTCAGGAGAAGGACTCAGAGCCTGTGAGTATCATGGTTAGTTCTGCCCTTCCCTGGGCTCTCCTCTGTCTTCCCATGCCAGCATGGCTGCATTCAGCAGCTGGTTTCTCATTGCATAAAATGCAAACTTACTAGCCTGGCAATTTAGCATGACTCCAGTTGTGCTGATATTTTCTGATACATAAACTATGACAAGTTCACTTTTGCTTTACAATGTACTGGAATAGACACTAGGATTTATTTCTAAGAACCAGTCAAGGTCAAGAGGAATACGCCATTGTTAGGTGCAGGTAACAGTATATTATTTCTACTTGTGGCAAATTTCAGTTTCTCCAGCAGTATGTGAGAATGTTATTTAAAGAAAAAAAACTTTAATTAGACTACATTATCATGCTTTCTATGCTTTTAAGAACATTTATTTTTTTTTCTGGATAAAACACATAAAATCCTCAAGCAAAAATTTATTTTTTCCTCCAGTAACTACCACTCCATTAATTCTGGGAGATAATTGGTCTCTAAAAGAAGATCAGAATCAGTCTCTATGTTCTGGGAAGTAATCTCATATTTATGATTTTTATGATTCTCTTAGAAATGCACTCTACTGCTTGAATCTCTCAATTTTTCATTTTCTGGATGACTTTTCACAGCAAAAATGCCATTTCAATATGTAAATTTAAACCTTTAATTTCAGAAAGTATTCCAAAAATTATGTCCTTACTTTTTTTTTCATTCCAAGAAGTATAATTAATGCATATTTAGTTTTTCAATGTCTTTTCCTTAACTGTTTTTTTTTTTTCTGAAATTTTAAGGAGTTTTAAAAACGCATACATGCACTTTGAATATCATTTAGTTTCTCTTTGGGAGGTAAGATTTAAAGTACACTGTATACTTTGGGGTGTAATCATTTTGAGAGGTCTGTGTTATAATCTCCACTGTGGTTAGAATTTTTCTTTTACCCCAAATAATAATATTGAGTAACAACATATATGCATTTTGTATATATATATTCCCCCCGCAAGGGAGGAAATTCCATGGCTTTGCTTACCTTCCTACTATATCACCTTTCCTTATTGACTTGAGAATGTGTTTATCTTCCAGGGAGGTCATTTGCTTATTTGCTTTCACTGACAGGTATTCCCCAGACATATGACAACGTACTCTCTCTCTCAAAGGAGACACAAAAGTAAGGTTAGAGCCTGGAGAAGGTTTCAGTTATAAAGCAAGTTTGTGAACTTGCAGTTCCTTCCGTTGTGGGAAAGTCATTCAGCCTCTTCCATCAAACCTTTTCACCTCACTTCAACACCCTATGGACAGACATTTTCAGACTACCAGGGAAGTGGTAGAGAAATCCGTCCCCTTCAGATCATAGGTGAAGACTGTGCAGCTGGTAAGAAAACAGGAAAACAAGTGCACAAACAAAACCCAAAGAGTCCTGTATCCCTTTGAGAGGCACAGGAGACAGTCCTGACTTAGACAATTAGGATGGTCTTCTGCTGCAGGAAAGGCAAGCTAGTGAGAATGTCTCAAGTGTGAGACCGAGGGGTCACCTCAGCATTGGAAGAAAGACCTAGTCAATACAGACACAAAGCCAGTTAAGACTGGTGAGTTACAGTTGCAGACCTGGAAGAGAGCGAATGAGCAAAAAAAAAAAAAAAAAAAAAAAAAAAAAACTTCAGGAGCAACAACAAAGGGAGACTACACAAAGAACAAGGGAACAAGCACCAAGGAAAGCCCACAAGCAACTCAATTGTTTTTGTAAACCCCCAGGAAGCACCAGAGAATTTGAAGCCTTTATTCCAGCAGTGTCATAGCAACGGGAGATAAAATTAGCTCACAAAAACCAGTTGCCATCCTGTATACTAATGGGAAACAAAATAACAAAAAAGTGCTCACAATAGCCACAAAATGAAGGAAAAAACACCTGTGAATAAATCTTACCAAGGAAATGAAAGTCCTCTATAGTCAAAACTTAAGACATCGAAGAAATAAACTGAGGAAGACATCAAAAATGGAAAGACCTCCCATTCTCGTGGGTCCGAAATTTAATATTGTGAATACATCCATTTTACCAAAAGCAATCTGTAGATTTAATGCAACCCTAATAAAAATACCAAGGCCAATTTTCACAGACATACAAAAGGCAATCTTAAAGTTTATATGGGACCATAAAAAAAAAAAAAAAAAAAAAACTAAGGATAGCCAAAACAATCCAAAACAGAATGAATAAGGTGGGAGGTATCCCCATATCTGATTTCAAGTTATACTGCAGAGCCACAGTAATATAAAACACCATAATATTGAGGGAACAGGGAGAAACAGACACATAGATCAATGGAATAGACTAGAGGATGCAATTTTAAATCAACACAACTCTACCTAATTTTGACTATATATGCCAAAAATGCACATAGCAAAATGATGGTACATATAGCAAATTAGGCCTGGAAGAACATAACACCAATATCTAAGAAAAAGAAACTAGATACTTATCTTTTTATGCCAAACAAAACTGACAGATGCATCAAAGACCTCAACATAAGACTTGATACTGTAAGAAAGTCACTTCAGCATACAGGCATAAGGACTTTCTGAATTGGATTCTACTAGCACAGAAAGTAAGACAAAAACTAACAAATGGGCTCTCATGAAACTATACACCTTTTTTGTTTGTCTGTTTGTTTTGTTTTGTTTTTTTGAGACAGGATTTTTCTGTGTAGTTTTGCACCTTTCCTGGAGCTCAGGCTGGTCTCAAACTCACAGAGATCTGCCTGCCTCTGCCTCCTGATTGCTGGGAATAAAGGTGTGCACCACCACCACCACCACCACCACCACCACACCACCACCACCACCACCACCACCACCCACCACCACCACCACCACCACCACCACCCAGCCCTATATACCTTCTTTACAGAAAAAAAAAAATCTTGTAAAGGTAGGATATATTTCACAGAATTAAAATAATTGCCAGCTATTCATCTGACAGAATGTTGGTGTGCAGAATCTACAAACATCCAGTGGTAAAAAAAAAAATAAATAAATAATGAAAAAAAAAAAAAACACAACCCAGTTAAACCTGGACTATGGAGCTGAACAGGGAATTCTATAAAGAAGGAATACAAATGCCTAGAAAACATATTAAAAATGTTCAACATTCTTAGACATGAAGGAAGTGAAGATTAAAGCTACTTTAAGATTTGATCTCATTCCAATCAGCATGGTTATTATTGTCAAGAAGTCAATGCTGGTATGTGTGTACCAAAGGAAAGGGGAACCATTATTCATTGCTGGTGTCTGAGTAAACTAATGAAGCCACTTTGAAAAGCAGCCCAGAACTTTGTCAAAAAATTAGCAACAGAACTACCATGTGACCGAGCTGTACCACTCTTGCAAATATACCCGAAGATTCCATATCCTATTACAAAGATACATTCTTAGGCATGTTAATTGCTCATCTACTGTAAATAGCTGGGCAATGGAACCAGACTAGTTGCTCACCAACTGATGGATGATAATGAAAATGTGAAGAAAAAAAAAATATATTTTTATT
Organism: Peromyscus leucopus; assembly: GCF_004664715.2. Classification (NCBI taxonomy): domain Eukaryota; kingdom Metazoa; phylum Chordata; class Mammalia; order Rodentia; family Cricetidae; genus Peromyscus; species Peromyscus leucopus. Next base: position 59,076,346 of record NC_051066.1, read on the forward strand.
CAACCCAGAAAGAAAAATGTCACAAATACTTTTGATAAAATATGGACCCAATTTTCAAATCTTTAAATTGTGTTTAACCTGGAATAATAGCCTTTGGAGCCAAGAAAGTGGCAATGGACTACTGTGATGTAGGAATGACTTAAGAGAATAAATAACCTGAGTGATGTGAAAGTAGAGATGGGGAATGCTGGAAATGGAGGTTTAGAGCAGGAATGGAGGAAAGGAGATGGAGAAGACAAGAGAGCTACATGAAAAAAAAAGTTACATGAAAACCCATATAGAAACCTACTAAGTTGTAAGCCAGTTAAAAATTTTTATCTAAACAGTTATAATAGAGATACTTTCCCTGTCTGAATAATGTTTTTACTAAAACTCAATGATTATTAAACAAAACTCCCAGTGTCAGGTGTAGGTTAGGGAGCCCCATAGGACTCCCAAATAATACAGGTTTTGTAATTCTTTTTTGTCCACTGAAGAGCTGATAAGGCCATATTGCTTAAATCACCACACACTTTAGTTTCAAGACGTAGTGAAATCAAGCTGGAATGCAGCTAGAAGCTTCCTTTTTATAGACCAACTTCTGTACTCCTGGATGGTGCCACTTAAGCTTCTGGGAGAAAAAAGAATGCATGAATGCTTAAGCAGCTGTGAACCCCATGAACTGCAATATCAACCTGTCAGCAGACATTTTCGTGGTGCCATTGTAGCACAACTGTTATGTGAGTACCCAGTGTTATCTTACTGCATTAGAGGACCACTCCAAGAAGGACATTCTTGCCTAGTACTGTAAGCCAAATTAAAAAAAAAAATCAAAGACTGAGGAGGTCTTAAGCCCTTTAGGAGAATTTAGTACTCCTGTGTGGTTAAAACAATATGGCCCCAAACTCCTTCCTAAGGTTTTATGTCTATACCCATAGATACATACTCTTCTTGCCCTTAATCAGAGAAACTTCTTTCTGTAATGAACACTGGTAAGCACAGAGACTCAGGGATGCTCTAGGTAATAAAAATAAGCAGTGATCAAGAACTGAGCCCTAAGCAACCTGTATACCACACTTTCTAAGGCTCAAGGAACATCACTGCAAAGGGCAGATAAAGGATGTAAGCACCAGAAGATGGGGAGCATGGCTATAGAACGTGTTCTTCTGGGAGTGACACGTCCATTGCAATCTTGATCCCACAGTAGCAAAGATGGCGGCCCTAGGGTCTGAATAAGACTCTACCAGTAATTAATTAGTCATGAGTTGGGGAGGGGCAACCAGGGCCCATTCCTCTCTGCTCAAGTATTGTCTACTTACTGATGGTTTCTGGCCTAAATGGAGTTATTGTGTTCTCTTGGGTATTGACTGGTAAGCCCACTATGCTCTGATGGAAAGTTGAACTCAACACTTTGCAAACAAAACAAAAAGGCATGAATGTGAAAAAAGGAATTTGTAGGGAATAGATAGGATTGACTGAGGACAGATAAAATAGGGTAGAGGTTAGTGTTATTTTACTATAGACATGTATGACATTGTGGAAGAAAGGAATGAATTAATCAAAAGCTAAAAGTCAATGACTGTTAAGACAGAATCAGTCTGAAAAGTCTTTTCCAGGGACTAGCTTCCACATAGGTTGTCTAATCTCAAATGGTTAGCATGACACATGGAAACACAAGCTAGGTCAAATGGACTCATTTGGTAATATGTATGTGTGTGTGTGTGTGTGTGTGTGTGTGTGTGTGTGTGTGTGTGTGTGTGTGTGTATGCATAAATATGTAACAATAATAATTTTAAAAGTTATGAATTTGTACATGTGACTGAAGGAGTTGGTGGGGAGAGGGAGGGGTAAGAATGATGAAGATGTAGTGCTCAAATATGAAGTTATCAAAAAAGTTAACAAAAAAGAATACACTTCCTTAAATTACATGGTAAATACTAGTCTTCACATTGAGAAAACGTGTCCGACTTTCTCCATTCAACAATAGACTTACGAGAATATGACAGCTTCTTAACTGTAGGAGAGTATGTACACACACACACTCACTCACTCACTCATGACTTTTGTTATTCCTGAAGTATCATGTCTTCCCTGGAGATAGGCAGTCCATCAGTGTTTATCATGGTCTACATGTCAGATTTATAGATTTTCTTTGTTTAAATATGGCAATGATAGAATTTTTACTAAGATTGTTAAGACTATATTTCTTTTTTTATATTTAACTTCTTGCAAATATAATTGAAACATTAATAAAATTACATTTCCAGAATTTTTTTTTTAGAAAATAGTACTTTATCAGGACGAATCCAGAATAAAGACTCTAGAGTCAGGGAGAGGGCTCGGTGTGTAAAAGTGCTAAAAGTTTAGTATTTGATATCCTTTCAATGTTTAATAAAACCATGTTAAATTCCATGGCATAACTCACATATCTCAAAGTCATGAGGCAAATTATCACCGATAAAGTTTATTATAAGAAAATAGAAGTAATTGATATATATATATCAATATATCAATATATCAATATATATATATCAATATATATATATATATATATATAAATCAATAATGAAACTAGGATTTTCATCCAATATCATTTACATGCCAATCATTATAGCAGATACTTTTAGAAAAATGTCTCTTTTATATCAAATCAACATAAAAAGCAAGGCCATAACTGTCAGTAATGGTTAGATATTTAATTAATTGAATTACAGAAATTACTGATTGATAATAGTAACAGTCAGTAGTAGATTTTCTTTAGGTTGAGATGAAAGTTGATATCAGAAGATATAATACTATTGTTTTTTTTTTTAATTATTACAGTCTGTGTCTCAATAAGGAAAAAAACTGAGTTCTAAGATTCATACTGTCAGGAGTAATAATAATAACATGATTTTAGTTTTTTTGTACCTATTAAGTACAGATTTTAACAAAACAATAATTACTAAAATTATATTTTTAAGTCAGTAAAGCTGATCATATTAGTGACATGCTCAACTTTGCCACAGTAGTATAAATGGCAACCACTAAGTTACATTAACACTCTAAGTTCCAGTATGTAATATTTTGATAATAAAATGTAATTGAATCAGGAAAAACAACTCTTAATTATTAATTAAAATACTTACATTTACAACCTTCCTATGGCAATGAGAAAAACATATTAGAACACATTCCAATAAACAGAGATTAGGGATGACACATCTTAAGAAGAGGCTGACAGACATTTTTTTTTTCCTGTCTGAAAATCCTGTCAGTGCAGGCACTTCTGGCCTATGTATGGTCTCTGGGCTGCAGTTGGAGCCATCTGTCAGAGTGGCAAACTGCCTATTCATAAATTAGTTGGATCATTTCATCAGGGCAAAACTGCCCAGGAATAATAACTACAAAGGAGCAGATTATATACTTCACCAAGTGCTGCATCTACAGAATGCTCACACTCTCAACTCTGCTGCTGTCATAGAGGAGGATGTCATCCCATCTACATCAAGTGAGGCCATGAAGACAGGCCTGATGGAGTGTTTTAAAATTACCTGAAGTATTTTAAAAGCATACAAATTTTGAACCGAAGTAGAAAAGAAAAGATGCACAGAGAGACTTTATGACGCACAAATTTGGAAAAAACTGTAGGACATATTATAAATAAATTTCTGCCTACTAGATAACTTTAAACTTGTACCTGTAGTCTTCATTTGGTGGTAATCTCCTGTAACATGGAACAGCTCCAAGGAATAGTGTACAGATTTTAGATTTGAGATATGGGAAAGTCTCTCTTTGAATTTGTTTTAATTTAATTTCTGTTGCTGTAGTAAAATAGCTGGGCAAAAGGCAAGCTAATGAGAAAGGTATGTTTTAGCTCACAATTCCAGTTTATTATTTGTCGCTGTAGAGAAGTCAAAGGGATAAGTCCTGGGAACAGCTAGTGCTATCACCTCTACAGTCATAATCTGAGAACTGAATGCAGGCAAACCTCATGTTCCCTTCTACTCAACTTAATGTTTCCACTCATCCACAGTTCAACATCCTTTGTCTAGAGAATGGTACTGAAAAACCATGGGTTAGGTCTTCCCACATTAATTAACTTAGTTAAGACAATATCTCACACACACGACCACATTCTTGTATTGATAAATTCTTTGATTGATACACTCTTCCCAGGTAATTCTAGGCTGTGTTGAATTAGCAACTAAAGCTAACTATCATAGTATGTATCTATTTCTTTAAAAATCACCATGCTTAGGTTTTTATATCAATAACTGGCTTGAAGTAAATTACTATATTAGGCTTCAGTAAAATAATGCTATGTAATTCATTTTAAATGTATCAATTATTTTGTTCATTCTTTTAAAAATTGTCCAGAATGATTCTCCCAAATACTGATTTTAGGGCCTAGAGAGATGACTCAAGGATTAAGAGCACTGGCTGCTCTTCCAGAAGACCTGGATTCAGTTCTTGGCACATATATGGAGGCTCACAATCATTTGTAACTTCAGTCTCAGGAGATCTAATGCCCTCTTTTTGGTCTCATGGACACCAAAAATTTATTGTGTTACACAGACATATATGAAGACTAAATACCCACACACATCAGAAATAAATAAAATAATTTAAATTTGCCTTTATTTCTTGTGCCTTTTTTAGTAAATTGGCAATGGTTGTTCTTTTTCTTAATTGTATTAATAGCAAGCATGCAAACTCCTATGAGAGCCATTTATATAATTTACCAGGAAAATATTCAATTTGCCAAGAAAACCAGAAACATATTTTGAACACTTCCATGACTTTGCTGACTGTTTCAGACATTTTGATTCATTTAGTAATGAGTTTCAGGTTTTTATTTTAAAGACACTTTAAATATTGCATTGTTGTATCTATTTCTTTACTGATAACATATTTAAGATTTTTTTCAAAGTCTACTTTATTAAAGTATATAATGTACTAAGTGGTTTGTAAAAAGGTCAACTTGAAAAGATGACTGTGAAATCATTCTTAAAATAGTATTTGCATTTTCCAAAAATGTCTTGACAGAAAAAGTTAGATTTTGTGAATCATAGACAATGGAAGAGCACATGAATGCCAATGGAAAGGGGAAATGAAAGTGGACATCATTTGTAATGTATGGTGTGCGATCCTGGCATTAGTCCATAATGAAAGTGCTCACATCTTCTGGCTATGGCAGCTGCAGTGCACTTGCAATATAACTCTAATTTCTACATTATATCATCTTTTTTTCACTCGCTGGAAAGGTCGTCCTATAAGGAGATAAAATATACTAGAATTGCGGAGTCATCAAAACTTTCAAATGCTATTCCTTTGAAAAATTAGATTCTTCCTCAAACTTGAGCCTTCAAGAAGTTTTAATTTAATGAAATAATTAGCCTGAAACATCAAGCCAATAAATTATGAAGAAAATTTATGAGTAAATCTTCAGTCTCTTTTTCCTTTGTTTTTATTCTTACTATACATAAATGTGGTTGTTCTATAATGAACATTTTACAACGCAAACTATGAACACTGAGTCCTAGATATAAAACCCTGAAATATACATGACACATTTGGTTATTTTAATATTCCTGAGGGCATCATATACTGACTCAGCATGTGTCACATGACCAAGTGAGCACAAACTGAAAGCAATGAATGTTCTGTAAATAATATTATCACAGATGTGTAAAATTAACTAATGCAGAAAGCTGATATCAGAAATGTGGCCATTGTTATCACAAAAAAAACTGACTTCTGGTTCTTAGGCCATTGGAACTGGTTTGAGAAAGAAATATGGAAGGTTTTAGGGATATGGGCTAGAAAAGTTCTGAGTTGCTGTACGCACAATATAATGGAAGTTTCTGATTGTAGCCTAGATCAGACAGAATGCTAAAAGATACTTAAAGAAAGCTATGGTTGAGGCCATGGCATTCCAGATTTGAATGCAATGTTGCAAGTCAAACCAGAGATCATTTATGTTACATTCCAGAAAATATATAATCCACAACCAGTCTGTCACAATTGCAATGAAAAACATTTATTTTAAATTGATAAACTAGTTTGTCAAAGAAAATATATGTTTTTTTAGTATTGTGTGTGTCCGTCTGTTTATATCTTTCTCTGTGTGTCTGTGTTGATGTCTGTGTCTGTGTGGGTAAGTGCATCTGAGGTAGGTGCCAATGGAAGGCCACAAGAAATTGTCAAATACTCCTGATTAAGAGTCACCTAGAAGTTAGTAAAGCATGTCTCTGGCTGTACCTGTGAGCTCCTCTCCTGAGATCATGAGATCCTGTAAGCTTTGCTTCCTATCCCACATGACCTGTAATACCTCTCCTCGACATTTTCAGGTTAGTATCATATTATATTCAAGTACACGAGACTAAGTTGCCATACGAATCTAATAAAAGTATAAGTAAAATAAATCTTCTCCCCTTGTGAGTTGTTTCTGTCATGTGTTTGTTTACAGTTATGAGAACTAATTAATACAGAACTGAAGTCTAAAAAATTGAAAACACACACAAAAACACCCCCCCCCACACGCACACACACATAAACAAAGATATCTAGTATCTAGGGTTGGCATAGTTTAAGAGACTTTTAATATCTGATACAAGGTTTAAAACAAAGCAGTAGGAAGGAAGACGTGATGCTATTTTTACGCAGAAAGTTACTTTCATCATTACACTGAAGCTGATACCGGTAGCCTGGCGAGGAGTGTACAACTTCTAGTTAAGATGCTTCTCTGTGCTACTACTAAACAAAACTAGATCTGGGAAAGGTAAGAAGGCCAAATGCATGGGTAAAAAGAAACACTTAGTGGGGAAGAGAGGGAGAGTTAAAGGAAGAAAAGCAAGTTCAACTCAAAGAGTGAGATATCTCAAATGCAACTGAAAAATTAGAAAACACGCGATTATAAAAATAGGCTATAACCAGATCATGAAAAAAATCAGATTGTTGAATTTTAATTGATTCAGGAAGCACTTCAGTATCAGCAATGCCTTGAGTTTTTGCATTGTATAATGATATGTATGCTCTCCTCATTTTTACACATATTGTTTTAGATGATGAAGGCAATAGATAAGATAATGCTAGCTGCATTAACATATATTTAAACAGCCTTCTCCTACATTGCTAAGAATTCAGAAACAGGTTCTGACACAATTCTACAATAGAAAACAGGGCTATTGTGATTGGTGTATTGAAGGCATACAGCTTTTCTAGTGAGGAAGAAAAGGGCAGTGGTCATAGAAAATACCAAGGAAAACAAATAGGAATGAATTAATTTAGGGAATTATTTGATTTTTAGTTATAGTGTACAAAGTGCTGTGATTTTAGCACCCACAAAAGAAATCGGGTTACTGCTTATAAATTCTGCAAGGGTAAGTGTCCATAACTATGCTTCTACACATGGAGTCATTCGGAAACTGAAGAGTGAGAACTATAATTTGGAAATTGATCTAGAGAGGAAGGAATTGAATACATAATGAAATGATTTATGGCAGCCTTAATGAGAAATCCCTTTAGAAAAATCTCTCTCTCTTGACTCTCTCAACTCTCTCGACTCTCTCTCTCTCTCTCTCTCTCTCTCTCTCTCTCTCTCTCTCTCTCTCTCTCTCTCTCTCTCTCTGTTGTGTGTGTGTGTGTGTGTGTGTGAAAATTAATAGAGAGGAAATTCCTTAGTCACGTGTTTAACTTGATGACAACTTAATTGATGCTTTATAATTTATAATACAGTAAAATAGCTGTGGTTTGTTTTCTGATAAGATATTTTTTATTGGTCAGCTATCCAATCATACTGAATTAGCTGAATGTTAGACACAGTTTTAATTAAAACCATATATTAAAATTTAGATTATTAATAATTATGCTGTAAAATTCCATGCTTTTACACTTGTCTCTTTTGTGATACATATTTAAAGCTGTCCTAAGACAAATGATTATAACTCTTTCTGTTTCAATATTAACTGTAAGTCAAAATACTTTAAATGAAAAGAACTTCTACTTAAATAGAACATCTCAAACTCAGTGGTTCTTAAAATAATATATAGTAGAGTTATATAGAGGAATAGAAGTGATAGAACTAATTTATATCTATTATATGTATCCATCAATTTATAATATAATTTATATTATATGTATCCATCAATATCTACTTTAAAAGGATTCATTGTATCAGTTTAAGGAATATGGTCAAAACAACCTAAGCATAATTAGTAATGGTTCTATCCTTCAGGCCGGGTGTATCAGTAGTCAGATTAGTCAAACAAGAGTTATCTTACAACCCCGTAGTTACTCAGTCTATAATTCAGATTGTACCAACAGTCCCAATCCAAAGGCCTGGAGTGACTCTGAAAAGCTGCATGTTCTCAGTCTCCTTGGAAAGAATCAGAGGCAAAAGCAGGGCAAATTAACTCATCAAGGACAGAGAAGACCAAGGAAGTCTGGTTTGTTTTTATTATTATTATTATTATTATTATTATTATTATTATTATTACTGATGCCTCTTTATTTTCTAATGAGAGAAAAAGAAAGGGTGTGGATTTGGGTGGGAGGGGAAGTGAAGAGGATCTGGGAAGTATTAGGGGATGGGGAATTTCAATTTTAAAAAAGTGTAACTTAAATCCTGTGTCTGTTGTTATCTGGGCTCTTATCAGAAGTTGTTACCCAAATTTGAGGTAGGTCCTTCCATGTCAGTTCAGTCAACTTAGAGAATCTCATACAGAGGTTCTCAGCCCAACTTCATAAGTCAAGCCCTTGATTGAAGTTCCCTGTTCAACTGCTTCTACCTTGTATCATTAAAAACAACCATCATATCTTGTTACATCAGAGGCTCTAACTTACTATATTTTGTTGGAAGCTAATATTCTGTTTCTAACAAGCAGAAAAGCAATGTCCATGCTGTTTCTGGCAGAACATACTCTGAATAAAAAATATTAAAATCATTTGTAAGCAAATTTACCTTTTTAAGATTGCTTGATTTATGAGATATTACCAACTTTTATGAGACAGATGCTTGCATAGTTAATCTTGGCTTTTCTCACTGTTCTCTGAAACTGGAAATCACCAGGTAAACATTCAGAGCTAGCCCAGTGGGTAAAAGTGGCCAAATGGAAGAGAGTCAACATGCTTCATATGCTAGCCATCCAGGAATCTGCCAAACATGACTGAAGGCATCTTAGGTCACTCAGTACCAGCCAGCTCCCAAATTGTTGACAAGTTAATGAAAAAGCCTAGCAGAGGACATTTAATTTCCATGATGCTGGAAAACCATGCAACCAGAGACAAAACTGTCATCTGAAGAAGCAGTTTCAATTCAGCAGGTATTTATGCTGTTTGTTACATGATGATTGCTAAATAGTAAACATCAATGGGTGCTACCAGTTAGTGTACAAAGGTCACACTTACATTACCAACTTAGACTTGTTTTTTTTTCTCGTTAATATGTCATGTCAGTACCACCAAAAGTCCACCTTCTTTGAGTTATTTTATCCTTATCTATCTATCCATCTGTCTGTCTATCTATTTTTCATTCACTCATTATTTATTTATTTTATAGTGACTGTTTAAAAGATTTGATTCTATATCTCATTTGTCATTTGGAAAGACTGTGTATTTGTTAAACGTTTTCAGAGTGCTGATTTTCTTTTTTGTTTCTTTTTATGGCTCATAACTTAATGACAAGAACTAGATATTGTGGGTAAGAAACTCTAAAATGAGTACTCATTGCACCTTAACCTACTTTCCTTGAATTCCTTGGGTGTGTGTTTGTTATTTAATGAGTTGGCTGGACAATATTTGTGAAATTAGCCCCCCTTTTTATTTTAATATTCTTTATTGAGTGCAGTCTTGGATTATGCATAATCTTTCCAATCACCAGCAAGTAGCTTCATTTGGGTCTCTTCAATTTCCTCTTCCCTGAATCTTCCTGTATTGGTAAAGCTGGCAGGTCTCTATTGTGATAGTTGTCTGTTAATTTCTTCTAATAGGCAGCAGATGCTCTATTGTTTTAGACAATATCATGGGGAGTTCATTGTTCTGCAGTTGAATCCTGGAAATGTGGACTCCTGCAAGAGCAGAATGTTGCCAGTCTTTGAGACCAATCCAACAAATTCTCATCATGTTTTGCACTAGTTTTCTGTTTTAAATTTCTAGTGCATCTGTCATTGGATTGTGATGTCAACCATAGAGTTTCCAGTTCTAGATCAGTGACCCATAGTGATGAACTTCCTATTCACTGTTACAAACAAAAGCAATTTCACTAGGCAACATAGGCTGATGTCTGTCTTGCTGGCCTGAAGATGTGGTTTAAGATAATGTCTTGAATTTTCTCAGTGACATCTTTGTTGTCCTAGCAGGACTCTAGCCAGGGATGACAATTTTGGTCCCTCTAAGTCTATCTCTTATGAGGAACACCCTTTTGTAAGATGCCCATGGTAAGGGGACTTGGAACCCAGTGTGCACTCACAGAATGCTGCATTTGAGGTTGAGATTCTGCACTGTGAGATACCAGAAATGCAGGGAGTAGATCAGAGTCTCCTTGTTTTGGGAATAGAAATTCCAACACACAGAACTGAGATTAACATTTACAAGCTGCCTCTCACATCATGAAATTATAGCCTTAAATGAAATTATACCCCTAAACTAAGAATTGATAGGGAGATGGAGACTGCTATCTTGTTGAATTTTATCATTTGTCTATATGTGTGTGTGTGTGTATACGTCTGTGTGTCTGTGCATGTACACATGCCTGCACAACAAAGAGCTTCTGTAGAGGTCAAAGCTCAGGTTTTGTGAGTCAGTTCTCTCCTTCCACCATGTGTGTCCTAGAAGTCAAATGCATATTGACAGGCACACTATTCCCCTAGTCCAAGAAAGACTGTTGTATGATAACACTTGACCAATAAGGCCCTGTAATCTGAATGATCTGAGAAAGAAAATGGACTAGAGGTGGTGACAAGGAGATGCCACAAATTCTTCACTCTTCTCTGAGATCAACTGCATATTTATAGGTATTGTGATACTGGGATCAAACAGCACTTCACAAGTGCTAGAAATATCCCTTTCCTTTGAAACATGTCTAGGGAATGCAGAGATAGCTCGGTGGTTAAGATCGTTCGTTGCTCTTGCAGATGATCTGAGTTCTCTTTCTAGCATCCACCTATAACTGTGGGACTATGGGATCTGATGCCCTCTTCTGGCCTCTGAATATACCCCTACAAACATGGCACACACACACACACACACACACACACACACACACACACACACACACCACAAATAAAAATGAAATGTTTCAAAAGAGAAACCTGTTTAACCTCTGTAAAGCACAGTTCCATTAGGGAGACTATCACTGAACATTGTCACTACCATTTGTCAGGACTCATGCATTTTCTACTGAGGTTTCTAATTATACTGTTTTTGCTGGGAGTGAGAGCTAGTGACTTATAGTCCAGCACTTGGTGGTCAGGGGCAGAGTTCTAGCCTGTGAAGTTGTAGAACAGATTAGAAAGGAGTGAAGAATGGAAGATGGGCAGATGAGAGGTAAAGTACATTCTCTCTCTCTCTCTCTCTCTCTCTCTCTCTATATATATATATATATATATATATATATATATATATATATATGATGCATGCATTTTATTATATATAATGCATATACACAACCAGATCAGTATATTTTTATATTAGTTTACCCATTCTCTTTATATGAGACTATATTTGTAAAGACAAATACATAAGCAAACAGAAAATTTACTTCTATATTTGCAGAATTTTCGCTGTCAAATTCATAAGCATTTACATTTTGTGAGCTAATAGCAAATAGTCACAACTAGAAAGTTAGCTGTTTGTCACCACAAATGCAGACATAATAGGAGCTTGAGTTTAAGAACAACAGCACTCTGCTGCAAGCATACAGGCTGTGGGGGTAGAGTTCTTACTGCCCAGAACTCAGGGATGAACACTTTCAGATGCCTACTGTGTGACAAACTGTGATGTTTCTTTTTGATGCCCAATCAGGAATCAAGAACTATCTATTATTTTAGGGATATTTGAGTTGGATTGAATAAAAATGTCCAATAGGTGCTCAAATGCTTGGTTCCCAGTTGATGACACTGTTTGGAGGAGATCTAGAAGAGTCCTTGCTGGAGGAAGTGCCTCATTAGGGGACAGGATTTGAGGTTCAAAGTCTCTAGCCATCCTGAGTCTACTCTCTCACTACCCACATGTGGTTCACTGTGTGCTCTCTGCTTACCACTGCAGCCACTTTGACCGTTGCCTCTACTCTGCCGTTCAGAGCGGACTCTAACTCTCTGGAAACTTAACCTAAAAGAAAAAAAAACCTTCCATCTTTAAGTTTTAATCACACTAATAGAGAAATGGTACAATACTAAAATTGATATTCATATTTAAATGTATTTTAAAATTTTAAACCTGCTGAAGCTATTCATTGATTTATGCCATAGGTATTATTGGCTTACACTGTGCTTAGGAAGATGTATGTATTCAGAGTGAGTCAAAATGCATATGTAAAATAATTGTGAAGGAAGTGTAAATATCTAGAGAGTTCAATAAACTACCATCAAAAGAACAATATTTTCTTTGCTATAGTTTTATGCATAGCATCTTAAGATTTGTATTTTGGGGAATAATCTCAATTTGCTTTTAGTGAAAATCTTCAGCCACTGCTGAGGAACAGATGAATCCTTTTTATGCCAAAATGAAAATCTTTAAATAAATTACAGATGAACATACCAAAAGTCATTGAGTGGGAGAAAGCTGATATCTCTACCACTGTGGGATATGTTTTACTTTCTGCACATTCACAGAAAAAGCTCAAAGCTAAATGATGGTTTAGGGATACTTAAAAATGATCAATATTCCAAATATAGAAAAAGAAACCTCATGGTTTTATCAATTTTTAGAAGCCAAGGAAGGAATCAGTAAAAAGAAAGTAGAGAGTTCACCTACAGAGTAGCAGTATATGCTTTAAGAAAAGGTAGTACATGATAGGTAAGAAAAATATTTAAAATAATCACTTTGGAAAGACCAATTTATGGGTTGTGTGTGAAAGTATACAAAACACACAGTTCAGAAGGTTAATAAGGAGTCCTGTTGCTAGGTTACACCAGAGATTTGTTTTAGTAATCTCGTCCTGGTAAGATGGTTTCACTTAGTATTTTAAAAATTACTTATTTTCTTGAAATTATGACTGTGTATGATAGAAAACTGCAAATTATTTGGTTATCTACATATACCAAAGGCTTTCATGATGAAAAGCACATTTCCTTCTGCCAGCTTTCTCCCCTCCTCACCATCTGCCAAATAACTTTGATTACAACATAATGTTGATAAGATTCATGAAAAGATTTTAAAGACTTAATTGACAATCTCATGCATTAACAACATACAAATATATGATTACATTAATTATGAATTATCTAAAAATTTTGCATGCAATCCTTTTAGTCTTTTTTTATTTTATTTTTATTCATCTGAGTTAGAATTTCTTCAAACTTTAAAATATGATTCTGTTATCATGAACAATTCATTGGGGCACTTAAAGATAATTTTCTATAAGGCCAACCCCCACAATTACTTTCCAATTTCTAATTTTGTAAACGTTTTATAAAACAAGTTCTCTTTTCCACCCCACTACTCAATATTTTTACTTGGGTGTTTCTTAGACACAGGGAGACTAAGTCCTTGCTTGTGATATGAAGTTGCCTCTGTATCATAAGAAAAAAATAGTTCTGTAGAGACTATCATTAGTAAGTGTTGGTATGGTATGCAAGCATCAGTTACAGTATTGACCCACTGTTATTACTATTTTACCCAGACATTTATTAAATGCCTGCTAGCAATTTTAAAATGAAGAGATAGAAAATAAATATCTCCCACAGATGCTTTATACCTTGTTGTAGACAAGACAAAAAGTCAAATATTTTATTAACTGATTTTGCATATGCTTTGTTCCCAGTCTCAGGAGGGAGGTGACTTTATTTGCTAACTTTCAGAAAAGGCTTTATTTTCTTCTATTCTTTCGAGAATACCCTGATTTAAAGAGGAAACACCTAGTATAACTGCTAATGGGAAAAGAAGGTAATCCAAGCCATTTTGTGTTCATCCTATTTTATAAATCATGAAAACATTCTAGATGACTCTTCTCAGTCTGCCTGGAAGCACAGTTCTTTGTGTTGTTGGGTGTGCTCAAGGACATGGAAACTGCAGTATAGCACTGCACTGGAAGGCAGTACCTCGATGAGGAGAAAATTTTGATTGAAACAGAGTTGGGTTTGAGGGGGCGGTAATTTGTTTTATTTTTATTAAAATATAATTTTATCATTTTCTCCCTTCCTCCTCTCCATCCAATGCCTTTGTGTTCCCACCATAGACATTTCTATAGATATACACTGTTAATCATTACTTTTAATTTACACTTAGTTTTGACATGGATTTGTTGATTATATGAAAATTTTTCTCATTTGTCTTTTGTATATCCTCTTTAGTGAAGTTCTGTTGTGTCTTTTATGTGTTTACTAACCTGATTTTCAAAAAGAGAGTTCTAGAAATTCTTAATTTGGGGATAGATGGTTTTTCCCATCTACTGGTCATCTTACCATCTTGTTAGAACTTTTATAGAACAAAACTCTCCACTTGTGAAAAAGATGAATTTATAATTTAAATTTTCCCTTTATTTGACCATTCTTACAGTCTTAAGTGTTTTTCTAGTCCTGTGTTCCACAAATTTGTCCTGTTTTTTTTATTTTATTTTTAATGTAATAATTCTAAGGAAATTTTTCCAATTCCTTTTAGAATAAAAATACCCTGTGTATGCAGACCTAGAAAGATGGCACAGTGTGTGAAGGAACATGGCTTCAAGGCTAATAAGCTGCGTTTCATCCCAGGGACCCACATAGATGAGAAGAACCCACTCCTGAAAGTTAGTCTCTCAATTCCACATGTGTACTGTAGCACACACATGTGTGAACATTAATAAATAAATAAATAAATAAATAAATAAATAAATGCAAAAGATATAAAATTAACACTTATGTCACTCACCAATTGCACACAGCTGCTCTGGAGAAATTAAGATAGATTTTTCACATACACTCAAAAATTGCACATGAGTTTATTTATGGCTGCTTTGTTTTTTTTTTTTTCATAGCCTAGAATTGGAGACTCATGAAATGTCACTTGATGGGTAAATGATTAAGCACTCCATGAAGCATCCATAACATGCAATACTACCAAGTAATAGAAAGGAAAGAGCTATTTATATTCACAACTTCAGTGAGCCATGAAAGATGAAATAATGCTTACTGAATAAATTCAACCATAGGCTCTCAACTACTAACATCTGTTAAATACAGTAATTATAAAGATAAGAAACTTACTGCTGATTCCAGAAGTTAGTGATAGGATAGGGAGAGTATATGGTGTGGCAATAAAGCTATAAAGTCCAGGGAGTTTTTGATGACTGAGAATCTTGAGAATCTTGACTGTGGTGATAACATAAAATCATACATGTGATAAAATGATAAAATTGTATAAAGCTATGCATACTGTAAGACATGGAAAAATAGTATGTCTTAAAGTGTTGAACTTTTATTGAACAAATTCTTTTCATAAATGTTAATTTTCACATTTCAGAATGTAGCATAGTTATGAATAATGATGTCACCACAAGCTCCAGATATGGCACACAGAGGTCCAGAGTTTTGTGTTTGCCCTGTTAGCTTTTATTTTTGATGTGGTCTAGGTTTTCCTAGCTTTTCTCCCACAACCTGTTTGAATGATAATTGCTATTATGTATTAATGTATATTTGAAATACACACATGCACACACAGAGATACACACACATATTAGAAGTTCTCACAGTTATCAAGATTTCTTGAGGAGCCTTTAACTTGGGTTTAGACTGATGTTAGAACTATTAAGACTTTGCAAATTTAGCAATGGATCAAAAGAATTTTACATTATAAGAGCAAGCTAAGACTTTAGGAGACAGAAAGCAACATATGGTCTAAATCATATGTTAGGTTGTGACATGGCTACGTGTGTGTGTGTGTGTGTGTGTGTGTGTGTGTGTATGCACACATTTTTTATAAAATATAAAATAAATAAATAAAAGATGTATTTTAAAACTATCTTTTTTATTTATTCTTTATGCCTTTCACATCATGCCTCTGGATCTCATTCATTGCCTCCTCTCCCCAAATAAGATAAAAAAAAAAATTAAAAGGAGAAAAAAATGGAAGAAGGGGGAATATCTCATCATGGAAGCTGCAGTGTGACACAATGAGTCACAATAACCCCTTTATCCATACATCTTTACATGCATCAGTTCATCACAAAGAATTATTGGTCTGGTTCGAGACCCCTGGTGTCTGCTACACCACCGACACTGGGCCCTCTCTGGAACTCTTCCTGTTGCTGCCCTGTGTCTTGGAGATCCTGCAGTCCTGAGTCCACAGAACCACAGAACCAGACACCACCACCTGCCCTCCCCTATGTTCTAGCAGTTCACAGATGGGGTGGATGTTGGGGTGGGCCAACACAAAGCCTGGTTCTGGGCCAGATATTTGCAGGATTGGTAACTCGCCAGCTGTCCCCTGTCTACACCACCAGGGTGAGTTCTCTAGAATTGCCCTGGCTAGTTCATCACTGGCAACAATGATGCTTCCACATCCTCAGGGTAGGATCTCCCTCACCTACATCTTCAGGGCCAGCCCTACTGTGTTGCCCACGTGAGGTGTACAGGCCACTCTCAAGAGTGGTACAGCTGATGAGGGGTAGGGACAGCTCTCTGGATCTTATGATCTCAGGGCCCCACTTCCACCTGCCTCAGACACTGATAGATGGGGAAAGGGATAATACATCTCTCCCCTTCTCACACAGCCACAAGACAGAAGAGTAATGGGACAGCTCTCCCATGCTCACAACATCGAGGCTCGCTGCTCACACATGCCTTCACCAATAGGGACTACTCTACTGTGCCGACCAGGCAAGGTGTGGGGTCCAGAGCTAGGCATTTTCAATATGTTGATGAAGTAGAATATGGGAGCAAAGAGACCATTCCTTTTCTTCAAGATTACCTGGTGCAGGGTAGTGACCTAACTCTGAAACAAGGTGAAAGTAAAAGAGCAAGTAGCTAAGGGTATTAGAAATATTGTGTCCTTGAGAACAACTAGAAGGCAAACTACTACAAGCTGGGTTTCCATATTTATCCTGTAAGAGGAGAATGACTGTAGTGAGAAAAAGAATCCAAAAGCTTCTACATGGGAAAAACGTTCTGCATGGCCTGGAATTCTTTCTCAGGAACTCAAGCACAGTTGTTTCAGCTGGACTTTGACAGTTGGTTTCTGCCAGGTGATTTTAAGTCCAGATTTGATGGTGTCCCTTTGCTCAGAAGCCCTATCTGGTAGGACACTCTGCTCCTCCAGGGGCTCTCAGTGGGAAATTCCAGCTGACTGCCTCCTCAAGGTTGACTTCCTCACTCAATTTCTGCTGTATGTTTTCTGCATTGGATTTGATAATACTTGGCTAGCTGCTGTTTCTCTCTATCTGCTACTCACTATTGATTCTTTTATTTTTACTATCATTTATTTAATAAATTCATTCAATCAAAACAAAAAACAACTGTTGTAGGTCGTTCTCTGGACTCTTGGACACAGCATGTGATGGTTAATTTCTGTTTTCATCTTGATTGAATTAAGAAAGAAAGGCCTAAGGCATCCCCCACAACTCTCTCTCTCTCTCTCACACACACATACACAGAAAAAGAGAGAGAGAGAGAGAGAGAGAGAGAGAGAGAGAGAGAGAGAGAGAGAGAGAGAGAGAGACAAACAGACAGACAGAGACAGAAACAGAGAGAGACTGAGAGAGGCTTTTCCAGAGATTATTAACTGAAAGGGGACGCTATGCTCTAAATATGGATAACATCACCCTGTGTCCTGGCATCCCAGACTGATTATAAAAGGGCAAGAAGAGGAAGCCAGTTGAAAGCTTCCTCCTTTTCTGGTTCCTGAGTAGCTGAGATATGAGCAAGCAATTTCCAATGCTATGATTTGTACCACGTGGACTGCATTTTTTTTTTTAACATTGCTTCAGAATAAACTAGGCCTCATTTAAGTTGCTTCCTTTCAAATATTTTCTAGAAGCAATAAGAAGAGTAACATAGAACACAGCGTTATAGTAAAGAATGGACTCCTCCTCTATGTGGAGAGATTTCCTTGTCTATTCACTTAAGAGTTAATTCAAAATCAATCACCTGGCCAAGGGATGACCCCTCAAAAAGACTGATCCACCTTAGGGAACCCTAAAAAGGAGGAAGAATAATTATCCCTTTAATTGGAAAGTCTGTTTTCCTTCATAGAAATTCTACCCTCTAAGCAATTGCTCCAGGGCAATGGCTTAACTTTTACTTTTTCATCTTTTCTGTCACTTTCTTTGAGCTGCTGGCCAGAACCTAAGCATACTATATGGTGATATTTTATCTGTGTACCCCAATAAAGTTTATCTGGGGAATAGAGGAAAAAGGTAGTCACTACAGTAAACATAAAGATCAGGCAATGGTAGCACATGCCTTTAATCCTATCACATAGAAGGCAGAGATCCATCTGGATCTCTGTGAGTTTAAAGCCACACTGGGAAAAGAGCCCAGCATGGTGGTACATACCTTTAATCTCAGCACTAACCATAAAGGTCTGGAGGTCTGTACAGACAGACAGGAAGTGACAGAGCTGGGCAGGAAGAGGAAGTGATATAGCTGGGTGGAAAGAGAAAATGAGATGGCAGAACACAAAGGCATATAGGCATGGGTATACAGGAAGTCGGTCTCTCTTTGGCTGAGGATCTCCAAGTGGTGACGACGTGGCTGGCTTCTTTCTGCTTTTCTGATCTTTCAGTTTTAACCCCAATATCTGGCTCTGGGTTTTTTTTATTAATATGACTGTTTAACACTTCATCTTACATGAGCTAAAAGCCTTCTTTTTTGATTAGATAGAAAAGGGGAAATGCTGTGGGATGTCTTTCTGGACGCTGTGAATATGTGTTGCTCTAATTTATTGATAAATAAAGCCATTTGGCCTATGTCAAGTCAGGTTATAGCTAGGTGGGAAATTGAAGAGAGAGACAGGAAGAAGAAATAGAGGCAGAGAGGAGATGTCAGCTGCCACCTGGAGAAGCAAGACATGAAAATACTGGTAAGCTACAGCCACATGGCAACTTATAGATTAATAGAAATGGGTTAAGTTATAGGAGCTAGCTAGCAAGAAGCCTGAGCCATTAGGCCATACAGTTTGTAATATAAGTAATATAAGCCTCTGTGAGTTTACTTGTCCGATCAACTGTGGAACAGGCGGGAAACAGGAAAACTTCTGACTACAAATGGTGCCCATACTATTTCTGGCCCTTTGAGCTTTCTAATTCTTTGTTTAAAGGTTCTATCCCTAGCATTGTCATTGCCGACCTGCTTAATTCAACCCCATGGCTTTTTTGCTTTCTCTGCTCCATCTTCTTTCTATGGGCAGTTGTCAAGATTTATAGCTTGTTATTCTGTGCTTCGTTTAAGCTCTAATGAAGTTGACTTTCAGTTTCCTTTTGAGTCAGTCCTTAAATATTTTTTAGTAACAAGACTCAGTGCCTCAAGAGAAACCAGTGATTTCTTTGTTAATACCAGAGATTTGGTAGTTATTGGGTATGGATGTTTGAGTGAATGATAAATGCAGAAGTTTTCAGGTCTTGGCAAAAGAGTATTTTAATTTACTTCTTATATTCCCTTCCCTTCATCTCACGTTCAAATCTCTATAAAGGAAGCTCTTCCACATACTTTCCTCTCCATGTCCATTGTACCAGTTTATTATATATATATATATATATATATATATATATATATATATGCCTTATTTATTCTCAAAATACACAAAGAAAAGCAGGAGAGGACAGATATCAGTAACTTAATTTTGATTAAAGATGCCAAGTGACCATTCTTTGGTCTTTAAGCTAAGATCAAATGTAAAGATGCAAATTGAACCTGGGGTTATTTACTAAATTATGTGCTTTGTTTGTATTGCCAAATCTACACATTACTTGATGTTACACACACACACACACACACACACACACACACACACACACACACACACACAAGAGAGGGTGGTAATTAGCACATATTCATATTAAAATCATCCTCAAATTATAGGCACACATTTGCTAAGTGGTGATCTTGGGTCTCTCTGTCCACAAAATTACATAAGCTCAGCATTATAGAGAAATTATTTGTCTCACAATAAGAAGTCCATCTTATAAGATGACATATTCACACTCACAGGCCAAATTTAGGGAAGAATTTTAAGCATAGTATTGCTAGGACAAGGGCTATAGATATCTAAAACACATGTAATTTGAATTACAAGAAGAGTTTTGAGTGGGAAGTGAATAGGGGATGAAGGTGACAGATTACTGGATTTACAAAGTAGTCAGGCTGGGATTCACGATTAAGTTGAGATTTAGGAAATTTAGGTAAAGATGAAGAAAATGAAGGCATATCGTTAAGTGGACATGAGAGAGGAGTTGAGGAGCTAAACTTTAAAATTAAAATAAAAGACTGGGTTTTTAGTAAGAAGATTAAAGTGCAGCTTTAAACATTGAAGCAATCATTCAAAGCAAGGCAGACAGTCTTCTGATTATACCAGGCAGTTTGAGAGGGACGTTTAAAATTGGGCATGATCACATATAGATGGTATTTAAAGCTATGTGACTAGATGGTATTTCCAAAGGAGTGAGAGTAGATAGAAATGTGAAAAGATTAAAGAACTAAAAAAAAGGTCTAAATTAGAGGATTTTAAAATTGAAAGTTCCCACAAGAGACAGAACTAGAAATGGGCAAAGATAGGACAGAAATCATGTGTTAACCACAGGGAGAGTACACAAGAAACTCCAGGCCAAGTATCAACTTCAGCTAAGGTCAATTTTCACAAAGAAACTTGCTAATTCTTCTCCATGAGATCTATTGGAGAAAAGGGTGATTTTAGGCAGTATAATTGGCCTAGTCTAGTTGGGAACAGAGGCATGATTTTGCACATTTAAGTTGAGTCTTGGCTTCTGACAAAATTTCTAACACTTACTAACACCATAACTAAACAATTCAGGCAGGTTTATCCCAGATCCTTGCAACTTGCAGACTTAAATTTTTAAGCAATTTTAAACCAATTTAAAATGAAGCTATCACAGGGACAGTCAGTCACTAACACTGAAGAAACACAAACTCAATCATTTTGATTTCTTCACCTTGTGTTAGAAATATATTTGGGGTTTGGATTAGATTTTCAACCACAGTAACAAAATTTAAGATGGAGAAAAATTCATTTAGTGAACACAAAATAATTTATGCATACTTCTCAACAAGACTGGTTTTGAGAGATGCTTGGAACAATAGCTTTTGTTTATTATCCCAGATCTCTAGAGGCCATGACAGAAGGATTCTGAGTTCAAATTGTGGAAACATGCATTCATCACTACATCTCATGCAACTTTCCCTCCCTATGGACCACACTTCAGTATATAAAGAATGTATTACCTTAAATTTAAAAAAGTTGATGGAAGCAGATGCAGAGATCCACGGCCAAGCCCTAGGTAGAGCTCTAGGAGTCCAATTGGTGAGAGAGAAAGAGGAGGGATTATATGAGCAAGAGATATTGAGACCATGATTGAAAAAAGCACAGGGACAAATAGCCAAACTAGTGGAAACATATGAACTATGAACCAATAGCTGAGGAGCCCCCATAGAACTAGACTGGGCCCTCTGGATAAGTGAGACAATTGATTAGCTTGAACTGTTTGGGAGGCCCCCAGGCAGTGGGACTGGGACCTGTCGTTAGTGCATGGGCTGGCTTTCTGGAACCTAGGGCCTATGCTGAGACATTTTGCTCAGCCTTGGTGTAGGGAGGAGGGGACTGGACCTGCCTCAGTTGAATCTATCAGGCCAAGCTGAATCCCCAGGGGAGAACTTACCTTGGAGGAGGTGGGAATGGGGGGAGTACTTGGAGGGAAGGCTGGGGAATGGGAGGAGGGAGGACAGGAGAATCCTTGGCTGATATGTAAAATTAAATTAATTATAAAATAAAATTTTAAAAAAAGTTTGAAACAGGGTCTACCTGTAGCAAACTAGTACCAAACTTATCCTCCTCTTATCTCAGCCTCTTGAGTACCAGTGTTTGAAAAGAGGACCAACATACATGGTTTGAATAATTTTTGTGTCTTATTAGATAACGAGGAGAGGAAACTAGAAATAAACAGTGAGAAAAAGCCACAAAATATACAAACACACAGTTATCCTAGATCACTTTTAAAAGGCCACTCAGTCATTGGCAAAACAGGAAGTTTAAAAACTAGAAAAGAAAGATCGAAAATAAGTCAACTCTGAGCCTCAGAATATTTGTGACATAGTTAAGCAGATCTCAGAGGGATATAAAGAGCTATGACTTCAATAAAGGCTTTGAATAAACCAGGTATAGAAGGACTTGATTGCCTCATAATAATATTTATATACAAAGGAAGCATACCGAAAGTCATATTGAGTGGGAAAAAAATTAAAATTATGTTTTATAAAATCAAAAACAAGACAAAGGTGACTACTCCAATCACTTCTATTCAGTATAGTGCTTGAATTCTTAGAGGGCAACACATAGAACATAACTGTATAGAGCCCCCTCAAGATTCTGGGAGAAGACTCTTAATTTGTTGAATAACTTCAGGACAAGTGACAGGCTACGAAACTGACAGACAAAAATTAGTGCACTTCTATACATTCCAGTGGTGTTGGATTTTCAGAACTCTGAAATGTATCAGTGTTTTATGAACTGTAGAAATGATCTCTCAAAGTATAGTCTGCCATCAGTGTTCTACACAACCCATTCAGGAAGACTGAAAGCCTGGAGAATTCACCTTACCATCCACTTCCTAAACAGTCCTTCCAGTCCTTTGCTCAGGAAGAGTAAAAGTAAGGCATGTAGAGTAATGCTGGCTTGTCTGGAAGGGATGTTGCAGCTTCTTTTCAGATTGGGTCATCAAAAATAGTCCAGAAGAATGTATTGCTTACATAATTGGTCCCTTGAGATAGCTTTCTGTAACCATTCTTCTCTTTGGAGACTGGCTATTAGGTGATGTGAGCCAGAACTAAAGTAAAAGCATTATATGGAAGCAAATAATTTACATAAAAACAGCATCATGTGTGGAATTCTGAAAGTTGATTTATAGCTTTTAACATTTGGATTTGGAAAATATCAGAAAAACTTGGTAACTAATTAATATTATGTTCTATTATTGCTGCTTCTTCTATTGCTGTTAGCACTGCTTCAAGACGTTGGAATGTCTTTTCTTTAAATACAAACATAGTAGAGAAGGTGAGCTGTCTTCAGTGGTAAATACCTGTGAGTGAGACAGGGGAATTTGGAGTTACAGGCAGCATGGACTATACAAGGAGACACTGTCTCCAAAACAAACACCCAAGCAAACAAAGCCTCCAAACACTAGAAAAGCTAATAGACAAAATTAATGAATACAGATCTGTTCAGTTACAGTTGGGGAATGCATCATACAGAGGTGTTCCTCAGATACTGGCATGCACCTGTGTCCAGGAAAACCACTAGGCTTAGGGTCTTATATGGAACAGTTTGGACACTTTGTATGATGGCATTACCACAAGATTGTGTTGTAAAACAAAACTGAAAATATTTGAGGAGATTAAACCACTATTTTTGTCAATTTCATCAGATAGAAAACAACTAAAATTCAGTTGAAAAACTGTCGTCTGTGAAGAATTAGTTCTTGGAAAGTTGTTATAGAAAATGTTAATATATAAAACCTGGTACAGGAGAAACACAAGCATAAGAACCATGTGGTAAGTGACTAGAGCATCATGGTTAAGATAAGTCATTCATCATGGAAGGTCATCTGTATTTTCTGTGCTAATGTGATGGTTCCAATATGAAGGGTTGTTTTTTTTTTTTTTTGTTTTGTTTTTTAAATCTAATTTACACAGAGATGGATAAGCTTAGCCCCTAGGCTCTGATTAGATATATGAAGGTCAGCAACTCTTCAAACCAAATCAGCGTCAGACTCTTCCTTGTAATAGCAATGATGCATTCCTCTGCCAATCACTAACTCATTTGTTCAACAACTATACATTATCTCAATATTCTGGGAAGGTCTTGTAATTGTGAAGTTTCCCAAGAAGAAACTCAATCCATGACAAGAAGAGTTTTAACAAAAAGCTCACAAGTTAAGGAGGGAATGAAAAATAAAAATGTGATTTCACAGGGAAAGAACATGGGAACAGAGAATAGAGAATCTCAAGGTAGAATGAAGTAATGTCATGAGGAAAAGCATGGGCCATGGTCACTGTACAGTTGTTAGCAGAAGATACCACTGTGCTTTGAGTATAAACAGAATAGTCTCAAATATGAATATTTGAGTAACTCTAAATTAGATGGAGCCACTGGTTAGCAATTTCTAATTCATGGTGAAGTGTTTTAAAGATTAAAGTCTTTATTATTCATTGTGGTTTTGAGAATATTATAAAACAATTCCAACTTTATAAAGTGAGAGACGTCAAACTGTGGACATAGAAAATTATGACCTTTCAAGAGGGCAGCAATATGCCAGGACCATATATGTAGTCGTGTCTTTTGTCAACATGACACAAACTTGGACCTACCCAGAAAGAGAGAATCCCAGCTACAGAACTGACTCCATCACATTGACTGGTGTGTGTGTGTGTGTGTGTGTGTGTGTGTGTGTGTGTGTGTGTGTACGTGAATCAGGCATTTTCTTGATTGTTCATTCGTGTGAGAGGGCCCAACCCCACGTGGACAGCAACATCCCTCAGGAGGTGGTCTGGGATGTATAACAAAGTTGTAGAGAAAGCAAGCCAGTAAGCAGCACTTCCATGTGGCTTCTGGTTCAGCCCCTGTATCTAGGTTACAGCCTTGGGTTCCCTCAAAGATGGACTGAAAAGTTCAAGATGAAATAAATTTTTTCTTTCTCAAGTTGTTTCTGGTCAAGACATTTATTATTGTAATATATACCAATCTACAACATGTATTGTGGGAATATATATATATATATATATATATATATATATATATATATACAAAAAAATGTACAGAAGTAAAATCATCAACGCAGGGTAGCAGATTAAGGACAGAGCTCAGGACTTCTAAAGTGATAACATTTACATTTAGAATACTGTGAGCCTGGGTTATGACTTGAAGACAGAGTACTTATCAAGCTTACTCAACAGTTTTAATAAAATCTCCAGGACTTCAAAGCAAAAATTATTTTTCTTTAAAAAATGTTACTTACTTTCTTGTAAAAATTAAAAAGACTTGAAAATATAGAGGTTTGGTATATAGACTTGGTTATATAATGAAGACTGAAATTACCTTCAGAATCAAATTATCAAAAAATTCATTTTTAATAGAATTTTTGTCTAAATTTTAAAAAAATGTATAAGTCTTGTGAATCAGATGCTCCCTGTCAAGTAAGTTTGTCTATAAACATACTGGGAAGACAAGTTTTTCACAATTGTTTTTCATTTTATATTATAATTATCAAGTAATAAAATTATCCCAGTTATTATTTACAGTTATTCTTACAACTGCTTCAAATGAGAAAATAAAAATCAGTAAATATAGAAACAATTTGTACTGCGCTGTACATTTTTGGTTCATGTATTTGGTTTACAGTTATTTTTACCAAGGCATTCTGAGTACATAGAAACATTTTTTCAGTAACTAAAATTAGATAATAAAACAAGAGATATTAAGGTAAAGGAAAATAATATTTAATTCTTAATTCAAAATATGATGGATTTCTCAATGTCCTATACATTTTGCCTTTTTTTCTTCACACTTCTAGTTCTTTATCCCTTTAGAACACCAAGACAGAAAGACAGGCACAAAGCAAATGAATAACTTAAAGCTACCATAATAAGTACCACATGATACCACAGAATCAATATCATAGAAAGTGATAGTGCCCTGTATTTATAATGAAGAAATTACTTCAAGTGTTTTGAGTTAGGTATTTGTTTTGTACTGTGTCCATTCCCACATGGAAAACATATGCATTCCTTGCCGGCAAGACTACATCCCCAGGTGAGGAATCAATAAATTTGTGAAGCAATTCAGAACACCTTTTCAGACCTCTGAGGCCTTTTGCATTTCTGCCCTCACACAGCATTTCAGCATCTTTTAAAATCAGATCTGTTCCTTTATGGGGTAGGGGAATCTTCTGATTAATATGCATTGGGCACCACATGGTTGCTCATCTGTATGGGTCAGTTTCAAATCACTGATCAGGGATGAAATTGAGTTGAAGTTTAGCCAAATAGCCAACAACAATGACCTTCAAACCTGTCGTGGCTGGCTGATGGGCAGCTCTGGAGAATTTAATTTGCTTTGGAACTTGTATCTCAAATTCATGTCTGACTTTTAGAAGAATTTATTTCTTTCACTGATCATTGTTTTTCCAATGTTTAAGCTTTCTTTTTCTGATATTAAGAATTCCTTAAGCTTTTTAATAGCAAACAGATTTATGTAATATTCTTTGCAAACAGTAACTTCAATCAATAAAATAATTGACTCACTAATGAAATTTCTGCTAAAAGAAATGTAGTTTCTATTTTTTCAACCAGGAAATTCATCTGTATTTTCCTCCTTCTGATAAAATGTGACACCGATTAACAGCTGTGTACTATTTTTACTTCAACACTCAAGAACAAGAACAAAGAAAATCAAAGTATATAAAAACTACGATCAGTGATTAACCTTTAAAAATAAATTAAACTTGGTCAAAAGTGTACATTTTGAAATAATTCTTAGAACTAATGTTTTCATATGCATTTATTTGCTTTTCAGTCTTCAGTATTTGAGTAGTAGATCTCTAAAATGTCCTAAGGCATGATGAAATTGTTGTCTTTTGAATATGCCTGTAAGAACATTTTTATAAAATTCGAAAGAATGCTTCCATGCTGCATGATTACACTTTATGTTTTGTATTAAATGTATTATCTGCACTTACGGTAGCATGGTTCTGATATTTTCTTACATAGAAAGCTGTCTAAATCACCTACATGCTATACAGTTTTTATTCACTTTCCTATCCTCAACTTATTGATAGCTAGGGTACATAATTAAATCTTTGATGATAGGTTCAGCAACTATGACAAAACTCAATAGATTATCTTCGAAGAAAATACTTTCTTCCTAATTGGATACTTCTGTACATTTCTTTATCATATGTTATTATCTTATATCTTCAATTAAATAAGCTTCCCCTTGGTTCATAGTTCATGTGTTTCCATTCGTTTGGCTATTTGTCCCTGTACTTTATCCAACCTTGGTTTCAACAATTCTCGCTCATATAAACCCTTCTCTTTCTCGCTAATTGGACTCCCGGAGCTCCACCTGGGGCCTAGCCGTGGATCTCTGCATCCAGATTCCTGAGTCCTTGGATGGGGTTTCTGGCATGACTATTAGGGTGTTTGGCCATCCCATCATGAACTATGAACCAAAGGCTGAGGGGCCCCCAACTGGATCAGGCCCTCTGAATAGATCTCTGAAGTATTCGAAGACCATCTGACCAAACATCCTAATTGTCATGCTAGAAACCCCATCCAATGACTGAGGGAACCGGATGCAGAGATCCACTGGCAGGCCCCAGGTGGAGCTCCAGGAGTCCAATTGGTGAGAAAGAGGAGGGTTTGTATGAGTGAGAATTATTGAGACCAAGGTTGGAAAAAGCACAGGGACAAATATATAAACGAAAGGAAACACATGAACTATGAACCAATAGCCGAGGAGCCGCCAACTGGATCAGGCCCTCCGGATAAATAACAGTTGATCAGCTTGATCTGCTTGGGAGGCACCCAGACAGTGGGACCGGGTCCTGTCCTCAGTGCATGACCTGGCAGTTTGGAACCTGGGGCTTATACAGAGACACTTGGCTCAGCCTGGGAGGAGGGGACTGGACCTGCCTGGAGTGAATCTACCAGGTTGAACTCAATCCGCGGGGGAGGGGGGAGTCTTTGCCCTGGAGGAGATGGGAATGGGGGGTGGGTTGGGGGGAAGGTGGGGGTGGGGGTGGTGTGGGAGAGGGGGAGAACCAGGGAATCCGTGGCTGATATGTAAAATTAAATTTAATAAATAAATTTTAAAAATGAAAAATAAATAAATAAATAAACTTCCCCATTTCTAGAATTGGTTATTATTCTGTAGGAAAAAATGTATTCACAGATAAGGAAGGACATTCTGGAAACTTGTAATGGGTGTAGGA
This sequence comes from Peromyscus leucopus, assembly GCF_004664715.2. Lineage (NCBI taxonomy): Eukaryota > Metazoa > Chordata > Mammalia > Rodentia > Cricetidae > Peromyscus > Peromyscus leucopus. Next base: position 59,104,652 of record NC_051066.1, read on the forward strand.
TCTAAAGTAATGGGGCTTGCATTGATGGAGATAGTTCACTATCAATTTCAAATACATTAGAGTAAGTAGAAATGTATAGTTCTGGGTAGAAAAGCCATTAATGGATGAAAAAATCACTAAGAGGCCACATCAAGGGAAGGATGATTTTAGCTAATAACATACCTGTAAAAGACCAGAATATTTAGGCTTCATATGAGATGCCGAAGACTGAGGACAAATCAGGATAATCTTTCATCATATATACATCAAAGATGGGGTTTCTGATTACATTGTATTTATTTATTTATTTATTTATTATTTAATTGATTTACTTTTAAATAAAAACTTGCAAATAAAATAACATCACATATCCAAATTAATAAGACCCAAAGTACATACATCTCAAAAACCTTTTATGCAGTTAGAGCAGCCAATGGAGAACAGAATCCACGTACCTATTGTAAGGAAGCACACAGGTATGTGTGTGTGGGGATGTGTGTGGGTGTGTGGAGGGTGCAGGCATCTGTATCAAGTTTGGATAAGCAGTGAATCTTCCTCAAAGGAATCACGGGAAGTAAGAATACAAGCTAAATAGATAATGCCTCTTAAAAGATGTTCTTGGGTACAGCATACATAAAAATTATTCCTGTTGCATTAGTTAAGAATCATGAATGAAAGTCAATGTCAGTGGAATTATTTTTCTTACACCTTTCAGGCAAATGAGTTATGAAGGAAGTACTTGTGATCTCATAGTCTGTCACAGTGACAGTTGCCTTAAGGACATTTTCTTGCTTCTATTTCACAGATCTAAACCTACATTTAGGCTAAAATATTTATTTGATGTTTATGAGCATTTTGCTTGTGTGTATGTCATGTCTATGTACCTCTTGCATGCTGATGCCCATGGAAGTCAGAAGAAGGTATCAGATCCATGGAACTGGAGTTGCAGAAGTTTTTGAGCTTCCATGTGCATGCTGGAAATCTGAGTCCTCTGCAGGAACAGCAAGTGATCTTAGCCATTGAGCTGTCTACCCCACCTAGGCTGGAGATCTTAAATTATGAGAATTAAATGCAAGATGTTCTTTGAAAAGGTGACATTTGTTAATTTCTTTCTTTGTGAGCTTGCAGATCCACATCTAAGATTTTAAGACCTGCCTCTGAATATACATGACTACCTCAACTTACCAAGCCATAGTCATGCTGAATCCTGGAATAGACCATTGTTCCTTTCCTGGAAGACTGCTATGGCCTCCTCACTGATTTTATAGTTTATACATTTTATTATTTTTATGTTCAAGTGTGTGTATATGTGGTTGTGTAGCTGTGTATACAAGAGTCCAGAAGAGGGCCTGAAATCATCTGGATCTGGAGTAATAGGCAAATCTAAGTGTCCTAATGTGGGTGCTAGGAACCAAACTCAGGTCTTCTTGAAAAATATCACAGGTACTTAACCACTGAGCTATTGTTCCAGCCTCTAGATTCTACTCCTTATGTGTGATCTGTTATCGGCACAACAGTGAAAGAATACTGTCAAGATTAAGTGAATTGTATTTTTCTGGTCAAAGCTCTCCAATTATTGCTCACCATGAAAAGAGATTTAGGTTTTATTCTTCAAAGACACATAATTTGGGGTTTGAAAACAGCTCAGTGAACATGACATTTGTGTGCAGTCCTGAGGACTAGAATTCAGAGCCTGAGAAGCTACATACAACCTGGATAAGCATGGAAGACACCTGTAATCTAGCATTTAAAGCATAGAGAAAAGGGATCCCTAGGGCAAACTGGCTGGCTAGATGAATTATAATTGAAGAGTTCCAAGTTCAGTGAGAGATTATGCTTAACTGAATAAAGCAATATGGGATCAAGAATGACAACTTTATGCAAAAACATGAAAACACACAAGACAAAGGAGGTATAGTGTTGCTGCTTAGACACATGTGTACACTTAGACACAAGCACACCATATGCATATATATGCAAAAAATGAATAGTGTTTATTTTGTTTGTTTTATTTATTTATTTTTGTTTTTCCATTCCAACCAAAGTTTCCCCTTCTTTCTCTCCTCCCAGTTTCTCCCCTCATTTCACATCTCCCTCATCCACTCATCCTCCTCTGTTTCTTTTCACATGTGGGTGAGCCTCCAAAAGGACATCAGCCAGCCATGTTATATCAAGTTCCAGTAGGAGGAACAGGTCTCATAAGGAAGAAATTGAGTCAGAGATATCTCCTGCGCTCACTGTTAGCCGTCTCACAAGAAGATCTAGTTACATGCTTGTAACATACATGCAGAGGGCCTAGGTCAGTCTCATGCAGGCTTCCTGGTTGTCAGTTCAGTCTCTGTGAGCCTCTATGAGTCCAGATTAGTTGGTTCTGTGGGTTTGCTTGTGGTATCCCTGACTCCACTGCCTCCTATAATCCTTCTTTCTCCCCTTCTTTCTCATGATTTTCCAAGCTCAGCCTAATGTTTGGCTGTGGGTCTCTGTGTCTGTTTCTGTCATTTGCTGGGGAAAGCCTGATGACAGCTGGGTTAAGCACCAATCTATGAATAGAGGAGAATATCATTAGGAGTCATATCATTGACTCTTTTTTTTTTTTTTTTTTTTTTTTTTTTTTTTTTTTTTTTTTTAACCAGTCGTGTTTGGTTACATCCTAGGTCTCTAGGATATTTCACCTCTAGGTCCTGGACTTCAGGGGTGAGCTCCTTCTAAGGGTATGGGGTCTACAGCTGGGTCAGTCATTAGTTGGTCACTCCCACAATTTCTGTGATATCTTTAACCCAACACATCTTGTAGGCAGGACAGATTGTAGGTCATAGGGCTTGTGGCTGGGTTGGGGTCCCAGTTCCTTCACTAGAAGTCTTGCCTGTTTATAGGAGTTTATATGGTTCAGGCTATTCCCCATCATTAGGAGTCTTAGCTAGGGTCACCCTCATAGATTCTGGGGAGTTACCAAGGCTCTAGGTTTCTAGCTCATCCCAGAGATACTCCAAATTCCAGTTGTCTCTTCTGGTATACTCTCCCTCCATTCTTTCTCGACATAATCCCTCCTGTTCCCATTCCCTTCCCCTTCCAAGATCCTCTGACTGTTCCCTGGCAATGCCCCTTCTATTTTCCCTTCACAGTGGGATTCATGCATGCCCCCTTGAGCCCTCTTTGTTACTTAGCTTCTTTGGGTCTGTGGATTGTAGCATGGTTCTCCTTTGCTGTACAGCTAACATCCATTTATGAGTGAGTACAAACCATGTTTGTCTTTCTGGGTCTGGGTCATGTCATACAGAATGATCTTTTCTAGTTCTATCCATTTGCCTTCAAATTTCATGATGCCATTGTTTTAATGCCTAAGTAATAGTCCATTGTGTAAATGTACTACATTTTCTTTATCTATTCTTTCATTGAGGGACATCTTATTTGTTTCCAGTTTCTGGCTATAAGGAATGCTGAAAATAATATGGGTGAGCAAGTGTCCTCGTGGTATGGTGGAGCATCCTCTGGATATATGTTCAGGTGTGGTATAGCTGAGTCTTGAGGTAGATTGATTCCTAGTTTTCTAAGAAACTGTCATGTTGATTTCCAAAGTGGCTCTATAAGTTTGCACTCCCACAGCAATGGAGTAGTGTTCCCTTTGCTTCACATCCTCTCCATCATGAGCTGTCACTTATGTTTTTGATCTTAGCCATTCTGACAAGTGTAAGATATAATCTCAGTGTCATTTTGATTTGCATTTCCCTGATGGCTAAGAATGTTGAACTCTTCTTTAAGTGTTTCTTGGCCATTTGAGATTCCCATTTTTTAGTTGATTATTTGGTTTGTTGAAGCTTAGTTTTTTCTTTATTATTTTTTTGATTTCATGTTGTTTTTTTTTTTTTTTTTTTTTTTTTTTTTTTTTTTTTTTTTTTTTTTTTTTAATTGTCGATCTTTTGCAATTGTTTCTGCTGTTGTCTCTTGATGGTATTCCTCTTTTTTTTCAGTTGGTATTATTTGAGTTTTGGCCTTGAAGCTTAGTTTCATGGATCTATTTGCATTCTACATGCTGACCTCCATTTAGACCATCACCGTTTGTTGAAGATTTTTTTTTTATATTGCATAACTTTGGTTTCTTTGTCAAAAATAAAATGGCCATAGGTGTCTGTATTTACTTCTGGGTCTTTGGTTCAATTACATTAATCCATCTGTCTGTTTTCCTGTCAATACCATGTAGTTTTCTTACTACAGCTTGAAATCAAAGATGGTGATACCTCTAGAAGCTCTTTTGTTATATAGGATTTTTTCAGCTTTCCTGCGGTTTTTTGTTTTTCCATGTGAAGTTGAATATTGTTCTTTAAAGAATTGTGTTGGAATTTCCATGGAGATTGCATTGAACCTGTAGATTGCTTTTGGTAGGATGGCCGTTTTTGCTATGTTGATGCTACTGATCCATGAGCATGGAGATCTTACCACTTTCTCATATCTTCTTCAAAATCTTTCCTTAAAGACTTGAAGTTCTTGACATACAGGTCTTTTTCACTTGCTTGGTTAGAGTTACACCAAGATATTTTTATATCATGTGTAGCTATTGTGAAGGGTGTTGTTTCCCTGATTCCTCTCTCATCCCACCTATCATTTGTATATAGGAGGGCTATTGATTTTCTTTTTGAGATAACCTTGTGTCCAGCCCCTTCACTGAAGATATTTGTCAGCTGAAGGAGTTCCCTGGTAGAATTTTTGGAGTCACTTGTGTAAACTGTCATATCATCTGAGAATAGTGATACTTTGACTACTTACTTTCAAATTTGTATCCCTTGATCTCCTTCAGTTATCTTATTTCTCTAGTTAGAAGTTCAAGTACTATATGAAATAGCTATGAAGAGAGGTGACAGCCTTGTCTTCTTGCTGATTTTAGTGGAATTGCTTTAAGTTTCTCTCTGATTTGATATTGCCTACTGGATTGCTGTATAATGTGTTTGTTATATTTAGATATATTCCTTGTATCCTTTATCTCTCTAAGACTTCATGAAGGGGTGCTGTATTTTGTCAAAGGCTTTTTTAGGATCTAGTGAGATGATCATGTTTTTTTTTTTTTTTCCTTTCATTTTGTTTATATGGGGGACTACATTGACAGTTTTTCATATGATGAACCATCCATGAATCTCTGAGATGAAGCTCACTTGATCATGGTGGATGATCTTTTTGATGTGTTATTGGATTTGGTTTGGGAGTGTTTAATGAGTATTTTTGCATCAATGTTCATGAAGGAAATTGGTCTATAATTCTCTCTTTTTTTTGAGTTTTTGTGCTGTTTGGGTAACAGGGAGACTGTGACCTCATAAAATGAATTTGGTAATTTCTTTCTGTTTATACTTGGTGTAATGATTTGAATAGTATTGGTAGTAATACTCCTTTGAAGGTATGGTAGAATTCTGAGCTAAAGCCATCTGGCCCTGGGCTTGTTTTGGTTGGGAGACTCTTATTGAGGTATTGAGGGCTTCTATTTCATTAGGGGCTATAGGTCTACTTAAATTGTTTATCTGATCTTGATTTAATTTTGGTAAGTGGTGTAAAAGGCAAAGTTACATTTTAAGTTTTAATTACTATGCTAAGAGATCCATGAAACAGATATGCCTCTGATCTGCAAGACCCCTTGCCCAAGTACAGATGACTCCTGAAATTCTGGAGACTATTGTTTATGGTAGATAACAAATCACATGTTTTCACTCCTCTAAACAAATTTGTTTGACCCAACTACACCAGATTTGCTGATCAAATGTGGGCAAGAGGTTCATGGGCAGGACATACATTAGGATGTATGCTTGCTCCTGATTATACCTGATGGGAACATACTTTAAGCCCCTGCGAACCATGACTTGGGACCGTTTCTTGGGAACCAGAGTGTTGACTGGGCCAGAGCCCATCCACCAAGCCAGTATCTAATTAAACCTTGTGCTTCACATTTGTCTTTAAATTGTGGTCTTATTCGATACAGGTGGGACTAGCATTTTCTGGAAGCACCCAGGGAGATTTAGACTATCCATTCAAATTCTACAGCTCGACCTTCACTTTGGAGCTCTGGGGCTGAGGAGCCACTTCAAGAGGTGCATACCTTGAGACGTTCTGAGGCTCAAAGACAGCCTACAGTTTGTGGTGTCCCAAAGTGAACCTCTATGCTGAGAAAAGCAGAAAGCATTTATGGAGGCCTCCTGGTATGTTATAGTTTGGTTCTGTTTTGGGGATCCCCATCTGTGAAGTGGATGGGGTTTGACAGGAGCCCAGTATTCTCCCATCCAGGGCAATTAGCAAGAAATCGCCCAACCACATGGTTCTTGTTTGTTGGAAAGTTTTGTCGGTTTCCTGCTGAAAGTTTTGTCTGTTCTTGTTGGGAAGTGTGCCTGTTTATCAAGAAAGTTGTTTCTGGCTCTTTTGTTATAAAATTTTCCAGGGCAAAGCATCCCCCGAGGACTGAGATCAACCTGGTAGACTCAGTCCAGGCAGGTCCAGTCCCCTCCTCCCAGACTGAGCCAAGAGTCCCTGCATAAGCCCTACGTTTCAAACAGCCAACTCATGCAATGAGCACAGGACCTGGTACCAGTGCCTAGATGCCTCCCAAACAGATCAAGCCAATCGACTGTCTCACCTATTCAGAGGGCCTGGTCCAGTTGGGGGCCTCTCAGCCTTTGGTTCATAGTTCATGTGTTTCCATTCGTTTGACTATTTGTCCCTGTGCTTTATCCAACCTTGGTTTCAACAATTCTCGCTCATATAAACCCTCCTCTTTCTCGCTAATCAGACTCCTGGAGCTCTACTCGGGGCCTAGCCATGGATCTCTGCATCCAGATCCCTCAGTCGTTGGATGGCGTTTCTGGCACGACTATTAGGGTGTTTGGACATCCCATCACCAGAGTAGGTCAGTTCCAGCTGTCTCTCAACCATTGCCAGAAGTCTATTGTGGGAGCATCTTTGTGGATTTCTGTGGGCCTCTCTAGCACTTTGTTTTTTCCATTTCTCATGTGGTCTTCATTTACCATGGTCTCCTATTCCTTGTGGGGCTTGGGGGAAGGGGAAGGGGGCAGGAAGGGGGGAGAACAAGGGAATCCGTGGCTGATATGTAGAACTGAATGGTATTGTAAAATAAAATAAAAGGGAAAAAATCAAAATAAAAATTACAATTTAAAATAATAAAAAAAGAAAAGTTTGTCTGTCTGTGTTTTCTGGTGTACCCATAAGTGTTATTTAAACATGGAGCTCAGACAAAAATGGATTAGTTATTCTTGCTTCTCAGTATGTCAGTCACCAGTCACCACTGCTACCATGGCTGCTTTTCTGGCCGGGGTTCAGAATTTATCTCTTAGCTCTCTGGTAACTGGATTCAGGTTAGCAGGAGTACAGATGTCTTTTGGGTGTGGATAACACTGAAGTTTTATGCTGTTGTACTTTATTGGAAAGCAGCTCTAGAGTTGGGTTTTGGCTCTTCCTTCTCTAGAAGCAAGCATATTTAAATATTTCCTTTATGTCTCGTGTCAGTTGAACCACCTGACACTGTGAAAGGGAGAAGAAAGGAAGGCAGAACACCCAAGAAATAGATTTGGCTTATGTGAACATCCTGTACCTCAGAATTTGTAAGTTTATTTTATTGAATATGGTTAGAAAACTGTAAAATCTATGAAAAAAGTTAACTTAAAACTAGTAACACTGAGCGTTGATAATAAAAAAAAATCTATGCCTAGGTAATCTTAAAGGAAACATGTGGCATGATTCCATCTTTGGGTAACCACATGGCTGGCAGCCATATTTGCTAGGATTGGAGCAGACAAATGCCATGCATCTTCATTACCATCTTGAATAAATGTGATTACATGGCATGGACCTACCAAGTAGGCAACAACAGGTCTCCAAGATATTTTGTATTACGGTGAATTTTTATATGATAATTCCTGTCCTTTCCTGAAACAGGGTTTATGAAAGATACCATTTCAGAACAATGCTTGTTTAATAAAGTATTAGAGCTGCATCTCCATGCTTTCATATGCAAGAATGTACCTTGCTGTGGTAGGCAAACTTTGTAACATAGAAGTAACTGAGTTAATCTTGTATCCTGCCACATTACTGAAGGTATTTATCAGCTGTAGGAGATCTCTGGCAGAATTCTTGGGGTCACTTATGTATATTATTGTGACCAGATCTCAATCCCCAGAGAGACCACCAAAGACAAGCTTACCAGAATGCAAAAAAAAAAAAAAAGGTTCTATTGGGGAGCAATTCAACCATAGGTTGGGACCCCATCAAGTCATACAACACAGTGGAGGCTAGAGGAGGTGCCTGCCCCTCTGCAAGCTCAGTTTTTAAAGGCAAAAAACACGAGGTTACCTCAATTAAGGTTGCTAGTATGGGTACAATTCTGATTGGCTCACTTCAAGGGACTTTCCAGAAACCTTATCTTTATCTTACATTTAAGTTGGGTAGATGCCTGTCACCATTCCTCATTGGTTGCCCTCAGGTGGGGACATTTCTGTGCTTAAGCAATCACCATGGAGACTAGGGTTGGGATATTCTGTACTTTGCACTTTCTAATTCCTGGAATCTGGGTTGACTGGTTCCAGTAACTCAAGGCCTATACCTAAGATGGAGAACATTTAGGCCTTATTTTAAAAAATGGAGGAGCTTTGGTTCTTCATACTATCTTATCATCTGCAAATAGCTAAAGTTTGACTTATTTCTTTCCAATTTGTAATCTCTTGATTTCCTTTTGTTGTCTTACTGCTCTAGCTAGAACTTTCAGTACTATATTGAATAGATACGAAGAGAGTAGACAGCCTTGTCTTGTTCCTGATTTTAGTGGAATTGCTTTGAGTTTCTCTCAATTTAAGTTTGATGTTGGCTGTCAGCTTGCTGTAAATTGCCTTTATTATTATTCCTTTTATCCTTGATCTCTCCAAGACTTTTATTATGAAGGGATGTTGGAGTTTGTCAAAGGCTTTTTCAGCATCTAATGAGATGATCATGTGGTTTTTTTATTCCAATTTGTTTATATGGTGGATTACACTGACAAATTTTTGCATGTTGAACTATCCTTGCATCTATGGGACGAAGCCTACTTGATCATGGTGGATGATTTTTTGATGTATTCTTGGATTCAGTTTGCCAGTATTTTTTTAAGTATTTTTAAATCATTGTTCATCAAGGTGATTGGTCTGCAATTCTCTTTCCTAGTTGCGTCTTTGTGTCTTTTGGGTATCAGGGTAAATATATCCTTGTAAAAAGAGTTTGGCAATGTTCCTTCTGTTTCTATTATGTGGAACATTTTGAGGAGTATTAGTATTAGCTCTTCTTTGAAATTCTGGTAGAATTCTGCACTGAAACATTCTGACCATGGGCTTTTTTTTTTTTTTTTTTTTTTTGGTTGGGAGACTTTTAATGACTACTTCTATTTGCTTAGAGGTTATAGATCTATTTAAATTGTTTATCTGGTCTTGATTTAATTTTGGTAAGTGGTACCTATCCAGAAAATTGTCCATTTCTTTTAAATTTTCCAATTTTGTGGAGTACATGTTTTTGAAGTACGACCTGATGATTCTCTGGATTTCCCGAGTGTCTGTTGTTATGTCTCCCTTTTTTTCTGATTTTGTTAATTTGGATATTCCCTTTCTGCCTTTTGGTTAGTTTGAATACAGGTTTCTCTATGTTGTTGATTTTCTCAAAGAACCAACTCTGTTTCATTGACTCTTCGTATTGTTCTTTTTGTTTCTATTTAATTGATTTCAGCCCTCAATTTGATTATTTCCTGTCATCTACTCTTTCTGGTTGAGTTTGCTTCTTTTGTTCTAGAACTTTCAGTTGTGCTGTTAAGTCGCTAGTGTGAGATTTCTCCACTTTCTTTATGTAGGCACATAGTGTTATGAACTTTCCTTTTAGCACTGCTTTCATGGTGTCCCATAAGTTTGAGTATGTTGTGCATTCATTTTCATTGAATTCTAGAAAGTCTTAAATTTCTGTATTTCTTCCTTGACCCAGTAATGATTATGTTGAGCATTATTCAGTTTCCATGACTTTGTATGCTTTCTGCAATTTATGTTGATGAATTCTAACTTTAAGTCATTGTGGTCCGATAAGATACAGGATATAGTTTTTTTTGTGTGTCTGTTGAGATTTGCTTTGTTACTGAGTATGTGGTCAGTTTTATAGAAGATTCCATGAAGTGCTGAGAAGAAATTATAGTCTTTTGTGTTTGGGTGAAATGTTCTATAGATGTCTGCTAGGTCCATTTGAGTCATAGCATCTGTTAGTTCCCTTATTTCTCTGTTAAGTTGCTGTCTGGTAGACTTGTCCAGTGGTGAGAGTGGAGAGTTGAAGTCTTCCTCTATTAGAGAATGGGTTTGATGTGTGGTTTAACCTTTAGTAATATTTCTTTTACAAATGTAGGTGCTCTTGTATTGGTCATGCATATTCAGAATTGAGACTTCATCGTGATGAATTTTTCCTGTGATAAGTATGAAATGTCCCTTTCCATATCTTTTTATTAATTTTAGTTTGAAGTCTGTTTTGTTAGATATTATGGTAGCTGCACCAGCTTGTTTCTTAGGTCCATTTGAGTGGAAAATCATTTTCTTTCTTTCTTTTCTTTCTTTTTTTTTTTTTTTTTTTTTTTTTTTTTTGGTTTTTTGAGACAGCGTTTCTCTGCGTAGCTTGCGCCTTTCCTGGAGCTCACTTGGTAGCCCAGGCTGGCCTTGAACTCACAGAGATCCGCCTGGCTCTGCCTCCGCCACCACCGCCCGGCTGGAAAATAATTTTCTAATCCTTTATTCTGAGGTAATGTCTGTCTTTGAGGTTGAGGTATGTTTCTTGTATGCAGCAGAAGGATGGATCCTGTTTTCATACATTTCATCCATTCTGTTAGCCTGTGTCTCTTTATAGGTTAATTGATTCCATTGATATTAAAAGATATTAATGAACAGTGATTGTTAGTTCTTGTTAATTTTGGGTTTGGTTTTGATGTTGGTAGTGTATGTATGTGTTTCCTTTCTTTAGGATTTGCTGTTGTGAGGTTATCTATTGCTTGTGTTTTGGTGGTTACAACTAACTTCCTTGGGTTGGAGTTTTCCTTCTAGTACTTTCTGTAGGGCTGGATTTATGTACATGTATTGTTTAAATATGATTTTATCGTGGAATATCTTGTTTTCTCCATCTATCATGACTGATTTGCTGGGTACAGTAGTCTGGGCTGGCATCTGTGGTCTCTTAGTATCTACAGAATGTCTACTCAGGACCTTCAGACTTTCAACGTCTCCATTGAGAAGTCAGGTGTAATTCTGATAGGTCTGCCTTTATTTGTTACTTGGCCTTTTCCCTTTGCTGCTCTTAATATTCTTTCTTTATTCTGTATGTTTAGTGTTTTGATTATTATGTGGTGACGGGACTTTTTTTCCTGGCCTATTTGGTGTTCTGTGAGCTTCTTGTACCTTTGTAGGTATGTCCTTCTTTAGGTTGAAGAAGTTTTCTTCTATGATATCGTTTAATTTATTTTCTGTGCCTTCGAGCTGAAATTCCTGTAGCTTGAATCTTAAAGAGTCTTATTAATAAAATCAAACCTGAGGCCAGCTATTGGGGTGAATGCTGGTAGATCAGTTGCATCCTCCTCTCCTTCTTTCCCCACTCATCCCTCTTCTCTTTTATTTATTCTTTCTTCCTGCCAGTGCCATCTATTCCTCTCCTACCTAGCTATTGGCCATTCAGCCCCTTATCAGACCAATGAGGTACTTTAGGCAGACAAAGTAACACAGCTTCACAGAGTTAAACAAATGTTAAGTAAAAAAATGCAACACATTTTTGCATCATTAAACAAATATTCCACAGCATAAAAAAAATGTAACACATCTTTAACTAATAATGCCACAATAAAGAATCTCTAAGTTAGGAGTTGGCCTTCTCATGGTTAGCTTGGACTTTGATGCAGCATGGGGGTTGTTCTTTGTTCCTCTGATGGGTGTGGCCTACACCTGTTCTTTTGACTGGTGTGACCTGCACCTGAGCAGTAGAAGTCTGTTCAATATGATGTTGCTTGCCCCTGTTCTGACTGGTGTGGTTTGTGCCTGAGTGGCAGAAGTCTGCTGGTGTTGCAGACAAGGCCTGTGATGAACTTGCATGGTATGAGCTGCGTGAATGGATTTGAGAAACATAATCTAGTGAGTGGGGAAGTTTTGCTGGCAGGAGGGTCACTCACTGGTTCTGTCTGGTATGGTATTCCCCTGAGTGGTTGAAGTCCACTGGGTATGGGAGCAGGACTCAGGAGTGGGGCAGAGATGAGCTGGGATAGCATGGGCCCACCAGAAGGGTCCCAATATTGTATATTTTAAAAAACATTACTTATTAATTTTAGCAAACAATTTTATTATCAAATCATCATATATTTATCACATATTATTTTTTATTGTTTATTGTCATCATTTTGTTCATACTTCTGAGAACATATTCTGCTGTTAGTATACTGTTAATAATCTATGGAGTTTAGATAATTTCCTTTCCTTACCAACTGTAACCCTTACTGTTTCTCCTTCCCCACTCACTATGCTCCAAGACCATTCTTTCTCATCTTCCACCCACCCACATCCAGACCTTTCATAGCCTATTCTCTACAATAGTACTATTTTCAAGATATCTCTGTGATTCACCCCATTGCTTACTTTGAGTTTATGATACATAAAATATATAGTTGTCAGTAACATTTATTCTCACCACTCCATTTAATTAAAACTAATTTTACCCCATGACCTTCATGTATTGTGTTATTTTGTACATTTGTAGTTACATAGCACATAAATTTATGTTACTTGTTTAATTTTCTCTATTAAATATAACATGTATATTTTATTGCTTCTGTCTTTAATATTAGGTACATATTTATCCAGGAAGCACAAACAAATACTTGGTGAATGAAGCAGTATCCATTATTGAATTAATCACCCAACCATGGGAATGAGCGTACCAGGGACAAACTATGAGTTAAGTAAAAATAAGAGTTTAACATTATTCCTAGTTCATTAAGAGATATTTACTCTCTAACAATGAGATAAACCATTTTATAAAGTATATGTAATCTAATGTTTAGAATGCTCAGATTGATCAATTCTGAAAAATAAAGTTAAAAAATACTTTCACCCTACATTGAATTTCCTCTCCTTGTGATGTCTGATATAATTAATATCCTCTGAAATATATTCAGCATTTCTTGTACTTTAATGTCAAATAGCATATACTTATTTAATAGTACAAAATATTTTTTCAAAACGTATGAAGTTTAAAACATTATTCCTATTTTGGGCACCTGCTTCATAATTATTTCAGTTTGAGAATTTGTGACATACATTAAATTATGTGGGTGTGTTTATTATTTACTTTAACTGCAAATGATTTTGTTTTATTTTCCTTATTTTAAAGAGTTCTTTTCTTAAAATTTATTTATTAAATTTAATTTTACATATCAGTCATGGATTCCCTTGTGCTTCCCCCCCCCCTTCTGCCAGTCCACCCCCCCATTCCCATCTCCTCCAGGGCAAAGACTCCCCTGAGGATTGAGTTCAACCTGGTAGATTCAGTTCAGGCAGGTCCAGTCCCCTCCTCTCAGGCTGAGCCAAGTGTTCCTGTATAAGCCCCAGGTTCCAAACAGCCAGCTCATGCACTGAGGACAGGTCCCTGTCCCACTGTTTGGATGCCTCCCAAGCAGATCAAGCTAATCAACTCTTACTTATCCAGAGGGCCTGATCCAGTTGGGGACTCCTCAGCTATTGGTTCATAGTTCATGTGTTTCTTTTCATTTGTATATTTGTCCCTGTGCTTTTTTCAACCTTGGTCTCAACAATTTTCGCTCATACAAACCCTCCTCTTTCTCACCAATTGGACTCCTGGAGCTCCACCTGGGGCCTGCCAGTGGATCTCTGCATCCGGTTCCCTCAGTCATTGGATGGGGTTTCTAGCATGACAATTAGGATGTTTGGCCATCCTATCATCAGAGTAGGTCAGTTCCAGTTATCTCTCAACCATTTATTATGAATCATTATTTGTTAAGTGATAATACAAAACTCTAGGCAGGCATGTCTATCCTGTGCCCATGTAACAATGTCTAAAAGTTGGACATTTCTTCAAAAAGAAACATCTTGAATTGTGTAGACAAAATTCTAAGTGGTCTTATTAAATAAAAAACATGGAGCCAAATATAGGGGGGAAAGCCTTAGAGATCAGGGAAATAAGAATAGCCACCAGCTAACCTTACCTCACCACACCACAGCTTCCAAAGTGAGCTACTTCCTGATGACCTGTGCCTTTATTGCCTTGCTGTTCTGCCCTCTCCTTGGCTCTTAGCCCAGCTACTTCAGTTCCTTGTCACTCCCTGTTTGTACAGACCTCCAGGTCTCTATGGTTGGTACTGGGTTGGTCACCACACTTGGCTCTGTTCTCTAGTATGGCCTTAGACCCTGCCTACCAAGTGATCATATTAAAGGCATGTGCTACCACTGCCTGAATTTTGTGTTTACTTAAAACGGCTTGCTATTTCCTCTGATCTCCAGGCAAACTTTATTTATTAACATACAAATTAAATATCACCACATTTCAGCACAAATAAAATATCACCACAGAATCATTCCTTGTAACTCAGACTCATGTCATTAAGCAATAATAAGCTAAGAGAAGACAAAGTATTGATCAGAACTTATACTGCTTCCTGGGGCTCCCTAATGCCCCTTCTGGGTTTGTCTAGGACACACATAGATATACATCCCCCATGTTTAACTGTTCTTACTGGAACTGGCACTATTACACTAACCTGCATGCATTCAGTTTCTCTCACACCCTACTCTGTCCTTTCTTTCATTTTGTGAGCTTTGAGTCTTAATCCAAGTAAATGTGCAGTGTATTTTCTGAGTGATGGCACTTTCAGATAGATTTTTATCATATTTTGTCACATATTTTTCACTATTTAAACTCTTTCATGAGCGAAAATAATATTTAGCCTCGTAACCAAAATGTCTATTAACAATAAATAATAAAATCGTACAACTTCAACAGTGACCATGCCCACTTTGTGTTTTTCAGGAGGAAGCAGACTCAGCATTGACTTTGTCTGTCATCCCTACTCTCCTACTTTCTTTAACATTTTTGGATCAGAAGTGAGAGCTTCTCATTTCTTAAAACTTGGGCATCGTTTGAAATGTTTTGCATCTACCTACTCATTCACAGGATCAACACCCTAGAAAGATTTCAGCTTCTCATGGCAGAGTCTAAATCTCTCAGGGCTGACAAGTCTTTCATGAGGAATTTCGCACCTGCCTTTTCTTTAGATAGTACATTTCAATTAATTTTCAAGTCTTCTTCAATGAGTTGCACTACATGTAAATATTCTAGTTCTCAATTATGTATGTAATTAGCAATATTCTTAAGAACCATGTTGAGATATCTATGAAATAATTCACCTATTGAATTTCTGATAATTGAGTATATGTGTGCATACATTTACTTATTCTTCAAAATGTAAGCACTCAAGAGAGCCATTGTTAAATATATTTTATATGTTCTGAAATCACAATGGCCATATATTGCTTTATTACTTGATTAAAACTACAATCTAAATATAAATAATTGAGACCATGAAAAATAAATAAAACATATGAGTTTGCAGAGAACATAAAATAATCAGTAAACTAAAAATATTCAGTATATCTACATCCTCACTTGTCTCATTTTTTTATTCCTTTCCAATTGCTGACATGGTATCTTCACAAGTCTTGTGGTTATTTCTCTTTATTACCCCAGATGTCCAAACTTTTCACTTGTTTAGCTGTTTGTCCCTGAAACAGATAAAAGCAATTATTCTATCTGTCATGCTTTCCGTGTTCACTTGCCAACATAATATTCTAACTTATTGAACTAAATAATACATTATATTTACCAAAGGGAACATACTTCTTTTCTAGATATCTTCTACACTAACTCACTCTTATTCTCAACCCAATCCTAAATGTGAAGAAAGAAAACAACACGTGAGAAAATACACATTTCCTTTGGACTTTCCACTCACAGTCTTTGCTTTGCGACAATTTAAGACATTTAAAAGACAATTTAAAAGCCAGATACCTTCTGGCTTTTAAGAGTAGCAAGATATATTGACATAAGAAGTAGATGCATACTTAATGTGATATTCAAAATAGCCAAGGTGTTTGCTGAGATTACTGTTTAAATTATCATCAGACTAAAGTGCTAAGATTGCCTTTTTATTAAAAGTTGTATGTAACTTCAAACTTTGATTTTTAATTTTTTAGTAAAAAATAAAATTTTACTTAATTATTCTCAAGGTAACTTGTCATTCAAAAACACAAAGACACTAACATATAGTCTAGATTAAAGTACCCATATTATATTGAAGGAATAACAACAGATGTCATAGCTGTCTAAAAGCTGTTTCAATTAATATGGTGACAAACTCTTTTACATTTTATTTTATTTTTTCATTGTACATAAGAAAATGTGGTACATTTACATAATGGAGTATTACTCAGGGGTAAAAAATAAAATAATGACTTTTTTTTAAATTTGTTTGCGACAGTCTTACTTTGTAGCACTGCATGTGCTGGAATTCACAGCAATCCACCTTCCTCTGCCTCCGAGTGCTGAGATAGGGTATGTTGGGGGGGAGTTGGGAGGAGAACTATTTATGAAATAAGAATCTATATTTAATAAAAAAAAAAACCAGAAAATAACAACAACAAAACATATCTCACCGTGCTGGCTGTGACACAACCTTGAAGAACAGAAAAACACTTCTGAGAGTTCTTTCTTGATCACTTTTATCTGTTTTTGTTTGCTTTGTTTCATATGTTTATTTGTTCACTTATTTGTTGAAGTCCTTGTATCTAGCCAAGGAGAATTAATTGCATGACAAATGATCTTCTAGAGCCACACTTTTCAAAAGTACACACCACCATCTTTCTGTGTGTGATCTCTTATACAGCAATCTTTTATAAAGTCCATTCAGTAGCACTTTCTCACACCATTCTGTTTGATCTAGTGACATCTCTGATATTCGGAAACAGATTCTGTGATACTTCATGTAACAATATAATCTTTATAATTTTCCTCCATTCCCCTACTTCATTAGAAAAGATAAAATATATTCATTGAGTCTGACAATTTGATGTTGTTTTCATAGCTTTTGATAAAGTGATGGGAGCATACTAACAATTGAACATATGTGAGAAAAAGAGAAGGAATTGATTTCCTTCCTTAAATATATTTATCTTTATTATTAAAGTTAGATTAGATCATATATGTGCTGTTCATTCCTCCTCCATTTGGGTAGATCTAAACCATAAAGTCCTTGATTAGAATTACTTTTGTATTTCTAATTTTCACCAAGCACAGAGAGTTCCAAACAAATGACTGTGGCAAGCTCTTATATTCTTACACAAATAAAACATTCTTTCTAAAAGCATCCCATTTCTAAACTCATCAGCTCTTTAATTGAATGATTTTGAGAACATCTAAAAAGAAGTGGGGTCATAAAAGAAATATGTGCAGTAAGACTTCTTTTTTAATATCTCAATCTGTCAGCTTTTCATCTCAACACATATGTTTTGGAGTGCTATAAAACAAGAGGAGGCAGGACAATCGAGAGTATTAAAAATGTGTTTAGGCATTGTTCTGTCCATGCCTGAGGGTAGTGGAGCTACAATCGTCGACTCTGCTGTAACATACAGCTATAATAGGAAAGAGTTTCATGGGGCTGAAAATGTGCTAGTATTGGTCTTATTAAGCATATATCAACATGATTTAAAAATGTACATTGTTAAATTCTATGTGAGGAAATATAAAAACGACACTCTGTAAAAAATCAATATGATAAGTCATACTACATGGTGTTATTGAGAAAGGAAAAGAAAATGTAAATATTAGATGATTGGAAAGGATTGGGTGCAGGTCTTAAACACTTGATTTATTAAAGAGGGTGTAAAATTGGTTTACAGTTCATGTGTTTCCACTAGTTTTGCTATTTGTCCCTATGCTTTTTCCAATCATGGTCTCAATATCTCTTGCTCATACAATCCCTCTTCTCTCTCACCAATTGGGCTCCAGGAGCCATGGATCTCTGCATTCGCTTCAATCAGACACTGGATGAGAGTTCTATCATGACAGGCAGGGTGTTTGGCCATCAGATCACCAGAGCAGGTCAGCTCAGGCACTCTCTCGACCATTGCCAGTAGTCTATTGTGGAGGTATCTTTGTGGATTTCTGGGGACCTCTTGCACTTTGCTTCTTCCTATTCCCATTGGGGTCTTCATTTATCATGGTATCTCTTTCCTTGTTCTCCCTCTCTGTTCCTGATCCAGCTGGAATCTCCCTCTCCCATAAGCTCTCTTTACCCCGACCCTTGCCCTCCACTGCCCCCACCCCCACCCCTAGTTTGCTCATATAGATCTCATCCATTTCTCTGTCATTGGGTGATCCCTGTATCTTTCTCAGGGTCCTCTTTACTAGGTAGCCTCCCTGGAGTTGTGAGTTGCAGTCTGGTTATCCTTTGCTTTACATCTAGTATCCACTTATGAGTGAGTACATACTATGTTTGTCTTTCTGAGTCTAGGTTGCATCACAGCCAAACTAGTGGAAATGCATGAACTGTGAACCAATGGCTGAGGAGCCCCCATGGAACTGGACCAGGCCCTGTGGATAAGTGGGACAGTTGATCAGCTTGAACTGTTTGGGAGGCCCCAGGCAGTGGAGCTGGGACCTGTCTTTGGTGCATGGGCTGGCTTTTTGGAGCCTGGGGCCTATGCTGGGACATTTTGCTCAGCCTTGGTGTAGGGAGGAGGGGACTGGACTGCCTTGGCTGAGTCTATCAGGCTGGACTGACTCCCCAGGGGAGACGTTGCCTTGGAGGAGGTGGGAATGGGGGATGGATTAGGGGGGAGGGCTGGGGGATAGGAGGAGGGAGGACAGGGGAATCCATGGCTGATATGTGAAATTAAGTTAATTATAAAATAAAAATATATATTAAAAAAGAAGATGTAAAATTAATTATTTTTCTAGTTCTAATTCTGTCATGGATCTTTGAATTTTTTAGTGGATAAGTCTATAAAATCTATTGAATAGTGAAAGCATAAAATCCAATGTGAAGATGCACAGCTTCAGAATACCTATTTTAACTATATAGAATTTTACTTAGATCTGTCAACTTTCAGTCTTGTTAATTTCCAATGTATGATAAATTTTATCCACAAATTCTTTATAATAAAGCTGTAATAAAAACAAGCACACTACAGATTAAAATTATTGGTTTCAGAAAATTTTACAATATACTCTGAGATACAAACAATGGTAAAATACTCATATATACTTTATAAGCATACGTGTTTATGATACATGTATTGCCTCAAGTCTTTTCACAATAGATGACTAAACATGTAGTGATAATTTATTATATTGCCACACAGTGAATTAACTCTTTTCATTCAGATTCCATCTAACATGGATATCAAAATTGGAATCTTTCATTATAATATCTAAACCATTGAGATGAAAAATAATTAAAACTATTCAAAATCAAACTCCACAGCAAATGGCAACTCAGAAAATTAATTCTACTGTGTTAGTTCTGTATCTGTTTTGATAAAATATCATGACCAAAGCCACTTGGTAATTAAGTTTATTATTACATGACCTAGTCACAGTTCATTATGAAAGAGAATGAAGACATGAACTCAAGGCAGAAATCAGGAGGCAGGACCTGGAGCAGAGTCCATTGAAGATCATTGCCTATTAGCTTGCTGTCCATGGCTTACACAACTGACTTGTTTTGTACAACCAAGGACCACTTGTCCAGGGTAGCACTACCTGAAATAGGCTGTATCCTTCTATACCAATAATTCATAAAGAAAATTACTCCACAGACTTACCTACAGACCAATCTGATTGAGGCTTTTTCTTAACTGATATTTCCTATTACAGGAATCCTGCAAATACCAAAATTAGATTTATATTATAGATGTTTATGGTAATGTAGGTGTTTATTCATAGATTCCACTATGCATTACATATATAGATATATGTATATACACACACAATACATTCTATATTGTTTACATTATGGAGTCTTTGTGTTAGAACATGCTCTGGAATGCATTTGTGACATTGCAGAATTTGTAAAGCATGGTTTGTGAAAGCATCATATTCTGCCCAAACTTTTTGGATAATTTATCAATTGTTTTTATTCCAGACTTTTAGAAATTTCCACTATTTGGGGTAATAAAAGCATAAACTCTAAAATGTTTCTTCTTCTACATTCTTCACATTATTGGTAGATAAGAAATAGGAGATATAGTGACTACTTTTTTGAACCCCCAAACAAAATACCTGATGAAAATAATTGAAGAACGGTGGGATTTCTTTTGACTTACAGTGAAACAGGTTTACAGTGCGGCCTGGAGGAGAAAGTGTGGCAGTGCTGTGACATGAGGTGGCTGGTCACATTGCAACGGCAGTCAGGAAACAGGAGTGGGTGAAAGCTGGTGTTCCATCCATGTTTCCAATTTATTCAGTCTGAAATCCCTGCATTGATGGTGCAGCCCACATCCACAGTGGGCTTTTTTTTTTTTTACACATCAGATGAGCTTAACGTTAAATGCCCTCACAGACATGCCCTAAAATTTGTTTTCTAAGTGCTGCTAAATTCAGCCAGCAACATTGAAGGCTAAGCAGCATATTAAGTTGCTTTTTTTTAGTATCTTAACTAATTAGCATGCTGATCATCTTTAAGTAAAAACATTTTATTGCCAGGCAGTGATGACAATATTAATAGCAATAATTAATGATTTAATAATAATTAATGGCAATAAACATGCCTTTAATTGCAGCACTTGAGAGGCAGAAGCAGGTGGATCTCTGTGAGTTCAAGGCCAGCCTTGTCCTAAAGTGAATTCCAGGACAGCCAGGACTGTTACACAGAGAAAACCTGTCTCAAAAAAAAAAAAAAAAAAAACAAAAAAAAACCCGACATTTCTATGCAGTCTGTAGATATAAAAAACATTGTCTTCTATGCATACTTGCTTTTATACTTGCTTTATCTAACATCAAAAATGCTGAATATTCATTGCTGTTATACATCTTCAATCTTTCCTTAATGGCCATGACTTATCATTGTTGCTTTCATTTTCTTTACTCCATTTAGAATAAAAATTATGAATATTACTTTTAAAAACCATAGTGTTTTCAAAGTCTTAACAAGGCAATATTTTATATGCTTAAGCATGTATTGGATGACTATAAATGGAAAATAAACTGAAGATTATAAATATAGAAACTTATTTTCTGTGATACTTCCTATGGAGAATTTGTTCAACTTCTCTTAGTAGATTTTTATTAGATGTGAATCCACCTTTTGTGATTTATATAGTTTCTTGATCTTTGAAAGATGAAAATACCAATTAATCTAAGTGATATAAGGCTGATTTCAAATATTTCCAAAAATGGTACTCAATTTTCCATGGTTATGATTAGCAAAGTGACTGAAAATGTACAGCCATCTACCTGTGCCATCAAAATGTCACTAACGAAGTTGGCATTGTACTTCCAAACACTTAAGTTTCAAGTTAATTTTTAATATAGTTTGAAATAGCAAGATAATATATGTAGCACTACTTTTTCCATTATAAATCCTTTCAAAATGCTGTCTGTCTTAATAGGAGTATCATCAATCTTCTTCAAAATGGCTGCAATAAAAATTCTGAGAAGGATATAGGTCAGGTTTCTATGCATATAGTAGGTACCATCTGTGCATAATCTTAGTTACTCAAGGTAATGGATTTGGAGGGAAATTTTAAAGGCCAAAAGCGGCATATGGCTACTGTGACATGATAGCAGATTGGCATAGTATAGATTTGGTCTTTGCATATGGAGATTCTAGCAATATTTTTTTCTAAATCATTACAAAAAACATGGGACACCCACTATCACCTGTTACAGCCTGCTTTATCCTCAATAGCAAAAACATGACTGGGCTCACAGTGTTGTACTTCTTCCCACTTTTGCCAATTTACAACTGAATTCCATTCATCTTTGGCTCATGTGCAAAGAATTGATTTGAAAAATTGAATTGTGAAAGTTTATATTGAAGACAATGAAGTACAATGTGCGTATGTATTAGTCATAATTCCTTGAAATTTGTCACAAAAATGAATAAAATTAACTTGTTTTGTCGTGAGCATGCTAACTACTGAGAAACCGAGAAGAGCAAAAATAGCAGTGAATGGGAAAGAGCCAGGAATACATACTTTGAACAGAATTCATGTGAATACTGACAAATTGTTGAAGGTACATCCTAGGATCTATGATGGAAAAGGAGTTAACTAATTTAACCTCAGGTCACCCTCAAACATAAGTGTTCTAAGAATGTGTACTTCTGAACTTTCAAAGACGGACTAAAGACTAGGATTAAAGTGATCGGTATATTATAACATAGTCCTAATGCACAGAGATGTGGAAGGGTATGTAAGTTATGTAGCAAAGAATTACAAGCTATTGGAAAATAAAACCATAGTTCACAGAGACAGTAAAGATGAGCAGAGAGACAAGGTGGATTCCCGAAGGCAGAAGACAGTGCTAGAAGTCTATCAAACTTAAAGAAAGTGTTTATCACGGTCAGATTTATATTGAGTCAGATTACATAATGCTTCCAGGATGGAGCACAGTTTCCCAGACTTCTGTAGGAAATTCATATAGGAAAGGTTACATTTTCTAAAATAAAGTGATATGGGACAAACTGTCCAAATGAAAGAATATTTAACAGTAAGATCAACAATAATTTATGATGAATCAGAATCAATATAATTGGTATGGAATGAAAATGTTCTTTACTTCAATACTGCCAGGAATGATGTTTCTAACCCTTTGTGGAGGATTCACCTTTATATTTCAGAATAACAACAACAACAACAAAATAAAGAAAAAAATCTACTAACAACTGTAGAAGTAAGTGCTCTATGAATGTCTAGGTATTCATTGTACCTATTGCAGAAGCAGATTAAGACTAACAAAATTGTCATTAAAAAAAAAAGGCTGCGCTAAAAGCATAAGCATTCCTTAGGAAACTGGCTCACATCTCTAATGTTGGCACTATTTGCCACCTGTGACACACAATGTCACCTTTTGCCCCATTTTAAGGTTTGTTTATAGATGACCTTGAATTTTTATGAAAAATACTTCCAAAGTGAATGGTGAATTTCACAATATCCTTGCAAGACTATGAAGAGGACAACCAATGGGTTGGCTTTTCGTCCTGCCCTGTCCTTACAATTTCACTTCATTGACGAGGAGTCTCTGGTACAGAAGATGACAAAAGACAGCTTTCTGCATTTGTTCACTTTAGTAAAATCAGAAACTAATCTACCGTTGGATTAAGTTTCATCGTTTCAGGACAATGTGAGGAATGTGCTATAGCGGTGAGCCTTACAGAGGCTAAGAGTAGCTGGAACTGGAAAAATTCCTGAGCTCAGAGAACACAGCTGTGGTGCAAAAAAGAAGGCCACTCTCTTCTTCCTCAAATAATTCTTCTCCTATAAGTTTAAAAAAGAAGAGAATGGGCGACAAGGGCCAAATCACAGCCACTGAAGTAAGTGGCCTCTGCATTGTTCTAGTGGCCTGGTTGTAAAGCACATCTCAGCAGCAGAGGGAGCACCAGCCCTTCACCATGACAGTTATATCCACCACCAGCCAGAAGTTACAACCAAAATTGCTTGTGGTCATAAGCAGGACCTTGGGTCTATTGACACTCCTGGTGACAGCAAACCATTTTCTATGATGAGGAAATAATGCCTCCCCATCAACCTACTAGGTATATGTAAATGCCACTTTAAAAAAGAGTGGCATGCATGGGAAGTCCTTGAGACAGTAGGATGTGTGAAGCACTTAAGCACTACATGGCTGGCTTCCACGTGTACCCAATTATGGAGCTTAGAAACAGGACTCACACTCATGCCAAAGGACAAAATCGCTGGATCCTTTAGTGAAGGTTCTGACCTGTTTGAATTCCCCCTTTTTGCTTGTGCTGAGTTTGTTCAACTACATATTAATAATGAAAAAAGATTTAATAAATAGAGACAGTATAGAACAGAGATTACCAGCATCAGGAAGAGGGGGGGAAATAGGGAGAGATACGTCAAAAGGAGGAAATTAGAGTAATGCAGGATGAATCTCAAAGTACAATCGAGACTGAAGTGAGTTATATTATATTGTATACTTAATATTGGCCATGTGTATAATTTTTGGTGCTCTTCCCACAAAAAAAACAACTATGACACATAGTAAATAATGTATGCGACTAAATTAATTCTTAATCATGATACGTATGAAAATATTACTTTGTATATCTTAGCTATGCATAATAAAATTTAAAGAAACACTGAAAACAAATATTTTAATTAAATTATTATCCTCTTGATATTTCAACTAATTAATTCACATTTCAGAGAGTTGAATGATTAGTTTCTGAACTAATTAACTCATTATTCTTTTGAACTTGAGAAAGGTGAAACAAGAAAAGAAGAATGAAATAGACCTTCTAGTGTAAATTTCCTAATTTTTTTCCAGTGCTCCAAATTTCTTCCAGGCATTTATTTTCTTTATCTATAAATAGCACAGACTGCTTTCAGGCAAATGATCACCAGTGGGCTTCAAAAAAAACAAAAAAAAAAAAACTTAGCCTATAGACCTAGTCTTTGGGGGAATATTAGCAATAAGACTGAATTATCTGGAGAAAACTTATAATTCTTTTGAAATGATGCTAAGGTTTCAATGTCTCAGTGGAATCAGAAATATCAGAGGAAGTCAGCTGACTTTCAAGGGTTTAAATGACAGCAGCCCTCACAATGCTTCACATGATGCACTTCCTTCTCATACTTTCCTGCATGCATTTCTAATCCGTGAAATATTGATTACACATGCAAATTAAAAAATGCAGATTATCACAAGAAGCAGGGATAGTCTGAGCAGGAAAAATATAAAAAATATCCCCAAACTGGGATCTGGCATGTAAGTCACAAAAGTCATCCACTGCATGAGACAACAGAAGCTCTGCATACTAAAAGTCCCAAGAAGTTTGAACACCATATATTTTTTATTATAATGTGTTGTTATTCTGTATCACAAACAATGTTTCCTCTCTGTCTCATTCTATCTGTCGCTCTGTCTCTGTATCTCATTTCCAGATGCTCTTGAGGCTGCCACAGTTGACCTACTGTGATTTTCTACCTCAGCTACCCGAGTGCAGGTGTATATCATGATGTAAATTTGAATGTGAAATGTCTCTCATAAGTTTGTGTGTTTAAACACTGGTCTCCAACTAATGGTGTCCTATGGAAATGGAACCTTGTTAGAGGAAGCAAGTCAGTGGGTAGCCTGGAAGTTAGACAGCCCAGCCACACATCCTGTATACTTCCTGCCTCCCAATTGCCAAAGCAGTTCACCAGCAACCCCTGGCTGACACCTGTGCCATGCCTCTCCACCATAATGATGGATGTGCTACCTCGGACTCTAAGCCTAAATAAATTTATAAAGCTAAGTTGCCTCTTACCAGATATTCTGTCATAGCAATGAAAAAGGCGACTAAAAGTATTTTTTAAGTCTATTAATTTGATAAATAAATATTTCTTGTTCAATTTCTTCTTATTCACTAGTTTGTTATCTCTCCCCAAATATTGCATCGACAGGTTTTATGTGTCAATTAAAACTTAAAGAAATGTTATCAAAAAAAAAAAAAAAAGAAAGAAAGAAAAAGAAAAAGCAACAAAGAGCCAACTCTCTTGACAATTCTAGGAAAAGGTATTTTTAAGAATTGGGCCTTTTGTTTAAATTACCAAAAACAGAGTCAGCGTTTTAAATTTCATACATAGATAAACTTAATAAATCATAGCTACTATCCTATTAGCCTTTTTGCCTTTGTAAAGAGAAAAAAGTCCTTCCTGTACAGCTAACCTTTTAAATTCACTGGAAAACAGATGTAGATTTGAATTTTAAGAGGCAAAGCTAAGATCAACTTATTTCTAAATCTCTCTAGCATACGATTTGTCGTACATGGTTTAATTAGTATTTTTCCCTGTTGTGATTAATTTGTCTGTAATCAAGGAATGATATTGAAAAATTGCTTTATTATTATTATTCATTATTTATTTTGAATTCAGCAACTTCTTGTGTCTTTGTACTGTTGTCCTGCAGAATGATAAATAAACTAAAAATTATAATCAAGTTTATTCATAAAAATCTGAATATAAATTTTAGTGCAACTATATTTTTGCTTACTACATTAACCATTGTGTATTTATTTTGAATGTAATGCTTATTCAGAGGACAGTTCTACTCATGATAACAATGTTGATAGACCCCCATTTGATTAGATGAGGATGTTATTATTGGATTATTCAGATACTTATGTCCTATAGTCCAGTCTGCACTCAGAGCTTACTGTTTTCTTCAGTATTCCAAGATAGCTTTAAACATATCAGCCACCTGCATCCATCTCCTGAGTACTGGGATTATAGATGTGTACCACAGCAACTGATCAGTTTTTCTTTTTAAAAAATGTGATTGACTCTCTCACTTATGAACATGAAGAGATTGGAAAGTTTGTTTCAACACTGGAGCATCCTTTGATTTCACCTTTTGGTCACATGTGTAAATAAAATCAGAGTAGTGAAATATGTATATGTATGCATATATATTTGGGTAAATATAATATATATATACTCAATTAATTATATCAATTTTATATATAAATGTATCAATCAAGTACACACACATATATACATACATATTAGTAAAATTACATACATTAGTAAAAACTTAAGCTCGGAATGATTAAAAATTAACATTTAACAACTACACTGGATAAACTATTTTAATTTTCTCAAGTTCTGAACAAAGAACATGTAGGAAGTAAAGGATGTGTCTGTGCCATCCAGCTGGACAATATAGATTGAATATTCATGTATTTTATATGAATATGTAACTAAATAAACTTATTTTCTACAATTTTTGGTTTATTCTACCTTCACTCATATACCATATTCATCGTGTGACTGAGATGTACTGTAGTGATCAAGTTTACTTTTTATTTTCTGTTATATTTACCTATTGTGTGATTTTATGAAAGTTGTTTTGCTTTTCTTATAACATATCTCTAAGAAAATATTCAGAGTAATTGTAAGACAGGAATGAATAAAATAAAATGCTCTAGTATATTCTGTGTTCAATGGTAATGGTTGCTTTTCTTACTCTTGTTACTAAAATAAGAGGAAGAAACTCATTCTTCTGTAAGATCATGGCCTTGGAGCAAGGATTTAAGACTATTTTCTTAATTCTCTTTTTTTGGTTGTGACATTTTACAGAAATTGTTTTTATGTTATACAATTGCATCATGATAGTTGGGGTATTGTAGAAATGAGTGCATGGGAAAATATGATTAATTTGCATTTAACATCCACCAAATGGATGACAGTGAGTCAATATTTGTTTGCTGACAATTTCTCTTCTTTAAAAGCAGCTTGAGTTCATTCTTGGCATTAACATCCTTTGCATTAGATACAATTTAGTAGCATCATGACCAACTGCATTCTGTATTTTTCCTTGGGTGGTATGAGTGTAAACAACTTTGGCATGTAACTAAATTTCCAGTACTAGAAAAGACTGACAAACATTGAATTTGAACCTCATGAAGGATTAAATTCTATGACATCATACAAGCTGATGTATTTTGGGGGGTTACCCCCCAACTGTTTTATTATATAACAGGGTGTCATGTACTTCAGACTAACCTCAGACTCAAAGGTTTTCAAGAATGGTCTTCAATATTTTCCTGCCTCTGTCATTCAAATGGTATGATTCAAGATATATTTCATCATATTCAGTTTATATGCTGTAGGTGTTTAATCCCAGGGCATCATGCATACCATGCAAGCATCCTACCACTTTAGCTGCATCTGTAATCCTTCAGCTATTTCTAAATGTGTTTATTTAAACCTCTATGGTTGTCTTGATTCCTGAATACATTCAGATCTAGTTGTGCTTTACCATTTTGAGAATTGACCAAGTTTCATATTCCATTGATAATTCCCCATGATAAAAAGGTAGAGGCTTTCTGTCTAATGTCCATTTCTGTGTGCAGCATCTTGCAGAGCACTGTGTGATGCTTCAGTTGTTATAGGACATGTAGTTTGTGATCAATACAAATATAAAATGTTTGTAACAAGTGACTTTATCTGCTTTTCACAATTACACTTACAGTGAACAATATGGAACACTAACCACAAATGGACCAATAATCAAAGGTGGTTTGTTTGTGTGTTTGTTTTGTGAGACAGGGTCTCACTGTATAACTCTGCTGGTCTGGAAATCACTATAAAGACTAGGCTTTCCATAAGCTCATAGAAATCCACCTTCTTCTAGTGCTGGAATTGAAATTGTGCCACAGCCTTAGCCCAAATAATCTTTTACGGTCTCATTTAGAGAGAAGATATTCTAAGAATAAGAATATAATATAGACAAAGTTAATAGAATAAGGTAAAAATTAAAGAGCCTGCAATACCAAGCTGAACTCTGATCAAAGTTTACTATACTACTTTCAAAATGTGATATCCTCATAAAAGGAAGTAGCAAGAAGATGCATGATATGACCTACTGAATCAGAAACGAAGGCAAATATCTAACAAGATGTGATAAATGTATATATATGGAAGAAAAAAAAGCTGTTTTATTAATGTTGCACAGTGAAGTTTGATATAAGATAGTGTACTAGGAACAGCTTCCAAGATGTGGATGGTGAAAGGGAACAGCCTGACTTTGAAGGACAATGTAAGTCAAACTAGGGAAGCAGAATGACAGAATGAAAAGAGATAAGGTTGAAACCTGACAAGCTCCATTTAAAACCTTATGATTCAAGATGTCTTCCACTTACAGAGCCTATACAAGTTGAGATAATAGCAGATGACTGCAATTAATTAGCATGTGTGTTAATACTTGAAGTTCTTTTTCAAAAGATATATGTGTGTGTGTATGTGTGTGTGTGTGTGTGTGTGTGTGTGTGTGTGTGTGTGTGTGTGTGTAGGAGAGCTATTATTATACTGTTATGTCATTTTCCACAAGATTCTCAACAAAGGTTTTAACCAAGACCTTGACTTGGACCTCCAGAAATGTAAGCTAAGTAACATCTTTTTTTGATAAACTATCCAGCCTCCAGAATCCTACAGCAACACAAAATAGACTAAATGTAATTGTGTTGCAAGGACTGTATGTATATATATACATATATGAAACTACAAGATAAGCATGAACGTAAGGCTCAAGGAACAATTTGGAAGAGGGGCCAGAAAGAAAGATGATAAGAGCAAGAAGTTCAGGGAGTTTGCTGTGAGAATTTGTTTCTTACTAATATCAGAAGCTACATCCATAAAGTCTCACCAACATGACTGCCTAAACCTGAGCTGAACAAGGACAGCAATGGCCGTGCTGGGGTGGATGTGTAAGCCTACCAGGCCTCAACTCTATACAAACCACTACCTAGGCAACTAAGGAATGCTGATAGTGGGAGAAAGTAGGGAAAAGCACTTGTTTTCAATACCAAATGGACAGCCCCGAAAACATACATACAAGTAATATTATATAGACTGAGTTGGTTATATTTAGAGATACATATGTATATATAAATAAATGCGTGCAACAACACTTAATGAAAAAAGGAGCACAGATTTGAAAAAGAGCAGGAAGAATATGTAGGAAGAAGGGGAGGGAAGAAAAGGAAAGGAGAAATGATATAGTTATAAATAAAAGAAGGGAACAGAAAGTAAATTATAGATAATAGTGTCATGTGTGGTACACAAGGAAATGTCATTAAGGCACTACTGCTTCCATTATAGTCACTTGTCTTTTGAGTTTTAAAATTTCTCTACCAATAGTAAATAAATGGATCTAGTTGTATGCTTATACATAATAAGTAATTTATAATGAAAATGACTTAAAATGTTCAGTAACTAAATACTTTTCCTCTTTTATTATTATTTCTCTTATTTTAAAGAATTAAAGTGTTATATCACTCATAAAATGATATAAAAGAACAACAAAGTTACAAATGTATAGAGACAGTAACAAATCAAGTTGTTTTATCATGACAGAAAAGCAAATACCACAATAAATAGCACAAACTAGATAATTGTCTATGTTTAAGTGTACATATAATGTAATGATGCATATAATTTTAAACCAGTCTCAATAATTTTCATTAATATGAAGAGAAATATTTAACTTTCATGTCAATGAATGCATAGTATGCAACTAAAAGAGAAATGAAACACCATCACTTTTATTAATTTATTGCCTTAAAATCTTCTTAATATTTAAAGCTCAATCACAGAAAAGAGATACTTTTAGGCAAAGTTTTTAATTTTACAGATGTTAGAATGACATTTTCCCAGTGTTACTTTAACAAAAGCAGTTCAGGTTAAACCTTTTAGTTTGTTTCTTAGCAAGAATGTTCTGCCTAGCTCTCTTAGGAGAAATCTCATTAAGAAAATGTAATTGCCCCTAATTCTATCACTATAGATAGCTCTGAATGACATAAAACTAATGCTGTCCCAGGACACGTCTGGGACACAAACCAATCAAGTTCTGTAGCTGGCGAGGCACATTTAATTGACAATATTCAGCTAAAGATGGAATGAATGATCTATGACATTTTCAGTGTATTAACTAGACATCTTGCAAGCAAAATAAGTAGTTCAGATGGTTCTTTGAAATGTGGAAAGTATTTCAGATATTACATGCATACAGCACTGTACAGTAAATCCTGTGTCATTGACAAAGCAGGCTTTATAGAATGCTTGTCTTTTTCTTACTTTCACTACATGGCCTTATACTCAACTGTTAATGAAACACATTTTATGAGAAAATTTCTTATATAATTGCATCTTGTCAGCCATGGAATGCTCATGGCAAGATGTCTAATTACTCATTGCTGTATACTAGAGGCAGAGAGTTGCCTAAGGTACTGTATGTCAAAGTTGGTGGGAGTGTGTATCCAATTTCCCCCTCTGAGCTGGGATTTAGCCAGAGTTAGATTTTCTCAGGTATTTTTTTAAATATAGATTTCTTTTTAAATTTATTTTACATACCAACCACAAATCCCCCTCACCCCTCCTCTCACTCCCCCCTCCGCACCCCCCCTTAACCCTCATCCCTCCTCCAAAAGTGTAAGGCCTCCTATGGGGAGTCAGCAAACTCTGGTACTTTCAGTTAAGGTAGGACCAACCCCCGCGCCCCCGACCCCCACCCCCCCCCCGCCCTCCCATCAAGGATGAGGTATTTTTATACAATGCCCCAGCTACGGTGCTTGGGTGGATTATGTGAGTCTTCGGTGTCCCAGTTCTGCCACCACATCTGTGGCCATGCTGTCCCCACCACTACAGATTCTAATCCTCTAGAACTGCAGCCTAAATAAATTCTTTCTTCTGCAAGTTGCCTTGGCCATGTTGTTTTACTACAGTAACAGAAAAGCAATGAATGCAGCATCCTGTAGCACACTGTCAAATTTTAAATGCCTGTATCAGGGTTTCAACAAAATCTCTAGACCTAGTTAGTAGTGTTGTGATAGCAGTACAATATCAGTTACATATGCTGAGAAATGTTACAGGTGACTAAAAAGCACCCTAGTTCTTGTATTTGTGGACCTTATATTTGTGTCTCATCTAGAATTTGGAAGCTCAAAGATTCAGTTAGTCAGCCTGGCCAGCAAACTAGGGTTCTTCTGTCTCTAGACACACACGGACACTACAGTTTTGTTTTTGTATTTGTTTCCGGCTTTGTTTTAAGGTTAGGTCTCACTGTGTAGCTTTGGCTGGGCTGAGACTCACGGAGCCTCCAGAATGCTGGAACTAAATCTGGGAACTACTACACCCGGATACATACCACATGTTTTAATGTAGGTGCTGGGGTTGAATTCAGGTCCTCATGCTTATTAGCCAAGTACTTTAACAGCCAGGCAATATGCCAGTCAGTCCTCAGTGTTTTAGTTATTTTCTTTGGATATTTAATTACCCATATTTTCTTCCTTTATTTTTTCCTAATTTACACACATTAATTTTTTTCAAAATTCTGAACTTTAATTAAATATTTATTTATCTGTTTGTTTATTTATTTATTTTTTTAGGAGATGAAGGGTTTATTCATCGGTTGTGATGCTATTTTATTTGTGCTGAAATGTGGTGATATTTTATTTGTGCTTTAATAAATAAAGGTTGCCTAGAGATCAGAGGGAAAAGGCCAGCCATTATAAGTAAATGAAGAAGTCAGGCAGTGGTAGCACACACCCTTAATCCTATCACTTAGCAGGCAGGATCTCTATGTGTTCAAGGCCACAAAGAGCCAGGTGTGGTAGCACACACCTCTTAATTCCAACGCTAGTTAACCATGGAGGTATGGAGGTCTGTACAGACAGACAGAAAGTGACAAAGCTGTGTAGGAAGAGGAAGTGATGCAACTGAATGGAGAGGGCAAATCAGATGGCAGAACAGCAAGGCAATAAAGGCATGGGTAAACAGGAAGTAACAAGCATTTGGAAACTGCATAGTTGGTGAGGTAAGGTTGGTTGTGGCTTTCCCCATTTCCCTGATCTCTCTAAGGCTTTCACCTGTATATCTGGCCCCATGTTTTTTGTTTAATAAGACCATTTAGAAATTCATCCACAATCCGTTAAAAGTACTTGTTGACCTTGATGAGGACTCCAATTTCAACAGTGGATCAGACACCCTCTTCTGACATTTACCATCACCGGGTATGCATGTGATGCATGTGCACATGTGTGTTTGTGTGTGTGTGTGTGTGTGTGTGTGTGTGTGTGTGTGTGTGTGTCTGTGTGTGTGTGTGTATGTGTGTGTGTAGGCAAACACTCAAATGCATAAAATAAAATTAATTAATTAATCACGACCTGCTATACACTGATACTCTAAATGCATGTATTCCGTCTTCTGATTTGTACATGGCTATAACAGTAAATTCATTATAAAAATATTAACATGTTGCTGAGTGATGCATGAATTTTCCCATGAAACCAACAAAAGCAAAGTCATGCAATAATAGAATTACAGGTTCACTATCTCACCCAGTTTATATATCAAGATTTCTAGAACACATTGAAGGAAATGAACCTATAAGTCTGTTCTGGTGCATCCCACCATTCAGCATTGTGGGAAAATTAAAAACAAATGAAACAGAAAACAAAGAAAAATGCTATAATGTTAACATAACCTATTACCAAAGAAATGTACTTTTGGGAAGGAAAAAGGAAAATTAGACAAATGATATGTTAATGAGTATACCAAGGACTAGAGAGAAGGCTCATCAGTCCTCTTGCGGAGGATCATAGTTCAGTTACAAACACCCATAATTAGTGACATACTGTAACTCCAGCTCCAGGAAATCTGACATTCTTTTATAGCCCCCACACATATATGCATGTATACACATAGAGACACACACATGCATTCACATAAATAAAAATAACATAAATATTTATAGCAGGAGGATCATGAGTTTTGGAACCAGCATGGGCTATAGATTCGTGTTTAGAGAGATAATTCAAGTGTTAAGCATGCTGGCTCCTTTTATAGAAGACCCAAATTTGATTCACAGCATTCACACAGCAACTCACAAATATCTGTAATTCCTAACTCCAGTTCTAGGGAACCCAACATCCTTTTGCCCTCTGCCATGCACACAGTATACAGAAATACACACAGCCAAACACACACACACACACACACACACACACACTCACACACACACACACACTCAAGAAAAGAAGCACACTGAAGGAAAATTAACCAAAAAAGTCACACAGTGGGAGCAGACCTTGCATGATTTCATTATCATGTGAATTTTAGACAGTTAAGATCAGTCATTAATAGGGATTAGAAGTCAAGATTATCAGGGAATATTGATAAAAAAGATGTGTAATCTCAGGTAACAAATATAAATTTGTGATGAATTATGGGGCCTAGAGTATATTCTATTCTTTAAAACTACTGAGCAGATGTTAAATATTCTCTATGAAAAAAAGGCATATGATGTAATGCCTATGTTAATGAGCTCTCTGTAACTATTCTAATGAATGCAAATTAAAAGCAACTTACCCACAGAAAATACACAATTATTTTTATTTTCCACTAAAAATAAACAATTATTAAAATATATTGAGGAAAATTGCTTTTATTATTAGCCATAGCATGGTTATAAAAAATTCACAAGCAAATTATTAAAGATTCAGTAGTAAAAATGAAATAATTGCATTAGCAAGTTCTTGAAAAGAACAAGGGCAGATTTTGACACAAACACAAGCATGAGTTTGTGATGGCAGGTTTATCCTATTTTAAAACTAGAACATTTTATCCCTTGTAATGTTAAAGAAAGAAGATCACCCAAGTAAGAAGGGAATGTGTTTTGTAGATTTGGCATTATGTAATACAGGCAGTTTCTGCCTGATTGCTTCCATTTCATTAAAAGACTCAATACATGTAAAGCTCTTAGAGCGGCGTCTAGCCTGAGCGAGTATAAAGCAAGTGTTAGCTATTAATATTTCTCAATGAAGTATGAAGCAAAGTCATCAGCTGAAAATAACAGGGAGGGTGGAAAAGGGTAGGATGAAGAGAATGTAAAATCACGATTGTTTGTGAACAGCTCTTTTTCCTCCTGGATTTTTTCCCTTCTATGTTCATATGTAAAGGTGCTTATGTTATATGACCCTATGGTCCTGTCTAATCCTGTATTCCTGCCCCAAGAAAGGTAGGTAAACATATTTCACTAGCAAGTTGGGCATATATTATTTGCTTAGATCTATTTTTTTTCTGTTGGCAATAATCTCTTTGAAGTGACCAGCAAACTCCTTTGATCCTTCAGGCCATGGCAGTAAGTTCCAAGTTAAATCTTCCTCCTTGTTGAGCTCTGCCCTGCTTCCTTGGTGTCATGCCTGCATGTGCGGGATCCACCCACCCACACTGCGGTTCATTTGAAGAAGTTTGATTGTGTGAGATGTTGAGCTGTGTCCATGAGTTTCAGCTTCTTTGGCAAAGCTAGTATTTGACTTCTTGTCTAATTTCCGTGTGTTTTCTCACTCATTTGTCTTAGAACAAACTGGGGAAAGCAGGTGAACATACAATTTGTTCTCCTTAAAGACTACTACCTTCCTAGGGATTTCTAATAGTATAATCTTGAAGAAATTAATATATTTTTAATCAATTTCCACATCAATTAAATATGGATAATAAGGAAGATGATCTGATAAGGTGTTTTGGGACACTTGCAATAATGATTAAAGGTATACTTTCAAGTTGGAGAAGGCTTTGTAGGTGTGAGCTGTGTTTCTGAATGGAGAACTATATTGAGAATAGCACTTAGTGAAACCAAGGGCCAGAGGCAGGAAAATAATAGCACAGGAAATGAGTGGAGGAAGGGAAGAAAGCACATCTTGCATATTTAGAGAATCTCAATTAGTTCATGGCCACTTTTAGTCTGTGTTGGGAGGAGCTTCCCCAAGTGGCACATCAGAAATCAAAATCTCTTCTGTACTTCATCTCCCAAGTTGTTTGTAGGGAAGATGACAAGTTCAATGTGGGAGGACTATAAATAGTTTTTCAATCCAAGCTGGCAGTTTCACACCACAAAAATGACAAGATTATCTGCTAGAATCCAAGTTGGGTTTTATTGCACTATTTACTAAATTCAGTACTAAATGTTCATTGACATCAGTGTTCTGTCAACACTATTGATAGAGGTCAATAGTTGGATGATAGTGGAGAAAGATTTGCTAACAGTGCAGGCGCAGTGTTTGAATGGCGAGAGTGTGAACATTAAAAGCACATTTGTCTCGGTTTTGCGATTTGTTTTTACCTCCCATTCTCTCCCCTTGAAAATAACAGAAGGAGTAGACATGAGAGAATATGGTATTTCTGGCAGAGGGAAAAATGTATGCAAGGACTTGGAGTTAAAATAAATACAAATATGTAGGAAATTGAATCTAGCATATGAGTGGTGTCATCAGATCAAAGTAGGTAAATTAAAGTGGTTTTGACCACAGAGGGAATTTGCCTTTTATTTGGGGTGACTAGGAAATAAATATGCTAAGTTTGGATACAGAAATACTTGTGGTCCAATAAAATATCTCGTTCCCAAAATGCTACAGGGCCTGGCAGCCTGTAAAGAGGTCATTGTTACGAGTCATATAAACTGGAGTGGCTCCACCTTCTTGTAGATTATTTTAGTCCACATTAGGAAGCAATACTCTCTTCATTGCCAAACTACTTGCAGTACCTGATTCTCTGTATGCAAAATCCACTTCCCTGGCCTAATATTCTTATGGTCATCTCATTTTCTTAGACAGGTGAACAGTCTGAATTTCTTCTGCAGAATGTTTATGCATCTTTGGGAATTTTCTCCTTTAACTCGTGCATTTCTGCGGTAATAATAATGTGTCCCCAGGAAAGGCCACTTCAGTCTGATCAACAGAATGTGAAAATGAAAGAAGCAAAGGACACAGTCACAGCTAACTGCTCCCGACTTCAAACTTAAGAGAAGTGTTGTGCGGGCCATCGGAGAACGTGGTTTCCTTGTTACTTCCATTGGTATACTCAAAAGTCATCCCACCTGAAATTGTATCGGTGAAGAAATTTTCACTCATGGTCTGAGCAGATTCCCCCATGGTGGGGAAAGCATAAGCATGGACCTAACTCTCAAGAGTAGCAACCAGAGGATAAAGTTAGTTGTTCAAATTCAAATGATCAGGAGGCAGACAGAAAGGAATGTTGGTGCTCATTTTGACCTCTCCTTTGCCTCACATTTCTTCTTCAGGCTGAGCCTCGATTGAGCTCCTATCGTGATGCCATTGGCACTCAGGGTGAGCCATTTCTCTCAGGGTAATCATCTCAGGTAACATTCTCTCAGGAAAACCTGGAAATGTGTCACCTAGAGGATTCTAAATTCAGCCAAATCGACACTGAAGCTCAACCACCCCACGCACATTAATAAAGCAAGGGCTGTAATAGTAAACCTGCAAAAGGCATGGAGGAGAAGGAATAAATAAATATGTGAGAACATTGCCTGACAATAATATTGTACAGGATTTCCTCCGCTGGACAAGAGGGACTCCATCATTTCTAGCAGTCAACTGATGCATGTCAGTGGGACTTCATCACACAATACTTCTACTACAGTTAAAATCCCAGTATCAGCAAGATGCTCTTTCTCCTCTGTAACTCAGACCTGATTTGTGTTTCATAGTTTATTTCTCAGTAGGCATTAATGGGTGACACTGTGAATGGAGAAATCTTAGGAATTAGATTCACAAAAGAAGATAGGAAAACTAAAATAAATTTATAAGAAAATCTATTGTATCCATTTGTAACAGAGGTCTGTGTTATGGAATAACTTACAAGGGATGCAGTCATGGGATATGTGACATCATGACATAGACTCTTCCTTGACATACAATTAACCTTGAAAAATATCACTCTGAAAACGTAGTGGGGACTGATTATGATACAGCACAAATTGTCCTGCTGCTTACAGTAATTGCTTAAAAATTAATTCTGAGGAATAGGTGGTATATTAAATAGTTAATATAGTATAATATACATTAAATTGTCAATGGTTATTGAATTACATACAATTGATTAACCTTTTTTGAGTACCTAACCTTACTGAATTATAAGTGAAATACACAGATTCAGGAGTTGCCCACAAGAATATACCTTGTGTGTAACAATGTCAATTTATAAATCTGTAAATTATAATAAAATTCAAAGTCACAATTTTAAAACTTAATCATCACAAACTAATCAGTCTTGTAGTTACAAATAGAAACAAACAATTTTAAATTCCAAGCACTTTCCTCATATTTCATAGTCACTCTTCAAAATCAGAATCCATCACTGGAGAAATGGTTCAGGCATTAAAGGCTAGGCTCACAACCAAAAATATAAAATCAGAATTCATTTTATTTTCAGAATGTATTTGTCTTTAATTTAACAAAATTAATAAGGGACAATTTAAAACTTATCAGAAGGGTTTTTAATATTGTTTGTGTTCAAACCATATTTGTATAATGGCTTCTTCACAATGCAGAACTGAAGTTCCTGTGTCCTTAGTATATCTCCAAAGGGACGCATTCTTAATCACCAAAAATTCCTTGTAAACAACCAATTTGCTATCAAATTGTATTGGTTTCCATAGAAACATTACTCTTTCTGACAGTGACAATGTAGAGACAGTTGGGTTTCCTAAAAAATCCTGATGTATTTCAGTGATTTCTAAACTTCTCTGCTCCTTGTGGCCTTCATAATACTTCTTGCTCAGCAAAACCTACCAGGGCTTGCTGAATGGAGATCATACACACTGTTAACGGATTTTAAATTGTAATGTTGAATTCATCCTTTTATTCTGTAAGACCCCACTGTACTTGAAAAAAATAAATAAGTATATTTCCATTTAGTAAGATCTGAGGCCTGGGAATATATCTCAGTGGTAGATAACAATTGAGCATATGTAAGGCCCTATGCTCAATTGCCAATATCCAGAAAAAAAAAAGGAATTTTTCTTTAGGTAATTGACTTAGTTTTTCTGTAAAGTGAATAATAGTTCATTATTTCTCTGTAGATAGATACTATATTGTCAATGATGTCACATGCTCCCCCTACGAAAGCAGAAATTTTGTGTGTTCATATATGTACATGGTATAAAGATACTCTAGTCTGCATTGATGTAGAGGCCATTCCTCAGGCGTGAGCATTACCCACTTGTATTTTATTATGATATTTTGTCTTATTTTAGACAGTCTCTCACTAGCCTAGATCTCACCATGTATGATAGTGTGGGTAACCAGGAGGCCTATGATCCCTCTGCCTCCCAGCTTAGGATTTCAAGTGAGGTCTGCCATGCCTCACTTTTCTGTGGGTTCTCTGACTGAACTCAGCTCTTCATGTCTGCACAGTGATGTATTTATCGATGAAGCAATCTCTCTGTCCCTAAGACAACATTTTAAACATGCTGAATCATAGCTTTCTTTCACCAGATTCCCAGCTACCCACACCCCCCTCATTATCATTTTGGACTATTTAAGGAGCTGTTGGGTCATTTTACTCTTTATCTTAATACTTTCTTCAATATAAAGTTACTGCCACGACATAATTGGTTATTACTTTGCATGAACATCTTATTTCAAGATTACTGTAAAATATTTTAATATATATGTGTCCTTATGTCCTGTGCAGTTCTGATATGTGTATTTTAGTTCTTCTTAGCATGAAAATACAACTTTATCATCATGAGTTATTTTAGGGGTCAGCACTAATAGTAATTTCCTCCTTTTAGGAGAAGGGATTTTCCAAAGATGTCCCCTGAGTGCAGAACCTGATTATATAAGGTCATAGCAAGTTCATGTGCTCAATGCTTCTATGCTTCCTTTAGCTTCAAGTGATTGCTATGTCTTTTTAAATGAATTATTTTACTTTTGAGATTATGATATATCATTTCCCTCTTCCTATTACTCTTGTCAAACCCTCTTTCAGTGTAAGCCAATATTGATTTAACTCCCAGCATTCTAAACTTAAGCATCCAGACCTATACGCTGTGTACACAAATGTCTTGCAATGGTTGTAGAGTAACTTCCCCAGATTCTTCTATGCATATTTAATGCTTAACTAAAGCCTAATAATGCAGAGTGATAGCTGCGGGAATCAGAAATTAGTATTGAATTGGAAATTACTCACGGGGAAGGTAGATATTCACCTGGGACAAGAAGAATCATCTCTGCCTTCCCTAAGATGTGCCTGAGGCTGACGGCAAGCAGAGCAGTGACATAGAATCTTCACTGATACCTTGTAGTGATGAGACCTACTTACCTGGATGACTATCTTGACCACTATGATTTTTAATACCATAGTTAGGCAAAATCCAACCAATTCGTATAGCTCTTTGTAACAAGGCCAAGAATTTAAAGCCTAACCAAGCAATTCTCAAGAGATGCTTAATTACTCACAGGTATTGTTGCTAAGCAACCACTTCACCTCCTGCTTCCGTTGCTTTGCCTAAGTGCAGTAATCTGTTCTCTCTATTTAGTGGATGTTAAAAAGAGACAGAGAAGTGCCGTATAAAGAATTTATTTTAAACCAGGTGGAAACAGAGGCTTAGCAAAGGAGGCTAAACTTTAAGTTTTGAACTGGAAGATAGGCAGTACATTTTAAATATTTCCCCCCCTACCCCCCTCTGGTTTGAAAGATTATTTTTAGAAAACAAAGTCTTAGGACAGAATTTCAGTAAGAGAGAAAGGATTGTTTGAAGAAAAGGTACAATGTTTTGATTCATAAATGGCTGTGAGCAGATGTGCCAGACAGCAGGATCAATAGCCTAAGCAACTGGACACACATAGGAGGCTCTATAGTTGTAGGTCCCTGTTATTTCTTTAGACATGTAGAGAACAACATTTTCTAAAAACACCACCCCAAGCTTACTAAAGCTGCATTAATATTCCTATGTTGACTTTGATTTACAATCAGTAGTTATTGATCTTTGATTTATAATCTGAATGTTCCCTGTTAAGAACTTTTTTTTTTTTTGCTTAAATTGTGAATAATTCATCCACAATCATGCCCCCGATCTTGGTTTATAAACTTCCAATGTGATTCCTAGGCTATTTCAGCATGACATTTCACAGATCAGCTTTCTGTTTTCCTGTGCCTTCAAAGCAATTAAAATTAATGGGACAATTGTTCTTTGAAGTGGTCTGAATGGAAGGGATTTCCTCGCATTTTTGGTATTAGTGAGTTGGCCCATATTGTGTCCCAGATAACTTTCCTGGCTCTGTGTCTAAATACATTTCCAGGATATACCAAGAAGAGTATTACTCTGTAGGCATCTATACTTTTCAAAATATGATTTTCAAATTAGTTTGATCATCTACTCATTCATCCATTTAAACAAATGATAATTGCCTATTGAGCAACTGCACCGTCCCCATCCCACGCAGAACTGGTATAAAATGAGTTCTAGTATGTCCACTTCTTTACCTTCTACTATGCCCTGAGGGGAAAAAATGAGTCTGGGCATTCCTTGTCAATTTCAGATGACTATCCACTCATTATTTCCCTGTAGTCACCAAAGAAAAATTGGCAAATTAATGTGCAGAAGAATTCTTAAATTTTGAGTTACCTTACTTTTCAGAACATCTATTTTCCTTTTGTATTCACAAAACCTTTGATTAAATTGTTTTATGAATTTATTGGATATATACCTGTATATATATTCGCAAAAGTTAATTCAGCAAATATTGCAATTTACATTTATTCACAATATTGCGTCCATTGCTTTTGATATTACAATTAAAAATATAAGATTTACTTAAAACTCAGATAAGAGGAAAAACACAAGATATCTTTTTCAATCAAAATCATGTCTTTTTTGTGTAATTACATCATCCCACAAAGAATTCTGAAGCACCAATAAAAGGCTAACTATAGACGCCTAAAAATATCTTAGCCTAGAATTGGTTCTCAAATAATTCTGAATTCAAAACGTATAGAGATACATATCTGTAACAATAAATTATAAATGTTTATGCTTCCTTGGAAGTCTTACATCACTGAAATATGTTAGCAGGCATTTATTTTATATATATAACATTTGTATATATAATGTTTATGTGTAATGTCAATAAAAATCACTTCAAGATAACTTTCAAGTAACATAGACTGTAAAAAAATAACCTCAAAATTTATCATTTGTAGTACATGTATTTAAGAGTCAATTTTAAGCCAGTTAGTAAAGATTGTAAAGACTGTGACGAAGAAAATCCTGGTCAAAGAAGTTAGTGAAACTGTCATGAAGCACTCTTCGCTTAGCTTTACACTGTGGGAATCTGTTGTCGGGGAGAGTTTTCAAATCAAAAAGCCTAAATTGTTGCTGGCTCAGCTCTTCCCATAAGATTTAATCATGGTTCTCCTCTAAATGTGCAAACTAATAATACAGTAAGTACTAATTTTTGTGAAACTCTTAAAAATGCTGAGCTGCAGGATTCTTTTGGGAAACTCTCGGTGTCTTAGTAGGCTCTGTGAAATTCTTCCACCTCCCTGTGGAATAATGTCAGCTGTGATGTGTCACTGAAGAATTTCAACAGGACCACAAAACATTAAGGCACATCCTTTTCGAAATTATATTCTCACGCATTCAGCATGTCCTTAAAAATGTTCAAGCACCAAACAAGCAAAACAAAGAACTAATATATTAATGCCTAATTTGAAAAAAAATCTTATTCTTTGATATGCAGTTTAAGTGATATGATAAAATGGAATATATAATATGTATGTGTGTGTGTATATATATATATATATATATACTTTGAATTAATTGTGGCAATATATATGTCTGAGAAGACATTACTGTAATGAGATGTGAAAATTAATTGTTCCTTTTCCCATTTAGGTCAAAATGATTTGGAAAGGATTTACTATGTGGGAGTAAATGTTGATGGCACTCGGTGTTAGTACATGAAGCACTAAGAGCAGTATGCGGCATGCTAAAATGGGGACCAAGAATGCCCATCAATCTTTGCAACCCTCTCTGCATCAGATGTAATTAATAAATGCAATGGCACAGGATATAAACCTTTTACTCTACTCATTTTATATTATCAATATTCAACAAAGATCATATAAACATGCCCACTCATCTGTCAGATAGATTCAGGGTGATGTAAAGTGCTTGCCAAAAAATGCATCTTGTGGATGTAACTACAGCTACTGTCACATAATTCATATTCTTAATGCAAGACTTGGCACAGGTAGATCTTTTGAAGGGAGGCAGAGAATGAGAGCTTATATTACATGCAATAGTGTTTTTGATGGATAGCATAAAATGAACTGGCTTTTGCATTATGGTGCACACTTGAAACTCAGGGTTGGATAGCAATTATCATCAGCATGCACAATACCACCAAGCCTTTCACCTCTTTTGCAACAGGCCCAAATATATGATTAATCATATGAATGTGCATATTTCAGATCATAGCAAACTTGACATAGAAAACAATGTAATACATTTCCCCATCTTTAATATAATATTAAGATACAATTAAAACACATGCATGTTATTGCTGCCTTAAATATTTATAGAAATATATTTGCTTGTCATTGTAAATATATGTTTAACTATGTAAATATGAAGAGATAATTGATCTATCTGATTATTTTGCCTCATATAGTTAAGATAGAAACTACAAAATTAAAAATATCCTTTTTATTTTACCTTAAACTTTCTACATTGCTAAATATCATTAAATAATATATACTGAAAAATTACCCACATATAAGAAATGAGGAAAATCAAATAATTTCAGAGGACCAGAACATTTGTAACAGCTCGGGTGTATGCTACTATTTGTGGTCCAACAGAGTGAGCAAGTGGATTTATCTTATGGGAATGGCTTACTCTACCTGTGTGCACCTCAATCAGTCTTGTTACCAGTTGATTAATCTATCCTGTGTTTATATCTTTACATTTTAGACTTACTTCTTTATTTGTTTATAACTTTGGCTCATGTATCATGACATCTTCTAGTCTATGAATTTTTACTTTCAACTCCTGTGAATCCTTGCTTACATTTATGTTTCTCAAGTCTTCTCTATGAATAAGAAGCCATTCTATTCCCCCTTTTGGAATTGTAGGATTAAAAATCAAAGGGGCCTTAAATTCTAATCATTATAGCCTTAGATAAGTGTATCTCTCAATTCTCCTAAGAAAAATCTACCTTCTTTCAGTACATGGAAATTAATAAAGAAACTCACAGCAGTTCAATATTTATGTAAAGAATAGAGGATCCTGAAGAATATGTGTATATATGAATATATATATATATATGAATCTAAGAATATATTTTTATATATATGGAAAATATGGAGGACACTGTTTGAAGTAGGTAATATGGTAAATTCTAACACAAGTATAAATTT
Source organism: Peromyscus leucopus (assembly GCF_004664715.2). Lineage (NCBI taxonomy): Eukaryota > Metazoa > Chordata > Mammalia > Rodentia > Cricetidae > Peromyscus > Peromyscus leucopus. The sequence continues at coordinate 59,148,661 of NC_051066.1, forward strand.
GACATGTTTCCCTAGCTTTCATAGCAAGATATCACATTTATATGGTTTATACCTCTGATATATTTTGATAATCATGGACTCTGGAAATTTTAATCCAGCTGTTGGCAAATTTGATTTTTGTTAAGGTTGCCTTTATTGCAAACTGCTACCAGATTCCTCTGTATTTGCATAGTCTTTCTTCATTGCAAATGTGTAAACAGGAACTATTTCTTACAGGTGAATTGAGCACATCATACCCAGACCCTGTTCTTAGAACCTTTTTTTTTTATTATTTCAGTTACTTCATTAGAGGCTTCATCTAAATACAACCACACAGGGATTAGGGCTTGACTAGAAAAGAACTTGTAAAATCTATACATACAACTATTTGAGTAGGTCTAGTTTTAGATATAAAAAAAAAAACACCCAAGTCAAAAAAAATGCCAAAATTCTAATACTATAGTAATGCAATCTTTAAAAATAACAAGACAAAAATCAAGTTGAAAGGGTCTCATTTGGAATGAAATTTTAACAATAATTATTGAGGTAATTTTTATTTTACTTTAAATTTGTATTAAAAATTTGTACAGGTAGTTCTATATAACTTCACCATAAGATAATTGCCAAGGATCTTAAGTATAGAACTCTTAAAAAAGGCTGTAAATAAAAACAAATTATTTTCCAAGGTTATTTTTCATGCTTCATGTATTTTTTCATTTTTGTATAGTACTATTATAACATATTAGATTTCTACAGATATGATAGTCTTTACTGCTAAGTTTATAATGAATCATGTAAGTAAAAAAGTATGAAGTTACCATGATCTGATTAAATTTCATTTTATTTTCATTTTGATTTACTGGATTTACATAAATTTAACACTAAATTGATCATTCTAAGTTACTTATAAACAATAATTTTTGTTACTGTTGTATTACTTATAACTCAAATTAAAAGACAAAAGTTAGTTAACTATAGGCAAGAAAGGTGAAAGAGGAAAAAGACATTTGGGCTTTAAAACAAATGTCCTGTGTGTATTGTCTACCACACACTCAGACGGATGCAATAGCTGTTATTTTTCTTATCTATTTGTTCAGGAAATAACCAGAAGATGAAATTATACTTTTATTATTTATATTGTGTTGTTAAGTCAAAATGTCACCATTCTTTGGATCCCAATAGATCAATAAAATATCAAAAGTATCTGAGAATTCACTTTTTATCATTTGGTAATTCCATTACTTTAATTACAGACGTTGCTATTTTGACTCAATCTTTCCTATTTAAAGGATTTCCAACTTTTTCAGATTAAATTTGATTGATAAAATATTAACAATTAAGATATAAAAATTTTAAAAATTGTTTATAACAATGTTTTGTGTTTATTTTTCTTTTAAATATGTTTTGCTTATATCTGAACAGAACTAAAAATTATTGTAAGCCATATTACCAAGGAACAACTTGGGCCATCTGGCTTTGGAGCAGATGGTAAATATTTAATAAAGGAATGCCCCATACAGTCTCTAGTTATTGAATATAAGTCATTATGTCTTTTCAATGTCCTCCCTGTTTATTCTCAGTGTTAGTGTCTAGGTAGTGTGCTGTGACACAGATTAAAGAAATTTAATAATGTTATTTTCATGTAAAAGTCAAGAAGATGTATTCCAGAAAAAAGTTAATTTTATTAGCTCAACAAAATGTTAAATTAAGAGTGACTTTATTGGGGGCTGGATTATTTTTCTTTTCATGTCAGAGCTTGTTCAAATGAAACTATTATTTAAAATGAACTTGCTAAATTCTAAATTACTTCAAGTCGGCTGTTGGCTTATTGAGAACATGTTGATAACAGAATGACCCAATTTTAGGAAAGCTTTGTAGTTTTGAATAGAGCAAATTATCATAAGAAAAAAATTTCAGAATGAAAATATAGTTCATCATTTGAATATCTGGGGCAACCAACGAAACAATGGATAACCTTACCTTGAAGTCCTGTCAATACTGAACTGATAGAGGCTTTGGAGCCAAAAGTTATCATCATTAAAGGTACGTGGAAACATGAGCCATAGGATTTTTCCATGAATTAAAGGCCATTCAGAGGAGGCTGGCTTCCGCCTGATGTTAAAGGCTTAGCATGTATGCACTTTGTGATTTTATAATGCTTTCAGTGTTCTTAAAATGGTCTTATCTTCCCAGGAGCTCTTACTGGTGTAAACAACAGCTAATAAATGACAAAGCGATTATTTCATAATATATTGTACAAAGTATTAGAATTGACATAAAGAGATCAAGGAAGTTCTTGGCTAAGCCAATGACAAGCCTAGGATTCCTAGTTAATTACTGTTAGAACATTTCTTTATGTAGAAAATAATGGGGAAGGCAAAAATGACAGTTTATGATTTCTTTCATTTATTCAGCAAGTATTATTTAGTTGATTGCTTCTGACAGGAAGAGGTTTGTGTTTGTAATGCAATTTTCATTTTAGTGCTTGTGAGCAAATACTTTCCATTGTGCTATTGAAACATAATAATGCTAAGCTCTGAAAACTGAGTATCTTTTAATATTTTTTAAATTATAATATTTCGAAGGTATATGCCTGTTGCCAAATTGTTATGCTATTTTCACCCAACATGTATAGAATTTTGCTTTGATCAACAATATACATTCTCATTGTAAACAGTAGTACTTGGACTAATTTAACTCCTATGCCTAATAAATAGAACTACAGAAAATATGTCTATTGAAAATATTTTTGTGATATTGGCTTATGTTAAGCAGTTTTATTTACTTATAGAATATAAATAAGAACACATGGACTTTATTGGCATTGAAATTACCTTTGAGAATAATTAGATATTTATTTTAAATTCTGATTATGAAGTGTTGTTTTCATGTAAATTGACCATTCCAATCATTGTAAGCTTTGGTAACTGATAGATACAATGATGATTTATCGTGTGGCAATCATTGTACTTACCGTGAGGAGTGAATGAAGCTCACAGGTGTTATTGGAAATGGAAGGATCTTTTGTAATTACCTCTTTAAAAGATAATTCTGAGATATTTAAGAAGTCTTTATATTTTTGCATTAAAGTTGTCTTTACTCAGAATTCCCACATTAAAGCCTGCAAAAGTTTTCCACAGGATTCTTCACTGTATTTCTTTCTTTTCATGGCATGCTTTTTCTTACCAAATTAACACTTTTGTATAAATAAAAATGTAACCTGTTGGTAACTAGCCTGGAACAATTCAGACATTTGAGTTCTATTCCCATTAGTTCATTACTTTGATAAATGACATCTTAATGTTCTTGCCCTGCTGGATTTTATTTAAATGTAATAAATCAATCTGACATTTGTTAATACTCACAATATCACCAGAGAAATATTCTGAAGACAATACTGATATAAAACTGGTCCACAATACCATTTCTCTCTGGCTATGAGGAACTGAGGTCATTTGACACCTCACGTGAAAAGCAGCAGGTCCTTGGTGTTTAAATTTTTGTTTACTTTTATCAGACCCCCTCTCTTTTGCACAAAGAAAGCTAACATAATTTCAAAGCATGATGAATACTTAGGTATATAATAATCATAGCTCACTGCTATATTCATTTACTTATACTTGGATGTAAAACATTAAAATTTAATGTGATTTGGGGTCTCTGTTTTCTGTTTCTCCTTTAATTAAAAAATTCAATTATATACAAAAATGTTGGTCTATTTTAAAATATTTTATGTGTTCAAATGGAGTTTTTAAGAAAAATCTCCTTAATTTTATAATATGTGGAATGCCATACACCATGAATTTATGCCAAATAGGTGACATGGAATTTCATAGGGTTTATTGAATCAAATAGATTTAAACTTCAGGAAGAAAACACACACATATGTTGCTTTCACCCTATACCCCAAGAAGAAAGATTCAGACACATTCTCTCCAAAACATAGTACCATAGTTGCTTAAGAATACTAAGTTTATAGGATATTATTTATTCATATATGAAGTTGAGACTATACTGTTAAGCGTGGCATTTAAAAATTGTGAGAAAATGAAGTATAGAAAGAGCTTGCATTACCTACTTTTCTGTTGCTGTGATAAAACACTATGATGAAGGCAGCTTCAGAAAAAAAGGACTTTATTTCAACTTCTGGCTCCAGAAGGTCCACACTGTTGAAGTAAGTATGGCAGGTGGTGGCAGGCATGGGAGAATGAGAGGGGAGCTAAAAGCTCCCCTCTTGAACACCAAGCATGGAGCCCAGAGGACTGGTGGTGGCAGCATTTTAATCTCAAGGTGCAACCCTAGAAATGTACTTCCTCCAGCAAGGCTGCATCACCTAAAACTTCTGAAACCATGCCGTCAGCTGGGGACCAAATATGCAAAAGCCCTAAGGGTGCATTTCTCATTTAAACCATCAGAAAGCTTCAGAATCTATATTGCTAGGGAATGTAAACATAAAAGAGAGAGTAGGTGGGATGCTATTTGGTACTCTGTGTTGCACAAATAATATTCCATATTACCTAACAATATGAATTATCTTGACAAAATATGCATTTTATATTTATAACTAAGATACATGGTTTTTTTGGATGATATTAAAGTCAAGTTGAGTGATTGAAGAGCAGGAGTATAGGGGTAAATTCATCTTTGAGGAAAGTTTTCTATATTGTACCAATGTAGGTGAGCATTATAGAGTACTGCTGGGCTTCTCAAATTTGTAGACACCGAAAGTTAGATCTTATTATATCCATATGGAATCTTGTTCAAAGGCACCAATTTAGCCACTGAATATATGGTATAGCAACACATAAGGGTAACTATCACTTGTCTAATAAAAAGCTAAAAATATAGATCAATTGCTGTTGCTGTCTGTATTAGTAAAAAGACATAAGCATACCCAGTGAGCATTTAGTTTGAATTTTATGCTCACAACATTTACATTCATACCCAACAGTTATATTTAAAGAAGAGCCCTAGGGAATAACTGATAGAAATAACAGACCTGGAAATGCAGTTGTTAATGTACGTCAACCAAGAGTGGGTGGGAAAGGCAAACAGAGTGTTTCTAAGTGGTGTTTTCAATTTCTGTCAATCGAACTGAGTAGAAGAGTCCTGCCAGCACAATGCGACTCAGTGTCTGATCAGTACTTTGGCACTTTTTCATCATTCCAAGTGATGAAAGTTTCAATGAAATGATAGAGGCAAGAGAGGTGTCTAAATGTGTCTAAATGACAAAACTCCAATCCCTGCCAAACATGATAAGGCAGCCCGTACCCACCATCCGTTCTGAATGCTACTGTAGCTCCCAGATTGCAGTCTTCTCTCAGCTGAAAAAAATAGCGCCAATCAAGGACCACTTTATTTACACTCCAACTCTCTCAGAATATTCTTATAAAATGTTCTGCAAAGCCTAAAAATAAGAATGTTATTCTTATTGCTCTCATTCTAAAAATAGGTATTTAAAAATATGTGCATGCGTGTGGGGGTGGGGTGCACATAACTGTATGTTAAGTGCATACAGAAGAGTCTGTTGGGTCCACTGGAGCTGTTAGTTGTGTGATTGTGAGTTGCCAGATATGACTTCTGAAAACCAAACTCAATTCTCCGCAAAAGCAGTACATGCTCTTAACTGGTGAACCATCTCTCTAGCCCATACTCCTATCATATAAAGTAATATTTTATTTTACTTTGGAAGGTTTATCTTCTTGGATAATCAATTGAACAGTGTACCATATGCAACCATATTATAACATTTCTGCAAATCAAAGAGATATTTATCAGTGAATATTTGGTGTGTAGTCTAACAACAAACATCACCTGGAGAAGTGTACTATGTAAGTCAATCATTGGCCCTTGGTCTAAGGTTTAGCACTGATATATGTTTATATTAGATGTGTGTTTCTGCCACAATGAACAGAATTTTATTACAGCTGTTAGTTTTGTAGTAAATACATTTAGTTCCAACTTTTAAGTTAAACAAATTAATGTTTTATTACCATAGTACTATAATTCATATTTTCAGAAAATAGGGTAATTTGGGGCTTCTCAGCTACTTTCTATATTATAAATCATATCAGTATTTTTTTATATTAGATTAAAAGTAATTTGTGTTTGTTTATATTGAGCAAATATCGTTGAACATGTAATAATATAAAGTGTGGGTACCATATGAGGAAAACAAGTTTTCTGCCTTGGTTTAATGTGTTCAATATCTTGTGAAAGCACTAAAGTCTAATACTCAATTCCATATGTGTGTGACTTTCATTATTGTTTTATAGTGTTACATTTGTAAGGCTTAAAATATTAAAGCTTTCCATTGCCATATATCTGATTATAAAAGTGATAATTTAGTAACTGAAAAGCAAAGCAACATATAGGAAATAGATAACTGGGGAAGTCCACATTATATGGATACAAATATTCCATATTATTATTGCAATATGTTAGCAATATGTATGGGGAATTATGCTTGGGTCAGATGAAATCGGGACATCCACCTTCCCTCCACTGAGTGTGACTGTAAAAGGTGACAGAGTGTGTGACAGTGATGTTGAGGGACAGACAGGGTAGGAGCAGCAAGAGATAGGTGGGAGAGTATGCCCCAAGTCAAAGAACCTTCAAATGCTGTCTCCTTTAGGATCCCTTCGTCTGTGCTGGACTCATACATAACTTCAGCCTAGGATACAGAAGAAACCGAAAGAAAACGGAAGAACACAATAGTCTCTAGGAAAAATGTTTCGTTCCCATTTGATATTTTAAAGAAGGAAATTTTTAATGCTCATAGAGACAGTACAAATTAATCTATCCTACTATTTTTTTCACCTTATCATAAAGGACAAATATATAAAATGGGAAAGCCATGCATATTTATATAAATAACATATTTTTAATGTTTTCAGGGCAGGTTGTTTCACAAAATACCAGTTGTGATGAGTAAACCATTTTTTTAAAAGAAAGAGAGAGAGAGAGAGAGAGAGAGAGAGAGAGAGAGAGAGAGAGAGAGAGAGAAAGAGATAGTGAGTTTGTTTAGGGCAATGAACAGAGCCATAAGGACCTGTTAACAATGCAAATGTAAAACTTGAAGTTTGATGAAGATAAGAAAAATGTGACTGGGAAAGGTCTTAGAAGAAATAACTGGTCAAATGATAAAGACTTAAATTCATTTAGATTTTAATATCTAATAAATGTATTTCCCAGTAAACATATTTTGCAGAAATAATCAAACTGATGTAATTCCAATCAAATATAATGGAGGGAAATACATAAATGTGTCATGGTGTCAATTTTCCTGTTACTGTGACAGAACATCTGTGTCCAAAGGCATACAAAGAAGAAAACTTTTATTTGACACTTTTGAGAGTACAGTCCATCATGGCCAGGAAGCCTTGGCACCAAAACTATGAGGCAATGGTCACACTGCATCCACAATCAAGAAGTAAACAGTTATGAAGAGAAGCTTCTTTGAGGAATTGAGATAGCTACAATTATTTGTAGGTATAAAGCTAAGATTTAGAATATATTAAAGAATTGTGCTGGTCTAGTAACATGGTGGTAGTAGATTTTTATTTCCTGAAGTCCAAGATCTCACTACCCATAGGAAACTTGTTAGGTTTCTAGTCCAGGCATGATTTGTCTCCTGTTGAATGGGGCCAAAGTCCAACTTGACAGGTGTTGGCTGCTAATATTTAAGTTCCACTTTCTGCACCTTTATGCTCTCAACTTTAGGGGAAATGTGGAAGAATTTTGAGAGAGGGTAACTGGGAGGTCTTGAAGAAAGAGATGTGAGAAATAACTTAATTCTAGTTCAATTAAAACATATTAAAATTATATGAGAATGAATCTCTATAAAATTATAATATTGCATTTTAAAAAGATAAAAACAGACTTATATCAAGATATGTCAGCATGGTCATACTAAAGAAGGACTTAACTGAATTTAAGTAACAAAAACATAGAAAATATAAAAATAAGCTATATTGTGGAACAATGAAATGACCAGCACTTTGTATTGGTTTAATATCAAATGTATTTTTGAATGTACTTGATCCAATTCCATTTTTAGATAATAAATAGTTCATCAACCAAAAAAATTAAAATTCCATTCACATTTACTTATGTTATTATTTGAGATGTTATTTCCTTTCCTATTATAAAATGTTACAAATATAATCGAACATTATCATGAACAAAATTCATGTCAATGTCTAGCATTGTTCAGATTTTGTTTATCATATTAAACTTAAACATTAAAAGACATTTTACACACTTTATGCACGGTTATTTTGCTTATTGTTTCCTTATCTAATAAGTGGATTATTGCAGTGTATCTTGCTAAATTTAAAGAATTACTTTGTCAAAAATATTAATCAAATAATTCAAATCCCTCTTTAACATGCTTTCCTCCAAGCTATTTTTAGAAAATCTCAGTATAAAAATCAAGATTTTCATGAATATTCTGTAGACCTGATATGTTGAAAAAGACTGAGAGCTAATAATACAGGTTCCTTCAGTATTGTGATATGCACTGAGACTCTTTTAGGAAAACGTTAAATGCTTTCTGATGTAGCACAGAGCATAATCTCTAGGCAATTTATACCATGCTGAGTATCACAAAAGAGAAAGTTCACTGCTATTATGGAAACATACAATAAGGAAATTGGATATGATTCAGTAAAAGTCTCTCCTAAGAGAGACACTGGAAAATGTTTTCTCTTAGAGTTAGATATGGGGAGAGAGTAGGGATAAAAGAATATCTTATTTTCTCAAATGCATAATAAATGCCAGGGTTTTGGACATTGTTTGCCCTTACTGCATACCTCAAGGGTTTCTTGGTTTGGAACACAGCACATGTACATTTTACATCGAGTGTACCCTCACTTCACACATCAATGAACACTGTCTAAAATGTACTGGCTGAGATTTGATACTATTGTGTGTTATAAATTGCAGTGTTCTTACTTTACAAGCTTTCTGCTCATATAGAAACATAAAGGATTGTGATAGTTTAGTAAAGTGGTGGTTGTCGATTCTTCTTGTACATATAGATAAGTGTATTCCTCATTCTTCAACTAGGAAATGTCTTTTTACAGCAGATGGACACCATTATAGAAAGCCACAACCAAAATGCAGATGTGAGGAGCCCAATCCCAAGAAATATGTCTACAAATTAACTCCCACACCTAAGGTTCAAGGTACATTATAGAAGAGCAAGGAAAAACAACTAAGAACCAGAGGATCAGGGAGTTTACTGTGAGACTGTGTCTCCCAGGAATGTCATTTAACATTTCTAATAATACTAATGAACTGACAATACCCTCATTTCGAGCTCATTGAGGTAGAATTTACTTGTTTGACTTCCAAAGGATAGGTGTTAGCAATGTTCGTCAAAAATTATTGACTATTCCCCCTCTGCCTTTTTACCACTTCAGCACTTAACTCTACTGTTCATCCTGCTCATAGAGTCTAGAGACACAACCCCTTTACCTCTGTTCTTGCTCTTTTCAGCTGAGGAGTTTTTGATTTCCTTCTAGATTTTCACCTTGCTTCTATTTGTTGACCGGTAGAACACAAGAGCTAAGCATTTTTCTTTGATTAAATCCTCAGTCTCAGTTCTAGTGCTTTTGGATTTGGGGTTGGTGTCTATCATTAAATTCGGAAAAACAAGTTTCCTCACATGTCTCAACCTTTCTACTTAGTTTAGCTTTACCCTGTGAAATTCTCCCAGGAGAATTTTTCTCCTACAGCTCCCACATCTTTTTCCAGTTACTGTTATTCAATCCTTGCTCTGTGTGATGGTGGATGCATGCTGGGTGAAGGTCTCTAATGTTTTTAAAAAGCCAGAAACTTAGGTGCTTTTGTTACAAAGCTCAGGAAAGTGTTTCTTTACCCAGCCAGAGGTAAAAGTAAGCTTAACATGGGTTACTGATGCTCACCCAAAGCTGGTAGTTTTTGTTGTTTTCTTATTTTTGTTTTCCTGGCTTCTTTGCTACATTCAGTTACACATTAGGATACAAATTTTGTAGTCCTCATTTTGTACTGTAGAACATTTATTCGTTGGAAAAGACGAGAGACATAGGTCTGGGTAGTTTTAACAGTGGCCACAGTTCTCCTTGTTCACGTGTGGAGTGTTTTTGTGATTTGCCAAGATAGTAAATGGGAAGTGAGATATGTACAGAAAAGCCTGGCAAATACCAAACATTTTAAATGCCTGAGGCCTCAAATAGTTTCATGCATTTACCTTACCTAGCATCTGAATTTTGGTAAGTTGTTAATGAACAGAGACTGATCTTCCCACGGCTTATATTGCATGAAATGAGAACAGCTCAAGTCAGTTTGTGTTTGGATGAAAACATTTTCAAAAAAAAAAACAAAAAAAAAAAAACATATTTCGACTTACAAAGTGAGATTGGGGGAAGGCTAGGTGAAATGATTGGTGTAGAATGCCACTAATATTTTCCTTTGTTTCCAGGACTAAAGCCACCACTGGAGTTCTGTCAATCTAGATGTCCCCCTGCTGGACATTTTAGTATTTTTCCAATTACTTCTATTTATTTCCATGATCTGGTGACTTAATCTTCCTATATTTGTTCTATTATTAAGTGGACAATTTGGTGTTCAAGAAAAATTACTTCAGTGATATGTCCCCATCCTCCCCCCCCCCTCCACGTGCGCGCATTCACATGGCAGAGAGCAAATCTGAGTGTCATTCTTCAAGTGCCACATACTTTCTCCCTAGCCTGGGGCTTACCAAGTAGGCTAGGTTGCTTGTCCTTCAAGCACCTTCGATTCCACTATTTCCAGTTTTCCAGACCTTGGATTAAAATTAAGCATAGGCCATCATATCTGGATTTCCACTTTGGTTCTGGGAATTGAACCCAGGCCCTTGTGTCTTTGCGATAAGCGCTTTATTGACCTAGCCATAGCTGTGGGTCCATAGCTCCTACACCCATAATGTTTATGAAAATAGCTGAGAACATGAAAGTAATTTTTGTGATTTTTTATTATTTTGTTTACATGACATTCAATCATCCCTTGAAGCAGTCATTTAATGCATATTTGTTGAAAAATTTAATCAAGAATTCATGAGGAGATAAGATAAACAATATTTTAATTTTCATGAGACACTGATAAATAAGGGAAGAAATAGTATAAAAATAAATATATTTTAATTTTTAGGTATTAAAAAAGGAAAGTTCATCTCAAGAGATTTTTGTAAATGAGTTCACACTCTATACTCTGAAGCGGTGAAGAGTGGAGAGTTTTGTTGATTTCTCAGTCATTACTCTCAAGAAAATATCCTTATCCGTCTGCAACATGCTTAACTTATTTTAATGTTGTTAATTCCCTTGAGTACCAAATGTTTATCAATACAACTTTACAAAGGATTTCATGACCAAAGTATGAATATTTTAATTATTTAAATCATATTTTCATTCCTGATTTTTCACTGCAAAGTATTCAAAGCAGCTAGCAGTGAATACACACAGATAATTTCTCTTAGCTGCCACAGTATATAGTCCATCACCTTATACTCAGTTTTCCACAAAATCTTAGGTGTTAGAAAAAATGCAATTATCTTTTTTTGTGTCAAATGTAATATACATGACCTGTATCCCAATCTCCAAAAGAGTCCTCATTCCCATCTGAAACCTAATGACTGTCTTTGATGTTCATATTCCTGTCAGAATTCTGGTCTTCTTTTCTGCCATTAGATTGCCAGTTCACTGTATCCATAGCATTTTTAGACTTCTCTAGATGTTCTTCCAATGATGGACTCACGCTCATCTGTTTCTTGGGGCATAGTCCCATCACACACAATTGTTTATATCATTTAGAAAATACAGACTATGTAAGATAACCCTATAGCCGAATTTCTAAATGGTCTTATTAAATAAATAGATAGATATAAAAAGAGAGCCAGAAATTTGTGTTAAAGTCTTAGAGAGATCAGGGAAATATGGAAAGCCATGAGCTAACCTCACCAGCTTTGCAGCTTCCAAAGAGCACAACTTTCTGTCTACTCAGGTTTACATGCCTTGCTTTCCTGCCCTCTCATTGGCTCTTAGCCCGGTTACCTCACTTCCTCTTCCTACACAGCTCTGTCAATGTCTGTCTATCTGTACAAACCTCCAGTTCTCTATGTTTGGTACTGGCACTAAAGGCGTGTATCACCACACTTGGCTGTCTTCCCTAGTGTGGCTGTGAACACACAGAGTTCCTGCCTGCTAAGGGATTAAGGGCGTGTGCTGTCTCACTTCTTTGTTTACTTAAAATGGCTGGCCTTTTCCCCCTGATCTCCAGGCAAGCTTTAGTTATTAATGTACAAATAAAATATCACCATATAACCCAACATGGAGTTCATCCTCTCAGCAGCATTCTGTTTAGAACATTAAAGGTTCATAGTGTAGAAAGTAATGCTTTTGCAATCTTACATTTCAAGTATGTTACCATGTGGGATTGTAGAAATTCAGTTAGAGAAATACAATAAAGAAGAAGTATGTTAATATATTTCATGATATATCACATTTTAGTTATAAAGGCTGAGTTCAATGTGAATATCTACTGAAGACAAAGATGAGCAAGTTACACAGTTTGCAATGCAACATACTCAGTAATTGTTTATCTTGACTATAGTTTTTCTTTGTAATGTGTGTATTTTATCGTGCCTTTTCCCTATCAACACAGTTTTCATGGGCATATCTTTTATATTTTATGCGTTCATTTTATTTCCCTGATATTTATTCATAGAAATAAAATTGTTGCCCATGGAGCAATCATTATTTGAGTATAGAGATATCTTAATATGACTGAAGTGTATTCTTGAAAATCTTTCACAACTAATAATAATGTTCTCCACTAGGTCTATAGAAGAGAACACATTTTTTTCATATCAACATCCTGCATTTTCATTCCATGTTTCTTTAGTTAATAATGAGGTTGGAAAGCCTCTCTTTCTCTCCCAAATTACTTCATTTCTTAAAAACACAATGTGTTTCCTACTTACACAATTAGATATGAATATCATTTATTTCTGGTCACTTTATTTTGCTCAATTACATACTTGACCTATGAATTTAGTATTCTAGTTGTGAAATGAATTTCATGGCTACAGAATGTTCACATCAAGCCAAATGTACTAATTAAAAACAAATCCTCCTGTGTTGAAACAGTTTACAATATGTTAAACAGGAATTTTAAATATTATTAATCATCAATCCTCCTCTGTGGCATTATAAAAAAGTAAAATATATAATAGGTATATAAATATAAGTGTATCCAACTTAAAAGCTTACATTACAACTAATTAATATTATTTTATTTTTGAGATTATGACATAATTACAAGGTTTAAGATTTCACTTTACCCTTTCCACCCTTCAAATCTTTCCATAGGCTTTCCCCACTCTCCTTCCAATTCATAGCCTTTCTTCACTAATTATTATTGCATGCATATATGTATATATATGTGTGTGTATGTATGTATGTATGTATGTATGTATGTATATCCCTAAACATAATCTGTTCAGTCTGCATTATGTTAGTTATAATGACTAAGAAACACATCAGTGACCAGCATGGAACAATAACCCTAAAGGTACAGTAGTGGCATACATCTTTGGTGGGAAGCAATACCTCTCTAATTTGATTTAAGACTGAGTAAACAAGAGGAAAATAATTCCTGGTTGTTGTGGAAGGACTATGTACTTACTTTAACCGTGTAAAGATGTGTTGTATTTGTTTATATTGTGGAATATTGCTTTGACAATGTAAAGGTGTGTTACATTTGCTTATGTTGCATTTCTTTAACTATGTAAAGATGTGTTACATTTGCTTATGCTGTATTTGTTTAGCTATGTAAAAATGTGTTACATTTGTTTTCGTTGCATTTGTTTAATTGTGTAAAGATATGTTAGATTTGCTTATGTTGTATATGTTTAACTAAATAAAGATGTGTTACATTTGTTTATGCTGCATTTGTTTAACTATGTAAAGATGTTTTACCTTACCTGTCTAAGGCACCTGACCGCCTAATAAAAACCTGTACAGCCAATAGCTAGGCAGTAGAGTGATAGGCTGAACTGGCAAGCAGAGAGAATAAGGATGGAGGAATATAGGCTCGGGGGAGAGAACAGGGGGAAGTGAGGGAGACACCTGGGGCCAGTTAGCCAGGCAATTGCCAGGCAGCCAGCCAGCCAGCCAGCCCTGAAGGAAGTGGGACACATACAGAATGAAAAAGGAGGTTAAAAGGCCTGAGGCAAAACATAGATGCTGACAAACAGGTTACATTCAGTTATAAGAGCTAGTGGGACAAGCATAACATAAGGCCTAGAATTTATAAGTCTCTGTGTCATGATTAGGGGGCTAGCAGTCTGAGAAAGTCTGCTACTACACTTTGTACTGGAAACTTAGCTAATTATTCAATGCCAGTAAAGTCATGATTATTGGTGCAGGATATACAACCACTAATTAACGAAACCAGCATAGTCCCTTACCCTAGTCAATAAATATTTGTCCTTATAGATGCAGATAAGTATAGTTTTCACCCCTCATAAAGGAAATTTCTCTTTTCAACAGAGCCCCTTATAGAAAACAACAACAAATCAAAGTGTAGACTTGTAAAGACTAGTCCCAACGATACATCCACAAAATACTCTTGTACCTAAGGCTCAGGAAACATTGAGGAAGAGTTAACAAAGACATTGCAAGAATCAGAGAATCAGGGGTTTTGCTGTGAGATTGTTTCTCCTAGTAACATCAGAAGCTAAATCCATAAAGTCTCACTAGCATGATTGCCCAAACATGAGCTAAAAAAAGTGCAACAATAGACATGTCCAGCCGGATAGAGGAGAACCCACCAGACCTCAGCCCTACACAAAGAACTATAGGCAACTAGAGGAATGCTGGTGGCCATGGAGAAAGCTTTTGCCATGGAGGAGCATACCAATTTATTGTCCAGTACCAAATGGTTAGCCATGAAAACATACATATAGTTAAATATTTTTAAATCTAGCCTCTCAAGTATTTCTATGCCATGACAATATTACTTTGCTATGGAGTTTCATAATATCAGTAATGTTTTAAACTGATGCCCAGATAATTATAATTGTGATAAAGATAAAAACCAAAATTAAACAGAAACACGGTCCTTTAAATTAGGTAACATATTAACGGTATGGCAACGTATTTTTTTTTTTTAATGAAATCACTGCTAGGTATTTCCTAACTATTAGCATAAAGAGTGGCTATAATTTTTCAGGTTGTAATTAGTTATGGTGTCTGATTCACATCAAGGATTGGACTATCAGCTGTCACAGATTATAAATGCAGGACATTACTTGCTCTCTCCAGTCGAGGCAATTTATTAGTTATGCCATTTGAAAGCAGCTGTACCCTCCGAGATGTGATTTATTCCTATTCCCCCAATATTACTGCAGAAGCATGGGGAGATAAGTGATTTGATGAGGCTGTGTATGTACTGTCAAATACCATTATGTTCTGAATGTGTAGTATCAGTGATAAGAAGGCTGTGTTTCAAAGGGAAAAGCTTTAATCAAACAAGAAAACCTAATGTTATAGGAATATATTTTTAAGAGTTGTCATAAAAAAATCATTAAAATTTTATTTTTAATTTCCAATGTTGGGAAGGATATATGTTGTTCAAAATGTAAAACAGTTGTTGCAAGGTAGCTCAGGCTGGCCAGAAGTCCATACCTATAACAACTTGGTACTAAAATTATGGGCACCTTTCACACACAAAAAATAATAATAATCACAAGTTTGTGTGATATTGGAGAACTGTATTTAACGCTTATTTTCTCAAGATCTATGTTTGACATCACGGAAAACCAATATCACTAAAATAAATGCTGAAATGCATTGTAGTGAGTAAAGTCCTTAATGGAAAGTACTACCATGATTCTCCAAATATTATCTTATTGTAATCTTTTAGATAATATTTTGAAACAATTATAGGGTTTATTGTTGTTTTGTAGTATAGTTCTCTGTTATATATGTCCATGCACACATGAATATTAAGGGCAACTTCTATCTGCTAAAACTAACCAACTCTAAGAGGGTTTCTGAGCTGCTCTTTGTTTTGCTTACCTGAGTTTTTCCAGTCTCTAAGGCCTAAGTCCCTACTGGCCATGATTTAATTTTTAAAATTTTATTTTATCAAAACTGAGTTGTGTCTCTCTAGTAAGTTTTAAGTTCCTAAACAATATTGTCAGTTATGAAAAGAATACAATAGAAAATTGATTTTATGTCACCGATTTATCTCAGTATAACAGAAGAAGAAACTTAGTGTCAATGATTGCATCAGTAGAACACATGGATCAGCCGATGCTTGAATTCAAGTCCTCTATCACTATGCCCCAAGTTTGCAACTTTTTTTTCAGGCTTTGTCAAGGAAGAAAGAGGTTGTGGCAATGACTGTACTCCTCATATTACTTAAAAGAGAGGCAGCCTAAAACTTCGTTCCTAAAGTGTAAGTTAATGAATATCTATGTAGAAAAGTTACAAAAGTAAGTTTCCATTTTAGTTAAGTTTATAAAAATTCACTTCCTTCCAATGGCTTTATTCATGTCTCCATTAAATAGCCCCATCCTGTGGAATATGAGTTAGAGACATAAGCTGGAAGCCAGTGGCTGAGTGGGAGAGGAGAGAGATGAGAGACAAAATTAGACCAATGCTTAGAATTTGTTAAAATCAAACAGACACCAAAAGACTAGACACAAAAATTTAAAGGAAACATTTATGAACATTAATCACTGATATTTTGAACAATATTTATTTATTTTATGTGTGTGAGAACATGCCTGAATATAAATATATGTTTAAGTAAGTGCAGGATGCCCTGGAAATCAGAAGAGCTTGTCAGATCCTCTGTAACTGGAGTTACAAGGGATTGTGAGTCGTAATGTGGTTGATGGCAACTAAACCCAGATCATCTGCAAGAGGGAAAATTCGATCTCTCCAGCCCTACTTGCAGACATTTTTATATTCAAAATCATGAATCAAAAATTTTAATACAAAAATACATCAATATGTACTTAGTAGAGGAGAAGCAGACATAAACACTTAAAATAGAATAAAATAAAAATACATAAGATTATAAAATATACAGAAAATAATAATTAATTCAGCTTGAAGTTTGAGTGTTTTGAAGAAGCAATAAAGATTTAATAAAGATAGGTCAAGGAGGACAACAACACATTTCAGTGGAGAGGTTGTGTTTGTTAAATGAGGCTTCATACACCTATTTGTTTACAAGTAATGAATGTAACAATGACTGGCATTTGAATCCTCACTAGGTCTGAAATGAATATGCAGTTCTTATTTTATAATCATTCCTGAAATATATAAATGCTGAGTTGCAACTTTTTTCAGTTTATTTTAACTCTTAAAAACATATAAGATGAATATTATACCTATATCAAACCTATAGTATGTATATAATATGCAGATGATATAGTATATAATATATAATATAATATGTACATAATATGCATAAAAGCATGATAATTGTGGCTTGTTCTATGCAAATAAACTAGCAGAATGGGTAGGTAGGGAACTTTCCCATGAGCCACAATACACAGCAAAGACTTATAGAGATAGTTCTCACATCTCATGGAATCTACTTCAGAGATATTTGTCCAGGACTCTGCCTCCTTTACAAAAATATATAAAGAAGACTACAAATGGATTTGTGCCAAAAATGCTTTTCAACATTGATAGAATAAAATACAAATCATACTGTAAGCTTCCTAAGCCTCCATCAACACAAATCAGGTCACAATTAGACACACAAGTATTTTTCATCAAATTTATGGAACCATTTTAACACAATACATTGAACCATCCATCAAATCCCAAAACCGTGTTTGTAAGTGTACTCTCTTACATAGAAGGCTCCTGGTTAGTGTATAAGGCTATGAAATTAATTAAATCATTTTAAGTCCTCTAGCAAAACATAATACTGCTTGGCTATTGTACATTTTCTTTGAATATACAGGCTGGGAAAATCTTGCAACCTTTGAAGGACTAAATGTAGGAAAATAGGATTTTCTTCAGAAATAAAATAGAATAATAACAGAACTGGAATTTTATTGAGAATATATTTGTGTCCTTGTAATATATACATGTGTGTGTGTGTGTGTGTGTTGTAGAATATGTGTTACATATTTGTTTAATAATGCAGAAATGTGTTGCATTCTTTTATGGTGCATTTGTTTAACTCTGTAAAGCTGTGTTACTTTGCCTGCCTAAAATATCTGATGGAACTAATAAAGAACTGAATGGCAAATAGCTAGGCAGGAGAGAGAAATAGACTGGGGTGGAGGCAGAGAGAATAAATAGGTGAGGAAGGGATGGAGAGAGAACACCAGGGACAAGCCACCCAGTCCTTAAGCCAGCTATGGAGCAAAAAATAAAGAAAGGTAAATAGAATAGAGAAAGGTAAAAGCCCAGAGGCAAAAGGTAGACTGGATAATTTAAGTTAAGGAAAGCTGGCTTGAAACAAGCCAAGCTAAGACCAGGCATTCATAAAAATAAGTCTCTGAGTATTTATTTGGGAGCTAGTTGGTGACCCCTCAAAGAGTAAAAAAAAAAAAAAACCTACATATATACAATATTTGAACTTGTATACATTGTGCAACACATCTATAAGAAAACATGAATTAAAAGTAGGCCATGGTTAAATTGTTTATTTGCTCTTTATGTTTCCTTCATGGACTTGATGCTTTCCCTTTTGAAGTACTTCAGGTCATCTATTTCTATTAAACAGATGTCTTAGACTTTTTTTCATAGAGGACAGACAGTTGATAATATGTGAAAATGGCATTTCATTATAAATAAATAAATCATACTACTGTGAACTGTTAGGATTTTGTAGTTTACATGATTTCAGAAATTACAACCTAAAAATTGTTGCTGCTCATTATATTTAAGGTATTCAAAAGATACTATTTATGGAATTCTTTTATGAAACCTCTAATATTCACTGCATTTCCAGCAGAGTTATTTTGAGTTTCCTGAGCTCAGCATTTTTAAATTCGTTCTCTTTTAGACAACACATGTAATTTGTATTTTTAATACCACAAGGGAAAAAACTCATGAAAACTAGAACGCACTAATATATACAGAAATGCATTGTTAATTTTATCTACAAACAGGCCACTCCATCTGTTCAAACATAATGCTCCAAAGAAAGGAATATGTTCCAAACCAAAGAGCATGATATTTGACAGATGGGGAGGTCCATACGCCTGTCTGGAGCTTGGATACTATAGAGATCATAGCGAGGTCCAATTTTCCACACTAACTGAAATCTAACAGAAAAATTTCCCCAATAAACATCAAAGTCAGCACAAATTTTACTAACTGATATGCACCATACACCAACTCATTTCATCTACTTCCTCACACAAAAGAAATTCATATTTACCTTCAAAGTTAATTTTATCTTCATGCTTGATCTCATATATAAATAAGCCCAAATGTCAAATATATTTCATACATAAAGAAACAACCAATGAGCCAAAATTAATATACTTTATTATTTAGCACAAACATCATTTGAGCCCTGTTTTTAGAATGATTAGTCACTTAAAGATTGTGTATTAGTATGTAAGATTTCAAGCATATGATAGGTTTTGACAAATCTCTTTGATTTATTTCACCAAAAATGAAACAAGATGTTTTCTTTCTGTGAAAACATTTAGCCAGTGCAGAGCTGAACAAGATTTCTTGGATCTAGTGTAGGCTTCCATTCTAAAATCTGAATTAAAATGTGCAATGAAAGAGATGATAAGGTGATCTCACTGCTGGCATTCAGAGCAACAGAACTAGATAAAACTTTGCTCGAAATATGAGTATCAGGTGAGCTGTGAGTAAGCATAGTACTTCAATCTATATAAATTTAGTGTAGGCTTATTGAACAGAGAAAGGGTGTGTAAATAATACATATTAACATTGGTGGTAGTTACATGACATCTCTGTTCTGAACATTTATACACAACATTTCAAATTTTATATCATCCTACAACTTGCCATTTCAGAAAAACTGCTTCTAGCCCTACTCACTTCCAAACATGGGTAGTAGTGTATATGATCCAACACTGATGGATTTTCTTAGGTCAAACCATTGAAATAGTAAGATTTAGCAGAAGTTTCATAAAGAAACTCTAGAATCTAGAGTCTAGATTGAGCCAACTTCTACCTTCTTCACAAGTGCTATAATTTATACATGTACTCCTGCCATTTTCTCTGATTAAGCCTCAAAGAAATGGATGTGCAAACAATTTGGACATGGATTTAAGTATTGTGATTCCTGTTCTTATTTTTTCATGTATAAAAAGTCTAGTATCATGTAATTTTCAGATAAAAATCAACACTTGAGCTCTTTCAAATAGTTTATTCTCTAGCCATGAATAAAATCTTTCTTGATTTTAAATCAGATATTCTACTAGTGAGTTGCTGTATTATTATTTTAATCATAATTTATTTGGCAATGTAATTTCCACATGTATTTTGAATATCCCATCTATCAGATTTACTTGATTTCATTAGATGATATTTTGTGTTAACATGAACTGCATAATGACATACCTGAAAATTGGGTTCTGAGCTTATTTCCCAATTATGCAAAACTTTACTGGACCTGTATCTGTCTATACCAATAAAAAATAATTGAAAGTTTGTCTGCAGTGCCAAGTAGGTCTTCATGTGATATTTGGTATGTCACTATAAATCCATCTTTTCTTCTTAGTACTTGGATATAAGTAATGGTTCATATTCTAGTCACATTTTCTTTTATTTTCCTTAAGGTTTCAGGGGTTTTTTTCTTCCCTTTTTTATGTTTTTGGTTTTTCATGACAGAGTTTCTCTGTGTAGCCCTGGGTGTCCTGGAACTCACTCTGTAGACCAAGCTAGACTCAAAGTCAAAGATCTGCCTGACTCTGCCTCCTAACTGCTGGGATAAAAGGCATGCACTACACCCAACTTCCTTAATGTTTTTTGCCCAGTATATTTGAATCTACTGTAGCCAAGTGTGTGTGTGTGTTTGTGTGTGTGTGTGTTGTGGAGGAAGGTCTTTGTACATTTTGTGTGTGTATGTATGGCATGTGTACATGTGTGAAAGTTTAATTTACTCATGAATTAGAGAATATAAAGCACATATGTTATACAAAAGATAAACTTTCCTTTCTTTGAAATGATGTTATTTTCACAAGTACTATCAAATTTCCTAGCGTGGAGATCTCCAAATTGTAGATTTATGCCTTTATTTTTACTTAATGTATATACCTATAAATCTAATGAGTATATCATTCTTAATAAATCCATATAAATATTTTATTCCCTCACAAAATGGCAATGAGATTTGAAGGAGAAAGGGAAATTACTGGGAAGAAGTCCACCTTTTGGGGGGTAAACAATACAGAGAGAAATGTGTCTGTATTAATATATATATTTTTCTACACTAAAACTGGATTTATATAGCATTTGTAACGATTCCCAGTTCATAGATGAAAAAGATGAAAGAAACAATTGAATTTTCTCGACAAATAGCTTGGTTTTCATTGATTCACTACCCTGTACTCTTAGCTCTTCTTCATCTCAACTCCTTGGCAAATTCTCTCAAATTTCAATTTAAAAATAGACTTCAAATCCTTCTCTTTTTACAGCATACCATCCTAGATCTATGGTATTTCTCCTTTTTTCTGGTTCACACCATTGGCCTTTCCCATGTGTTATCTATAATTGATTTTCTGTCCTGCAGTCAGATCTCTAGTTTCTATTGCTCCTTGCTCCTCCCTCTTTCTTTCCTTCCTCATTCTCTCACCCCTATTCCTCCTCCCTTCCTCCATTCTTTCTGTCTTCCTGTTTCCTCTCCTCATTTCTGTGACCCCTTGCAAATTAGCCAGGACCCATATTACTGCCATTTGTCATTCTTATTCATTTCAATTATACAGAGAGCAAAATTTAAACTACCATAGTCCAGAAGGCTCTAAGGCAGTGGTTCTCAACATATGAGTCGTGACCTCTTTGGGGGTCGCATGTCAGATAACCTATGTATCTCATATTTATATTACAATTTTAACAGTAGCCGTTATGAAGAAATAATGAAATGATTTTATAGTTGGGAGTCACTACAACATGAGGAACTGCATTAAAGGGTAGCAGCATTAGGAAAAGAGAACCAGTGAGTATGAGGAATAGGACTATCTCACTATGCTAACTTAATCATGAACATTTGCTCTCAGTGTATTTCAGCTTCAGCTCAGTTTCAACTTAAATACTGCCCTCAGCTTTTGCTCATCCACAATAATCTTCCTTGTCTTCATAGATTGTAACTCTTTTATATCCTGCTGTGCTGAGATGTTCCCATCACCAAAGAAAAATGTTCCTTGGAAAAATTATTCATAGTTACTCCTTGTGCCACAGAGGCAATTGCCCTCTGTGGTTGCTATCTATTTTTGTCGATCTGTCATCCAAAAAGTGTCTTTGTCCAGGTTTCTGGTGGACTCACTTCTGCTGTGTCTTTGAGAGTGTTTTGAAATGAAATTTTCATTTAAATCTATAGACTCTTTAAAGCAGGCTGTCCTCACTGTGAGTGCCCCCCTCAATGTATTTAGTCTGGGACTACAGTGGGGGGCTGAGTAAGAAAGAATCTGCTCTATATGGGCAGGATCTGACACTGGTTTTTGCCTTCATTTCTGGACCCAGATTTGAACTTACATCATACACTCATATCCTGCTTCTTAAATTTTTGGTGTCAGACTGGTAGGGTCTTATTTACTTTTCTGGATCTAAATTTCTCAACCCCAGAACCCACATGAGCTAATCCTTTCATATCACACCAACATGTACCAGCAGGCACCTCAAACCTCCCATCCACTATTCAATCCCCAAAAAACTCCCATTTTTAGGTATTTCTTCTCAGTGCCAAACCCATATTATACGGCATAGGCTGCCTTAACAAAATGCCATAGCCTGGAAAGCTTATAGACTGGAAATATATTTAATTATATGCCAGAATTTTAATATCCAATAATAGTCCCCTTCTCTTACTTAAACACAGACAACTTTTTTCTTAAGTAACTGTGGCACTTTGCTATGACAAGTAATATCCACCTTTTAATGCCTTTAAATAGTGAAACATATCTGAATAACATGCTACTTCCTTCCATATACAAATGTATGCATATTTATTATACACCAAGATACATATATGTAAAATAATTTTACTTAATTTCCTCATTTTATTTTTAAGAGTTTCCATTCAACTTTGAAGAGAGTGTCAAGAACAGACATTCTTACTTTATTTCTAAGTAAAAGAAGACACACTCAATCTTTGAGAATTTAGCACATTCTGAACTGTAAGTTTCCTTTATTACGCTGAGAGTTACATATGTCATTTGGTGAAGATATTTTATAGCAAATACAACCAGAAATTTACTAAATTTCACATCTATTAAGATGATCACATGTTTTTTTATTTAAGATTGTCATTTTACTCTTTAAATTTACATCAATTCAGTTCTGAAAGTTGAAAAAAAATCCTATAATAAATTATATTTTGAAATGATTCATTTGTGTAGAAGGAGGAAAAAGTGGCTGAGTAGGAGGAGCAAGAAGATATGCTATGGAGAATGATGAGGAGATAAGGACAAAATCGTGGTATGACTATTTTTTTATATCTGTGATGATTGCAGCTCTCTAGCTTTCTTTCTTAATAAAGCTACCCCTGTTTTTCACATCAGTGTTATTATTAAGAATTTATAAGAGAGTTGAGAAGTGTACCTTCCTATTTTATTTTCTATTGATACTTTTTGTGGCATCAGTCTTGCTGTTTTGTTTGACAGATTTCTGCAGTAGAGCCATCTCTGCCTAGAATTTAATCGTTACGAAGATTTCAACTATTAGTCCAACATCATCAGTAAATAAAGTGCTACCAAGTCTCCAAGTCTAAGTCAGTTTGTAAGTGCTGATTTTAATCTCACAGTTCTCATGTACCATATCTAATTAAATAACGAAAGTTTTTCATAACACCCCTGTGTTGTGACAGTATGTATGAACTCCCTTGTGATTCTCTTCTTTCACTCATTTTATTTTACAGGTATATATCTTCATTGCTTTTTTCTGATCTATCTCAATGTAAGTTAACAAATTTTAGTGCTTATCTCCCAAAAGAAGTTTTTATTTTTATATGTACAACCCTATAATTTTTCTGTTATTTAAAATTATTTACCTGCTTCTTTTATCTTAAGTTGAAGTTATATTTTATCTTTTCTTACATCATTACTGTAATTTCTTGGTTTGTACAGCAGGATTCAGTACCTTAAACAGTCTCAAAAGATAAGGTAGAGACAGCCAACAAACATGAATAAAACAGTTCAATATCTCTATTAATCAGGGAAATGAAAATAAAAACTTTATTTTGATTCTATCTCACCCAAGTCAGATTTCCTACCAGTAAATATAAACAATCACAAATGCTAAAAAAAGCACAATGAAAAGGCATCTGTTATAAACAATACTGTTTGGAATGTCATTGCTCAAGCCACATGGAAATCAGCATGGAGGTTCTCAAGAAAACAAGCCCTGGATAAACACTAAAATGACTCTTTGCCTGGATTCCACAGAGGTGCTTTCATGTTCATATTTATCGCAGCCAAGATATTGAATCAGTCTAGGGGTCCATCAACAGATAAATGGATAAAGAAAATATGGTATTTATATACAATGGAGCTTTATTCAACCATAAAGACAAATGAAATTATTGTATTTGCTGCAAAGTTAATGTAATTAGACGTCATTATGTTAACAGATATAAACCAGACACCGACAAATGTGATCTTAGACTGATGTAGACCTACAAAATCATATATTGTGAAAACAAAGGAAGACCAGGAAAGAAACTATTGAGAAGAGACTGAAATAATATCATGGGAGATTAACATCATCAAGTATATCAGATACTTACCGGAAAATATCTTTAGCAAATACTCCCTGTGTAGTATGAAGTATGCCAATTAAAACTTTTAATAAAACATTCAGAAATAATACAATATACAGAGTTTAACCAGCTTTGTAACAAAGTTCAGAATTATTCTGCCTTCCTCCAAAAATATAGCATTTTCTCAGACTAAAGATTTCCACAACAGTTTGAATCAGTTTTTTCAGAGTGAAAATAGTATATTTGCTAAATTAGCTGTATCATTTAGACATGTCAGTCCCTATTCTAACTGATAAAGTGGAGATCACAACCATCCTACACATAATTAGGGAGAAGACATAACAAGATGACAGTTGTAAAGTCCAGTGCAGTGCTTGACATAAACACTAATAACTATTAACTCATAATGCTATTTTTTATTATCTGAGACTCTAAACTTAGACACAAATAAGCATCTTAGTTTATAATGCACAATTACTGAAGACTGAAGGATGATTTTGAAAGACTAATCTTTCATGTTTTATGTATAAGTTGAGGATAGTATTGATATTGTTTTATGGGATAACTTTGTTTCCTTATTTCCTGATTATTGATTATTGTCTTTCTCAGGATGAGGTCATTTTGGTGCACTTCATTCTATAGCACTATCACAGTATAGTCCCAGATTTTCTGGAATTCTCAAACTGGAGCTGAGTAGGATTGATGAGGGTGACAAATACAACAAGTATTATGGTGTTTACCACAAAGGAGCACCTGGGGGGGGGGGTGAATTCCTTATTGCTTGAGTCAAAAGCCCTATCAAAATGTACAGAGGAATAACCAAAAAAAAAAAAAAATGAATTGAGCTGTGGGTCGGAAGCATGAATATCAATGACCTAAAAAAAAAAAAAAAAAAAAACAAAACAAAACAAAAAAAAAAAAACAGAAATTAAAGGCCATTTTCAAGTTTTCTTTTCATATACTTTTCGAACCCTAGTTCAGCTTCTCCAAGTCCAGCTATAATGGCTTTAGAGTAACTGTTGGTTTTGATGTTATGCTTTCTACCATTCCATATTTCTAGTGCTATGAGTCTTTTGAGTTCTATGTGTTTTCATGCGAGAAGCTGTTGGAACTAAGGCATGGAGAATGCCTTCATCACCATCTCTTCATTAGTGAGTTTGAAGCAGACTAATACTGATTACCAAGGCTTTAAATTTGTTCTTATTGAGCACATTTACAATGGATACGTATTTCAAAAGCATCTTGGACATCACAGTTTAAAACCATGGCACTTAAGGGTTAAAAAAAATCAACTATATTTAAAACAAAATTTTATTGTTTTATGTGGATAATGTTTTCTATCTTAAATACTGAAGGGAGAGAGGAAAGATCAGATATGGTGCATGATATTTTCATTCAGATAAAACATATAAATATCCTTAACGTCTTTGTTGTTGTAAATATTGAACGAAGCTGATCAAAGGAGTAAATAGGGCTAAGCTGACCTCCTGAAAAAGACTTTTCATTTTTTTTCCTGTACATATGTCATATACAGCAGTGTTCTGCTTGGCTGAATTTGAACCCTACTCTGTCAGAAGAACCCTACTTCTGTCTCAACAAAAATGAAGAGCAGAGATGTGAGTAACACTCCTTTATCACATAGAAGTGAAATTAGTAATAGTCTCCAACTCCCTGTTATATGTCTTTGATATACATTGTACTTGGACATACCATATACTTAATATAAAATTCTTTCAATGACCTATTGTTCTAAGCCAAAATGATCTTATTTCTCTAACCTTGCCCAAAATAACAAATATATGTGTGTTATATTATGATTCATATTCATTTGACAATATGCATAGTTAATAGCTTAGTATTTATGTGTACTTATGAAATTGTATTTAGTCGCCGGGCGTTGGTGGCGCACGCCTTTAATCCCAGCACTCGGGAGGCAGAGCCAGGCGGATCTCTGTGAGTTCGAGGCCAGACTGGGCTACCAAGTGAGCTCCAGGAAAGGTGCAAAGCTACGCAGAGAAACCCTGTCTTGAAAAAAAAAAAAAAAAACGAAATTGTATTTAGTCTTTAAGAAAATTAATATTTCATGTAGATTTGGGAAAATGTGATACTGGTTTTCCTTACTGCTTCAGGAGAAAATCAATAAACTTTTACGAAGTTGTGAGTTAATTTAATATTTACATGTAATGCATACGGAAAAGTATCTCACTGATGAAACGTTCTATGTGAAAGAATTCAACAAATGAGGTATCTCTGAGGTTGAGCTGAATGAAGTTTACTCAGTTCCAACAAGATTAATGATAAGTACTACAGGTATTCAAATTCTACACTTTATCTTTTCATGTCAGCTCATCTAACAGTGGGCCAATGAGGAGTCAACAAATCTTCATTTTTATAGACAGCTAAAGTGACTTTGATTTACCCCTATATCTTATGTAAGTACCTGAAATGTTTATACAATGCATGCTTAAAGACTGAATGTAGAAGAGATGCTTGGCATAAATAGAACTAAACCATAAAAAAAATCACACGAAAATTAATATACCTTTGAGTTATGGCCCATTGTGTTCAAAAAGTATCTTGCTTAGATTGAATTACTTTTCTGCATAGAAGACACCAGGAAGTTAATGTTTTATTCAGTAGGAATAAACAATTTCCAATCCAACAGACACGTACCAGGCACTAGGACTGCAAAAGAAATTAATAAATAAGATGGATGCAGAATTCTTTCTCAGGAATTCAATGTTAAATGAAGTTAAAAGAAATGAGCACAGATAAATTTACTGTAATAAATGTGTGGTGCTTAAAAATTCCATGACTATGCTCATGAAAACGGGAGGATTAAACAGAAAACCGACATAGCTTAGGGACTTGTAGTTAGGAAGAAGAGGGTCATTTTCATACCAATATTATAAATAATTTAGAGAGGTAGAAAGTGAGGAGGCAGATAGCTATATTGGAAAAAAATGCTTATTATCCTAACCTCAAATTTAAACCAATGTTCTGTACTTTTGACTTTGAATCACAGCTATCCAAGTATTCTATGTACAAGGGACAGAGTTCTGCATAGTATTTAACAATGTATCTGGCCTGAATCAGTTGAAGTAGTGCAAAAGTTTTGTTAAGTATTAATAGCAATAGAAAATGAATTCACTTGTCTAGGAATCCATGTTAAGGATGCAATAAAACTAAACAGAATACTTTTTACATAGAATAAACAAATACTATTCCAGAGTATATTTTTCAGTGCAAAAATAGAGGTATTTTTATCATTCAATAACAAAGAATATAGTAGTGGAGAGATTTAGCATCCTGTGCTTTCCTAATGCAGAAATTGAAGATTTATTGATTTCTAGATTTCCTTTGAATAGTTTGGCATTCTACATGACTATTAAACTTGGGAGTAAAAGTTTTAGTAAGTCCAGTGGAAAATATTGGATGAGACTAATGAGGAACTTTCATTAGGTATCTATTCTTAGAATATCACATATATGAGAGGAACCAGTAAGGACTTAATTACTGAAGTGACAGGAATGTGGTGACAGTATATGTTATATGAATGAACACGAGAGACCTCTGTGATCATGTAAACTGAGGTCACAAACACTTTGCAGCAGAGATTGGGTAGGATGGCATTGCTTCTCCAGTGTCTTCATGCTATAAAAGCTTAGTTACATATTCACCTGATCACAGACTTTTTCTGAAGTCTCTCAAGCTAATGAATAGACTTCCCAAGTCTATCTTATATCTGCAAGTATTTATGCAGACCATATTCCAAATCCAATAATCTGATGGCAAAGCATTGTATCATAAATTGAGGTGTTTTTTTGATATCTGAGCCATTAAATTTATTATTGGGATCTGATGAGATGTCTTTGTGGATAAAAGCACATGCCATACTAGTCTTACAACCTGAGTATGATCTCAAAATTCACAGTGGAAAGTAAAAGCCAAATCTGAAAGTTGTCCTCTAACTTTCACAAGTGCATAGTGACCTGTGTATATCACACACACACATATACACACATACACACACACACCACTCACACAAATAAAAAATATCAATATAATTAATAATTCATTATCTGTTTGCATAAATTAATATTATTTTTCTCACATGCTTTTTATTCGTGAATCCATATATTAGATTTCCATCATCTAACCATTTTTTGATCTATAATGCCCTGATATCTATGGCTCATAAAATAGAAGAAATTATACAAACATAGGTGACTAATCATATTAATTCAATTTACATATGAACAAGATGAAAATTAATGATAAGTAATATTCTGAGTACTTAATTATCTGACAGAAATTTTAACTATTATTGTTTTGCCCAGTCTTCCCAACTCCCTACATAATTTCATCCCATAAATGTCAACTCACTATCTCTTAAAAATTGGTTCCTCTTCTACCTGTTCCTCAGCCACTACCTTAAACACGATGTTGGAGAGCTTGAGGGTTTCTCTCATAAATACAACTAATAACTCATATTCTGAGGCTCAATATTGCCAATGTGTGAAGATGTATAAATTACTTCAGTCTTTTATGGGAAAAAAAATGAAGTCCAGTAGTATAAGAAGATAGAAACTGAAAAGAAAGGAGAAGGGAAAGTATTAAATTTAACATGTTAGATTTATCTTTCTAATGATAACTGGGATGTAAGGATTTTTAACATAGGAACTAATAGGCTACTTAAGACTCGCAAGCTAGGAGAAATTGTATATTGTTAAACAATTATGCTAAAGACCTTATTTTTGATATGTAAGATGATGTAATATTCAAATGCCTCAGCCTTCCACTTTCCAGAATTCTATTCTCTGCTTGTCCCACCTATAATTCCTGCCTGGCTACTGGCCAATCAGCATTTTATTTACACAGAGTGATATCCACAGCAGAAAGGTTACAAAGTGCCAGCCACCCAGCCATGAGATATGGTACCTGTGCCAGTATGAGAATTGATGGAGAACTTCCTACAGAAAAAAAGTGAGAATCCATTTAAACATACACTCTGTCAGGTGGGAGACTTATATTCTGACCGAAGCTTCTTCTCTTTCTGTGGATATAGAACTAACACTTCCAGACACCATATGAACACACAAATGACATTTCAGCATCACTATTCCAAAGTTTGACAGATATAAGATAAATGGATAACCAGTCACAAGAAATGATTTACATAACACACATATTGTTAATATACATATTAAGATTAAAATGTTAATAGTAGCACTAGCTAAGGCATGATTATAATTTCCTATTATCTTTATATGGAAATGTGTTCGTGTCTAAAATGTAGTAGAGTTTTCAAGGCCAGCTTAGTCTGTATGGCAAGTTCTAGGCCAGCTAGGGCTACACGGTTCAATCTTGTCTCAATTAATAACTAACTAACTAAAAAACCAACTAAGTAAATACATGGAGGAATAGAAGGTAGACAATATGAAATATGTAAATACTGAAACTTTTTGCTGGCTTAAAGACAGGAAAATAAAGAATTACATAGTACTACTAAATTTTCTAGGTGCAGTTTTCAATGAAATACCAATCAAATAATTAGTTAATTCTGGGAACAATGTTTTTGGAGAGTGAATATAAAAACTCTAGATTTCAAAACCAGTATTTAGGGCTTTGTATAATCAGTTATCTTCAGAGGAGGACCAATTAAAACTAATAGCTTCAACTTGTTCTAAGTCTGTTTCTTTTTATAATAAAATTGACCCAGTTTTTTAAAAAAAAATTCTCAGATTTCACACTGTCAATGTTACAAAGTCCCTTTGTCCTTCCACTGTCTTGATATTTCTAGCAAGATGAAAGTCTACAGCTTCAGAACTAGATAACATTGAAGAGTAATGTATTTTTAAGTTATCATTTGTAAATCTAAGCACCACTGACTTTGAACACCAACTGCAGCTCATTACATACCAATTTCAATCAGTTTAAAGTTTTCATATACTGTTGTCTTTGAAAATTATTCATTAATTTTAACCATCCTAAGTCATATTTCATGTTCTCCTTTTAATTAAAGAAAATGTTTCCCATGTTATTTTCTTAAAGCCACATCCTCTTGTAAAGTGAAAATGCAAAAGTAACTCATTTTCATGGTGTTTAATTCTGTCTTTGGGAGGGTTAATCTCCACACTATTGTAGCTATAAACTTACAAAATCCTTCAACGTTCACATTTTGTAAAATGTTAGGTACATTCCCACATTATTACCACATGCTACTTCACTTCATCTATGTTATTAATCTTAGTGAATTGTTTGATTCATCTGGTTACAGAGTGTCAGCAAAGTCTTATCACTGAAAAGCAAACAGTAAGGAACCAGATTAACAAATGTAGATGCTAAATATAGAAGAGATAAAACACCATAAGCCCTCCTGGCTCTTTAATAAGCAAGACTGCTACAGACCTGGGTGAAAAAAGACAAATTGGCTGGCGAGGCACCGTCTGCCTTAGGAAGTGTTTTAGTGATATACCTCTCAGAAGATACATCCAAAACACAACCCACTGCCTTTTCTGTCTGCACATGGTCTATGAATAATGCAACCTTTACAACTGCATGCTAAAAGATATGTCTGTTAAACATATACTGAGTGATAGGATACAAATCCAGAAGTACACACACTCTGAGATTCCATTTATCTTTGGTTCTAAATCGAATCAAAGTCTGCCGTGAGAAACATATTTTAAAAAGTGACTTCATCTTCAAATAGTTGACCTGTCTACAGAAGGAGACATTCTGAGGAAATTAAAATAGTGTTCATATCAAGATGGTGTGGCTAAGTAAGTGAACACAGTCAGACTGTACAGTTCTAAGATCTGTGCTTTCGGGCTGGCAAGATGTCCTGATAACTTGAGTTCAATCTCTGGGACCCACATAAATAGCCCCAAGGCTGTGGTAAACAGTTATCATTCCAGCACTTCAACTGTGAGACAGGAGTTGGAGGCAGGGGAACACTCAGAAGCCCATAGGCCAGCTAGCCTGCAGTATGTAGCCACTAGAAACAACAAAACAGACCCACCTTCAAAAATGTGGAAAAACTAACTCTCAAAAATTGTCGTCAGACATTTAGGGCTCTGGGACATGTAGCCCCAAACCTCAACATAAATCATAAACACACAGACACATTAAATAAGGAGAGTGATCATTAAGATCAGTACTTTTCACTCTATGTAATATTTATCTAAAATTTTCAATGTGTGAATCAACATTGCACTGAAGTGATAAGCTTTACCTTTTCTGAATATGGCATAGAGATTCACGATCCTTATACTAAAACTGGCACATTCCCATCCTCAACAAATGTCCATGCCTTGAGAATAGTGAGAGGCAGCTTTCATCCTGTGGCAGAAGGATGCCGAAAGGGTGGCCACTGGAGTCTAGACTACAGAAGATATCACTGGATCACAGCTGGAACAGAAGCAATGATACAGCGTTGTTCATGAATTATGTCAAGCTTGCGGTTCCTTAGTGCCACTTTCCACAAAATAAATCAGAGATTTATGTTTTTCAAAAAGAAAAATACTAATGCTAGGCAACCATAAAGAAGTTAGTCATTAGAGAGAAGCTCTTTAACATCTCAGTTAGGAGATGCTGTTTAACCTGAGAAAAGAGAGAACAAAAATAAATTATATGCATATCTAGTAAGATGTCCCAAGATCACAGCCAATGACATTCATGGAATTTGGTTTCTGTGTCCATTCTTCTATAATTTGAAGACAATGGCTTTAGACTTATCTCATTGAATCAAAGGCTCATTGAGAGGGAAACAGTACCTAATGCAGAACAAGAACTAAACTGATTTTATTATGTTAGACATAGAATATTTTGGCATAAGTGTTTAAAATGAGGTCCTTTCATATGTATTTTAATTAAACAAATATACTAATAGTAACAATAATGCAACTATGATGCTTATCTTGAGGACTTGTGATTTTTTTAAATTACGAGATCATAAGGCTCAGCTCCTTCTTAATATTGCGACTCTGTACTATTAAATTCCTATCATTATTATAAAAGAAGAATTAATTCACAGAAAAAAGAAAACATATAGTAAATATTTTTTCAAAAGTATTAGAAATGCTGGAGAAATGCCTCAGCAGTTAAGAGCAATTGCTATTTTTTTGAAGAATAAGAGTTCAATTCTAAGCATCCACACCAGTTGGCTCACAACTGCCTACAACTCTAGCTTCAGAGGTCCTTCTGGACTGTGTGTACCCTCATTCTTCTAGATAGATAGATAGATAGATAGATAGATAGATAATAATGATGAAGATGATAGATAGATAGATAGATAGATAGATAGATAGATAGATAGATAGGGATGTTAAGAAAGAAAGAAGGGAGGGAGAGAGGGAAGAAAGAAGGAAGGAAAGATGAGAGAAAGAAAAATGTAAATCTATATAAACTTAAAATAATGATTCCCTTTGGCTTTTTAAAAAATTCTTCCCCACTTACTCTCCTATGTATTGCACTCCTTCCCTCCCAAGGTTAAAGCTTCATCCCCCAGGTTTTCCATTTAGATGAAAAGGTATAGGCAGCAAATAGTGTTGAGAGATAGATGAAATATGTCATATATAATATGTACATAGTAATAGATAAATATATATTTGTAGCAATAATAAAGAAAAAAGTCCATGAATTTGAGAAATACTATCTCAATTATAGTGCATGGTATTGTTTCAAAGGAGCATTTGGAGAAGGAAATGTTGTAAATACAGTGTGTGTGTGTGTGTGTGTGTGTGTGTGTGTATAAGAAAAAATTTTTAAATCCAATAAACAAATAAATCTTAAATGATGAACCTTTAAAATAATTATCTCTGATTATAACTCTTTCTCCATGCACCACCCATAATGAATGTGTAAAATGACACATTTTCTTAATCTCTCCAACTTAGTTTAAATTATTCTCTGAAAAATTACCTTTCAATAATATTCATATTTCAAAAATACATGATTTTTCTCATAAATACTTAACACCTATGTAAATGTTTGTTTACTTTGAGAATCATCTTCAGGTATTTTCATGAATATAATTCACACATGTTAATTTTAGGAAACTAATTTTTTAGTTTGTTTCCTGGACACAGATTTTTGAAGGTGGTTAAACCGATCGTTTCTCAGCTGTAATTTTGAGCTCCAGTGAACTGCTATGGATGTTCCATTTTGAAACGGAACATATGTGAACAGAACTGTTCTTGTCATGCTTGACTGGTGCCCCTGATTGTGTTCTAAATTCACAGCTATGCCTCTAGTTATGAACTAATAACTTCCATTATTGAGGCAAAGCCAAATCTTAAAGTCTAATCCTGTTTGTCTAATTGAAAACAACTAAATTGCAGCTGCCATTTTGCGATTGACTTTCATTCCTTCAGTTTAGAAAGATCGAACAGTTAAGGCAGCATGAAACTCTTGACTTTAACCTAACAATATTATGCCCAGGCAGCTTCCCCCCGGTGAACAATTGCTCATCGACATGAGAAAACTTCAAGTTGCTTTCCTGAAATAATGATAATGTTTGAATGAAACTGAAGATGTAAAGTAGCACTTTTTTGCAAGCAGAGAGCATCTTAACCCATAATTCAAAGACAACCTTATTATTGATCCATTATTATATATTGTTAAGTATATAATAAACATTAAGATATTATTATGTAAATAAATACTGCTCTTAAAAACACATGAAAGATGGGACCTTAGTTCAAGCATTAGCTCAATTATCTGCTGGGTGAATATACTTGAAAACTTATTTGATATTTAAGTATTAGTTCCCACATATGTAAAAGTTGCATATAATACAGCTTAAAAATCATGCTAAAATTATTTAAGGTTTTACAAATCCACATTATGAAAACTGATACAGCTGTTATTGAATCTGTTAGTTGAGTCCTTGATTAGAAGAATAAAGGACAGCAGAAGCAGTCAACCTTTATCAATTCTAATTTTTTTGTCAAGGGCTACCCCAGAAATATCCAGATTTCAACTAGACCCTTGTGGCAAGTTTTATACTCTATAATAGATAACTTTAATTTTGATAGTCACACGAAGTTCATCTGGTACTTGTTACTGGCTGCTACTCAAAGCACAACTGAAGATATAATTTGAGAATGTGATTATTAGAAGGAAAAATCTTAAATTGTTAAGAGAAGAGCTCCTTGAGAGGATAAATTTATATGTAGAACAGTGTCAACCCATGCCAGTTCAATAGGGAAGGAACTTCATTCTCAATGTCAACCCATGCCAGTTCAATAGGGAAGGAACTTCATTCTCAATGCTTTCAATTCCTCTTATTTCCACCAACATTCATCATTGGTTCAACTCAATTGGAAGCCACAAAGTACAGATTGCATTTTTGTAATCTGTCAAAACCAGTCAGTTAGAGCATGGGAAAATGCACGAATGGCCACTAACAAATACCTAACACAGTTTATGTTGTCCCTGTGCAGTGTTCCCATACAAATCTCTGTCCAGGCAACTATGAAATGAGCCCACAGTCAGTTGTCTACCAGAATTTAACACAATATTTACTGCTGATGTTCTTCATGTAATGTGGGAAGAAAGGAAGATGGATTAAAACAGGGGGAAACTGCTACAGTTCACCACCTTGGTATTGGTCTTATATTTACAATCAAAGTTATCTGACTCCAATTTACTCTTTAGTCTCTACTCCATGTGTTCTGTCAGCCCTCAGCTGTGCAGAGATCTTTATCCAAATCACAAAGCCTTCCCAGAATGAGTCCTCAGCATAGTTTTGTGTATTGCAATAGTCTATTCACCAGCACATTTGAGAAATATGTTATGATGAATCTCCTTGGTTCCAAACACAGTTCTCTTTACTTTCACTTTAGGAAAGGCAACAAATTTGCCATTAGTATTTGGGATTTGTCTCTCCTAGTAATTGAGTGACACTCCTACCCCATGTCTATTGGATCAATGGCACGGGGGATATGAAATAGTCATAACAGATTGTGTTGTCTAGTGGCATCATCTGTGTCCTTTGGACAATACTACAGTGCCAAATGTGACATCCTATAAATCATCTATGAATAATAGGGCTGGCAGAGCACTCTGTTCAGAAAATGAAGACAATTTTAGGAAGACACAGCTAAGTCTATGAAAAGATAAGTTTTCACATTTCATTTTTGAAGGTCTATAACAAAATATATTTGTTCCCAGGTAAGCAATCAGACTGCCCCAGAAGATCAGGATATGCTAACATTTACTGTCAAAACCAACTAGATTTTGATGAAGTCTGAATGCCATGGCCGGTTGATTCCATGCTTAGCCAATTTTATTTCACCAAGACTACTTTTATTAAAATTCCTTCTGGGGGCATGGGATATAAACAACATCTACCCCTCTCCTAAGTTGCCAGGCACAATTCCACTAAAATTCACTTTGAAGAACCAATGAGTTTATTGGGCTTCCTCCTAAAGCATGGGTGAAGAGTTGCATGTGGGGGTGCAGATGTTCCTCTACCTGAATCAACCTCACCTATAAAGCCTTTCTGCTGCACACATGCTGGCTTCCTCATAGCCTCATAGATGGAGCTCCTCTCTCCAATTCGCCCTAGTTTATGTACTCCGGCCCCTCCCAAAGGCCACATACAACAGGCCACAGGAAGCACCTGATATCCAGGTGAGGCTCTTGTGATCCTCTCTACCCCACCATGAGGGGGTGTAAACAGTCACAAGTCAAACTAGTAGGATCCATTTGCAAGATGGCAAAGTTGAACTCCCCATGATAATGGCTGCCTAGCTGGGAGGACCCTCACTGACCTGTCCTTGCCTCAGGCAAACCCTTGAAGCCTCAAGTCCATAACAAAAACACAAAAGCAACTGATAGAAAGCAACACAAATTAACCAGCAGATAATCAATTAGAGCTGGCTAGCTGTGAAACGCAAACCTGTCTCTTGAACATTTCCTGTGATCTTCAGCTTGAAATCAAAGTATTTCTGCATGCTGACTAGAGAAACCAGCATTTTCCTTGGCAAGTGGAACATGAAGTAAGAAAATACCTTTAAAAGTCAGTTTTGTGTACAGGAAGGAGACTAATGAGAGTGTTGATAATGGGCAGATGAATGACAAAGCAAAGAGCATAGAAGAAGAATGTGTAAGGAGACCACTCCTCAACACCAGCATGGAAGACATTCCTTAGAACTATGTATCCCTCAACCTTCTTAAAGAGGGAAGTTAAAATCAATTCAACAGCAACAAAACATATTCAAAAGAGAGCCAATTGCTAAAAAAAAGTTATGTACTGTTTAGTCCTTTACCAAGTCAATGAGTACAAACCATCAAATGAGGAAGATCCTGGTTGCACTATTCTTAAAATAGAAAACAAAATGTATTTTAGAAATTTTATTAAATGTTTGCAACACAGACTCTGTATGAACTTTCCTTCCTATCTTTTGTATTTAAGGAGAGAATACTGTTTCTATATTGAGTATTAGTGTTATGATACGGTGTTCAGGAGGCCTTGGCTGGTTGGACCACAGTGCCAAATGGGTGAGGGAGACAGGGCATGCAGATTCCACGTGGGCTGCGGTGTGGAGCGGTGAAAAGTCACTCACACCATGCAGACACATGTCCACGTGGCAAGTTTATTTGGGGGGAAGAGAGAGGGAATGGAGGAAATGAGAAAGAGGGGGTGCACACCTCATGGGAATAGAGAGAAAGGGGCAGAGAGGAGAAGTTTTCTCTTAAAGTGTGATTTACATAAGATGACATCAGAACTGAGCAGGTCAGGGTATTATCTGCTTATTTCAAGGATTCCAAGAAGTGAATCTGAATGCTAACAATTAGTCTATAGTAACAAATGTTTCAGCAAAATCAAGAGAACTATTTAAGACTGTCAAACTCACCAGTGAATACCATCAATAATGTTTTGGAGTAAAATATTATGCTCACATATATTCTGAATTATGGGAGTGGTCGCTAGAGGGGAGCAATAGATGCAATCCAGGGAAGAACATACACCAGATGATTCTTGGAAGAATAGAAATGTGTGTAGCAGGGTGTCCTTTAATTGCTATCAAGAAAACAGACAATTAACAGCTGGCTACCTCAGTGAAATAACATTCAGCTTCAAGTGCATTTCCCCTATATCTCTCCCAAGTTTCATCCTATCAGCCCAAATGTTGGTGTCCTTTCAGAAAGTCCCTATCATCTAAGGAAACAGTAATTCTCTTTATTCACAACCTAAACAAACCTAAGATTGGAATGAAATAATCACAATTCTATTTAAACTCAAAATGAATACTTACCATATAAATAAATTTTATTAGTGTTGCTACTTTCCTTGCCAGGTCTATTTTGTATGGACATTGTCATAGTAAGCCATTGAGGACAAACAACAACTTCTGGAAGTTTCTCTTCCAAAGATAGGAATGGCTCCTACAGTGTTGTTCTCTATTGATGATCTACATCATGCCCAAACCACCAGAAACAGGCATAATAGGGTACAAAACAGCTAGAAATATTAGAGTTGGAAAGTCATTTTATATTTCAAGAAAAACAAAATTTAGTTTTTTCTTGAAAATATAAATATAACTCCTGGAAAACATAATAAATGTTGAAAAAGGTGTGTGTGTGTGTGTGTGTGTGTGGTGTGTGTGTGTGTGTGTGTGTGTGTGTGTGTGCGCGCGCGCGCGCATGTGTGTCTTTTTTAACACTGCAGAATAAATCACCTCTATACTTTAAAACTGTATTCTGCTTCCTAAAAGCCATATTATATATAATGTACCTACATATTTGATTTTTTTAGCCATGAGATTTATATTATTTTAAAAAATACTGTGAAAAAAACCTTACTAACTATGGCCTTGTGTCTATGTATTTAAATATCTTATTTGATGTTTGTGCATTTAGAAATATTCAAAATGGTGAAACTGGCAAAAGAATCTGTTTAATAATGCCATTACAAGTTTCTTATAATGCTGTCAGTGCTGGCTTGAGAGAAAATAAAATAAAATTACCTAGTGCATATGTTCAGCAATAAATTTTGATGCTTAAAAACATGGACAGATTTTACAGGCACTTTCGATTCAATATATCCAACATTAAAAACCAAATACATACAAAATTGGATTTTCCACAAACTATGCCCTACCTAGAGAATACTAAAAAATCAGCTAAAAACATGAGGTTTCTCTTTATTGATCTCTAAATCAAAATCAGACACATACATTTTAATAATTTGTAAATAAAATATACATAAAGTATAAGCCTTTGAGCCAGGTTTTAATCTGAAGGAAGCTGAAATAAGCAAGATAAAACTTTACTATATACAAAATGTAGATGAATATATTACCTCCAAACCAAGGGAATAATATTTCAGTGTTGGTTCTTAGTAAGGATTTCAATTGGATTTGCATTAGAAGTTGGCAGGATATGTACACAATCAGAAAGAGCTACTAGCAGAAGTATGATATCTATTATATTAGTCTAGAAGTTTCAAATGCCCCTTCTTTATGTTGTCTGCATCAAAGGGGATTTGCTGGATATCTCCCAAAATCCCTGTCACCAAATGCTTTCAGTTTTGTTACACAGGAGGTGTTTATCATTGAAGACTAGGAATATGGTAATGCTGGACATAAAGACAATGAAAAAATGAAAAGGGAAAAAAATCTAGTCTTATATCTACTCAAAGAGCAATCAAGATTGAATGTGAGATAGCAAAGAGACATCCAGGCTTCATTTTTAGTTTGGAGCACAATATGTCTAGATAAGAAACAAATATTTCTACACAATGGTAGTGTGAAGAACCTCACTGTGAGACTAAAATGAGCCATCTTAGAAATAAGACCAAAATGCTTTCACCCTAAAACTAAGCCTAAGATTTCTCCTTTTATATATAGGCTATGTCAGTCCAGATTCCAGAAGCCAGGAAGTGTAAAAGTACAGAGTCACAAAGTAGTCACGAGGTAATGACTGCTGGACTATGGAATGTCCTCTCCCTGGTTCCCTAGGTAACTGACCATAAAAATGTCCCCACCTGAGGGCAGCCAATGAGAAATGGTGGTGGGCAACTACCCTCTTAGAAATAAGATTAAGCCATGATTTCTAGAAAGTCCCTAGAAACGAGCCAGTCAGAATTGTACCCATACTAGCACCCCTAAATGATGTAACTTTGTGGTTTTTGCCTTTAAAAACTGAGCTTGCAGAGAGGTGGGTACTTCCTCCAGCCTCCACTGAGTTGGATGTATTGGACAAAGTCCCTGCCTAGGCTTGTATTGCTTTTGCTATCCAGATTAAGACCTTGCTTTTGCATTCCAGCATGCTTGTCTTTGGTGGGCTCTCTGGGGGTCGCAATCTGGACATAACACTCATCTTGGAGTTAAACCCAGATGGAGGGTCCTTCAAATCTTATCTTCTATGAGGCTAAGCTGGTCTCTTAAATTATTAAGATAAATTATTTATATAACAGTTGATCCGAGTATCACAATCTAAGAACAACACAATGTAATATATTATTAAATAATCACTAAACAATAACTTTATGCAAACTATACCATCATCAGATGACCTTTAGTTTTAATATGGGATGCAGAAATCTGGAGAAAATGATGATGATTGATTTCATAGGAGAGGAAATTGAGTCAGAGATTGAGTGAGACTTGCATAGGTCACAATATTTGCTGGAGGCTTCATGGAGTCTGTAGTGAAAATTGGTAGTCAGAAATAGGTAGACAGAACACAGATATGATTATAAGACAGCAATTAATTTCTAGCTACATCTCCAAAAACTTGATAAGTCTAGAAAGATATCATCATAATCCTACTTAATATGCACAAATTAAGAATTGGATTGTCTTTGAAATTGGAACAATGTGTGTCTGGAAACCTATCATCAGTTTGTTAGATAACTTGGTATTTCAAGTCTAAGGGACCCTTGTGTAAACTCTGATCTATGTAAAGAAGTTCCAGGCACAGTATTTATTAAGGATTACTGATTTTAACTTACCTTTGTATATGGTTGGAAAACTGTGTGAATAACTATGTATATATCTTCATGTTTGTAGTTTTCCTACGAATGAAATGGAAAGCTGCTTAAGCAGGTATTTTTAAGGAATACAAGTGTATAATCTTTATGCATAAATCAGAAGAGGGGATTGCATTTCTTTCCTGTAACAGCTTGAATCACTGACATTTGTATTGATTTGCAGTGAGCCTTTCTATCCTACATAATCCTGTGGTAATCCCTTGATGATTAGTATGTTTTATCATCATATTTAGAAGCTAATATAAAAAGTTGGGGGAGGGATATTTAAAATTGAACAAAAGGCATACTCCACGGACTTAGATCCAGAAAAGAAATTTTAGAACTGGAATACTAATGAAACAAACAAGTAGTCTATTAGAAGAACATTACAACAATTCATAAATATTTATGATAAAATGGATTGGCACCTATACATATGGAACTATACATATGGAACTATACATATGGAACATACAACTGAAGTAACTTCATATACACAGCAAAATTCTGAAACTTCAATCAAGCTTAAGGAAAAAAAAACACTCATATACATTAACTATCAAGTCAGGTTCAATCATATTTTTGTCCTCAAGGACTTTTTATCATAGAAGATATTCAGGTCTTTTGGGCATAGATTATTTGGCTATGTCATGCCTTTGATAGGAAAATTTACTTTCTCAGCTTCTCTTCTAGGAAACACCTTCCACAGAGAGCAGTCTGTTACTTGGCATCCTCTCCTCAGGTCAAGTATGCTGTGTCTCAGGTGTGCTAAATTAGCTCCCACTAATCTATATGGTTTTAAATTTCCAAAATAGTAATGATAAAAATCTTTTCTTTGATCATTTTTGTACTTAGGTTTGCATTATTTATTCATGTAAACACTTTACTGTCATTTGGGGAAAATTTTAGGTGGAAGCTGTGGAAAATTCATGTGTTTAATTTCCCCTCTTAACAGAATGTCAATTCAATTATTTACTGGAATTTTAGCTTCAGTGTTTAAAAAGTAATATTTGAACAAAAGGAATACTTATGTGTCTTTAAAACATTACTTTACTTGTTTAATATTGTCCTGTATATTATTCTCTGGGAAATGTGATAAGTTATAAACATTACATGATTGAAGTTAGAATGTGATTCAAATATCAATAGGAAGATTGGAATTCAAACAAAAATATATATGAGATATTACATATTGAAACAATAATTAATATAAAGTAGCTGTGAAACGCTGGAAATCATTTATCTACAAGAACTATTTTGTAAACATATAAAACATTTTGAATTGTAAATAGAAAATTAATGTCTCTATAATTTTAATTAGTTAGCTGTAATTAAACTGTATTAATTTATTTTAATAAGTATATGAAGTTCATGACACTGTTCTATGAGCTTATGAAGATAACTATGCCACAAAACACTTTCTCCAATTACATCTGATTTCAAATGTTAAATTAAACTTAAGCAATATATATAAATATAAAAACTGTATATATAACATATATGTATATGTATATTATATACATATATAATGACAATTCAAGAAGAAACCATGAACTTGAAAAACTGTGAATAGAAAAAAGGGAGGTTTTGGAGCAAGGAAAAGGAAGAGGTAAAAGATGTAATTATATTATAATCTTAAAAAGTTAAAAATTAAAAAATAAAACAAAGGAAAAATGCATGTTTTGGGGGTACTACCTGAGCACTGTTTGCAAACATGTTTACACTGTATAATATTTACATAAGGTTAAACATATCTAAGCTCTCATTTATTATTTTTATGATGAAATCAAAATTTCAATACATAATTCTGATATTTATAGTTCTGCTAATGTGCAATACATTAATTTCTTGCTATTGACTGTAACTTAGTCACAGTGACTTTCTTGTACAAAAATTAATAATATGCTTCAATAGACAAACATGAACTTGGTCAAAAAGTTCTTGATGAACATCAGAAGCAAAACATGAAATTCACATTTAAGATAGTAAAATTAACTGTGAACATATTGCTATAATAGAAAATCATTGGTTAGTATAAGTATACTGATTTGTGTTGTAGTAGTAATGCCTGCACTACCACCACCCCATTCACCATGTCCCAGCTAGGGGCTGGGGATTAAAGAACAGAGACAAGACAGCTGGTCATTGTCTCACCAAATGCCCAGTGCTATTTATTGAAGAAGGAGGGAGGAAACCTTAAATACAGGCTTACAGCACAATGGGAGAACCTTGGAGGGCAGAAGTTTGCTACAGATGTTTTACATTCTTGCATTCTAGCTGTTTACACCAAATGCAGGATACACAAAGTGGTATTGAAATTTCAAGTAGATAAAAATACATTTAAAATAAATTATTACACTTAGGCTTTAATCTTTGTGTAAAGAATTTATTTAAAAATGTCTTGAACTTTATAATATTAGTAACCTCGTTTTAAATATGCAATGATTGTGGTTTCAAAAATAAATAACAAACAATGCAGGCACCAGGAAAATTTAAGGGTTTGTGGAAAGTTTTAAAAATGTTTATTTCATTGATTATTGAACTTGCTGCTGTAAAGTTGATCTTTTAATTCCTATAGTTATCTAAAGTGCTTTATCCTGTGTTTTTGTTTGTTTCTTTTGTTTTGTTTTTTGGAGACAGGGTTTCTTTGTGTAGCTTTGTGCCTTCTGCCTCAAACTCACAGAGATCCACCTGGCTCTGCCTCCCGAGTGCTGGGGAGTGCTGGGATTAAAGGCATGTGCCACCACTGCCTGGGTCTTTTTCCTGTTTTTATGACATCATGATATTCCACTTATCTCTTAATGTTAGATAAGTAAGATTTCTGAAATGTAAGTAG
This sequence comes from Peromyscus leucopus, assembly GCF_004664715.2. Taxonomy (NCBI): domain Eukaryota; kingdom Metazoa; phylum Chordata; class Mammalia; order Rodentia; family Cricetidae; genus Peromyscus; species Peromyscus leucopus. Next base: position 59,192,415 of record NC_051066.1, read on the forward strand.
TTGCCCGGGTTCTATTTTCCAAAGTCTAAAGATCCCTTGTGATATGACTTGATTTGAAGTATATAGTATCATTACTTTTGATTTACTTAACCTCCAATGCCTTAAATGGTTTTTACATTCCATAGCATACTTGGGTATTTTACCTCCCTTGAAGAAAATAAGGTCCTTTCTCCTAAATACTTTCTTTCTTATTTGAGTATCTAGGGTCTGAGATAACTTTCAAAATTCCCTTTTCTAAAATAAAACTTATTGCCATCTTCGTCATATCCATGTTCCTAGACAAGATTTACTCTTTTTGTGGATCAAATGTATTTTATCTCATTATCTTTCTATGTATTTTGTATGTTCTATTAGATTATGTGTTTTGAATCTGTTAGTGTTGCAATTGAATAAAGTAACAATATGCAAGTAAAATACTTGAATAGACAGTTATTTAATATATAAAATATTTTCAGAAATCAAACATTTGAAGTCAATTGAAGAGAATTAAATCAATGTGGAGCTTCATTATAATATTTCCTAAATCATTCTTAAAAGATTCAAACAGTTACTTAATATGGTTGAAATGCTGTATGAATTACCATTTAGTTACATTTTATAAATGTGCGTGATTGTATATAAAATTAGAGCATGTCTTATGAGTCATAATTAAAGTTAAGTGGGCAACATTGAAATACAGACTAAAGTAATGGTTTTGATTGTCGATATCAAAGTCTGAATTTGAGGAAGATGATTTTTTTTTATCACATAGTCTATGAAGAGATAGAGTCACATCTAACTTTTGTCAATTTTATTAATATTTCCCATTCTATACTCTAACTCTTCAGGGCTTTCAATAAAACTGCATACTTAGATTGAGTGAACAAAAATGTCCCATAATTTTCTATAAATGATAGCTCATCAGCTGGTGCTTTAGTAAGGCTTGTTATTTTTAAACAACAAATTAAAAGTAGTTTAATAAGCAGAAAAATTGTTATAAACATTCCTGTTTGTTTAGTCTTATTTTAAGCAACCTATATATAGTATTTAATGTATAAAATCTTGCTACATTACTTTAAAAGTTGGATAAGGTATTCAAAAATAGGATAAAATTGGATTAGTTTATTTGAAATCACATACAGTAGCATGACCAGCACCACCAGGAGACTAGTTTTTAGGTTCTTCTCTTCTGATCTCTACACAACTCTGACTGACCTACTTTGTATTCTGGATGGCTAATTCTCATATTTTATAACTCAGAGATCCTTGTTCTCTGACTTCAAGATAAGACTGTTCATTGCATTTCACACCCAGGGATTTAGAAAATATGGAACATGTGTCACAATACTAATGGTTGTATTTTCTCTGCTAATATTTACATACTATGTTTTCCCTATATTTATTATCTGACACTCCTGCCTACAGTGAAAAGTGGTACATCTTACAAAATCCACAATTGATCAGTAAATTAAAAAAATTTGTTAAATAAGTAAATCAAACTTTGCACCCAGAATCAAATTTGATAGGGAACAAACATAATTCCTTTCATTGTTTGTAGCTAGAGTTTTCCTGCCTTGCCCTCAGTCAGGACAAATCTTTGTCACCCACCAGTCCCACAGCTGCTCAGACCCAACCAAGTAAACACAGAAACTTATATTGGTTACAAACTGTATGGCCATGGTAGGCTTCTTGCTAACTGTTCTTATAGCTTAAATTAATCCATTTCCATAAATCTATACCTTGTCTCGTGGCTTACCGGCATCTTCACATGCTGCTTGTCATGGCAGTGGCTGGCAGTGACTCCTTCTGCCTTCCTGTTCTTTCTTTTCTCCTCTCTATTAGTCCCGCCTATACTTCCTGCCTAGCCACTGGCCAATCAGTATTTTATTTATTGAACAATCAGAGCAATTTCACATACAGACCATCCCACAGCAATAGTTAACTTGACAAAAGACTAATTGTGTACCTGTGTACCATTACACTTTGGGAACAGATATTTTCACACCTCTAGAAAGGAACTTCTACAGTTTCATAATTTGGTACAGAAGCATCTCAATTATAGTGGCCAAAGCTCACTAAGATATGAAAGGACTTGTTAAAATTGTGTGGAGAAGAATTCGGGACTCCTTCCTGAAGAAAACGCTCCATGTTGTCTTCTGTTAAATTTTATGGTATAAAAGATTTCTCTTTTTTAATCATAGCTTCTTCGGGTTTAATCTATCCCTACATAATTTACATTATACCAATCTAATTTCTCCTTCCACTATCAGATTTTCTATCAATTTTTAAATGAAAAGATGAAAATTGACTTAGTATAACAAAATGACCACGATTCCAAATAGAAAAAGAGCAATTTTTCTTGGAACAAACACCTTGATTGGTGGTTTTTAATAAGTAATAGTGTCACTATATAATGTACTGAATGCAAAAGGGAACAAATTGTGAGCCAGAATGCTATAGGAATAAATAAGATATACATTGGTGTGGTAAAAAGAAATTCAGTGACCAAAGTTAACTGGTGCCACAATTCAAAGCAAGGTGGTTGGAATATAAAATTAATAAGATGGTAAAAATCCATGACAGAGCACACACACACACACACACACACACACACACACACACACACACACACACATTTTAAAGGAAATTAGAATAATTCCAGACCCAGAAAGACAAGCACAGTCATAAGTGGACATTAGCACAAAGCAAAGGCTAACCAGGCTACAATCCACAACCCTAGAGGAGGTAGATAAAAAGGAGGACCCTAAGAGGGACAGGCATGGAGCTTCCCAGGAAGGGGAACTAGTTAAGATCTCCTGGGTAAACCAGGAGTAGTGGGGAAGTAGGGGGTGGAGAGGAGGTGGGGATAGGAACATGAGGGATCAAGATGGCCGATTTGGGGAAGAGGGAGAGCAATGAAAAGGATACCTTGATAGTGGGAGCCATTATGGGGTTCGGGAGAAATCTGGTGCTAGGGAAATTCCCAGAAATCCACAAGGATGACCCCAGCTAAGAGTACTAGCAATAGTGGAGAGGGAGCCTGAACTAGCCTTCCTCTATAATCAAATTAGTGACTACCCTAATTGTCATCATAGAACCTACATCCAATAACTGATGAAAGCACATGCAGAGATCCACAGCCAAGCACTGGTCTGAGCTCCTGGAGTCCAGTTAAGAGAGGGAGGAGGGATCACATGAGCAAGGGAGGGTCAAGATTAGGATGGGGAAAACCACAGAGACAGCTGACCTGAGCTAGTAGGAGCTCATGGACTCTGGGCTGACAGCTAAGGAACCTGCATGGGACCGACTTAGGTCTTTTGAACATGGGTGACAGTTGTGAGGCTTGATGTGTTTGTAGGGCCCGTGGCATGGGAACCAGGACTTGTCCTAGGTGCATAAACTGACTATTTAGCACCCATTCCCTATGGTGGGATACCTTGCTCAGCCTTGATGCAGGGGGGATGGGCTAGGCCCACCCTCAACTTGTCATACCAGACTTGGTTGACTACCCAGGGGAGGCCTTATCCCCTCTGAGGAGCAGATAGGGGGAGTGGGATGGGGGAGAGGTAAGGGGAGGGAGAAGAGGAGTAAGGGAGAACTGGGATTGGAGGGTAAAATAAAAATAAAATAAAAAATAATAAAACAAAAATTTTAAAAGTAAAATAAAGTAGAAGTAAAAGAGACAGAGATGGTCTATGATTGATAGACTTTATGCTTTCCTCATGAACTTACCTATCACATCTTTCATAATGTTATCAATAGTCCCACCTGACTGAAAAACCTGTGAACTAAAGCAATGACCAGCCTGGTAAGATATCTCTGATGATGCAATCATGGCACTTATCTTGGTAACCAACAGCTGCCTAAATAGACTTATGTCCTACTCTATAGGACGGAATTCAGTTGTGGTAATGTAAATCTAGCTAAATATTGTGGCTAGAAATGTCACAGATCCTAGAGGTGAACCTCCTATTGTCACTTTTCTAAACCAGTCTATTGTCTAAATGCATTCTCTCTATATATCCCTATACCCACAAGCAAATACGGCCTTCATTCACCATCAAAGATGGTTCTTTATGCCACAGATGACCATTTCAGAACTTCACAATTGGTCAAAATGCTGAAGACAACACATTGTAGAGTGCTGAACTCCAATTGGAAAATCTATGATGTAATGGGTACAGTCTCAGGTAACATTGAGAAAAGGGTATGAAAAGGGTATAAGAGCCAGAGGACTAGGATGTCTGGTGTTTAATAGTGTCATAACAAGGAAGCTACGCCCATTAAACCTTGACAATAACATCACCTATACATGACCTGCACAATGACAATATTAGTTGATACATTAACACAGATGGGGAAATCTTACAACACCCCACAGCTAAATGAAGAGCTACAGGATATCAACAGCTGCTGAGAAAGTGAGAGCCATTCTTCTCCAGTTCCAAATTATCATTCAGAAGCACAAATATATATGGACAACACTAATGGACTCCATAGGGTGTGTGTGTGTGTGTGTGTGTGTGTGTGTGTGTGTGTGTGTGCGTGTGTAAAACAATGGTAATTTTAAAAGATATCAATAATCTTAAAGGGAATAGGGCGATACTGGAAGAGTCGGAGGGGTGAGGGAAGGATCAAATGATATAAATACAAAACTCATGTATGAAATTGTAAATATATATAATAAATAAATAGATAAATAAGTGTACAATGAAAACCATGCACAATACCTTACTCTCACTAATTTGAGGTGACTTGTATTATTTAATTCAATCTCATGTAGTTGTGTAATGGGTTTATTAAGATATAATGATATATAAAATATATGCAACTTTTCAACTGTTTGTCAATCTCTGATAGAATTCCTAAACAAAGATTTTTCAAGAATTTCAGGTATAAGATACAGATCATTATTTCCAAGGCATAGCAGTTTTTCTTCACTGCTTATTTTAACAGTTAATTTGGTGTCAATTTTCACACATGCTGTTGCCTAAACGTTTGTTATACAACTACTTAGTAGAAAGGCGATTTTTACATCTGCTTAACAATTATATCAGATAACTTTCTCTTGAAATAGATTATCTACTGAAATATGTTTTTCCCTTAACCCGCTAGTGAACTTAAAAAGATAGAGATATCTCTAAGAAGAAGGAATCATGTCTCCAGACTGTCTTCAGACTGTCTGGCAATACCCTCCCCTCTTCTAACCTTTTCATTTACCAGCTTACACAACAAAAGTTAAAGTTCAACTCTTCTTTCCAGGTGAATGACTGACTCTCCTTGCCCTACCCTCTTCTCTCTCCTCTCCTTTTTTAGCTTCATATTTCACATGCCACAGTCAGAATTTCTCTGTTGATTTTTTTCTTATGTTGTATTTCCCGAAGTATATCACTGGAGCTATAAGTTTCTCCCAAGCTCCTTTCTGTTTTTGGAATATATTCTGCTCCCCCACCATTCCCACTCCTGCTGTATTGAGCATAGCTTCTAGATTAATGAACATATTCTCAGTGGAATCTCACAATCTTCCATGACTAAGACTGGCTGCTCTGTCAGAACCTTGTTCAGATTTTTAATATTCTCTTGTTATAAGGTTTCTTTTCTCATACTTATTAGAATTTGATATTTTATGAAGTTCTTATTAATTAAAGAAAATCAATACTCAAAAATTCCACCTAAATAAAATCTTTCACAGATAATCAGAATTTCATTATAAATAATAGAGTAGCAAACAATTTTGATTTATGCTTAAATGAAATTAAATAATTAAAAAAAAACTTGCAAAACTATCATATTTCTTGAAATGCTGATTACACTGTGAGTAAATAAATGGATTAATGAATAAAAATGAACTTGAGTAATTTTTTGAGTGATTGGCAATTTTTCAGAGATGATGGTACAATTGAAAAATAAATTATCTTCACTTTATCATCAGATTCTGAACATATGATCACTCTGTGGACAATTCAAGTAAGACAGAGGCTATTCTATTCTCCAGTCTATTGCGATGAGAATAATTATCTATTCAACTATTTCATCTCCTACTATTTTTTGTTTTTTGTTTTCGCTTGAAAACTAGTATGTGTCTACTGGTATCTACTAGTATGTGTATACTGGTATGTATCAATATGTCTTTGAAATATTAACATTAGTGTGAATTGTTTAATTCCTCATATGACCATTGATTGGCTCAAAGAAATACAGCCACTTTGTACAGTGTGAAAATGAACCAGTGAATATGAGCTTGTTATGGGCCTGAAATTGAAGATAAATAGAATACCTTTCAAAAACTTCATAATTGGCTCCATGAAATACTTTGTCTTTAGAAAAATATATTTTTGAGTTTATAACTAATTCTTACTTTTGAAGTAGCAGATTTTAATTACCTAAATAAATGCAAAGAAGACCCTATTTTTACAGGAAGCTTAAATGGAAAACATCTTTATTTGTAGCCAATTAATTTATGCAAAGACCCATAGTTACAAATAAGTCTGATTGTGAAGACTTAGCTTGTACACAAAAACCACAATTACTATCTGGTAGGTTAACAGCATTTTTACTGAAAAGCAATTAAGACAATGATAAATTATCAATGTATACTGTTATGAAAATGGACACCAGGGATATTAGTTTTTACAAGTTGACTCTGAAAGTTTTCTCACTAGAGACATGAAAAGTGATCTGTGAGACTAGAGACTCAGAGAGCACTGACAGAGGCCTTGAATTTAGATATAGAGATGATGATGTATGTACACATATTGTGTATGTTCATATGTTCACACATATCAGTACCTCTAAGGTTACTGTTACAAAGGTATTGTCAAAGTAGAAAAATACTTTGACCTCGAACATTTTTAATCTAATTTTGTAGTTTGATTACTGAGAGACCCCTGAGCATAATACACTTGAATGTAAACAGGAAGATTAACAATGAAATGTTTGTAAATTTGGGATGATTTGCATCTATTACTGAAGATAAATTTAGTGACTAAAGAAATTTGAAGAGAGAATTTCTTGTATTGAAAGGTCTTGGCTTTTTCTTTGTATGTCAAAGAGGAGGTAAGGACACCAGACAAAAGAAAATTAGAGTTGCTTCACCCACTGGGGTCACTTGGCTGTTTCTGAAGTGATATGTAATATTTGGAAGTATAACTTTTTTTGTTTGTTTTTTTGAAACAGGAATTTTTGTGTGTATTCTTGGCTGTCCTGGAGCTTGGCTGTCCTCAGTAGACCAGGCTGGCCTAGAACTCACAGGAATTTGCCTGCCTTTGCCTCCCAAGTGTTGGGATTAAAAGTATGCACCACCACCTCCTGGTGGGACTATAACTCTTTTTTTAATATGTGTTTATTTCTTTATTTTAGATTTTTTGTTTGTGTTTAAACTTTTCTTACCATGAATAGAAGTTTCTGGAGTAATATTTACTTGTCTTTCATTAGCTTTTTATATAAATATGATAATTTAATTAGAGGCACAATGAAATTTAAAGTAAAAAAAGTTTAATTCATGTCATTGAAAGCTAAATATAAAGAAAGAAAAATGTTTTCCTTTCCTTCCCCACATTTTCCTGTGGAGATATTGGCAAGTGATAAAAGCATCGTCACCAGGATTGCAGTATGATGCTATAAGTAGCACCTTCTCTTGAAGTTGAATTCAGTTCCAGCGTTGTCATATTGGCAAAATTTGGGTGTGGTCAATTGTATGAATTTCACCTGTTTCCATAGGAATGCAGCAGACTCTCCTATAACTCTTCACAAGAGTAACAAACTTAAGCAGAGGCATGATCACTGAAAACAATCAGCTTGAAAAATATGGGTACTTTTCTCAATCCTAGTAGGCAGAGGCTTCATTGAAGTCAAAGTGTTAAGAGTCTAATGGATTGTTTTACAAAAGAGGCTTTCTTTGGTCCTCTCTTGTCAAGGTCCAAGTCAACTAGAGATGCAAAAAGAATTTTGAATGGACAGAGATTGAATATATCATGTTATCCTAGTAAAGTCCACCTTTAATTTTGTATGATTGTATATTAGAGAAAACATCGTTATGCTAAAGCTACCCTAAGATAAACAAATTTCTAAGTAGAATGACATTAAAATGATTTTGGATTGGTATCCTATTATCTTATGTTTACTACAAACCATCTCTATAAACAGTGGCTGACTAAATTACCTATATAGTCTTACAGTTCTAGAGATCAGAAGTCTAATGGATTTGTAGGATTAAAATCAAAACATTGGCAGGGTTGCCTTGCTTTGGGGAGATTTTAGTGATACCCTATTTTCTTGCCTGTTCCAATTTTTTGAGTACACCTTTACCTGTGGGCACATGGCCCTAGTCTACTCTCACAGTCATGTATCATGACATTAATTCTAATTCTTCTTTCTTTCAAAATGACCTAAATGACATATATATGTTTACCCAGACAATTCAAGATCAACTCCTTTTTTCAAAACCCTTATATTCACAAACACACCAGATGTGCACATATACATGATTAAAACAAAATCCCTTTAAAAAATGAAGTGTAATTCTCAATTACAATTCTTCCCTATCTCTCTTCCACAGAAGCAGCTCAAATGTGTGATACGTATGTGTCCATAATTTGACTTTTAAAAACATGTATTTATTTTTTAGTTCTATTTCCTTATATATGTGTGTGTTTTAATATAAACAAATTGTGTTAAAAATTTTATTTTTAAAAACATTGTATTATTTAACAAATGGATAGCAAGTTTATTGCAATAGAAAATGGACACAATTTAGCAGGTAATAATTTTGAATAAAACATAATTTCCTACTCATCTCTCAGCCATAGGAAAGAATATATGATATAACAGGCATGATGAATTTAGGCCTATGATCAAATTAACACTACGGATTAAAATTCTAAACAAGGAGTATTCCTGGGCAGTTGAGTCCTGCTTCTTTGAGTATGAAAGAAATGCATTATTTCTAGCTGTTATTATAATCCATGCAATAGTGCTTACTAGGGCGTATTATAAATAAAGACCTGTGGAAGCTATAACAGCTCTGCTATCATATAAGCATCTGAGAGATAGCATGCTTCCTGGAAGGAGATAGCACACTCTGGAGTAGAAGAAAAGTAAAAAGAAAAATAGATCACCAGGATCATAACCTGAAACAATTGGAGCGCGAGGGCCTGGGGAGATGAATCAAACATTAGATAAAGATACAAGAAAAAAATTAGAAGAGATAGCATATTTGTTGCAAAGCCAGGAACTTATTTAAATAATGTACACAAATCCTTCTTACCTCTTAATGATTTATATGTATGTGACATACATTTGTTGAGACAATTCTTAATTCAATTGTGTTCATATATTTGCAATACAGAAAATGTGTAAATCATAGTAGTGGTTTCCAAAGAACCTATTTTCTTTTCTGATTTCCCAGAACAGTGCTTGGTGAGGCAGAGCAGTGTGACCAGTCCTGGATAGCTAGTGACCTGTAATCTAAGTTTCTGCATTATGATGCAGGAAATGGGAGTGCATTCTGCTGCTCCTTTCTCCTATCCTAAAAATGAGGAGCCTTTAGAAGGCAATTTTCCAAAGGATAGCTGCAACCCATGCTTCTATGACAAAATGGGTAAAAGCTACAGCAACCATCAACTGGATCTCCAAATAACTATGCACATAGATCCATGAAAAGCATAAGGAAATATTTCTTTTTTACAGTAAGAATTTGTAAAACGTCATTTTTGTGTATATATGTTGTGCCTGTCTGCACAAGTTTTGGAGGGTGTATATGTGCATGCATGTGCAATTGTAATCACATGCTTGTGGAAGTTAGTGGTCAATGTTGTCTATCTTGTTTTATCACTTTCCACCTTGTTTTAAGACCGGATTTCACCATGGGACTTATATCTAAACAATTCAGCTAGACTAGCAGGCTAGCTGGCTAATGAGGGCTTAGACTTTGCTTGTTTCTTGAGCTCAGAGTTCAGGTTGAAGATGCATACTGGGGAGCCCTATATGGGTACTAGGAATCCATACGCAGATTCTGGCAGTTGCATGGCACACATTGAACCTTCTTGCCAGCCCCTAAACAAATGTTTGTATGTTTATTATAGGCAGTAAGACCTAGTCTAATCCAATCTAATACCACATCTGTACAACACATAACCTCTTTTGCATAATTATACAGCATGCCATCTTTTCCACTCTAAATTCCCCACCCACACATTTGGCTTAAATTAATGTTAAGATCATCAATTACCTCCTAATTATGCTTCTCCTCTCTTTGAGTTTTAGGGTCCTTTTATGAAATTTTTCTTACATTCATGGTATGTGATTTTGGGTCTCCCTTGCACATCAGAATTCTACTGAATGGGAAACATTTTAGAGTCTCATTGGAAATTTATCATCAAGAAGGAAGAATGTGAAAAATTGGAAGGCAAATTAATTTTCAACTGGGAAACATCACCTCTGGGATTATATTACTGGTGAAGAGAAAAAGCAGTATTTTATTTTAATATGAGGTTGAAAATGATACATTCATTTATATATCTGACTCTTGAAACTCATAAGCAAAGGCAAAAGGTTCAAGCCAAATTCAATTCACATTTATGATTTTCTACATTTCCCAAATCAATGTTTTTATAATGTAATACCCATTGCTTATTTTGGAAAATAACATTTGCTTTTAATGTGACTTATTGTGATGAAGCAGTAAACTACACTTTAAAATTAAAATGGGCTCTCATTTAATGAGGGGATTTCTAAGCACTTAGCAATGCAAAAGCCAAACTGAATTATAAATAGTGTATAGATTTGTGTACAGAGATTATCATTACTCAGAATTAACTTAGAAAAGGTTCAAAGTGCTGAACTCAGCTTTAAGCATGCCAGTATACAAGCTGTAGTGCCAAGTGACCTGGTTGTGGACTTATTAAAATGTGTGGAAGATGACCATGGCAGTTCACTGCACTCCTGAGGGCTTTGACTCATTTAAAGATTGAATTTGAGCAAGTGCAGAATGGCAGAGGAAGAGATCTGAAACTTAATTTTTAAAACTTACTCGTACTTTTTGAGATTATACTATTACATCATTTCTCCCTTTGCCTTTTCTTTCCCCACAGCTTCCTATAAACACCTCTGTTTTCTTTCAAATTCATGGTTTATTTTTTCATAAATTGTTTCACACATACACACACACACACACACACACACACACACACACACACACAAAATACAACCTGCTCATTTTTAATTAAACAGAAATACGAACAACAGCCTTTAGTTTTAGTTTAGTATGATCTCATGTTAAGTCATACAAACAAAATACTATTTGTGATTATCCATGGATATTTCTTGAGTAAGAAATGGTAAACAAGTTCTCAGAGAATTCAAAGGAAGACTTATCGATGATCACAAAGCATTCCTTGGTGAGGCTAGACACTCCAGCTACCTTGAAAGAGAAACATGGTATCAACTACATGGAAAAGTTGTTAACTGCCAAAATTTCAGGGAAAAAAATAAGTGGAATTTTTACATTGTGGTTACTATAAAGGGCCATTTGTGGGAGGACTTATAAAGGAAATTGAGTAAGAGAAGGGACTAGCAACTTACTAACAATGATTTTTTTTTTTTTGGAGAGAGGGCAGCAAGTTCATCATTTTTCAAGTAGACTAAGACAATGTGTAGGCTATACATATACATGTCTATGCAGCTCTTAAAACAGAAGACTCTCCATAGTCTTTAAATAAAGGTGGGAAAGGTAGATATCAAGAGAAGCCAATGAATACATAGGAGGAGGAGAAATCAAATTCTCTGGAGAGTCCTTAGAACTTTCCTTCAATCAGTCTCATATATGCTAGCTACAAAGTTTAATCTTCAGCCCTAACCTGCCCCAAAGGTTTCATTCAGCCCAGTGCTTAACCATCACCTCTCTGAGCTGAACCTAAAATCCACATCCCAACTCTAATATTCTAGTTTAAATTTCAACCCTGGATCTGGAATGGCCTGCCATGTATTTCTATTTCAAGTTCAACCCATCTAAAAACTGGCTTTTCATTCTTCTGGAAAAGATTAAATAAATAAACCAACCTTGCCTCCTGACTCCTGTTTCTATAAATTGAAGTCTGGCGCTGCGTTTCCAACTCTCCCCTCCTACCAATCCCTTCATACAGCACTCAGATATTGTATCTACCCTTAACTGAACACTGTTTAATTAATCACTAAACACACAGAATGTTTTCTTATCTGTTTGGAGTACATGACCTTTAAATTCTCTTCCAAAACTAATTCTGCCTGATGCTAGACTCTGATATAAATATACAGCTGACTGGAGACATTTCAGTATAAAGATTGTCTGATTTTGTGGGTCTACTTTATGACTTAAAAAAAAGAGGTAATTAAGCTGGCAACAGATTTCTCCCTAAGGGAATTTTAAAAAGGATTTTCATTTCCTTTTTCCTGTAGCTCTTCTGAGTTGTTGGGTATGCTACATATAGATTACATTTGATACAAAAAAAATTCCACTTATAATTTAGCCATGTAAAGTCAGAGAAGTCAGCTAATCATGCACAGTATGTTCCCTCAAGGACAAGTTTCCTGCTGAATTAAATCATTTAATAAAGTATCCTAAAGCAATTAAAATAAATATGTTGAAACTATGAAGTTAGTTGAGATTATAACTGAAAAGGCCTCAAAGCGATTTTCATTTAATTAAGGAAAGACTGTATGTTAATTATGTCAGTAACAGAGTAAAAATGTGGCCTAGCCTCGGCAGTTCATTCCAGGGAAAATCTTGCCACTTGATGGCCGCTTGAAATACAAGACTGAATGTCCAGTTGTGAGCTCTCCTCAAAAGATTATTATGACAATAAGTTGAGCACCTTGTTTGTGTTTGGGGTAGCTTTTTTAACACTCCATAAGCACTTCTGTGCATGCACTAGTACAAAATCACCCACTGGTGGAAAAACAGATCACATTAAACATGAACATAGTGACTGTTCCTATCCTAACTGTGGTTCAGCTTCAGTAATGCTGACTTGAAATGGAGTGACCACAGTTTACTTGTTCATTTGGTTAGCTATACATAAAAATTGTATTTCCCCATCACATTCTAAAGAAATGCAAACTTTGATAGCAAATGGGGGTCTTTGTTAATTATATCTTCTAAGATACCTGCTAAAAAATAATGTATTTTAATTGCCAATATCCTGTCATTTTTAGCTTACAGAAATTATATTTTCATAGCATCTAATTTCATAGAGTTGAAAAATAGCCATCATCAATACCATTGGCAATGACATGGACTGAGCAAAATGCAACTGTCACTAATTGATGACAACTAAGCATTTTAAGTCATGATTACCTTTTACATCTAAAAATGGCTTAAAATATTAAGTGTTTAATAATGTCTAAAACATAAATTCTCTTATCTGGCCCAGAAAAATATGTGACTCTTGTTGCTTATGACCCAACAATATTTGCAAGTTAAAACAGCACTCGATGTTATGAGATAAGATAAATATTTATGTGTTCCATGAACTAGAATTAGGTTTTTCAAGAGTTCTGGTCAAAATTATTGATTTTTATTCATTGTCACATTTATCCATTCATCTTTTTTTCTTATGGAATAAATAGCAGAAACACTGTTATCTATTAGGTATTTTGAGGCAGAGTGTTTGATATCACATAGAATACATTTTCTAAAACTTTTTTGAAGTGAAGAATAATACATACATTACCTTAAGAGTTCTAAAATACCATATCATTTATATTATTTTACATATATAATTTATTACTTAAATTAATTCATAGTTTTATTTGATATCTAGTATAATTAAATATGTCATTCTAATCATGAGGGGGAAATAATGAACTATCTCATATATTCTTTAAACTTATATTCTTGGGGAAGAGAAACTACATGTCTTTGAAAAATAATACTATTTCATAAAATTTAAGAGAATTTTACTTAATGTTACATAATACATAACAATTATTGTATTTAATATGCTGCTTTTGCCTGCATACTATTTTCCATATTACAGAGAGCAATAAAATAGCATCAACAGGGAAGATATAGAGTGCTGTTCCTCTAAAAGCAATACAATAATTAGAAATACTAAAATACATAAAAGACAGAAATAAACGTTTGTCTCACTTCAAAAGAACCATGGTAAGCTACATCTTCTTCTTATCCGTGACTCAGTTAAGCTAAGGATGGCTCCCATAGAACCACCCCTTTTTATAAATAATATTTTTATTTACTTTTTGAAAATTCCAGGGAAAGGTGGACAATTTTACATATGTACACATGTATTTTGATCTTATCTTCCCCATTAACCCTGTCCAACTCCACTCAGGACCCATCGAACCATCTCTCCTATAACTCTATGTAATCAATATTATTATTAGTTATTATTAATGTTAGGTGAGAGTCAAATAATGATCAGGACTAATTGGACCCTTTGGCTATTAGAAGCACCTGTTGAGGTTTTGTTTTAATGTGGTTATTAAAGAAAGATTAATAAGATAGAGAGAAAATGAGGAGAAGGACAAGGAAGGAAATAAAGGAGCGTAGGAAAGACAGAGGGAAGGAGCTCACCAAGGGTGGATTAAGAAATGGTTTCCCAGTAAATAAGGATGACTCAGTCCTATACTAGCTTTAGACTCGGTGACCATGTGACATTTCTTTGCTCAGGACAGAAGGTCAGACATATTTGTTCTCTCAAATCCACATGTCATTAATTCAGGGTAACCTCCTGGAACAGACATTTTATTCAATTCTGTGACTATCTTTCTGAGCTCCAGCTATTTGGAAAAAGCCTTTCAAAAATGCAAGATGCATGTGCTAGCTTTTGAGATTGAAATCATACCTTGATAAAGGAACTCAAGGCTATGTATGACAGAGTAGTGTATCACCTGTTAGAAAAAGCTGAGTGTGCTAATGTCCACATATGTGATCAATGTAGACAAACATGTCAAGTCAAACAGGAGTGAGAGTAACAACATGAGGGGTAGCATTATATAATTGAACCAATACATTAATGGATCACACACACACACACACACATAGTGAAATATTCTGAAAGTCAGGTTCTCAAAGAAACAGGGATTACATTCTTTTGTGCTGTGGTGATTCCATTAACTACATAGAATTAATGTAATTTTTTTGTTTTGGAAAGTGTTCTTGTCATTTGTATTTTTCCAGTTCAGTCCCTTTATTGGGTCACAATTTTTAAATGTTTTTTTTTTTTTAATTTGGTGGCGAAAAGCATCATTTGAAATTTTTATTGATAACATTTTTCCCTTTTTCACTATTGTATTTTTTCTTTTTTTAATTATTAAACTTTTTTCATTTATTTTACATACCAACAACAGTTGAATGTGATTTTTTAAAATGTGTTTAAAATATATTTTACCCAAGATTCATATGACAGGATCAACTAAGTGCAATAAAAACTAACCCTGGCCTTATGCATAGCCAACACCAATGTTTAGACTTAAGAATATATATCAATTATTATTATATTTGCCTGAAACTTTGAATGCTTTTGATTACAAGCCAGTGTTGGTAACTTTCAAAATACTCTTGAAAAAAAAAATGGTAAAAAAAAAAAAAAATCCTGTGCGTTGAATAGTAAAGGAAGAAAACTAGAAGATAAATGAAGAGATTATTAATAATAATTTATTTTCCTATCAAAGGTTTATTAAATGAATTATTTCTTCTGATCTACTTTAAAGATAATCCCCAAGTATTTGCCTCTTAAATCAATAGGTCCCACTTTAAAAAGATGAGCAGAAATTAGATACAGTTCATATATATATATATATATATATATATATATATATATATATAGTTAATTTGTTCTCACTATTGACTTTTGAAACCCATTGAACAATTTTTAGTTTTCTCTTTCATCTTGTTAATCATGTTTACTTCAGATAAAAGAAACAATGACAATCTAAAACAATCTTTTCAAACAGAAATCTGTTGCTGAGATCGTCTTCAAGGGAAGGTGGTGTTGTATGCTCAACACCGGCTATGATCTTATCCTAAAGAAAGAGTTGACCAAGATCTAAATTTTGAAGAGGAAATCATGTCAAAAGTTAGGTTCTACCCTGTGCTTTCATACCTTTGAACTAATAACACCATGTCATAAATTAATAACATGTGGTAACTCTGATGATAAGGATACATGGTACTTTAGGTTGTAAAATGTATATTACTTTTTAAGGAAGAACATCCCATAAAAACCTTCATAATAGGACACTAATACAAAATGAAATCTTTATTTCCCTTATAAAATATTTTTCTCATGTATCAACCAACTGTATATAATATTTGCTCTTATATTTATGTTAGAGTGAAAAAGCCTTCTTTAGCTTCTCTACAGAGCAATCTGGTTTCCCCTTTTCCTTTGTAAACATTTACCCTGTATGGTAGTTTCTCCAGCTGCCATGACTAATGAACATAAATCCAGTTTGTCATGTAGTTATGAATTTGAGCATTACAGTTATTATATTGTCAGTAGAATAAAAATTCCGAAGTATCAATCATAACAGATTTTGAAAAATTTTGAAATACATTAGTATCCCATAATCATCATTTGCCAAATTATGTATAGATTTTTTACTTAGCAAGAATTCACTTTTTTGTATAAACGTTTGACTGTATTCAGAAAACTAAGACTGAACAATTGATTTTTGAGTTCAAAATTAAGTCTACTTGTTTGAAACAATTTATTCTTGAGAATCAAGTTATAATTCATGAAATCTAAATTATTTCTTTTGTCACCTGTAGCTGTAATAAAATGTAACTTAAATAACTTTTGAGAATTTTTCTTTTTTCATTATCTATCATAAAGTCCCTGTGTGATTAATTGCTCTTTCCTGAATCTGGGTAAGGAGACACCTAGTGTGTGTCTGAAACATTGCAGAAGCGTTTGCCATGAAAGTTTTGACATGTTCTATCTCTTGTATTTCAGATTCACTAGGTCCAACAAGTTCACACCAACACACAGGTAGACACAGAAATGATCTTTCATTGTCAGCAGAGGAAATTGAACCTAGAGTAAGTTGTCAAGCACATAACTAACTACTGGGCATAACTACCTACTCAGACACCAGCACTTAAATACACACACACACACACACACACACACACACTTTTCCCCAGATCCTTCAAAGTGTGTTTGATTCTGGTGAAAAGTTAGTATTTTTTTGTTTGTTTTTGTTTTAGTTTTGTTTTTCGAGACAGGGTTTCTCTGTGTAGCTTTGCACCTTTCTTGGAACTCACTTGGTAGCCCAGGCTGGCCTCGAACTCACAAAGATCCGCCTGCCTCTGCCTCCCGAGTGCTGGGATTAAAGGCGTGCGCCACCACCGCAAAGTTAGTATTTTTTTTTTAAAAAAACCACGTGTTTAACAAGATTCCTCTAGGGGAAGAACAGACATTGGAGGGGAAGCAGTGCGGAGAAAAGCAGACCCGGAAATGCAGTGGCAGCTACAGCAGGGTCACAGAGGACAAAGGACAATGTCTTTCTTTGGTCCTGCCTTGCCTGTTGATGCCTGCTAGGAAGGTGTTGCCAGTGTGTGGCTACAGGTCAGGCCCAGGGCATAGAGCAGCTGCTACTGTTCCCACTGTAAGGGAGGAGAGCACTGGCCAGGACACTGCCCTCGGGTTGCAAACGTGATGGTTGTCTCCAGTGTTCCAGAAGGGCAGACTGAGCTGAGGGAAGAAGGGTGTACAACAACCTGGAGCTGGAGCAGGTGGAGTCCCTGCACTGCGTTCAACCGCAGGATCACCCCGACTCTGAGCAGCAACAAGACATCTAAGATGAAGAATGTTCATATTCTGGTTTAAGTCTCCTCGAAGCACTTCTGTGATCTGTGTTATTCCCAGAAACCATGTTAATGTCCATGATCTGTGCTACCTCTAGCCACTATGGGCGAGGCAGGGAGAGGGGGGATCTTTTGTAGTGATAACTATCAATGACTGCAGACTCACAACTGAAAGAGAGAGAGAGAGACATTAAAGGTTGCTGTTCCAACCCTTGCCTCCAAAAGAAACACTCCAGGCATGAAGATATTGAAGAGAGTCTTTAAAAATTGTGATAAAGACAATAAAGTATAGATCTTCACATTTCATCAAATGTTTCTGGTGGGGGTAAGAGGATGTGGGGGATAGATTCAGTTTTCTTTTAAGGGTCTGTCCACTAGGAGTTTGAATAGGCTCCAATGAGTTTATGGGCAACACAAATTGGACCTGGTTATTTTCATTTTTGGTGGGGGTGGCCCAAGAGTGGAAGGGTAGACCTGAGAAGAATGGGAAGTAAGTGTGATCACAATGCATTGTATAAAATGCCCATAATTAATATAAGCATTATGTCAGGGTGGGGTGGGGGGGTGAGATCCCTTTGATTGCAAACCATCAATCTCTACCTCTGAGACTCTTTGCCCTACAAGGTCCAGGTATTTCAAACTGTATCAAGTCGACTATGGTCACAAAATTGAAGGAGGTTCAAATTCTTAGGAATTTGAGACACCATATGTATAAAAGGAATATGATGTATGTGTTTTTAACATAGTAGGAAAGTTTATTGATTAAAAATCAAGATAAAACAAAATTAATTGAGGAGGAGTGAAATTAAATAATCATTTAATTATATTTTTAATTATGGACTACAAGACATACAAAAGAATATCCTTCAACTGTAGTTAAAATTATACCAGAAGGAAGTTAAAACTACTGTAAAGAAAAAAATACTATGGAAATCATAATAACATAAATGACTATATAAGAAATGTTCTTCTGGAGTGATAATAAACATGTTAATGGACTTGTCTTAAAATCAGATGTAAAAGCAGAAAAAGTACAAAAAAGACAAAGATAAATTGGTCTTTTCTTTGACATTATTTTTATAAATTGAGAATAACTGCTTCAGAGAATGTTTAAAATATTAATAATCACCCATCTCTTAAAGTCATATATCTAGATAGACAGACAGATGATAGCTAGATATAGATAGCAAAATAGACAATAAATGACATAAAACAAGGAAATTTAAAGGTATTCATCTGATCAAATTAAGAAAGAGAAAGAAGTAATAGTGACATTAAAATAATGTGGCTACATTAGGAAGTGACCATGAGACAATAAGAAAGGAACAGAGTTTTATTTACTATTAGTGGAAGGTGGGTTAACCAGTAGGAAGCTTGCCCCATAATTACAAAGTAGAACTTTTATATGACACAGCCATGACACTTCTGGGTACATAACTAAAAGATGAAGTCAGTTCAGAATAGAGACCACTGCATACCCATGTTAACTATAGTGTAACTCACAATAGCCAAGCATGAAATCAGCCTAGTATACATTACCCATGGATAAATACAATGAAACATGGAACGATTATTTTTTCAATTACAAATAACACAAAATTATTTTTTCATTAGGAAAATGAATTCAACTGAAGATCATAACACTAAGCACAACAGCCAGTTCAACGAAGACCAGCATTGTGTTTTATTTTATTATTTTTTACGTATATTTGTGTGGTCTAGGTGAATAATATGTGTAAGTTAAAAATGAATATTCAGGACATGGAGGGTAAGGGTGCAAGAAGGAGGGAAATATGAAAGAGTGCTAAGTGCCAAAATGCACAGTAATTTCCCTTGACTAGAAGCATTCCCTCCTGGAGGAAGAAGGCTGGTTCATGAGATTCAGGACATAAACAAAATTTATAAGTGCAGGAAGCATGAAAATTACAGAAGGCCCTTCCAAACAGTTAGACAAGCAGCGACCCATGGCTGTGGAAAGGAAATCTCTGACCTGCCCACTGGCCAAGCTGAGTGCATGACATGCCAGGAGCTCTATGGATGCCTCTAGAGTGAGTCATCACCCATGCTGGGATGGGCTTTCCTAGAGAGCAGCTGCCTTTTAGTTATTCATGCTTCTGTAAGTAACTTGAATAAATCCTGGGTCACCAAGCTGGACTTTGGGGGAACGGTTATTTTGGTCTGTACCAAGTGCATATGTTGGGTATTTAGACATTTGATCCTGTTTCTCCAAATAACACAAGAAAGTATATATGATCAAAGGACATTATATGTGTTGATGAACAGTTTTAATGAAATTCCTTATTTTGTACGTTAATGTGTGATAATGAAAATAAAATAAGGTAATAATCTAATTTAGAAAGATATCCTTGAAGAAGAGTATTATAAAGCAAAATAAACTCCAGGTCAATTTGAAAACCTACCCACCATTGTTACTCCTGAGAGAAATGAAGATTAGCACAACATATAGACAAAAAATATTTTTCTATAATTTCTTGTAACAAAGATGGAATTTTTTCTTGCGTTTTGCATGGTTCTATGTGTACAGTTATTCAGAGCTCTAGCTGATGATTTTACAATGAAAATAAAATACAGTGTGCCACTGAAAAATGTTATTTGTATAATAATAGGTTGAAGCCAAATTTTAAAAATATTGTTTCACAATGCCTCATTATGTTTTTCTATGGCAAATTTAGTATTAGAGAAAGAAGGCAAATAATTTTCCACCAATGTAAACCAGAAGAAACTCTGAGATTGTCACTGAGATATCTCTTCACCCTGTATGTGCTCAGTGATATGAGAAACTCTTGATGAATGTTCTCTGGGCCATATTAATCACACCCCCCTCTGCTTTAGCTCAGTCAAAATGTTATGAAAAATAAGTGTAATAAAGAAAATCTGAACATGATATGCACTAAGTTTCACTCAAAGGGCAGACAGAAAATAATCTGACATCAACATTGATGTGTGAGAAAACTAGAGAACCAGAAGCCACATTGTATCAGCAAAAAGGCCAGAAATAAGGTTCTGATAATGAAATAACCTTTTATTTAATATTATACAAGTACTGAGGGAGATGAACCAGCTGGTAAAAGTTCTATCCACACAAGTTTGATGATCTGAATTTAAATCTCCAAGAGCTGAATAAAAAGCCTGATGTTTATAAGCCCAACATTCCTACTAGAGGAGGAGAGGTAGAGACAGAGGAATCCCTTGAAGCCTGGGGCCACCTAGCTTGATGTGGTCAGGGGGAGAGCAACATAGAGACTCCATCTGAAACAAGGGGAAAATAAGAACCAACACCTAATATAGATGTAACCAACCGTCTTATTAAATAAGAAACACAGAAACAATGTAAAAGAGAAAGCCGAGAGGTCAGAGCTCAGAGCTAAAATCTCACCCTTCCTCCTGCTGTCCCAGCTTCGCGAAAAGAGGCCTGGTTCCTGTCGGTTCGTTTTTTTATAGTATGTTGTTCTGCCTTCTCATTGGTTGTAAACCCAAACACATGACTGCCTCGTCACTGTCTGAATGTACAGCCCCGTAGGTCTTAAAGGCATATGTCTCCAATGCTGACTGTATCCCTGAACACACAGAGATCTTATGGGATTAAAGGCGTGTGCCACCACCGCCACACTCTTGCTATGGCTCTAATAGCTCTGACCCTGAACACACAGATCTTATGGGATTAAAGGCGTGTGCCACCACCGCCACACTCTTGCTATGGCTCTAATAGCTCTGACCCTGAACACACAGATATCTATGGGATTAAAGGCGTGTGCCACCACCGCCACACTCTTGCTATGGCTCTAATAGCTCTGACCCCCGGACAACTTTATTTATTAACATACAATCAAAATAATAATTCAGTACAATTAGATTACCACCACAACCTAAGGTTGCCTCCTGACTTTTACACGCACACTCTGGCATGCATGTTTGCACCCATATTCACATTCACGAATGCATACACACACACACACACACACACAGAGAGAGAGAGAGAGAGAGAGAGACAGAGAGACAGAGAGACAGACAGACAGACAGACAGACAGAGACAGAGACAGAGACAGAGAGACAGAAAGACATAGAGGGAATAGTAATCAAAATAGAAAGTGGCCAGTTTTAGAGAATGACAGCATAGATCAATCAAAACCCATAATCTACTCTGATCCCTCCCAAACAGGAAAGATATTTAGATGCCTACAAGTCTAGTGTCTTTAAAATGAAGTAAGAAGGATAATCATTGCATTAACTAAATAAAGCTTGAAATAAAATTGAGAGCAAAATAATGTGATTTCTTTCCACAAATTATTTAGAGGCACAGTGTTAATAGGATTTGTGGAATTTCCAACTGTTTTCATGTTACGTCTCAAAAACAGATTGTTGAATGGATTTACTCATTAACAGAAATCTCCACAGGCCAGCTCCACACAATGATAAATATGCAGATTTAAAAAAAATGAGAGAGTAAATTGAGTTTAAAATTTTAATGATATGCATATCAAAATGAAGAGATAGTTACCCATATGTCCAAAAACAACCCTGTGTTTCTTGACATTAATAAAGTCACACTCATTCAATACATCATTGAAATAATCACTTTGGCTGTCTTTTCTTTGCATCATTATATTTTAGAGCTTATATGAATATCCTCATTATGGTCTACATAACGTACATTACGTTGTGATGACCAGCTTAAATAAGAAGCAAAAGACAGCATACCGCATACCAGTCACTCTTCCGGCTTCATTATTAAGATTAGCCTGGTATGATAAAATACTACAATTATCTTTTTGAACATGTGTCAAGCATTTGTCAGATCGGTTCAGTTTCTGTGCTTACAAGCTTTATTTCAATGCATATACAAGAATGTTCACAGTGCGAGTTACTAATTGTGAGACAGAGTCTACCATTAAGCATCTTAATCCTTCCTAGATATCAATAACACCCCAGACAGTTTCAGCAATATGAAAATATTGTCATAAAACATAAATACAAATTATCTGAAAATTTTTATGTTTTCATTTTTTCCTAGCTGTTTCTTCCTGTGAGTTAACACAGGAATGTGTGAGCCATTTTGTGCCTCTTCTTTAATTGTTTGCTTTGCTGTACTCCCAGATACAAATTGAACTATGCTACCTGCTATCTAAGTTCACCACACTCAACTGGTAGTTTAGGTACTAGAACTAGGCATCCGGACACAATCATTCTCAACTGCTTTTCCATTGTCAAAGTCATCATCACAAATTGACTGATTTCATCCATATTTAAAGGGAAAGTAGCAGATAATAATTCATAGGTAAAAATACATGCACAAAAGACAACTATTGATCTAGCAAAATTGTAGTATATTGAATCCAAAAGAACTAATCTTCTGGTCACAAATGTTTTTTTTTTTTTTTTCCCACAAAATTCCATTATGAAAATCTAGATTTCAAGATGTATTATAGAGCTACAGTGTTAAAACAATAAAATAATGGCACAAAAACAGACATGTGGACCAATCAAACAAAATAAAAATGCAAACATGAGTACTTATAACTACAGCCATATGGTATTTGACCAAAGGGCAAAACACATACACTGGGTAAAATACAGCAACTTCAATAAATTGTTCTGAGAAAACAGGATGACCAGATGCAGAAGAATGAAACTAAACCCTATATCTATTATGTTGTAGAGTATTATTTAAGGTGTGTTGTTTTTATTTATGTTGCATTTGTTTAACTCTGTGAACCTGTATGTCTGTGTCTGTCTAAAAGACCTGTTGGTCTGCAAAAGAGCTGAATTGGTCAATAGCAAGGCAGGAAAAAGAAATAGGTGGGACTGGCAGGCAGAGAGGATAAATGGAAGGAGAGCAGTCAGAGAAGAAGTAGCCAGAGAAGGAGGAGGACTCCAGGGGCCAGCCACGCAGCTACAGGGCAAGCCATGGAGAGAGAGTAAGATTTACAGAAATAAGAGAATGGGAAAATCCCAGAGGAAAAAGGTAGACAGGATAATTAAAGTTAAGGAAAGTTTGTGAAAAACAAGCCAAGCAAAGGCCAATCATTTATAAGTAATAATAAATTTCCTTGTGTGTGATTTATTTGGGAGCTGGGTGGCAGGCCCAACAAAAGAGTAAAAAACAAACAAAACACTATTACCCTGCACAAAAATTAGCTCAAATCAAGGACTTCAATTTGAAACCTGAAATGCTAAAACTGTTATGAAAAATCAAAGGCAGTACCCTACAAGATATAAATATAGGTAAAGATTATATGAAAGGGACTCCAGTTTTCCAGGAATGAAGGCCAACAATAAACATAAAAATTAAAAGTTTCTGTACAACTAAGGTAACAATCAATCAAATGAAGAAGAAATCAACAGAATTGGAAAAAACATCATTACCAGCTAGACATCTGACAGAGACTTAATATTCAGAATATATGAAGACAAAAAAAGTCAGAGAAATAAATAGATGGCCTAAATAGTCTAAATGAGAATTATCCATATAAAAATAAAAATGGCTATGAAATACCTCAAAAATTGTTCATCTTTCTTAGAAATTAGGAAGTTTTGAATTAAAACGACTTTGAGATGCCATATCACCCCAGTCAGACTGTCTAAGATGAACAAAACAACCTGCGACAAATTCTACCAATGCTGTAGGGAAAGAACTACCCTCATTCACCATTGTTAGCAATGCAAAACGGTGCAACCACTTTGGAAATCAGTGTAGAGAATCCTCAAGTCACTAAAAATAAATTTACCAAATGACCTAGTGAAACCACTTCTTGGCATATACAAAAAAAATTTTTTGTATCCAAGGTCTTGTCATAATTTTATTTTTATTGAACCAAAAGGAAAAATAAATGAAATGGTACAAATGTATGTATTTAAACTAATAGATCAGCATTTAATTCATGAACACCCTTATGTATAATCATATGTAATTTTGTTAAAATATATTAGTATTGCTTTAGCACCAATTAAAAAATAAAGTTGTATAATAATTTTCCACTTTTATTTGTAATTGAATAACTCAAGTGATCAAATTTTAAATCTGACTCCGTCAAACCAGAGACCTGACCTTTCATTATGGGCCATATATTATTGATTCTAAAAAGATGTCACAATCACAAGTACCACTTATATCAGAATATAAACTTATTTGGAAATAGCTTCATTACACATGAGATTGGTCATGATAGCTTCAGATTGCAGGTAAATGAGCTCCTAATCCAATGTGATTGATAGCATCCACAGAAGAAGATGGCTGTAGGAAAATAGATACACATGGTGAGAGCAAATAATAGTGAAGACAGGAATTACAGTTGTGCATTAAAGTCCCAAGAAACAGTAAAAATTGACAGCAAACATAGAGAAGCTGGAGGAGGCATGGAATTAATGCCTTTGCTTCCCCTGACATTACTTTTCAAACATTCCATCTTTAGAACTACAAGACAACCATTTTATATTGTTTTGAGCCATTCAATTTGTGATACTCCAGCACAGCACCCCTAAATATTGAATATGCCCAATGTCAACATTTTTTTTTATAAATGAAAAATATAGGTGTTCAATAAACAGGGAAGCGCCATGTAAGGCATAGGAGCATAGAATTTGCCTGCCCTACATGGGAGACATTGCAATTAGGGTATAAATAAATCCATGAGATGTCAGCCACCATATTCAGAATATTGATGGGAGCCACTCACTCAATTCCATCATATGCTGTAATATTTAAGTATCCCTGGATATTTTCCAAGTAGTAATGTCCCATAATTTCCTAAATCTCAGGTGTATTTAGTGCATGTCTCTAGAGAGTTATGCTGGTATTACTAGTAGTAGCATTCCACAAAGATTCACTACCTGACAGTGTTAAATCATTGCTTGCAGATCAGTCATCCACTTGTTTGTAAATTAGTGTTGTTTCCACAAGATGGGTCTAAAATAAATGATAGTCACAATGCTTAGTCGCTTTTCTAAATAAAACAGTAAGTGTAACCTTTTACATTTATTGCATGGATCAGAAGAGATTTTAGGGTCTCTTTTGGTCTATTAAAGCAAGAGAGCAAGCCGGGCAGTGGTAGCTCACACCTTTAATCCTAGCACTTGGGAGACAGAGGAAGGCAGACCTCTGAGTTGAAAACAGTCTGGTCCACAGCATGAAATCCTCTACAGCTAGGGCTACACAAAGAAACCCTGTTTCAAAAATGAATGAATGAATGAATGAATGAATGAATGAATGAATGAATGAATATGTAAGTAAAGAAAGTTTAAAAAATAAGACATGAGGGTAAAGCTACTTATGTGTAGGATATCTTGCTCTGTTTATGTTCCTTTTGTTGCTAAAGTCATGTAAACACTTTATATATTTTCTTAAAACATTTTTACTATTCTTGGATTTTGTCATCTTGAACAAGTCAAAGAATCATTTTAAAATCAGATTTTGTTTATGTAAGATTGTTATTACCCAGGTCCCAGTTAAGTCTTAAACATTAAGTGAAGTGCTGTAAATCTCACCAAGTGTGTTCTAAATGATGAGTTCTTCTTCATCATCCTGGGTAATTTCTTGAGTCTGCATGCTGCTTTTCTCTCTCCTACTGTGTTATCTCAAGGCATGGTTACCTGATTACAAATAGTATTCTCAGTGTAGGAGCTTCAAACTTTGATGAAGGTATTTTTTTTTTTCAGGAATAATGGTCCTTCATAATTTAATTTTAGAAAAATTATTATAAAAGTGTTCTTTTCATGAATAGATAAGCACACCTACAATTAAAATGTCAAAAACATATTTAAATATGTTATAAAAATACACAGCAATGTAATTCATTATGACATTGAAGGGTGTCTAATAGCCACATGGTAAGTATTCAGTCCTAAAGAAAAACAAAGGATTTTGGTTGTTTCTAAAATAATCACCACACACATATTTATAACTTACTTTCTATAATTTTAGTTATCCATGGTCAACAATGTTCTGAAAATGCGAAATGAAGACTCCAAGACAAAGTAGTCATACCTCTTAAATTGTATACTACCATGAATAAAGGTCATACTGTATTGTTCTATCCTGTCTGGGAAGAGAATCACTTCTTGATCCAGTGTATCTGTACTGTTTATGATGCCCACTAAGTAATCACTTAGAAATGTCTCAGTTATCAGCTTTACCCCAGCGTTTACACAGTGCTTAGACACTGGGTTCAGTACTAGCTTTAGTTTCAGTAGATAAGAGCAGGACATTAAAAAAAAGTCACATTTTGAAAGAACGTTGTATATATTTATTGTCTACAATTTATAGTATTCTATCAGAATTTGGAAATTACAGAAAAGTGAACTCTTTAAAGGTGTCTAAAATAGGGATATCTATTTCATTTTATGAATACATTTAAACTTAAAAGCAGTCTGTATGTAGAGTATGCACAGATACGGTGCTCATCTAATGATGTATGAGTCTCATAACTTTCACAACTTTTACACACACACTGAGAAGCTAAAACCTTAGAGGACCTCCAGAAGCTAACCTTGACCTCATAATCTCACAGAATTCCAGCACTCCTTTCCCTATCCCCTTCTCCATGTGCCTCACTCAGTTCAGGTCACTCCTCATGTCTGCTGATGGAGATTCGTTTCTGTCTTCATGAAAACCGTGTGACTTAGAATTCTTTATTAGCTAGCTTCTTTAACTCAAACTTGTATTTGTGAGTTCTTGGCTGTATTTATACCCCCAGTCTCTGTTCTTTTACTTTAAAAACGTTTCCCTGGTATCCTTCCATCCCGGACTTATTCTTGCTATCTAGGCTTCTCATGAAAACATTGCATTTCTTCAGAGGAGACCAGTCTTCCTCCTCATCCTTCTAAGTAATGTAATTATTTTACTTCACTTACTATTTCAGGAAATCTGATATGTTTAGGATTTGAGAATAGTGTATTGGTTATAATTGACAAAGAATTGCAGTTATTTTAAACTGGATGTTATAACTTTAGTACACTGCCAATGAAAACCTCGAATGCTGTCGATCATTTTAATGTGTGTACTTGTGTGCGTACGTATGTGTGTGTCCATGGATGCCATGGATGCACAGTTGCAGTTAGTGGGTAACTTCTGGGAGTTGGAGCTTTTCTTTTACCATGCAGGTTTCTGGGTATTAAAGTCACCTTTCAGGCTTGGCAGTAACTGCCTTTACCTGTTGAGTCGTATGACTGGCCTCTGAACCCCATCACTTTTTTAATAGTAGGTAGTGACAGGGATGGAGAATAAGATGACCTTCCAACATATGGACACTACTGTATCTCTTCGTCTAAATACTGGGTCCACAGTTTAACATGTGGTATTTCACTGAACTGTATATTGATCATTAATGCTATTTTCCTAAGGTGCATGATACTGAATAATTTTTAAAAATTTGATTCTCATATATAGAATACTTTGTAATTGTCTTTACTTGAATTATATTGTCACCCATATGCAATTATTTCCTCTGAAAGTATCTTTCATACATTCATAAATAAGTATTTAAATTTACAAGTAGTTGTGACAGCCTCATGGAATCACATTTACCTCATTCTAGGTCTCGGTTTGTGTTTACATAATCATATATCATGTCTTCTAAAGAGTTAAAAGATTTTACCTTAACTTAGAAGCTGGAGAATTTAATAGTATTCAAATTCATATAAAATCATCTAGATCTTATTTTTAAAAAACGTCAGCCTAATTAGATCTCCAAAAAGAAAACTGGAAAATCCCTCATGTCTTAGAATAGCTCATGTTTCAGCCTTTACCAAGTTTATAAACATCCTCTGAATATTTTCACACTGTGTAATTGTGTTATGTGGGAAAAGCAGTTCCTTTTACCCTTAATTGTCTTCATATGTATGTGAACCATATGGTAAGCTGCTGAGGATCACTAAACAGTGTTGCTAATGTTCTTTTATTTATATACATCTCATAGAGAGTAAAACAATAGTAATCTCAGTAGTATAGAGGAAATTGGTGTCCAGTATCATCAGTTCAGAAAGATTCTTAAGGAACTGGCCAAAGGAAGGTTAGCTCATAGCTTAGTTCTGTAAAGAATGGCTTCTTGGAAGAGTAAGATCAAACATAAGATATGCATACAATTTCATGGCTCTGACTTAGGTGAGTCATTCCAACAGAGGGCTTGTTTGAAAACAGTTCAAATCTGTGGAGTATTTCATCACTGTGACACTCAGTGTGATGAGCTTGTCAAAATGATCTTTGATAAGTGGGTGGACTTGAGCAGTTGAAAAGAATAGAAATCTAGAAGAGCTACAGCCTTCTGTTTGATTCTCATGTCATTCTTAGAAACATGCCATTTGTAACTTTACTTCCAGGAAGCATAGACTATTAGTGAATCATTTTTAATTAGTAGACTACATAGTTTTAGTTCTTAAATGTTTAAGAACTGTACATTTAGAAATAATCTGACCAATTACTGAAATCATAACATTTTTTTTTCACTAGTAACAAATCATAGTCATTTCTAGAAATGCCATATATGTGAGACAAAAACCATGCAAACTGTTGCTTAGGAAATAAGATAAGGAGTCATAATTTAATAGCTAAAACATAAAAAAGAACTGAGTGTACATCATGAGAAAGCACAAATCTAGTAAAATACTTGGCCCTGCCTCAACTGAATGTAGCAGATATAGCTGTTGCCCCATGGGAGAACTTACCCTGTTGGAGGAAGGGACAAGGGGTGGGGTAGGGAAATGGAGCAGAGGAGCAGGAGAGGGATGAGAGGGGGATCTGTGGTTGGTATGTAAAATGAATTTTAAAAATCAGTTTTAAAAAAAAGGATTTTCACAAGTTCCTTCTCCCACATTTCAGAATCATCTTTTCACACTAATCTTAACAGAGTATTCTCCCAAAAGTGATTTCTGTAATTCCAACCATTATTGTCTGTATATTACTCATTTATAGAAACTGTTTTCCTACTTAGTTTTTCTAATAGCAATATGTAAAACAAGTGATGACATTTGATTTTATGATTTATGTGTGTGTGTCCTATGGGTGGTGTTTTGTGTGTGTGTGTGTGCACACTTGCACGCACGCATGTGTCTCCCGTGTGTGTGTGTGTGTGTGTGTGTGTGTGTGTGTGTGTGTGTGTGTGTGTGGTGAGTGTGTACAGATTTCCACATGAAGAAGTCAGAAGACACGCTTGCCTGTTGGATTTTGTCTCCCATCTTGTTTGAGATACAGTCTCTCTTCCTCTCTGGTGAGAATACAAGGCTATTAGGCCTGTGAGCTCCCTGTGATTTCACCTTTCTATGACTCCTATCGCCTGATTGGAGCCCAGTTGGATTATGGACTAATGTTACTACATCTATCTTTTACATGTGTTTTTAGGATCTGAAGGCAGATCATGAGGAGTGCCTGATAACTACTTCACCTTCTGAGTCATCTTCTTAGGACATGGTAGAATGTTAAAATTATTGTTAATCCAATGCTATGTGTGAAGACCTTCAATCTCCCACCAAAGACTATATTATTAAATTTGTGAAGAAAATATTTGCATTTTTATTTCAACAACAATTATTTCATGACTCAGTGTTAAATATTTTTCAGGAAAATTTGATATTACCAATAGAAAATTTGTGGATATAGTTTTCCAAATATAAATTGCTCATTTTAGTAGTGCAAAATATATTATTACTATATGTTTACATACTAAAGTAAAACATTATTCTAAAAAGTTAGAGCACAAATATTTTATTACAAACGGCGTATGATTTTCAATTGCGAATTTGCTTATTAAGTTGATTTTCGGCTTCAATTAGACTGTTAGTGTTGAATCCCTACAATACTGCATATATCTTTAAATTGTATACTTAAAGATGTGTTAACATTAAATTCTCACTGAAAGTTGGACTTCTGTTGCTGTGAAGTTATGATTTCTAAACTTTCTAGAGGGAAATTGTCATTCGAATTTTACTTTTCAAATTACTTTTCATATTTACTTACATCCATGCATTTGCTATCTTTTGCATCCGTTCTTTAGATGAAGGAGAAGTCACTTTAACTCAAAGCACTTCAATGTATCTATTGGAAGGGAAAACTGCCTAACTTAGTTTTCTTAGACGTGTGCTCTGCATCTACCTAAGTGATAAATAACTCCAATATCCACAAAGAAAAGGCTTTTACAGGTGACTAAGTGCCACTTATAAAATTTCATGGCATTTAAGTCATGTTTTACCTGCTTATACTACTTTTTACAATATACATGTTCAAGTGCAAAAGTAAGATTATACTGCCTTCTCTCATATAAAGCCACTTCTGTCTATTATTTATAATTATTTGTATATTATTAGTGTTGTTCAGTTGTTTTCATATTTATGTTTATTTCCTTATGACTCGTCAGTGCTCTTTATTTCATAATGGAATTAACTCAAGTAAGTAGACATCTAAATTTAAATTGAATAAAACTTTATAAATATTCCATTTAAATAATGTATAGATTTCTTATTTTATATGTGTGTTTTGCCTGCATAAGTGTATGTGCACTACATGTGTGCCTGGTGCCATAGATCTAAGAAGGAGTTGTGGATACCATGGAACTGAAGTAAAATGGCTGTGGTTCACCATGTGGGTGCTGGAAACCAAACCCAAGTCCTCTGCAAGAGCAACAATTACTCTTAATTACTGATTCATCTCTTTAAGCCTACATGTAATTTTTAAAAATAATTTTATGTTTTGAGATTACTATTTCTCCTTTCTTTTCTCTGTCTAAACTCTGCCATATGCCTGTCCTTTATGTCCATCAAGTTCATGGTCTCTACTCTTCATTAATTGTTATTATATACATATATGTAGATATTCTTAACAAATACAAAGTAATCTACTGTTTTCTCTGTTTATGACAATCTGATACAAGTTATTTGTCTACTCTTTGCTACATATGTCTTATGGTGTAGTCCATGTATGCTGAAATTCAGTCAGTCTCCTGTTTTAGCCTTCCTTAGGCTGAATTATAGATGTGCACAACCATATGATTTATATTTGAATAAAACTTTTGACAAACATATTATAGATTAACTAGATAACAGGAAAAGCGTGTTTTTTTTTTTTATCAAATCAAATATCCTAACACATCTCAAATACCAGATTTGTAAAATATTGCTGACGAGAGAACCACATATTATATGCTCATGATAGATAGGCTTGAATCTGAATTGTCCTTCAGAAGGTTTTGTGTGCTTAAGGCTTGGTTCCCAGCTGATGGGACTTTTCAAAGTGTTATAGTTTGCCTCCTGTGGCTCTGTTAAATGTCATGGCAGAAAGCAATGTCGGTGCTCCTTATACAATCGAGGACCGTGTGAGCCTGACCGCAATCCAGTTTCTTTTTGTTGTTTCTATCTTGGCTCCCTTAGTAATGAATGGACTGCAATCTCTAAAGTAAAATAAACCCATCTCTCCCTTACGCCATTTTGGGTTATGGTTCCTGTCACAACAACACACAGCCAACTGGAACAGAAAGTGACTGAACTACGAAAGCTATGACTTCATCAATGGATCAACCCACTGAAAGACACGTAGTTTGCTGGAACTATGTGGAAATTATAGTAATTAAAGAGGGGAGGATGGATGGGAGCAAATATATCTGACCTTGGAATAGTACATTTCTTCCTGGATAATACATTCTCTTTGTGTTTCTCTTTTCCAATATGAGCTGAGCCACTGTGCTCTACCACACGAGCAATGTCCGGATGCTCTGCCTCACTTGCATGGGCCCAGAAACAATGAAGTCACATGAACATTGACTTAAGCCTCTGAAAACATGAGCAAAATAAAAAAAGATCAAATCCTTCTTCTGTCATGATGTTGTCAGGCATTTTTCAGTGTGAATACTGACTAACACAATAATGCTTGAAGTTTGCATTTTTCAAACCTACACTTATCAAGACCATTGTGGGATTATTACTGCAGCTTTTCAAATTGGTTAGCTGTCTTCAGCAAATTTATATGCTACTGTTTAAAATAGTACTTTTATTGTTGGTATTTGGTTGCTCCCAAATTACATAATACCTAACTGTAAATGACCATCCAGGAAAAAATGTATACAATGAATTTTAGCATATGTTTATTATATGTTTTGTACTCAATTTGCATATTTGTTTCATTCAATGTTCACAAACATCCTTAAACTCTTAGACATATTACTTTTATGTAACGCAGAGTAATTTATCTGAATCATGGCAAAGGCCAACTGAAGTCCACATCCTTCATTTGCTATCTCACATACATGTTCATGATTCAAATGATTTGAGTGATGGTTATGTGACTGGAACCACAATATATTCTGAGGATAAATGGCCAGCAAAATATCCAAGGAAACCTGTAACTAGAGTTTTTCTGGCTGGCCCACAGTCAGGACAGATCTCTGTCACCTTCCTTCTTCCTTCCCTCCCTCACCCTCCAGCTTTCTTTCTCAAACACATATCCCTCTATAGCACATGGTGGCCTAAAGTGCTAAAGAACATTCTCCAGTGCCTGACTGTTCTTAATGGACCTGAAGTATTCACTTTTCTCCTGCTGTTTTGGCTGCCTTAGTTCCAAATTTCCTATGATCAGGGGACTTTAAATTGGTACAAATTCATATCTTATACCATGCCCTTTCATACCGCATAACTCACATGAACTCATAGCTTGAGGCTGCCAGCTTGGTGATCTCAGAGTTATGTCCCTAAAAATGAAGAGTTCTGTACTGTACATTTGGGTCACTCAACAGGCACTGTGATTGCAGTGTAAATGTGAGGGAACTTCCAGTACAAATTCTGGAAATCAATCCCAGCCTTGCAAGTAATAAATGGCATAAATTTTGGGAACACATTCTTTTGGACTCCAATTTTAAAATTTGTAATTTTCAAACCTATCTTAGGGAGTTAGTCCTATTCACATGGGTGTATTAGTGAGTATTTCATGAGTGTTTATGGTTTCTACTCTTTTCTCTAGACTTCTAAAGACAAATGCCTTCTGTCATATTACATATTATGGCCTGAGTTATTCAAATGACCATACTTTTTTTTATTATGAGAAGAAACTGATCGCTTAATAAGTAGCTGCTATACACCTGCAGAACTATAGAAACACAATAATGCTCATGAGGACTAAGACATTAAGACCATAAGAAGGACTTCCTTTTCCCTGGTTGTGAAAGCAAATTCATCTGGAAATATGTAATCTTTATAGGTTTTTGTTGTTGTTGTTTAGCTTATGAGGTATGCTGCAGTATCAGCTTGACAGATTTTAAATGAAAGTCTCAGCATGCGGTGACAGTAAAACACTCTTCTCTGAGTACAGTCTTTAAGGTCTTGTATCAATAGTGTTTTCAGGATGAGAACCTGTATCTTTTATGCTACCCCTAGAACATCTCTCATGCTTCAAGATGTCCCAACTTAAACTGAAAAATATCAACTCTAAGTTTGACATATTTACATGTCTGCTGCTTCATAAGTTAGGTCCAGTCTCACACAGTTTCTCTGAACTCAACATCTTAGTACCAGAAGCATGTATCTTCCTCTCAGGCTATCTCATAATTGTGTTGTCAAAGTAAATGATAAAAAAAAAAAAAAAAAAACCTCACCGAACACTTTTACAATTTAAAAACCCCTTTTAACTAGAAGAAAATTTAGACTCTAAAAGGCTTCATGATTAATCATAACAATGGGAAAAGGTGGGATGGAACTGAGCCAAAGAAAATGAAAATAGTTAGAAAGAAACAAATATCAAAATGTAGTCTAAGGGAGCAGGTGGATCCATAGGGTTCCTGCCGATTGCAGCCCCAGGTGTTGCACAACACTATTCCTATGGAAACTACGCGCTATTATCATGCCTCGTAGGGGACTGGCCAGAGACCAAAGTACAGCTAGCACCAAAGTCCAACCTGCTGAGTAATTGAGTTTTCCTGTGATTACTTAAAGGAATATGAGTGAGGTAGTACAGGAACAGACTTACTCCAAAAGAGCTATATCATTAAATCCCAGTGGGTTGTGAGTGACACTTCACAAAAGCTTGAAACCTATAGTGTACTACCCAGCTTGCAAGAAGCTCAGCAGCGTAGGAAGTATTCTTTCCCAATATCTCAGTTAGTCTGAGATTCTTCTAGGCAGATCTCTTATCTCTGCTACTTCCAGTCAGCTTGTTTTAGAATGTCTCTCAGTTGTTTTATTGAGGACAGAGAAGTGTCTACTGAATGTGATCAGCTTCAGTGACTTCCTGCAGCTGTTGAATTGTCTGTTACTGAGCTTAACTAGTTTCACTGTGGGGTAAAAATGTTCCATCTCCTCCTGAGAACATCCATTTAACTCCCTTGTATCTTAATGAGCTTCCCTCAATAAGGGAAAAAAATGGAAAGTTTTTATTCTTTTTGTTTTGAAATTATAATTACATCACCTCTGTTCCCTTTCTTCTCTCCCAACCCTCCTGTATGTTCCTCCTTGCTCTTCTTCAAGTTCATGGCCTCATTGTTCACTAATTGTTGCAAAATGAGAACTTTTGATCTCTGAGGAAATTACAACACAACACTGAGCCAAGAGCATTTATTTATTTAGAATACTTGTTTTAGAAGAATTGTGGTAGTGCATTGTTCCTCTGCCTCTTTGAGATTTGAGTCCTTTAAAAGGTTCTTGGTGGTCTATAAAGAAAAATATCTTCCTTGGGATTCATAAAACACTTATGTATACTATCATATCAACCCGCAACCCCAGAGAAGCTAGGTAAAGAGGAGGACACTAAGAGGGACACACATGGATTGCCCCTGGAAGGGGAAAGGGTTAAGATCTCCTGGGTAAACTGGGAAGGGGTAGTAGAGAGGAGGGGAGGGGAGGGAAGGAAGGGAAGAGGAGGGAATGGGAGGTGGGAACATGGGGGAGAGATGGGGAAGGAGAGCATTGAAGGAGATATCTTGACAGAGTGTACCATTAAGGGAATGGGGAAAAATCTGCAGATAGGGAAAATCCCAGGAACTCACACGATTGTCCCCAGCTAAGACTCATAGCAATGGTGGAGAGGGAGCTTGAACTAGCCTTCCCCTGTGCTCAGATTGTTGTCTACCCTAATTGTCATAATAGAACCTACATCCAGTGACTGATGGAAGCAGATGCAGAGACTCACAGCCAAGTACTTGGCCAAGATCCTGGAGTTCAGTTGAAGAAAAGGAGGAAGGATTATAAGAGCAAGAGGAGTCAGAATCATGATGGGAAAAAATCACAAAAACAGCTGACCCAAGCTAGGGGGAGCTCATGGACTCTGAACTGAGAGCTGGGAAGCCTGCATGGGACCCAACTAGGCCCTCTGAACATGAGTGAAAGTTGTGTGGCTTGATATGTTTTGGGGTCCCCTGGCATTGGGACCAGGACTTATCCTGGGCACACAACCTGGCTTTTTAGTGCCCATTCCCTATGGTGGGATGCCTTACTCAGCTTTGATGCAGGGGGAGGGACTAGGTTTGGCCACAAATTGGTATTTCAGCCTGTGTTGACTACCTAAGGGAGGTCTTACCCTCTATTAGAGGGGATGGGGATAGGTAGGGGTATGGAAGAAGAGGAGAGAGGGGGAACAAGGGTTGGTATGTAAAAGGAAACATAATTATTTATTAAATAAAATATTATTTAAAAAAGATTCATAAAACAGAGGAGCCATCCAGTTCCTATTGGAGAACAAATGTCTAACGTCAGCATGCATTTTGTTACAATTTGTAAACTTAATGCCATCTATGAAGAGAGAAGTCTGCACTGCCTTTAGAAAAACATGACTAGCAAATATAGATGGTATATTGTCACTTTTGGAAACTTCTTAACCCTTTTGTTTCAACTGAGTCAAATTCATGAGCTGTGGTCTTTCTCCAATTGCAACTATCCTGAGAAATGTCTTCTATTTCTTTTCAATTTTATATCTTATAATTTTTGCTGTGTAGTGTTCAAAGATATTTTCCTGACATTAGTGAGATAAATTACAGGTAGAAAAATTACTTCAGGAAATGTTGTCTCAGCTTGTCAATAAAATAGCATATTTGGGTTTACATTTAGATTTTAAAAGACAATCAAATAATAATGAAGGCAGCCTATATACATTTAAGTCCCCTTATTAGGCAGTTAAAAATCTGGATTTTTTTCAGGCTGCTTACTCCACTACAGTGATTTAAATATTTCCTTAATTACAGTATTCATATTCTATGCAGTATACTGCATATGATTTATATAATGTCACAGGAAAATGCATTTCTTAATTTTTCTAAAATACAAAACCATATACAGTATACTTGGTATCTTAGTCGGTGTTCTATTGTTGTAAAGAGAAACCATGACTATGGTAACTCTTATAAAAGAAATTATTTAAATGGGGCTTGCTTCATCTTTCAGAGGTTTAGTCCATTATCATTATGGTGGGAAGTATGACAGCATGGTGCAGACATGGTGCTGGAGAAGGTGCTGAGAGTGTTTCCTTCAGGTCTTGAGGCAGCAGGAAGAGAGAGTGCCACTGGGCCTGGCATGGGCTTCTAAAACTTTCAAAGCCCAACCCCTGTGACATACTTCTTCCAACAGGGCCGCAACTCTTAATTCCTGTCAAGTAGCAACAATCCTTAATGATCAGGCATTCAAATATATGAGTTTATGGGGGCATTCTTATCCAAACCACTATACTTGCAGAAGGGATGGTGCTCATGGATTTGACTAAAAGCTTCAGAAGGGTTTGTGAGATTTCATTCAGTTGCTGTTACATTGACTCTACCACTATAAGAAAACCTACATGGACTAGTGGCATGATCCAGGGCTGTGATGAGACATGTGATATGGAGCTACCTCAGCTTGGCCCTGAAAACTGCTAACTTGAATTGACTCTTGGATTTGAAACATTTAAACTAGAATATCAGAACTGCCCAGCTTAGCTCAGCCTGGTTCAGTAGCCTGGCAGTTATTAAACAGAGACATGAAAAATGACTGTTTAATGTGGTGCGCCAGTGAGACTTTGAGGTGGTTGGTTACAAAACAAAAGTTAATGGATCCAGCAAGTCTTAATGACCAAAATTAGTGAAGTGACTCAAGACTCCTAAAGGAAGAAAAAATTTAGATGCAAACAATGTGCCTTCTAAGTATAACGACAGTTCATAAATGACTCTGCGTATCATATGGAAGTATTCTAAGCTCTTCTAAGGAAGCAGTCAGGGAAAGACCTCTAAACACTCAAGCAAAACTACATACGATGTACTGAAGGGAATTCCAGAGAGAATTTATAGTGTTTAATGGAAGACTGTATTCAAAATGTGAAGTGATGTGAGGAAAAAATAAAATACAGACATCCTACATATTGATAGTACTGAATGGATATACTTAAAGTAAGAAAATGGGGGAGATACAAAAAAATTTAAATGCCTAATGTATACTTCATCGATAACACCTGAGATGATGTGTGGTGCAAATATAAGCTTATTTGATAATACAAAACCAAGAAATGTTAGGCATTAAACCTTACTTTATTTTTTTTAATAAGAATAACCTGTGACTACCTGTAAGAAGTCCATGGAAGTGTCTTACATTAACTTTAAATCCATAGATATGGATTACTTCTCTCTTGTCCTACCTCACACTTTGTGAGATTATTGTTTGCTTCAGTCATTGCCATGGCAACCATTTTGCAGATGAAACAAGATGATGAGGCCTTTCCTATTCATCAACAACAGAATCTGCTTTTTGTTTCAGAGTTTTCTCAAACCCATGGTAGGAGTCTGGAACAAAGGCACAGGTCCTTCACTCAGAGACAACTGTCATGTGTGGAGAAGATACACTTTAGGTAGCTGAGTGCTAGTGAATTTAGTGAATTCATTATCAGAACGCCCTGGTTGAAGTAGGCCCTAGTGGTTCACAGGAAGAGAACTTTGCCCTGGTTAACCCTTCTCAGAATCCGACTCTCGATCCCTGGGTTCATGAACCAAAAGAATCTACCAGCATGGAAAGTCTATGTTTTGGTGGCTGAAGGAAACCTAGGACTGGGAAAAGAAAGGGGATGAGGAGCACAAAGACAGAGAAAGGAAAAGAAAACAAACAAACAAACAAACAAACAAACAAAAAATGCATTAAAACAAATATATAGAACTGAAAACTATCTTAAACTTTTGAAATATCAGTGATATTTATATAAAATGTCACCACTGCTTCTACTATATAATTTGTTGCCCACATTTAAAATGAAAGTGAATGTTCAGTGCTAGATATCATGCAAAACTAAGAAGAATTGATTTCTATCCAGTTTAATGGACTTACTGAATTCTACCTGTGAGGCTTTGAGTTACAAAGTCCCTTGTGTACTAACTTTATGATCTTTATAGGAAACTAACTTATATAATAGTATCAAATTAATCCTATTTAGGAATAAGCGCTA
This sequence comes from Peromyscus leucopus, assembly GCF_004664715.2. NCBI lineage: Eukaryota > Metazoa > Chordata > Mammalia > Rodentia > Cricetidae > Peromyscus > Peromyscus leucopus. Next base: position 59,231,576 of record NC_051066.1, read on the forward strand.
AAATTTCAAGGCATTTTTTTACTCTTCTCTCATATATTACATCTCAACTGCAGTTTCCCATGTTTCCCCTTCTCCCAGTGTTCCCTTCCACCACTCCTCTCCCCTAGATCCACTCCAGCTCTGACTCCCCTCAGACAAGAGCAGGCTGCCTGCAGATATCAATCAAACAAGCTACAGTAAGACCAGGCAAATACCATCACACCAAGGTTGGATGAGGCGACTCAGTAGGAGGAAAAGTGTCTCACAAGCAGTCAAAAGAGTCTGCTGTTAAGCATCACGCAAGAACACCAAGCTACTCAGCCATAGCATATATGCAGAGAACCCGGGTCAGAACCCTACAAGCCCCCATGAGTCCTTGTCAGTTGATTCTGTGGGCCGTGTTCTCATGGTGTCCCTAACCTCTCTGGCTCTTCTGATGCTTCCTCCCACTCCCTGTGCTCTGATTAATGTCTGGCTGTGGGACTCTGCAACTGCTTGCATTAGTTGTTACATGAAGTCTCTCTGGTCCCTTGATGATTCAGCTAAGCTCCAGTGGCAGAACAATCTGCAGGCAGGACAAAATGTAGGCCATAGGTTTTTTGGATGAACTGGTATCCCAATCTCTCCTCTTGAGTCCTTGCCTATTTACAAAAGATGGCCAGTTCAGGCTCCATGTACTCTACATTACTAAAAGTCTTTGCTAGTGTTGCTCTTCTGTATTCCTTGTACAAGGTTTCTACCTCTCCACTAAAATGCCCCCCAGTTCCAGTTGCTTCTCCAGTCATCACCCTCATCTGCCACCATATGATCCCTCCTTCATGGTATTGGCATAAAAACAGACACGTTGATCAATGGAATCCAATCGATGACCCATAAATGCACACACCTATGGACATTTGTTTTCTTTTAAATAAAGAATCCAGAAATAAACAATGGAAAAAAAAAAGCTTCTTCAACAAATGGTGCTTGTCTAACTGGATGTTAGTATGTATAAGAAGGTAAATAGATCCATATCTATCACTCTACACTAAACTCAAGACCAAGTGGATCAAAGATCTCAACATTACACCAGATATACTGAACCTGATAGAAGAGAAAGTGGGAATAGCCTTGAATGCAAATTGACACAGGAAACAATTTTCTGAAGAGAACAGCAATAACATAGGCACTAAGACCTTCATAAAAGAACTCAGCACATCTTTGCATCATTAAAACAAACATTGCATAGCATAAACAAATGTAACATATCTTAAAATAATACTATACAACAAGGACTCTTGCTCAACAATATTCACAGCATCTTTACATTTACACACAATAGTGAGAAACTGGAAAAAACCTAGATGTCTCTCAACTGAATAATGGATAAAGAAAATGTGGTATATTTACACAATGGAATATTACTTAGCCCTTAAAACAATGGCATCATGAAATTGCAGGAAACTGGATGGAACTAGAAAAAAAAATCAACCTGCATGATGTAAACCAAACCCAGAAAGACAAATATGGTATGTGTAAGTGGATATTAGCTGTAAAGTAAAAAAGATAATCATACTATGGTCCACATATACAGAAAGGCTAAGTAACAAGAAGGGGTTAAGAGGGACACAAGGATCTCCTGGGGAAGGGGAAATAGATTTCCAAGACCATTTTTAAAACATATTTCCAAGACATTTTTAATGGAATAATTTTATTACTCTGCTCTTCTTAATATCATTGATGATAAGGAAAACTCCATCTATGTATTTCCCTAAGTATATAGATCTTTAAAATATATTCAGGAAAAGTATTATTATTCCTTATTTACAGAGAGATGAAACATGTCAAATAAATTTAAGTGTGACTTGTAGTCACCTGACTCATGTAGCTTAAGGTTTTTCTGTGTTCTGCCCAGTCCTCAGCCACTCAGACCCAAGTAAACACACATGTAGCTAGAGTTTTTCTGGTTCCTGCCTGGCCCACAGTCAGGATAAATCTCTCTCACCCACCAGTCCTGTAGTTGCTCAGACCCAACCAACTAAACACACAGAGACTTATATTACTTAAACTGTTTGGCCTAATTGCTTCTTGCTAGTAGTTCTTATATCTTAAATTAACCCATTTCTATTAATCTATAAGTTGCTATGTGGCTCGTGGCTTACCAGTATCTTAACATCTTCTCATGGTGGTGGCTGGCAGTGTCTCTCTGCCTCAGCCTTCTACTTCCCACAATTCTCTCTCCTAGTCCTGCTTATATTTCCTGTCTGGCTACTGGCCAATCAGTGTTTTATTTATTAACCACTCAGAGCAACACATTTAACATACAGAACATCCCACAGCACACACAGATGCTTATATTAATTAAAACTACTCGGCCATTAGCTCAGGCTAACTATTGACTAGCTCTTACACTTAAAATCAGCCCATTTATGTTAATCTATGTGTTGCCATGTGTTTTGTAGCTTTGCCTGTGTGCCATTATATGCTGCTCCCTGGATGGCAGGCTGGTGTCTCCTCACTCAGCCTGTCTCTTCCCTGAATTCTCCTTGTCTGCTTATCCCACCTATACTACCTGCCTGGCTACTGGCCAATTAGCGTTTTATTAAACCAGTGTACAAAAGCATTATCCCACAGCAGATTCATGTATAAAGTTGGTAGCACTCCTTGTCAAAACAGGGTAAATAGGGCATTTTCTTTACATCTTACATATTAGATAACCAACATTACCATTGTAATGCTTAGTTCACATACACAAGATAGTATAGACTGGTGACTGAAGCAAAGTTATTTATTGCCTTAGTATTCTGTGAGGCCTAAATAAAGAAGAATTTTCAAGCAGCGTGTGAGACTTCCTCTTGGTAGATGGATGGCTCTTAACTTCACTATGTGTTCTTATAGCTTTCCACTGAGTATTCCCTTCTAATAAACACATCAGATGCATCAGATTAGGGCCTCTTGGATATAACCTCATTTAATACATCCATCAAACTGAGTATTAGGCACCAATATACCCACCTGTAGTAATTTGCGTGCATACGCTTTAAACCCTAATTTGTAAATTAAGGGAGAAAGAAGATTAGAAATTTTTTTGAAAACCAAATGTTGATTCTGTGTGATGTGAATAACGAATTGGGAATTCAGACAATAAATGGCCTAAATCTAGCCTTTGAGAGCTTAATACATAGGAGTCTAATAAGAAACTCAGCAAAACTTAGTAGGTTTCTATCTCAGTTAGGGTTCCTATTATTGTGAAGAGACATCATGACCACCAAAACTCTTTTATTTTAATTTTATTTTATTTTACAATATAATTTAATTTTACATATCAGCCACAGATTCCCTTGTTCCCCCACCCCCGACCCCTCTCCTTGTACCCAACACACCCCCATTCCCATCTCCTCCATGGCAAAGACTCCCCCAAGGATTGAGATCATCCTGGTAGACTCAGTCAGGCAGGTCCAGTCCCTTCCTCCCAGGCTGAGCCAAGCATTCCTGCATAAGCCCCAGGTTTCAAACAGCCAACTCATGCACTGAGAACAGGACCTGGTCCCACTGCCTGGATGCCTCCCAAACAGATGAAGCCAATCAACTGTCTTACCTATCCAGACCACCAAAACTCTTATAAAGGAAAACACTTAATTGGGGTGGCTTATAGTTCAAAGGTTTACTCCATTATCATCACAGTGAAAAATGGCAGTGTGCACGCAGACATGGACATGATGCTGGAGAAGAAACTGGGAGTTCTACATCTTGGTCTGCAAGCAAAAGGAAGTAAACTGTGTCACTGGACATAGCTTGAGCAAAGAAGACCTTAAAGCTCACCCCCACAGTGACACATGTCTTCCAACAAGGCCACACCTACTCCAACAAAGCTGCCCCTCCTAATAATGCCACTCCCTTTGGGGGCCATTTTCTTTCAAACCATTATACTTCCCTAATAGATAAATGAAGAAAAGCCCCCTTTAGTTGGTATTAAATGTTGGGAAATAAACCATACATCTGGTGCTAGCATTTTCTGAGAGGATAAAAAATGATACGTTTTTAAAGATAGGTTGTACAGAGGAAAACAGATGCTTCTAATACTTGATAACACTGCATGTGTATTTTAAACCAAAGAGCTTCAGAGATGGAAGCTGTGAAGGGCATATTCAAGTCCTGCATTATACAGTCCTGACTCTAAGATAAAAGAAGATCACTGTGAACCTATGTCCAGAAGGATGGCTGTAGCTAGAGTTTTCCTGCCTTGCCCACAGTCAGGACAAATCTTTGTCACCTGCCAGTCCCACAGCCGCTCAGACCCAACCAAGTAAACACAGAGACTTATATTGCTTACAAACTGTACGGCCATGGCAGGCTTCTTGCTAACTGTTCTTATAGCTTAAATTAATCCATTTCCATAAATATATACCTTGCCATGTTGCTCATGGCTTACCGGCATCTTCACATGCTGCTTGTCCTGGCAGCGGCTGGCAGTGACACCTTCTGCCTTCCTGTTCTTTTATTTCTCCTCTCTGTTAGTCCCGCCTATACTTCCTGCCTAGCCACTGGCCAATCAGTGTTTTATTTATTGACCAATCAGAGCAACACATTTGCCATACAGAACATCCCACAGCAGATGGCAATCGTGAAAACCTTTAACTATACTAAAATGTGTTCTGAATTATTTTTACATCTTGCCTTAGGCAGAAATCTCCAGTCAATACATACAAAGGACTCATAGCAAAAGATCATGTTTTTTTTTTCTTGTTTTTTGTTTGTTTGTTTTGTTTACTTTTATGAATTAAATGACATAGCAAAATTTATTTTGATAGAAGTTAATACCTGTTATTGTGCATTACATCCTCCATAAAATATAATCTCGCTCTTCATCAAATCACTAAAACTTTCTCATCAAGCCATGTCATTTAAAATTGAGCTAAGTAAGCCATTCTATGACAAGGAGACAGTTGACTCAAATCTGTCAACAAATCAGAAAAAACAAAATTAACACACTTCAAATATCTTCATAATGTTTTCTTTAAAATAATAAATTATTATGCAAATGCATGCATTCAAAATAGAATTAACCATAAATGTTATTGCTTGATGAATAGCAAGTATTTAATAATTTGATACATTTTTTTAAAAAGCAGAATACTTCACAGGCTAATAGCATATGCCTATAATACCAGGATTTAGGAGGTTAATGCAGGATGATTTTTGAGACCCCAGAAAAACAAGGAAAGCAGTGTTGATTCATTATATAATTTATGATACAATATAGATCATATCTGTTTTTTATCACTGGCACAGAACTTTTAACCCCTTGATATTTCCTAAGTCAAGGGCATCCTGTTACTCAGAAGGAGACTGTTTATGTTATATGCGAGGTCACTTATGACAATACACTTTCAAAATCGAAAGAAAGAGACTGGCCATATTAATAAGAATCAGAACTTAACTGGGAAGCTGGAGTTTCAGGCTAACTTTCTGATTCTAAGCTGAGTAGGCCTTGGCGCCTGAGCAATTATATGCTAAGGATCTCATCATCAGTATCATAGAAGGAAAGTGAGTAGACAAAGTTGATGAACATTTTGACATGTTGAATGATGGCATGGTCAAAATCCCCAAGAAGCAAAAAGAAGCTTGGTGCTGCTCTGCTCCCCTTGGAACCTGATGCTCTAATCATCTTCCTTTGAATCTTCCTAATGGTGCCTTTTACAGTGAATCTGTAATTAAAGGATAGAGTTTTCCTGAATTCTGAGAGATATTACTGGAGTTTAATAAACCAGAAATGGAGTCTCACCAATAGCAGCTTCTGAGTTTGTAACTAAGTTGAAGAGAAGTGAAAGTAATCATTGTGCTTACTGAAACACTTGCTTTCTTAATTACTCTTTCTGGAAAAATCTAGGTGGCATGTGGTAGCATGTATATGCATTCCTATGGCCCTGACACTAGAATAAGCACCAAGTCTCATCAACATGTGTCAACTCACAGACAACAAGAGTCAAAGTTATTTTAAAGAAGAGTTTTCTGGAGCCCAGCAGTGGTGGCGCAAGCCTTTAATCCCAGCATTCGGGAGGCAGAGCCAGGTGGATATCTATGAGTTCGAGGCCAGCCTGGTCTACAAAGCAAAATCCAGGACAGGCATGTAAACTACAGAGAAACCCTGTCTCAATAAATAAATAAATAAACAAACAAACAAATAAATAAATAAAATAGTTTTCTGTCTCCATGGGAAATTCACAAAAAAAACATGGACAACAGTGATTTTAATGGTCAAACACTAGAGCCAATCATTCAAGTAAATTTGAAGTTTGACTCATAGATAAACAATCAATAGATGTTACAGATTTCAATTTGATATTAAATTATTTTCTGTCAGTCAATAAGCAAGCATACACCAACACATATACTGAGAGAGAGAAAAAAGAGAAGCAAGTGGGAGAGGAGAAGGGGAGGAGCAGGTGGAGGAAGGGGAGGAGCAGGTGGAGGAAGGGGAGGAGCAGGTGGAGGAAGGGGAGGAGCAGGTGGAGGAAGGGGAGGAGTAGATGGAGAAAGGGGAGGAAAGGAACCAAGGAAAATCAGGAGCCTGGAGTCTTGGGGATTAGGTAGGAGAAAAATGTTGAACAGACTTTGGGACATGCTACTCAGAATTCGAAGAGATTAGGTATGTCAGGAGAAGCTGCATCATATTAAATATGTTGATGGGCAGGAATTGAAAAGCGAGAACAAAGGAGGTGACATTTTTAGAGTCAGGAGACTCTTGGCTAAGTTGAGACAGAACATTTTTCTGAAGTAATAAGAAAAAGAGAAAATAGACCAATTAAATTTGATTGATAGAATTAGATTACTGGGCAAAATAACATAGGTGCAAAATAACAAATTGCAAAAATAATTTACCAATATTCTTTAAATTGTTCTATGAAATTGTTAGCCAAACTCCTTCCAGATTGTACTCTGCACAGTTCTTTTCAGTTTCTACAGTGTTGTTCTTCATTTCCTAACTATTGCTTGTCTCTTGAGTTGAAATACATATATCCACCAAAAACACATACTCCCAGAAGCCTGTCAAAGCTTTAACAAGAAGTTTAAAACTCTATATCAGCAATTCTTGCTGACAACTTTATCTTTGCCATGAATACAATAATGAAAAATAATAATAAGCTACAGTGAAAAGTGAACTTCCTTAAATTCAAGGAACAAACTGCATCAGTTTTGTTGTATGAATAATGGAATAATTAAGGAAAATTTCATTGACTCTTTGATTATTTTTACATAGTAAGTTTGTCATAATTGTTTGTGGTACCAATATATACTTTGTAAAGAAGAAAATCCCAACTAAAAGATGCAAATCATATATAATGTGAATATCTGAGTATTCAATGAAGTATCATATATAATTTGACACCTGAGTTTTCATATACATATATATGAATATACCTATACTATATTTATATATATAAAGAAATAGAGCTATATAGTCTTCTTAAAATAAACTTTATTATAAAAAATACTTACAAATAAGTAAAAATATCACACATCAAAATTAAATAGGTCTAAAGTCTATATAGCTTAATAAGCTTATATACAGTGTAACACAACATATTATTTTATATTTACATATATATGAATATACCTATATAGAGAGAGGATATACCTAAACATAGAGAAGGGTGGGAGGGGAGAGAGAGAGAGAGAGAGAGAGAGAGAGAGAGAGAGAGAGAGAGAGAAAATACTGTGATCCTTGAGTCAAAATAATGTTATTTTAGTTATGAATAAGACCTGTGTGTGCGTGTGTGTGTGTGTGTGTTTGTGTATATTCAAGCGAGCATGCACATGCATGTACATGGATAATGTATTTTTCTCTTGTTCTATAGATTTCATGTATTCAAATCAGAATGAAAACTCAATAATTTGGATATTTGATGTTACATAGAATGCATCACTTAAAAATTCCATACATGTGTTCAAATATATAGGCATGCATACCTTCCAGAATTCTCCCATAAATGAATCTTATCTTAATTATTTGTCTGACTTAGCTTTGTATTAATAGGTACAAACAAAACTAAACTTACAATCTATGCAATGAAAAGATAACTTTAAGAACAAAATACATTAGTTTTTCACTTACTAATTTCCCTTAAACTAAGATAATCTTATCTCGTAAAAATTATATATACATACATATATATATTTATATATTTATATACACACACGTATATATATATATATATATATATATATATATATATATATATATAATATAATGGAGAGTAATGTGCTGTGGATGGTCTGTATGTCAAATTGCTCTGATTGTCAATAAATAAAACACTGGTTGGCCAATGGCCAGGCAGGAAGTAGGGGACAAGGAGAGAGGAGAATTCTGGAAGTGAATGCTGACACAGAGAGACACTACAGCTGCCGCCATGACCAGCAGCATGTGAAGACGCCGGTAAGCCACCAGCCATGTGGCAAGGTATAGATTTATGGAAATGAATTAATTTAAGCTATAAGAACAGTTAGCAAGAAGCCTGCCACGGCCATACAGTTTGTAAGCAATATAAGTCTCTGTGTTTACTTGGTTGGGTCTGAGCGGCTGTGGGACTGGCAGGTGACAAAGATTTGTCCTGACTGTAGGCAAGGCAGGAAAACTCAAGCTACAGTAATGTGATGTTTTTACACATATGCACATACTATTAGATAGTTAACAAATTTATGTTCTTGAAAATTTATTTATGATGAAAGATTTGGAATAATTTTCCATAGTTTTTGAAATATATACTACATATTAGTTACCATCAGTCACTGAATAATGCAGTAACAGACCAGAATTTCTTGCTCCTAGCTCTAACTTTATACCCATTAACTATTGTTTTTCTTTTACTATCACCTATTCACTCTGGACTCTGGTACTTTCTCATCCCTTATGAATTTAGTTTTGTCGATGTTGTTTTGATTCAATAAAGAAATCAGAACGTTAGCCGGGCGGTGTTGGCGCACGCCTTTAATCCCAGCACTTGGGAGGCAGAGCCAGGCAGATCTCTGTGAGTTCGAGGCCAGCCTGGGCTACCAAGTGAGTCCCAGGAAAGGCGCAAAGCTACACAGAGAAACCCTGTCTCGAAAAACCAAAAAAAAAAAAAAAAAAAATCAGAACGTTTGATACTTGTTTTTCTGGGTCAAGCTTATTTATCTTAACATGAGGTTGACTTTTATTTCTGCTTATGTCTTCCAGTTTCCCCTGGTGAATTTGTTGTGTTCTTTAACTTGTGCTGTAAATCACATGGCTGAAGATTTGTTGGTTTTTGTCTAGGTTCTTCCTCTGTCGCATTAAATATGTGTCTGCTGCTAATGAGCTATGTGGTCTTCTTAAAATAAGACTTATTATAAAAATACTTGTAAATAAATGAAAATATCACACATTAAAATTAAACTTAATGAACTTATATATAGTTATATGCAGTTATGAACAAAAGCTATGGAGCTGCACATTAAATTTTATAACTTAACACTGAAAATATTTTATGCACTTACCCACCATCAAACATAACAGAATTAGATCTAGAAAAAAATCCATGACAAAATTAGATCTAGAAAAAAAAACAATTTAGCTTTATATCTTCTTTTATATTTCATGTTATCTACATTCGATAATTTCTTACCCCATTTCATGCAGCTTCTCTTTCTCTCTTTTCTTCATGCAGTATTGATGACTATAGTTTTATGGTTTATTTTGAGTCCTGCCTGTGTAATCACTGCTACTTTGTACTGTTTTCTCAATATTGATGTGGCTGTTTCATGTTTTTCATGGTTTCATTCAAATCTTAGGACTTTTGAACTACTTCTGAGAAGAATTTCAAGTAGTATTTTGATAAGGATTATTTTGAATATGTGGATTATTTGTGATAGAGAAAATTAAAAATATGGTGTCTTGTAGTCAGAAGATTTCCTGTGTCCAGCCTGCTGGCAGTCTGGACAAATCTCTCCCATTTGCATCCCTCAAGTAAACAAACAGAGTCTTATATTAGTTAAAACTGATCGACCATTAGCTCAGGTTTCCAACTAACTAGCTCTTACACTTCAAAAACTAAGCCCATTTATGTTAATCTATATGTCACCACATTTTCTGTGGCTTTACCTATGTGCCATTATACACTGCTCCCTGAATGGTGGGCTGGTATCTCCTGACTCAGCCTTCCTCTTCCCAGAATTGTCTTTGTCTGCTTATCTTGGCTATACTTCCTGCCTGGCTACTGGCCAATCAGCATTTTATTTATCAGCCAATCAGAGCAACACATTCAAAGCATACAGAAAGACATCCACAGCAGTGTCTTCCAATAACATGCATTACCTTTACATTTGTGTCTGTGTGTGTGTGTGTGTGTGTGTGTGTGTGCGTGTGTGTGTGTGTGTGTGTGTGTGTGTGTTATCTTGTCTTTAATTTCTTTCATCAGTATTTCATAGGCTTTACTCTGACCTTGTAATTATATTTGGGTAGTCAATATAAATGAGATTGTTTATGCACTTTCTACTTGAGATAATTTTATATTATCAAAGACAAATATGTGACCTTATGTATAGAAAACCTCTATATTTCATCCATAAATAAATACACATTAGAAGAAACAATCATAGAAAAGTTATAGGAAAGACTATCAAAAAATAAAATTCAATAGCACAGCTATACACTGAAGTAATAACTCTTAACAGACAGTAGGAACAAGGAAGTGGGCTAAACCTTTAACATTAATATTATTATAAAATAATGTAGAAATAATTAGTGATAGTAAATGAGCTACTTGTATTTTGTTTCTAGAAACACAAAGATTGAATCTATAGAGAAAGTGAGAAACTTTCATAGATAGCCCTTTTAGGAGGCAATAAGGATAGGCTTCTAACTTGAGCAATGCACTCATAGAACCGAATGAAAGAAAGTGGCATTTAGCCACTTATAAGGCAAAGCAGAGAGTGTTGCAGATGCTGAGAGCAAGCCTGGGCATCCTTAATGAGCAGTGAGCATTTAACAGCATGAGAGAGGATGCACTTTCAATGGTGTTTCCAATTGAATGAGTGCCATACAACAATTTTCATGGATCGTTTGATAAGACATCCTAGATGATTTAATTATCTACCCCCTTGATCATTTATTTTTCAGTTACATTTTCATGAGAGGAGAAGTTACTTGATTTTGGATAAATGAACCATTTTATCAATAGGACATATATTAAAGATGAAGGCTTAGTTGATCGAAAAGTAAAACATTTATTAGAATTGTTACTCTTATTCAAGCTTGTTTTTATCTGAAAGCATCAGATTCCTAGTACTCTTTGCATGAATCACTTTAAGTATTAATGCAATCAATATTTCTATGAATTAGTATTACATTTTGCCCAACTTGCCTTGATATGCTAGATGAATCTGAAAAGGCTTAATCATATTGTTATGTAGAGGAATTAGCATTATTAATATGTAACTGTAATAAGTATGATGGGAGGTTGAAGAGAATAAACGGATGTAGCTAAATGCACCACAGGTGAGTAACACATGGACATCCTTACCAAATGAGCATGCATGATTTTCATTAAAATGCAATACAACTGCCAGGCGCCTACTTGTTCCCACACAACAAAAATTTCAATAAAATAATACCTGTAGCATTCTCATGTTTGAAAAAGCAAACTTTCAAAATGGGATAAATATCACTTTTAAAAAACAATACAAAATGTTCTTTCCAAATCACAAAATAGTACTGATTTCTACTTTGACTTTTCAGCTTATTGTTTGTTTAATGCATCATGCTGTGTATTCAAAATATGATAAAGATATATATATAGTTTTTAAAATATAATATTGTACAGTGACATACATGAAGCATATATACACTATTCCCAAATCAGCAAAATCTTTCTTTCATTAGAAAGTATTATTTTTAAAAATTTATTTGTATTCATGTATAGGTGTATATCTCTCCCTCTCCCTCTCTCCCTCTCCCTCTCCCTCTCTCCCTCTCCCTCTCCCTCTCTCCCTCTCCCTCTCCCTCCCCCTCCCCCTCCCCCCTCTCTGTATGTGTGTGTGTTCATATTAGTGCAGGTGCCCTCAAAGTCCAGAGAACTTGGCCCCTCTGTGTCTATAGGTGGTTCTGAGTTACCTGGTGTGGATTCTAGCAATCATATGGTGGGCTCTTGGAAGAGAAAAGAACAAATGCTCTTAAGTGCTGAGTCAGATCTAGTACCTTAGGGAATATTCATTATAGAGTTATAGCAAACAAAACTCTTTAGTGAATGTAGACTATGTAAAATAATCTCATATAAAAAGTAAAAAAATGAGTTTCTATTAATATTATTTATGATGTTTTGTATAATTTCTATCACTAGATAGAATAAGTTTTCACTTTTATAACACAACTTGATTTACATTTCTAAGAAATGGGTTTATATTTTTTGTACTTCTGAATGTGAAAAGAATTTTCAAGTGATTTGCCATGCCACTTTAACAGAGTAAATGATAAAACTTACGTGATTACAAAGACGATGAAAATAAAATTATTTGTTACATCCTAAAACATTTCTTACTAAAAAATAGTTTGAGGGGTTTAATGTAATAAAGGTCTTATAACACAAAGCTGTAGCTAACATCACAGTGGTCAATTCTAAACATTTTTCTGCTAAGATCAAGAAGTACCAAGAATGTGAACTCAGGTCAGTTTTCTTCCAAATAACATTAGAAAGCCTTGCCACAGCAATAGAATAAGAAAAACAAAAAAAAATCCAAACTGGAAATAAACATAAAAATCATCTGTGTTAGAAGATAGCATCCTTATATGTAGAAAACACTAAGATTCCACAAAAAGAGGTGGGAGTATTTAACTGTTAGAACCAAAGGCATTCAGAAATGTTGCAGGATACAAAAATTACACAAAATTTCTTTTGCATCTCTGTGTACCAACAATGGATCATAGGAAAGAAAATTAAGGAAAATTAAAAAAAAAACAAACAAACAATCAAAATCCTGTATGAGTTACATCTTTTTGGGTCATTAAACAAAGATATTCCAGAAGCTGCACAAACATTACAGACTATTTCCAATGCTATTGATTACTTCTTAACAGCCTGACAGTAAGACTATCTCAATGCCACATACTTAGGTCATATGGAGAAATCAATCTTGCTGTGGATATCACTCTATATAAATAAAACACTGATGGCCAGTGACCAGGCAGGAAGTATAGGCGGGACAAAGAGAGAGGAGAATTGGGGAAACAGGAAGAAGGGGAGAGAGAGACACTGCAGCCACTGCCAGGACAAGCAGCATGTAAAGACGCTGGTAAGCCACCAGCCATGTAGCAAGGTATAGATTTATAAAAATGGGTTAATTTAAGATATAAGAACAGTTAGCAAGAAGCCTGCCACGGCCATACAGTTTATAAGTAATATAAGCGTCTGAGTGATTATTTTATAAGTAGATTGTGGGACTGCGGGGATTGGGGAACCTGGAGAGAAGCCCTCCAACAACACAATCTAGTCCTCAATTAGAAACTTTACCCATAAGGACTAGTGTTCACTGTGCTGGAAGGTGCTATACCTGTGACTGGAGGAGAAAGCAGCCATAAAGTACCAAACACCAACATACAAACTCTGCTAGCATAGTAGGGACCTGCCTATACAATACACCCCTGGGTGCAAGAGTGGTACTAATGTTTCAGGAGTAACCAATCATATTTGTTAATATGGATTTTAGGCCTGATCCATGATTCATAGAACAAGTTAAAAAGTCTATTCCTCAAGAATTTTTCTTTATATTTGATAAGCAGACAATATTCTGAACTTCTTGTATTGCTCACAATGCCTTATTTGCATTGTCTCCTGAAGGCACAACAAATTCTCAAAACTCAGCTCAATGATTTGAAATGACCAGTGCATGTTCTTGTAACTCTTTACTGGTAAGATCCTGTATGCTTCCAAACTCACAATCCTGAAAGTGGGAGGTATAATTAGCTCTTCATTTCCCCTCACTTTAACCTATACAAATGCACTCGGTTATTCACGATCCAGACACTTTTTTCAGTGCAAAACTACCAACTGGTTTCCTTTCCCACTTTGAATTTTTCTCTCTGGATTTCAAGTGCATTTAACGTTTTATTTTTTCAGTCCTACACCATTGCACACTTACCTCTGGGAGCTTGGGTCAGAATCACATTTCCAGTCCTCACTGATTCTACTCTGCAGTAGGCCAGGATTTTCCCATGTTACTGTGCTCAGCATAGGACCCTTAGGCACATGGACAATTTGCAGATAACTTCAAAAGCATTTCTTTTAAAATAAGAAATCACACTTTAAAAGTACAGCTAGACAATAAATTATTTTAATATGATCAAAAAATAAAACAGCTCTCAAGAACCCCCCAAAATCTTGGCTGTTAGAAAGGCAAATTCACAATAAGTAGTCAGTGGAACATTCTGTCTTATTGTTAAATTTGGTGAGAGTTTATAATCTCATTCCCAACAAATTTATTTTTTTTCATTTTTTTTCCAAAAGTAAACATTTACTTTCTTTAATTCTAAGTCCACAATAACTCTTGTTTAGTGATGTTATCGTTTCTTATCAAAACGGCATTATTTAAAACCACCTACCATTAAATTTCAGTCCTTTCCTGGGAATGTGCAATAGTTTGCAGGATGAATGCCTTTATTTAGTAACCATTACATTATTCTTTTTTTTTTCTGTAGACATTGTTAGAAATAGCACACTTTAAATCTTAATCTTTTTTTCTTTTTCCCTTTTATTTTACTGTTGCCATTTAGTTTTATTCATAGGCAAATCACGGATAGTATTAAGTAAAATTTGAAGTATAAACTGAAAAAAAAAAAGCATTTTAAAGTGCCGCTGAGGGGATTCATTTAAACAGCCCTTTGTTTTCATCTCCGGGTCTTTCATGTTTAAAAATATGAGAACAACTAATGGAGGCAAAGTGCAGCTTAGCTCCATTCAAGGCGCGCATTGTGGCCTCCTTCATCTTTCTTTGATCCTAAAGAATGGACAATTTACCTAAATTGTCCTTGTAAAAATTCATTTCATCTTTCTGTCTTGACTTTACTTCTTTGATACACATAAGAATATATATTCTTAAAATTGGAGTCAAGATCAAGCTTGAGCATTGAATTTTTGTTATGTATGATTGCAGATAATTTTACAATTTGTGTTTCCAGAATAGTCAAGCTAATTTAAAAGCTTTGTCTGGATTCTTATTTTGGCTTTTATTTGCCTGTTTCTGTTTCCCTTCAGGTTTAGCAGATTGTTGACCTAAACCCACAAAACTGGATAAAATTAATAAGAAAATAACAAAGTTTATGCTGGAAAGTTTCCCCTTCTCTCTTTGTCTGTGAGTATGTCTCCTTAAGAAATAAAGCTGCCTTGTCAATAAGTAAATCCATAAAGGGCTGGCCCTTTGCTGTGGACAGACAGAACTGAAACCCACCAGGTTACATTTAATTAGTTAAGATGGCATTGGAAAGGGAAGGTGCTGAAACAGAGTCATAATTCTCCTGGACATTTTGCTCAGTGGGGATTTCGGGAAAGCTGACAGGAGGAGATGCTGTCAAGCTTTAATGACTTCTCCAGCTTGAGTGACAACATGTTTCATTACAAGGAGGTCAAGTTTAGCTTGTCAGTAAGGCTCAGCAGCAGTGTGTACCTTGGTGACTGGCACATGCCCTAAACCGAAATCAAAGAGCTAAGGAAATAGGATTAGTGCTATAAAATTAATTTTTTTCTGTTAACAGCTAAAAAAAATTTAGAAAAGTATGGTAGCTGTAAATTGAAAATGTGAAGTAATGTTGTAATGTGAAAATACTTTACATATATCTATGTATATTTTATCAGGAAATGCTTATTTAGTACATAAAATCATGACAGATTAATTTCTAACTGTGAGAGAGAACCTAACCATTTCCCAATTACTGATAAACTGTATTTCTTTGTTAATTGGTATGTTTAATAACATCTAATTAAAGAAGAAAATTTAAAACTATGGCATTATAGATTAAACAATGTATAAAAAAAAAAAAAAAAAAAAAAAAAAAAAAAAAAAAAAAAAAAAAAAAAAAAAAAAAAAAAAAAAACTATGGCATTTAGAGTTACTGTTAAGCCAAATTCTAGTATATGTCTATTTCTATTACTGTAATTCTGTTTTAATGGACTTCCAACCTTTCTAAGAACACTACATTTATTTTATGAGATCATAAACAAAAAATTTGCTTTTATATTGCCCTTACTACAAGTTACCTTTCAAGCTCATTGTTCTTTGTACAATGAGTAGTAGTTCAAAAAATAAAAGCAAGAAACAAAATCTAAAATATAACTGGCATCAAAATATTATCATTGCATAACTATTATATGCATATATATTTCTATCTGTATTTCTCTAAGAAATAAAGCAAAAATAAATTAATTCAGGATTCACATATTAATTTCTTGGTTTAGCACAAATAATAGTGCTATTTTATTTCAGCATCCTTTTCTTATAACTGATAACAGTAAGTAAATTTGGATTTCTCTAAGAATGCATACAGTTGAATTTGCTTTGTTTGGATTCAGATACTCTACAAACCAAACAATGTTAAAATATGAAATATTCAACTTGCCTAGGTTTTAGATGTTTGCCAATAGAGCACCACATCGACTTTAGCCCCAGATCAATACTGCCTATGCTTAAGTGACTAAACATGTAGGGTATTACTGGAGTGTACCATAGAAGAAAGGCTTGCCTGAAGCCAAGTATCCAGGTGTCTTTAGCTTTTACCCAAGTCAGCCAGTGGAAATCATCAAGCTGTAACTGTCAAGTCCCTGATTCTCTTTCTTCCTCAATTTATATTTGCTTTTATTGTCATGTTTTCATTACTTTACATCAACACAATCATTATAGTGAATGAAAGTAGAATGTACAACCATTTTATTGCAGAATGGCCTATATACTTTAATGGAGATTATTGTGCAATAAAATTATTAGATTTTTAACACAAGCTTTTAATGCATTCAAATCATATGCTCTCTGTATTATTAATTACACATTTACCAAACCCTTGATTTCTGTTAAACATTTACTAGAAAATAATGTGACATTAATACTGCTCTACAATGTTGAAAACTTTTTTCTTGTACTAATAGCTAATGAGTAAAAAGCAACAATTTGATCTGCAGCACACTGCCATTATTATCTTGTGATCTACATGCCTTAGACAGATTTCAATACTAATTTAGGTGAGAAGAAATTTGGCATTTCATTGAAAGTATATGTGAAAGTAGTATTAAGGTCAAAGCACATCTAGTTGATTGTTTTTCTTTAAAAATCATGACTCATATACTAAAGCATGTGATATATTACAGCTCCATTTGCATCTTGTGAAATTTGTCAATATAAGAGAGTTTTGAAGATGAAATTTATATAAACTAATCAATTGTCTTCATATCAATGTTAAAAATTAGAGCTGATAATTTCACAGTAAATTCATACTTTGCAGTTTGAAAAACTTTTAGTTTTTAAATCATTGAATATATTTTTTGATATTACTTTAACAAAACATCAATTAGAAATAGAAAGTTGGACTGCCTAGCTGAGAACTAAGCCATAAATAAGACTTTTCTTTCTATTCAAGAATGAAGTGTTTGATGCACTTGGAAACTGTTTTATGTTAGTTGACTGCTCGAGGCCAGTGGATCTTTTCCTCACAGTGTCATGAAGTAGTGTTCCCTGCCCACAATTTTTAAACACATATTTGTAGCCAGAAGGGTTCTCCGGCCCCGCCTGGCCCCATGGTCCCACCCAGCCCTGTGGTTCCACAGCTGCTTATAGAATTGCTCAGAGGCTTAATATTAATTACCAATTGCGTGGCCTATGGCAGGCTTCTTGCTAGCTAGCTCTTACAACTTAACCCATTTCTATTAATCTACAAGTTGCCATGTGGCCCTGGCTTTAGCAATGCTGGCATTTTGCTGCTCCTTTGGCAGCAGGCTGGCATCTCTCTAGACTCTGCCTTTCTCTTTCCTGTCCCTCTCCTTGGATTTCCCACCTGCCTCTAAGCTGCCTTGCCATAGTCCAAAGCAACTTATTTATTAACCAATTAGAACAGCATATATTCACAGTGTACAGAAAGACATCCACCAGCACTTCCCCTTTTCTATCTAGTCAAAAAGGAAGATTTTTAACTTTAACATAGTAAAATTACATATCATAGAACAGTTATCAAGCAGGAATTGCAGTTATAATATCTAGTCTATTTGTATTTGGCAATATTAAAGAAAATATTCTATTTATACTGTATTTGTGAGTCTAAGTTTTCATATCTAATTTATCTTTTATCATAACCAAGGAAAGTTACAATTATAACTATCTAGTCTTCAACTACATCAATGTCCCCAAATGGATATAATATTAACTAAGTAAATAGGAAGAACATTGTAAGCAACTTCCAAAAATCTAGAATGACAGAGACAGCTGGCTGTCTGGACAGTCACCCAAAGTTCTTCTGCAATGTTAGGGCATCCATTTTTAGCCTATAGGCCTAGAGTATCTCAGTTGCTTCTTCTTGTGTCCTGCAGAATATCTGGGAGCTTCCTCTGCAAAGCAGGGACTTGAAGGACCATCTCGCCTTGTTTTGGCAAAATTCAGTGGTCATTTTTCCATAAATCCTACATGTCCAGTCAATACAACATTTTGTCAAGCAATTCAAGCAAGAAGAGTTTCTTGCTCAAATGCCTAACTTTTGCCATAAGAAAAGCAAACTCTATATGGAGTTTCTTCAATGCTCATCATCTTCTTTGAAGTAAATCAGTGCTGTCAAGAGCAGATGTGTCTCATTGTCCAGAAAGTCTAAGATTTTAAAAACATTTTAAATGCCATATTCTGTTTGTCTTTGAAGTATTTGAAGATTACCTATCTAGTTGAAATATACCTTTGTATACCTAAAAAACCTAACTAACGTAAGTTTGATTATCATAGATGATTAATCATTAATCTGTATTTAATTATACATTACAATTTTAAATGAGTTGCATAAACATAATACCTTAAACAAGAGTAGAAATATATATACAAGATAACAAAATTAACTTTAAATTTGTATCAATAAAGTAAATCCATAGCAATGTAAATCATTTCAAATAAGCTATTGCTCTTTAAAAGTAGATTCAGTAATCTACCCTTTTATCCTATCATATCTATACTATCCCTCTTTCTTCTTTAGAAAGATATTGCATTTATAATCAAGCCCCTTTAAATAAAAATAAACATTTATAAACAATATTTTGGGAATTTGGGCATAGCTTCTCATACTACTTCCTGTTGGTTGGAGGTACTGGCAATCTTATGGGGATCTTGAGAAAATTCAGATCTATAGTTAAATCTTGACTGTAGTAGTCTATGAGGAAGAATTGTCTCAGCCAGTTGCTTTGAAGCTGATTTTGGATGTTGGATCATCTGGCCATGGTGTCACTGGAGACCTTTCAGGGAGTCTTGGTTTATCAAACCATATTACTCTGGAAGCAATCCATAGGTTCTCATCTGTGGGAGCAAAAGCAGAACCTCTTTTCCAAAGCAACATACCCTGAGACATAAATTTTGAAGTCAAGATGCCTTTAAACAATATATATATATTGGTTTAACTCAGTAACCTTTATAATCAAATGTCTTTCTGGTGTTAAAAATTCCAAAGACATTATAATCCAGACTCTCTGTGTGATTTCCATCTTTACATGGCTTATTATATTATTTTATTGTCTCTTTAAAGATTTTATTTTTTAAAACTATTTCTTTTTTTTTTTTTTTTTTTTTTTTTTTTTTTTTTTTTTTTTTTTTTTTTTTTTTTTTTTTTTTTGGTTTTTCGAGACAGGGTTTCTCTGCGTAGTTTTGCGCCTTTCCTGGAGCTTACTTGGTAGCCCAGGCTGGCCTCGAACTCACAGCGATCCACCTGGCTCTGCCTCCCGTGTGCTGGGATTAAAGGCGTGCGCCACCACCGCCCAGCCTTAAAACTATTTCTTTATATAACTGTCTATCCTCCTTTTCCTCTCTCTTCCAAGCCTACCTACAATTTTACATACAATGTAAACCATTTAGAGGTTTGTCCCATCCCAGTCTGTCTTTTGTGTATATGGAATCCTTCTCTGACCAGAAGAGATTTTAAATTGTTAAGAGGCACTGTGACATTGGCTATTGACTCCACCCGCCTCAGGTTCCCAACATGGGGGAGGTATGTTTACTGCCAGCGCTGGGATCCAAGCTCACCACTGAGTCTGGGAATCAGTGGGTCTGTGCCTCCATTCAGCATCATGTAGCCCAGAATCTCCTTGTTTTTTTTTTTTTTTTTTTTTTTTTTTTTTTTTTTTTTTTTTTTTTTTTTTTTTTTTTGTGTGTGTGTGTGTGTGTGTGTGTGTGTACTAGCCAAAGTAAAATCCACCATGCAGGGCACTACATGGCATGGAGACACCTCTTTGTACTGGGGCAGGAATTTAACATGCTGTATGTCAAGCCTACATGCCCACAAACCTACCATGCTGTAGCTCAAGCCCGCAGGCTATAGCATCTGTGTAGTAGTGTCTGTGTATCATGGCTTGCCTGAGAGACACATCTAGGATGTTGTATTTATCTCCCTATTAGTATCATTTTTTTTAAAGCTTTCTCAGGTTTTGGGTAGAAATTCTTGTTAACATGTTGGGTGTCAAATGTTCCCAGAAGGTTTCTGCATTCCCATCTGGCCCCATGGTCCCACACACACTTATAAAATCACTCAGAGGCTTAATGTTAGTTACCAATTGCATGGACTATGGCAGCTAGCTAGCTCCTATACATATTAATTTGTCAGTTTTCAAAATTTATTTTGTCTGTTGTGTGAAAGTCTCTATTGACCTAAATTGGGCAATCTACTACACAACCACTTAATTTTATTTATCTCTTCACAAAAGTTTAACATGGATATTACATAGAAAACCAAACATTCAATATATGACATGGGTAGAAATATGGCACAGTGGTTTAAAGTAATGTTTTCTCTTCAAGGGGACCTGGGTTCAATTCTTAACACCCCCATGGTAGTTCATAAGCTTCTGTAACTCCAGTTTCAGCAGATCTGATGCCCTCTTCTAGCCTTCACAGGCATGTTCACACATGAGATACATTCACACATATCCATCCATATACACATAAATGATAAAAGTAACTCTTAAAAAGAATAGTCAAGGAATGTCAATAAAAATAATAAAATGGCCAATTAAGCAATAAAAATACAATGTAAAATGAGCATGCACCCATGGCTATGGCCTCAGAACATGTAAAGTGGATATGAGTAGACTTAAAGGTACCAGGACAATGATAGCTGACTACTTTAAGAGCCCATCTTCAACAATGAATGGATTGGACAGAAAGATAACAATTAAAAATAAAGTTGAATTTTACCCAATTCTAACCATACCTGAAAAAACATTCTAAAGAACACTCCAGTATATATTCCTCCTGTTGGCATATAGAACATTCTTCCTGATGACAGTATGATAGATCACTAATCCAGTCAACAATTTTTAGAAGGTTGAAATTGAATTGACTATTTATTCTGAACACTTTGTAATAAAAGTAGAAATCAATAGCAAGAAAAAAATATGTATGGAAATTAGACAAAATGGTTTTGAAAAACTAACATTTAAGGAAGAAGTAACAAAAGAAATTAAATACTGAAATTTATGAGAATAGATATAACATGTATAGCTGATCAAAAGTGGTGCTGATGTGAACATTAATAGGAACACATCATTTCCTCTCAAAGAACTAGTAAAATAAGAACAAAACAAATATTAGTAGGAGCAAAAAGTAATAAGATCAAATAGTGTATTGTGTAACTTCTTGAGGAGATGTGAACAAATGTCTGTTCTCCCCAGTTATTGCCCCAATAGGAGAAAAAGGTAAAGATTTGAGCAAAGTCAACTTGACAAACCAGTGAGTTTATTGAGGTATGAATATGAGGAACTACTGACAGGCAGCTGAGTCGGTGGAGAGCCCATGCCAGAATAAATAGCTATGCACAGAAGTTTGGTTTCTTGAGTTTCTACCTGACCTCAGGCAGCTTGGCAGGTCCTAAAGTCTCTTTCCTTTCACATTCACTGACTGCTTCAGAATCCTTTAGGTTCCAGCTTTCCTGAACTGGTAAGTTTTATTCATTTCCTAGTTGTTATGACCCTTCTGCATCCTCCCTGAAAGGGATGCTTTAATTAAGAGAAATTGCCATGTAACAAGACATAATTAAATAGTAAGAATCACTCCAAAAGATCAATACAATGAGATACTTCTTCCAGTTGACAAAATTGGCAGACACTTAGCTAGATGAAATAAGCAAGAAATAAAACAGGTGTTGCACCCCATCCTACAAAAATACAAGGCTTATGAGAGATTATTGGGGAGAATAGGAATGTCGGTAAATTTGAGAATAAAGAAGAAATAGACCACTTACTACACAATATACCTTATTAGGATCAATTCACAAAAAAAATAGAAAACTTAAATAGACCAATAGTAACAAAATTGACTCTGTAATAAAAATAAAAATTCCTTCCATCAAAACAAAGCCCAAGTTTTGGCTATTACAAACAATGCTGATATGAACATAGCTGAGCAAGTGCTCTTGTGGTATGATTGAGCATTTCTTGGGTATATGCTAGGAGTGTATAGCTGGATCTTGGGGAGATTGATTCCCAATTTCTAAGAAAGCGCATATTGATTTCAAAGTGGTTGTAAAGCTTGCATTCCCACCAGCAGTGGAGGAGAGTTCCCTAGTTCCACATCCTCTCCAGCATAAAGTGTCTTCAGTGTTTTTGATCTTAGCCATTCTGACAGCATAAGGTGGTATCTCAGAGTTGTTTTGATTTGCATTTCCCTGATGATTAGGGATGTTGAGCAATTCCTTAAATGTCTTTCAGCCATTTGAGTTTCCTCTGTTGAGAATTCTCTGTTTAGTTCTAAAGCCCATTTCTCAATTGGACTGTTGGTCATTTTGATGTCTAATTTCTTGAGTTCCTTACATATTCTGGATATCAGTCCTCTGTCACATGTGGGGTTGGTGAAGATCTTTTCCCATTCTGTAGGCTGTCGCTTTGCCTTGTTGACCATATCCTTTGCTCTACAAAAGCTTCCCAGTTTCAAGAGGTCCCATTGATTGATTGTTTGTCTCAGTGTCAACCTAGATGCCCTTCAACTGAAGAATGGATAAATAAATTGTGGCACATATACACAATGGAATACTACTCAGCAGAGAAAAACAATGACATATGAGGTTTGCAGGCAAATGGATTGATCTAGAAAAAATCATCCTGAGTGAGGTAACCCAGACTCAGAAAGACAAATATGGTATGTACTCACTCATAGGAAGATGCTAGATGTGGAACAAGGATGACTGGACTGCTATTCACATCACCAGTGAGGCTACCTGGAAAATGGGACCCCAAGAAAGACAGGCACGGAGAAATGGATGAGATCTACATGAACAGCCTGGACATGAGTGGGAGCAATGAAGGCAAGGTCGAGGAAAGAGAGCGGGAGATCCTAGCTGGATCAAGAAAAGAGAGGGAGAACAAGGAATAGGAGACCATGGTAAATGAAGACCACATGAGAAAAGGAAGAAACAAAGAACTAAAGAGGCCCACAGAAATCCACAAAGATACCCCCACAAAAGACTGCTGGCAATGGTCGAGAGACAGCCGGGACTGACCTACTCTGGTGATGGGATGGCCAAACACCCTAATAGTTGTGCCATAAACCCCATCCAAGGACTGAGGAATTTGGATGCAGACATCCACGGCTAGGCCCCTGGTGGAGCGCTGGGAGTTTAATTAATGAGAAAGAGGAGGGTCTATATGAGGGAGAATTGTTGAAACCAAGGTTGGATAAAGCACAGGGACAAATAACCAAATGAATGGAAACACATGAACTATGAACCAAAGGCTGAGGGCCCCCAATGGATCAGGCCCTCTGAATAGGTGAGACAGTCAATTGGCTTGATCTGTTTGGGAGGCATCTAGGCAGTGGTACCAGGTCCTGGGCTCGTTGCATGAGTTATCTGTTTGAAACCTGGGACTTATGCAGGGACGCTTGGCTCAATCTGGGAGGAGGGGACCAGACCTGCCTGGACTGAGTCTATCAGGTCGATCCCAGTCCTCAGGGGAGACCTTGATCTGGAGGCGGTGGGAATGGGGGTGGGCTGGGGGGAAGGGGAGGGGGGCAGGAAGGGAGAGAACAAGGGAATCTGTGGCTATTATGTAGAACTGAATAGTATTGTAAAATAAATAAAAAAATAAGTAAAAAAAAAAAAAAAAAAAAAAAAAAAAAAAAAAAAAAAAAAAAAAGAAAGAAAGAAAGAAAGAAAGAAAGAAAGAAAGAAAGAAAGAAAGAAAGAAACGTGAAACAACCAAGACCCAATGTCATGTCTATATTGAGAGTACAATGGTTTCCACATCTGCCAGTCACTGTAAAATTAATTCTTCCAAAAACAAGTTGGAGTGTTTGGGGTGTGGTCAGGGACAGTGTGATTGTCTGGCTTACTCCAGGCCTCAAATTCAATCCACAACACAAACGAAAATCTATAAAAACTAAAATAAAAAAAAAAAAAAGACAAAAAAAAAAAAAAACCCAAAAAACAAAGCCCAAGATCTGAATATCTCCCTGCTGAGTTCTACCAAATATTTTAGGAAGATGAGTACCAAAATGTATAACATTACTGCAAACATTCTATGTGATCAGTCCCACATTAGACTCAAAGCTAGGTCAGGACACAATAACAAAGAAAATTATACATTGATATCTTCCTGAATGCAAAGGTAAAAATTCTCAAAAAAAAATATTGCCATCTGAAACTCAACAGTATGCTAAAAAGGCCACGTGTTTGGAGGTGTAGTTATGTGTATGTGGAAGGGCATGTATGTAGCGTGTGTGAGGCCTTAAGTTTCATTTTCAACATTGTAAATATAAATAAACATTATGCACCATAACAAAATAATATTCATCTTGGAAATAAAGATGTAATTAAAAAATGTGCAGAGCAATGAACATTGTTGAAATAAAATGATGAAACTTTATCCCATCTCTCCTACAACCACTCTCCCATGCCCTTCTTCTCCCTCCTCAACTTCACTGTACAATAATTTAAAGTACCCAACCAGAATGTAAGTTAATCTATTGGGAAGACAAAACAAATTTCTGTTCTGTGATACTCGTTTCTCTGCCATTGAGGAAAATGTCACGGAGACGTCCTAGCACACAGCAAACTGTTTAGTGTAACTTCCTGCTTCCTGTGTCTGATTCCTCTAGATAAAAAGCCTGCAACAATATCATCCCAAATATCGACAGATTCAGTGTAATCCCCACCAACACACCAGTAGTATTTCTAAAAGAAATAGAAAAAATCATCTGAAATTTACATGGAGCCACAAACATCTAGAATAGTTAAAGCAATCATGAATAGAAAGAGTAATACAGAAGCAGTTACACTATAAAGCATCAAAAGATATGGCAAATTTGTCATATCTAGAAAGCGTTGTATTGGCATAAATAAAGATACCCCGATGGAATGAAGTGCAGAACACGGTTGAAATTCCAA
The DNA here is from genome assembly GCF_004664715.2 of Peromyscus leucopus. Classification (NCBI taxonomy): domain Eukaryota; kingdom Metazoa; phylum Chordata; class Mammalia; order Rodentia; family Cricetidae; genus Peromyscus; species Peromyscus leucopus. The sequence continues at coordinate 59,257,140 of NC_051066.1, forward strand.
GTGTTTATAGCCAACTGACTTCAACAAATGTGCTAAGGTTCAACTACAATAGTTGTTTCAAAAATAAGAGGACAGTAGAGAAAGATACCAGACACTAATCTCTGGCAAATAAGAGTAAACAGAAGTGTACTTACTTACACACATACACACACATATTTTTTAAAAGGAAAATAACCACAAATTTATCACATTATAGTAGGTCAAATTTTTTTTCTTTAATTAGGAGCTTATTATTTTCTTAGCAGAATTTCTGAACAGTTGCTTTTCGCACTTTGAAATTTTAGACATAGATTTTTACAAATTACTTCATTAAAAGTTTTTAATAATAATGTAGATGCTTTTTACCAAAACCTTTAAAGAAGCATAAAAATTATTTTTTGCAAGAGAATAACCAACATACACATGTATCCAAAGATGTAATTATTTATGCTTAAAACAATAATTTCAGATTAAGACAACTGCTCACAATTTAAAGGTGTTTCTATTCTTTTGCCTTTTCCCATAATTAGGCTTTTGGAAGTCATATATATTCTCACTGACTATAAAAAAAAAAAAACCTTCTTGCTCATTGTTTTTCTTTAATTTGTTTTGTTGAGTAAGATAATACAAAAATGACATATTTGTGAGGGGGCATGGGAAATCCAAGCAGGCTGCAAAGGAGACAGGGAGCTACTGCAGGGGCCAGAAAAAGGTATGCCAAGTGAAACTGCAGCAGCTGAGCTGATTTCTGGTGTCCAGTGGTGTAGAAGCTACACTGTTTAGTAGAGATGAAATGAAATGTCATATGTTCCTCCTTCTCACCTGCAGATGTTCTCCTTCAACTAAACTCAATCAGTCACCCTAGGGCCCAGGAATGCATTAGTGTCATTTATGTATTTCAATGCAAACACAATAAGTAGATTGAGAAGATGTGCCCTAAACCCAATGGGAAGAAGTATTGTCAAGTAAAAAGTAGACTAGTGCAAGGCCAAGTTATTATACTGAGACACAGATATACAAATACGCTTACACTCTCCCCACAACCAAACCAAACTGAAACCAATCAACAACACAACAAAAACAGGAATACATGGTCAGTAAAAGGTAATTTAACTTTGGAGGTTTTTTTTTTCCTGCATTTTAAGTACATTTGATGCCTCTCTCTTCTTTCTTCTGTAGCTTCGTTCATAGCTACTCTGATGGCTTCCCACATTTTTCATTTTGCTAAAAAGACATAAATCTGCTTTCACTCTTCTGACATAATTCATAATAATACTAGCAATGATTAAGTAAATTGCTTATTTATCTCAATTAAGGAATTTTTACATATCGCAGTATAAGAAAAGCTCTGCTTTCAACTGTATGTTAAGATTCATAGCTCTTAGCTACCACACAGCAAACCTAGAGGAGGCTGCCCAGATCCTATTACTGTGGGACTTGCTCCATTTTTGAAAATTAATGTTTTCTTCATTTCCCTGAAGTGAACATCCTTGTTGCTTTTCTAAGGTCATCGGAATCCACAGCCTGTCAAAAGACACCAACACACTCATCCAAAATATAACCATGTAACATGGGAAAAAATAATCACTACCCTATAACAATGCCCATTTTTATGAAACTGTTTCTTTTTTGGTTGTGATAGTCGAGATTCCTATGACTTATATTTAAAACCAAGTTAAAATATAAATAGCTAAAATATTCCAATAATCTATACATCTAAGTATGACAAAATTAAACAGAATATAAATCCAGATCAGACAAGTGCCTCAGCTTTTACATCCAAGTTGAAAATATCAACATTCAGAATTTATTTTGTTAGCTTTGAATTACTGACTCTGTCTCATGTTAAGCTAAAGAAGGCAGTGACAAGAGTAATTTTGATATCATAGCTTTGTCATACAGACTATGTCTGTGTTTTCAGAGGGGGCGGGAGAGAGAGAGAGAGAGAGAGAGAGAGAGAGAGAGAGAAGGAGGAGAAAGAGACTATGTCTGTAGTTTATATATAAACTACATATATTATAATATACATATAATATATAAAATATATGTAGTTTATAACTTAAAGTTCCACAGTGCAGCCATATGCAGAAACAAATACCAATTTAAAAAACCCTCACTGTGGCTATTTCATATACTCAAGCAAAAAAGAATCATAGAATTTTATTTATTGTTACTTCCTTTATGATTTCAGCACTGACAGAAGACACTTTCCAACACACACGTACAGACACGCATGCACACGCGCGCACACACACACACACACACACACTCACACATACACACACACGGTACAGGTTAAGCACATGATCTCATAATGGATATATACATGTCATAATCTAAAGACCAAAAAGTAATACCTACTAAATATAAGCTGAACAGAGTGAAGAAGAGTTTGACAGATAGACATAAACATTGTCTTCCTAACTACCCATCAGACATTTATTAGTGTGTTAGATCCCAATATTCAGCAGAGACATGTCATAGAAAAACCAGAACAGACTAGAAGAAAACTCATAAAAATAAATTTAAAAGGAAATGGTTTCTTTCAGCCTCAGAATACAGGGCTTTGAAGTTTAATAACGGTTTTATATTACAAAATGTTTTCAAAAGTAGTTGCAGCCAATATTAATTGCCATAGGCATTTAAAACTTTTCACATATGTGGTCTATTGTTAGTTTTCATCACTTTTTATTCCCTTTCATTAAATGAAACTTTTAAAATTGCATCAAAACTGAAGCCAAAGAATTCTTGTAGTCTGAAGTATTAAAACTCCACAAGGCTCTGATAGCAAAGAAGGCTCAACTTTTAGCTTATTTGTTCATTCATTAATTCATATGTAAGGTTACATACACACACACACACACACACATGTATATATACTTATTTATTCTTTTTTCTATTTTTATTACTTTAAAAAAATTATACAACATATTTGATCATATTGACCTCTCCCTGATGAATACTTCCAGACTCATCCCCTCTTATCTATGATATTTTATTTGTACTGAAATGTGATTTTATTTGTATGTTAATAAATAAAGTTGCCTGGGGGTCAGAGCTAATACCAAGCCATCGCAGAAGCTGGGCGGTGGTGGTGCACGCCTTTAATCCCAGCACTTGGGATGCAGAGCTGGGCAGATCTCTGTGTGTTCAAGGATACAGCCAGCAATGGAGACACATGCCTTTAATCTCAATACCAACCATAGAAGACCTGGAGGTCTATACAGACAGACAGTGATGAGGTGGTCATGTGTTGGGTTTACAACCAATGAGAAGGCAGAAAAGAAAGTCTTTATATAGACAAACACACAGGAAGTAGCTCTCTTTCGGAGAGGTAGGACCACAGCGACAGTGAAGGGTAAGGTTTTTAGCTCTTAGCAATTGTTCTGACCTCTTGGCTTTCATCTCTGTAGTGGCTCTGTGTTTCTTATTTAATAAGACGGTTGGTTACATCTACACTTACCTACCCATGCAAATTGATTTCTGCTTTAAAACACAGAAATGTAAAACAAAAAAATATCTAATTTTTACATGATAAACTATTTTAACTAGGCAGTTGGTTTAAAAATGGAATTGAACAGAACTCCATAAATGTGAGTTTTGTCTTTATGATGGTCAAGCTTATATGCCATTTAGACCATAGTCATTCTACAGGGAATAATAGTGTACATGCTGCTGTGAAGCTTTTTATCTTAAAGGGGATTATAGTTATATAAGGGTACTTTGGGTAAAGAGGCTTGCCCTCCATAATGTGCGTGGATTTATCCAGTCAGTTAAAGCCCATAAAAGAAAAGATTTACAGTTTCCTGAAGTACTAGAGACTCACTGGCAGACTTCCTTTGAACCCAAGACTTCAAAGTCATCTCTTTTCCTGGGATTCCAGCCTGTCATCCAACACTGAAGATTCTTGACTTCAAAGCCAATAAAATTTAAGACTCATTGAAAAAAATAAATATGCCTTTCTTTTTTTAATCTACATATAAAATATTGTTGACTTTATTTTTGCAGAGGTCAGTTAAGGAAATAGAGGTTGATGACTACTGTCCTTAAATTTAAAATAAATTCGGTTATCTGATGCATAAAAACAAAAATGTATGTATTTATGGGGTACTAGGAAATACATAAATACAGCTATACTTTAAATCAAGGGGTCAAAACATCTACTGAGGTATTCATTTTAGTGAAGAGTCAGCCAATAAAATGGGGGGAAGTCTCTACCACCTGAATACATGAAATAGGGGAACTTGAAAAATTAAACATCAACAAATCAAACCACCCAGCTGAAAAATGGGCCATGGTACAAAAGAGAGATTTCCAAACAAAAAAAGAAAAGAAAAGAAAGAGGAAAAAAAATAAAGAAACACAAATGGCTGAGACAGATTTTAAAATATGCAACATCTTTAGCCATCCAAGAAATGCAGATTAAAAATTGAGATTTTATCTCTACCCCAGTCATAATGGCTAAGATAAAAAAGGACATGACAACAAACTCTGGTGTGAATGAAGAGAAAGGGGAACACCTATTCAGTGTTGGTGGGAGTGCAAAGTGGTGCAATCACTGTGTAAATTAGTGTGGAGGCTCCTCAAAAAGGCAGAAAAAGATCTACTCTGTGATTCACCTGTAAATGTATTGGTTGTATACCAAAGGACTCTATATGCTATTACAGATATACCTGCTCATTGATGTTCATTGCCGTTATCAAAACATCCTAGATGACCATCAACTAGTGATATTAAAAATACAGCAAACTTAGGAATAAATATGTACAACTGAGCATTTATCCCAAACTGGCCTCAAATTTGCTGTGTATTTGAACTTTTCATCCTCCTCTCTCCAATTGCCAAGTGTTGGAATCATAAGAATGCAACACCACACCTGATTTATACAGTGCTGAGAACTGAAACCAGGACATTTTCCTGAAATAGACAAGCACTCTACCAGCTCATTTATATCTCCAGCCCCAACTTCTCTAATGTTAACAACCAAATATGCTTGCAAACACTGACAAATACCATCTCAGTGAAAAAAAATACACAGTTAGGACCAAATGACATATTGAATTACAAGCAAATTAATGAGCTCTGTACTAAACACAATGAAATACTATCAAAAATTTAAAACAATAGTTTCTTATGTAAATTATACACACAAATGTAGTTAGAAAATTTGTGTTTTCTAGTAGTGATGAAATCTAACAATCATGACAAATATGTTATTAAAGAATAGTAATAAGTAATCAGGATTTTAAATAAGAAAAAACACTATCTGTTGAAAATATTCTCATTGGAGACATACAATAGAACATTTACTAACATGATTTTTCTTAAATTATTTTTGGTAACATTTTAGTATTTAATATTAACTTGTGAGAGTTTGCTCTACATATGTGAAAATAGTCTTTCTTTTTTGATATTTCTTTTTTTTTCTTTATTAAGAAATTTTCTACTCACTCCTCATGCTACCCACAGACCCCCCTCCTCCCTCCTCCCACCCCCAGCCCTCTTTCCCAAGCCACCACACATCCCACATCCCCCAAATTGAGGTCTCCCATGTAGAGTCAGCAGAGCCCAGCACACTGAGCCTAGGCAGGTCCAAGCCCCTCCCACTGCACCAAGGCTGTGCAAGGTGTCACACCACAGGCACCAGATTCCCAGAAGCCTGCTCATGCACCAGGGACAGATCCTGATCCCCCTGCCTGGGTGCCCCCCAAACAGTTCGAGCCAAACAACCATCTTCTGTGTCCAGAGAGCCTAGTCCAGTACTATGGGGGCTCTACAACCACCAGTCCACAGTTCATGGGTTTCCACAATAGTCTGTTTCTTAGATAATAACAAATCATATTTACCTGGGCAAAGAAAAGAGTTAAACCAGAATGGTTAGATAATTGAGGAGGAAACCAACTTTAATTTTATTAAACACATTAACACATTAATTCTGCTTTTAATTTTCTTATGTTTGACTATGTACAAAGGTGTATGCAAGTGTGTATAATTAAGTATATGTTCACTTGCTTATATACTACAAGGCTGTGGTTATATCAGTGCTGATGAGAATAAACAACCAAATGTTAACAAAAAAATGAAACACGGAATTGTAAACAAATGACCCAGTGCTCAGGTGGTCATTGGAGCACATTGCTTTAAACAGGTTAACATTATAAAATATTCCTGTACTCAAATATATTATAAGTAAATTACAGATTGCAGATGAACATTTTCATTTTAAATAACTTCACTTATACTGCACTATTTGCAATATCTCCTAGGAATTCATATGTACCTCCTGCCATCCCCATTTTTCATCGAACAGCCTCTGATTGTCAACTGTGTCATAATCTCTATTGGAGATAAGATGGAAAATGTCTTTGTTATCTAATCTTCATATACTGCCACTTTTACGGTGAAGGGTCACACTATGAATTTGAGGGAAACACAGCACTCCATTTCACGTATCTAAGTGGCATACTTATATGTTTAGCATCCTACCAGGTAGAGTATTCCAGCTGGCCATCCAGGATGCTGGGACAATTGCTTCCATAACTCTGTTTGTAACAAGGATCTTCTTACCACCTCAACTCATCTCCTCATAGTGTATACAGAACACTGGAGAGATATTCACACTGAAGATGAATGTTACCAGACTTTCCCGAGGTTTATATAACTGAAAATGACAACATTCTTTCCACTTCATTTTCTTGTTTATATTGAGTCTTAGAATCAATCCAAATTTAGGAGGGAACTCATAAATTTCTTTGAACATTCTTTCATAAGAAATGTGGGATTTCAATGTTTCTTACACCGAAAACCTTTTCATTCACATTTTCTAGAATTTCATATCCATCTCCTCCTCCTTGCATGGTCCACCAAAGATCCAGCTCCTGCATGTGTCCTTCACTAGAGATGTTCTCCCTGCCTTCTTGGGGAGATGCCTTTCTTTCCCTATAGTGCCTGCATAGTACCTACATGGCTTCTGAGACCCTCTGGGACTACTTGCCCTTCACAGAAAGTTGGTGGCTTTACAGTGCCCTGAAGTGCAGTATGCCACTTTGTGGGCTCCTCAATAGAAACTCTCCCTATATAAATGTTTCCCATGAAAGTTGGTAGAAGCCTATGCGGTTAGAATGTCCTCACAGGAAGATCTGTGTTGCCGTGTAATCCTTGCATATAAATGATGCCACTGTTAGCCCTCATTGAGATCTTTGAGAATCACTACCCTAGACTTACAGAGGCCAACTGGAAGTACAGTGGCCATTCTACCACTTCTCCTCTCTCGAGTCTTTGCTTATGCCTTTGCAACCAAATTCTCACTTCCTCTGCTTTGGTTATCAGAGACATTCATGCTCTGTTTCTCTTCTGGTCCACCCTCTAGTCTCCTCCCTATAAATATGCATGCTACTTAGGTAGGCCTGGGAGACTGAACTCTGCTGAGTATAGCTGCTGCTCTCGGGCTCTATAGACCTGGATTTTTAACCAGATGATGCAATTGAAACTAGATGCATTACTGGTAGGAGGCTGCTGCCCATAGCTGCTTGGTTTTCCACAGGCAGTTTACTGACAGAAACTGCTGGGATCTATTCAGCTGTAAAGAAGAATATCTTTGAGAAGCATAGGCTAGAAGTGCAGTTATTGGCTACATGCTATAGATGACAGGTATCTGGTAGATGCTATAAATTTTTTCACAGCTTTCCTGAGGTTGTTTAGAAGCCCCTGTGCTAAAGTGAATTTGACTGGTCTCATTAGGCTTCTTTCCACCCTGTGGTGTGGCAGATACAGCGGCTGCTACCTGCTGCCAGGGAGGCAGGATAAATGCTGTTTGGAGGCTGAGTTGTGCAGAAGACTCAGGTGGTGGCAGTGACTGTGGCAGAGATGGTGCTATGAGCATTTGTGCCAATACTGACCAGGAAGATGTCACATTTGGGAGTTGGCTGGAGCAATGGAACTGCTTTGATGTAAGGTTTTTCCATAAGAAGTTGTTTGCACTCTCCTCGAAAGTGGTAACTGGGAGCCTGGGTACAGCTGACACCAGCGGGCTGTCTGTAAGTTCCCTAGATTTGTATCCCACATATCTGGCAGGCCTGTGTACCTCTTTGAGCTGGCTGGAGAGTATTATCCCCTTGGTCCTGCTGGGCTTCATTCTGTCTGCAAGTACTGGTATTTGCAAGACTCCCTTACTCCTTTTCAGGATTGTTTTTCTGAAGGAAAAAAAAAAAGTGATGCTTTTCTCTCAAGGACACCTCTTGAAAGGAAGAGTATTTAAACTGAGACACAATGTATTGAAAGAAAGCAAAATCAAGAATTGGCATAAGACTATTTTAGACAGAACGCCTAGTGAACACAAGGTTCCCAGGGTGAGCGAAAGCTAACAAAGCTACTGTAATGCTCTGAGGATCTGGACATTAGGGACTGGCTTTCAGATTCGGGTTTGAAGTCTAGTGATTACTCCAAACATTATGGAAGTAATTACACAAGTGCTACTTTCATTATATTTATAAGACAATTGAACATTACAATTCATGTTTTGAGAAAATGTGTGCTTTTTTCCAGAGGACAGTTGTAGAGCTATGAAGTCTATCAGTTCCTCAAACCTGGAAGAGCAAAGGATGGAAGTATTTTCATAAATTCCAGAACTTTCAGGGGATTCATTTGGCAGCCAACTTTTAACTGGGATGATGTGAAACTCTATGTAACCTTTGTTCATCTCATTTAGTGTGAATGTTTACACATACTCCTGAATAAGATGATGTACTTAGATCTGCATATTGACTCAGACTCTTCTTCGAGTGTTAGATGAATTAAAAAATCTAAAAGCTCCTAAATTTAAAAGAACTACATACCACCTTAAGGTTTTCAGATAATGAGATGTAAACTTATAGTTGCAGATTTTCCTGAAACATTAATTACATACTGTGAAAATGAACTAAGATAAAAAAAAAAAAAACATGGGTTTTTTTTTGTAAAAAGTAAAAAGAAAGGATTTGAGAATGTAGTATGCTGAAATAGAAAGGCCTCCCTCCATTTCTCTCTGCCAAAACTCAGATTTAACAACTACATACATAGTAGAATGCATTTATGGGACTATAAAAATTTAGGTGATAAGTTTCTATACTACAGAAAGGCATAAAACTAACAACAGCTACATTGAAATAGACAAAAAACAGTCTATCCACATCAATTAACCACATCAAGATAATCCCTCACAGGCACGTCCCAAGGTTAGTCTCTATGGTGATTCTAACTTCTGCCAAATTGACAATCAATAGATACCAGCTAGTGTATAAATAAGAATGTAGAAAATTGAGTGGAAGATTATCTTTTCGTGGTGATTTGTATTATGTCTTGTGTGCTGCTGTTGCTTACTGTTGCTTTTAGGAGCTTAGGATTAAGAAAGCCAGTGTGGTGCACTCAAGGATATATATGTGGACACATGTATATGTTGCTGTTCAAAATAGAAACAAAAGTAATTGCATTATGATTGTCTTCAATAAAATGATTGTGATTTCTTCAACAAAATTAATAGTGCTTTTACAAAGTAGAAAAAAGTCACGTAAACATTTATTATAATTTTAATTGTTATTTATTTGAGTGTTTTACCTGCATGTGTGTATTAGCACCACATGCCCACTTGGTACCCAAAGAGATCAGAAGGTAAGGTCAGATCCACTACACCTGGCATTATCGATGGTTGTGAACCATCGTGTAAACGATGAGAACAGAACTCAAGTGTTCTGAACTACTGAGCCATCTCCAGCCCTGTAAACACTTATTGTAAGCATCACATATTAATATTATATAATCATTGGTATGAAGATATCCTTTAACCAATTCAGCTTGTATTGTAACTAACACAGTAATTTCAGTTGCCCAAAAATCTCTGCTCTTGCTTCATTTCCTGTCACGTTACTGGTGGGACTTCACTCTCATTGAGAGAAACCAGGATGTGCCCAGATTTCTCTAATCCACATCACATGTACTGATTTTTGACTCTATGTAAAATTATATGAACAAATGCAGTATAAAGAACATAACTTTGATTTATATTGACTAATGCTTTGCTTAAACATATAATTTAGAAATATTTTAATGTTCCACTATTCATGAAAACTAATATTTTAAAATATAAATTAATATCAGTGAAGACTTATATTAAGTTAGATTTGAAATGATATGCCTTTTTTCTAATGAAAATTACCTAGTTTTGATATAATAATATAAACCTGACCATTTTCTTTTATTTAATCATGAAATTAAAAGAAAATATAAAACAAAAATCATTCAACATAATTGCTCATATTGTGAAAGGCACATAAATATTAATGTTTTATTGTCATTCTATCTTAAAAATGTGTGTTCTAAAGAACTATCATATGTTTAAAATACTAACTTAAAAATTATTCAACTGGTGGTAACTGATCTTTCCCACTTATACCTACATACAGACACATGATGAGTTTTTTAAAAGTGGCTTATTATAAACTTGACTCCATTTAGAGAAGCTGGGATTACATAGAGCAAGTGTTTTTAAGAAGGGAATCAGTCTCCCTCAGCTGGCAGGGATTTGGTACTCAATTTTTCACCTATTTATATCTGAACCTCTCTTCAACTGATATTTGAGAGAAGAAAAGACAGTAAAATTTAGAAACATGTTTGACTGAAATACATTTTATACTTGCTAAAGTGTTCTCTGGGCACCTATGAATTTAAAGAAAATCATTCTCAAGGAAGCCTTTTATCTGCAGTTTGGGGTAATAGTGTTATATAAGTTCTCTTTATAAAAATCCACCTATTTTTAAAAATGTTCAACATACAATGTGATACATTAGCTCGAGCCTAAGGTGTTACTGGAAAGTCACTGAGAAATTCTAAATGTCTCAAGCTTATATTTAAAAAGAAAAGTTGCAAAAGATAATTAGGAACTGCAAAAATAACAGAAAATTCATCACAAGGTGTAACAAAACAGGATCAACAATGCAATTGTTATTATTTTCAAATAAAAACATTTTTCCTTAATGGTATGCATTTTTATAATTGAAATATTTTTAAAATTATTCTTTTTTGATCTGGCCTTTAGTCATAGTATTTCCTACTAGTTCCTTTCACAAAGCTATGTATCTAGATTGATTTTAATAGTTCTAGCTATCACAGGTGCGCCACAAATATGTAATTATCAATTATTTGAAAAATTTGGAAGTTAAATCCAGTTTGTTCTCTGAGTGTAAAATTGTAAAATTATAAGGGTCAAGAGAGTACAGGATCAACTTGGAAATAATATAAATAATCTTTAGCTATATGGTTTGAATATAAGTTATTTAAAATTTCACATAAAAAACTTGACACTGAAATGATATATTTGAATATAATGAAAAACTTGAAAAGAACCTATGAACTGTCTGCTGGATATATTCTCCAGCCTTCTTTGGATAGTGGAAAGAGGCAGCAGACTGAAGATAGAAATATCAGTTGAGTTTTGCAAGCATATGTCTGGCAAAGAGTCAACTGTAGCATGTCAGGTTCTTAGATTTAGGTATTAAGGTCAGCATTTAGCACATAGTTTATTCAATTTAGCATAATATCCTTGAGCTTTTTATATTGCTACAAATGACATAATATGAATTTTTATTTATTATTATTTAATTTAAAAAGGAAATAAACAATAAAATTATCAAACTGAAAACCAATAATGAAAAACTCATACTCAGGGAAATTCTGCCTCTCTCCATGTAAGCAGATTAGCTGTAATTGAAGCATAACTCTTAATTTTTAGGCAATCATAGAGCACTCATAGAGACACATGGAAGAATAAGACAAGAGAAGGTAGACAATTGTAAAGCAGACTGAAAATATGTCTGTTTTGCTCCCCAGGGTCCTGATTTGAATTCAGGTCACTTACTGTAGCTTAAGTGATGGATCACCAACATAGATGCAACTTTTCTTCAGTTCCAGAAAAGTCCACAGCAGAGTGTACCAGGGGAGTTTTGTTAAACCACTTTTCACATGACTAAAACCAGGATCACATCTGTTAAACCAGAAGTCATCTATCCATGCCTATTTCTCTGAAAAAAAAAATGGAGGAAAGCAGACAACAGGTTCTCAATGTAAACTTGAAATTGAAAGAACACATTATCCACTGTTATTGGGCACAGCGCAATACTTTCTTAAACAATGGTCAAAACCAAAATTTTCAGCACCCACAGAAAGAAAGCATGAAGTGCTGTCAGCCAAGACTTAAGAGAATTCTATTTTTTCAATATGTAGAAGGCTCCATGATTGAAATCTGGAAGAGTGTCTTTAGTTTGAGCTCATGTCCCATGATGTTTTATATGTGCAGAGACTCTGGTCATAAATGAGAGCTTATAAAAATACCATTGATAACTCTTATTGAAATATAATCCAATATGACCTAGAAATATTCATCACAAATTTCTAGACTTATTTGATATGCCTTAATATATTAAAATACTAACTTATCACCTCAGTGAATGACCAATGAAAACATCTACAAGTCACCGTCCTCCAACCTCCAGTTCTTGTCTATAAAGCAGTGTGATTCATCAGGTGTTTGATATCTTGACTGGGAAAGGCTCCAAGCTGTATTACTACCTAACTGTTTAGGAGGATTCTAGATTAATGATATTAAACTACACAAAACCCACAAGATAAAATTAACTAAAATGAAGTCATTTAAAATAATGACCATTCAATACTTGACAAAGAACTGTGGAGAACTAGGGAATGTTGAGAGTGGGCAAAGTGGTTTTACCCAAAGAAGAGCCTCTACAATTGAATATCTAATACCAAGTGGACAGCCCTAAAATTATATGCATACAGGCAAAATTATATGGACTGAACAGTCAGGAGTGTGTGTGTGTGTATGTGTGTGTGTGTGTGTGTGTGTGTGTGTGTGTGTCTGTGTGTGTGTGTGTGTGTATGTCTATAACACCACAACCAAAGAAAATGAGGTCTTGAATTTGAGAAGGCACAAGAGAGGGTTCATGAGAGGGCAAGAAAAGAGAAAAAGTAAGGGAGGAAATTATATAAGTATATTTTTATAGAAAACATATAATAAAAAGAATGATTACATATATCAAATACTACCATAAAGGACTTTATATCTATCCCTTCATTTAATTTTATAACAACAATATAGAACTTATTCCTCCATTTCCTCTTACTTTCATTGAAGATTAATTTATACACAAAAAATTCAAAATTTAAAGGTATATTTTTATGAGTTTGAAGTTGCATGTTGCTGTGAAGATACCCATATAGATTTTTTTTTACATTCTAGCACACTAAGTTTCCTTCAAGCCCTTCTCAATTCTACAGCATTCAAAGTTACTGATGCACATTCTGTCATTAATGCTTTATTTTTCCTAAAATCTTATGCAAATGCATTCAAAAAAGATTCCTAGCATCTTCTATTCAGCATGAGGTCCTTAAGATTCCTCCACACTCCTACATGTATCAGCTCATTGTCTTTTATTGCAGAGTAGTATTCATTTTATAGCCATAGCATAATCTATTCACCAGTTTTCAAACATCTGGGTCATTTCATTTCCAGACTTACAACATGAAGCTGCTGTGTGAGGTTTGCTATCAGTGTTTACAGAGGCATGGAGAAAAATATCTTTAAGAATAAAGTTGATGAACTATTGAGTAGGTATCAATTTAACTTGATAAGAAGTATTTGTTTTCCAGGGTGAATGATCAGTTTAAGTTTCTACCACACCCACACCAACACTTGGCAATGTCTTTCTTTTCATTGTTGGGATCCTGATGATTGTCTACTGCTGCTTAAGTTTTAGACAAGAACATATTTCCATGACAGATCTTATAAAGGAAATTCACCTAGACCATATTTTACTTTGAAACTCTCCACCTAAGCTAATTTATTAACTGTTACTCCTATAAAATTTCTCAAGTAAATGCAGGACTGACTATAAATTTAGGGTAAGTAATGAAAAGAAGCCTTCATTCAAGTCAGGGTCTCTGAATGCTGTATAAAGTAATAGATATGACATTAATTTAATGTCTTCAGGAAGTTTTTTTGAGGTATGGATATATGAGTGTGAGTGTGAATGTGTGTGTGTGTGTGTGTGTGTGTGTGTGTGTGTGCCTTCATGCATGCATGCACTCAGGCAGAGTAAAGAGAGAAACAGAAATGTGATAGAATGAATTTTTGTAATTGTTCACATCTTAGTAATACTGTCAGTCAGAAATACAAAAGACTGATAAGTCATAGACCATATAGACAATATAAACCACACTTCAATACAATTTTTCTGTGAAAAAGTAAAACATTCAAATAAAAATAGTACTGAGTGTTTCTATATTAATTATTTCTTATTACTTGAAAATTATCTTTTTATATAAACAATGTTTATATCATTGTTTATATGAGCCTTCACCCCCATGTTCTAGTCTCCTTGGTGAGAGAAGGTACTCTGTAGACTGAAAAAGAGAAATGTGGAAAGCTTATATGTTTATATGGACCCAAACACTAGAGGGTCCCATTACACATTAAAAATATGCCAAGCAAATAGATATTACTTAAGAAAATTAAGTCGATTAGAAATTTGATTGATTTTTTCATATTGAAAATATTCTTTTTTCATACAATATATCCTCACTATAGTTTTCCTCCCTCTACTTCCCCCAGTCCCTCCCCACTTCTTCTCCCCTCACCACCTACTCATTTTCTGTCTCTCAGAAAAGAGCAGGATTCTAAAAAATAAAATGTGTTAAGATGAATCAAAAACTTTCAAATAGAATTGGAGACAACAACCCAATAGGAGGAAAAGAGTCCCAAAGCAGGTAAACGATTCAGAGACCCACTTGCTCTCATAGTCTGGAGTCCCATAAAAGCACTAAGCTAATAGACATAAAGAATGCACAGAGGACCTGGTGTAGACCCGTGTTGGCCCTTTGATTTGTGCTTCAGTCTCTACAAGTTCCTATGTGCCCTGATTCAGAGGGCCTTGTTCTCCTTGTGCCCTCCATCCCCTCTGGGTCTTTACAATCTTTCTACTTCTTCTTCTGCAGGATATCCTGAGTTCTGAGGAGAGAGATTTGATGGAGAACTCCAGTGTAGACTCTCTCTGCACAATGTCTGGCTGTGGGTCTCTGCATCTGCTCCCATCTGATGCCAGAGGAAGCCTCTCTGATGGTGACTGGATAAGTCACCAATCTATGAGTATAGCAGAATATCATTAAGGATCATTTTATTGATTTTTTTTTTTTTTATAAACCGGCCATGTTTAGTTTTACCCTAGATCTCTGGGCTATCTTGTCTCTGGTTCTTGGTTACCAAAGCAGTATTGGGTTCCTTCTTGTGGAGTGTGTCTTAAGTCAAATCAGATATTGGTTGGTTACTTCCAAAAGTTCTGTTTCATTGTTCCTAGAATAATTTGCCGACAGGACAGACTGTAGGTCAAAGGTTTTGTGGCTAGGTTGGTATCCATGTTTCTCTTTCATGAGGCTGCAGAGTACCTTCCCTCACCAAGGAGACTAGAGCATAGTGGTAAAGGCTCCATGTGGCACCAGATCACAACATTAAATGAGTTGTGTGGATGCTGTCCTAGGTAACTGAAGTCAAATACAAGTATCAGTGGAAAACTGAGCACATTATAGAACATCTTACTAATGTTTCTATACACCAAAGCCAGCTACAATATGCAAAAATTCTCGAGTTTCTCATGCTAGGGCTGGCTTGCAAATGTTTTAATTTCATGTAGATCTACAATGAAAGATACTCTCAATTCCTTATACATAAGAGTGAAATAGTGGTAGATATGTACATAGCTCAGAAGGTCAAATTTTTACTAAATATAACATTCAACAACCTGCTGTGGGATGGTCTGTATGTCAAATCTGTTGCTCTGATTGGTCAATAAATAAAACACTGATTTGCCAGTGGCCAGGCAGGAAGTAGGTGGGACAAGGAGAGAGGAGAATACTGGAAGCAGAAGGCTGAGGCAGAGACACTGCCAGCCGCAGCCATGACCAGCAGCATGTGAAGACGCCAGTAAGCCACCAGCCACGTGGCAAGGTATAGATTTATGGAAATGGATTAATTTAAGCTATAAGAACAGTTAGCAAGAAGCTGCCACGGCCATACAGTTTGTATGCAATATAAGTCTCTGTGTTTACTTGGTTGGGTCTGAGCGGCTGTGGACTGGCAGGTGACAAAGATTTGTCCTGACTGTGGCAAGGCAGGAAAACTCTAGCTACAATAACCTTGATAAAATCTTTTATCTAAAATTGTAGAATTTTTAATTATTTTTAAGATTTTTTTTATTTAGGTACATGTGTATCTCCTCTCTCTCATCTCTTCATCTCTCTTTGCACCATCTCTCTGGCAACAAGCATTCTCTTTTTTTTTGTGTTTGTGTGTGTGAGTGTGTGTTGTGTGTGTGTTTGAACATGTGAGTGGCCTTGTATGCCAAAGGACATCAAATTTCCAGGATTTTCCTTACTTCCACTTAATGTGGGTTTTGGCAACTGGACTCTGGAACTGAAAGAACAACAAGCATTCTTCATCACTGAAACATGTCTCCAGCACCAAGGACCTAGCAATTATTTCTAAATATTAATCTTATTTTAACATTGATCATAAACTTGCTGTCTTACAATATATAAAATTACGCGATAGTAATTATATGTAGTATATGGAGAACCTAGATATCACTACTATAAGAACAAAGTCCAGTTAAAAGTACTTGCCAGGAGAGATGTTTCAGTGGTTAAGAACATTTGTTGCTCTTGCAGAGAACCTGTGTTCAATCACAAACACCTTAATGGCATCACGCATCCATCTAGAACTCAGGTTCAGAGATCCAACAGCCTCTTTTGGACTCCTTAAACATTACATGCCCATTATGTACCTACATAAGTTCAAGCACAACACTCATATACACAAAATAACAATAAAAACAATATATGTTTGCCAGGCAGTGGTGGTGCATGCCTTTAATCCAAGCACTCGGGAGGCAGAGCCAGGTGGATCTCTGTGAGTTCAAGGCCAGCCTGGGCTACCAAGTGAGTTCCAGGAAAGGTGCAAAGCTACATGGAGAAACCCTGTCTCAAAAAACAACAACAATAATAATAATAATAAATGTTTTAAAATGGTTTATCAGAACAAATCTTGAAAATAATTTCTTAGATGATGAAATATGACATATATACCTTTTAATTTGAAAATAAAAATCAATATTATTATAAGCCTGTTTAAAAGGCAATAACACTTGCTAGTATTCTCTCCAAAATTTATGTTTTATCTTCTCAAATTAAGTCTGTCCCTGAAGTTACATGAAATAATACTTTTTATTCTACATATTTTGTAGCCTGGCAATATACAATATCCAGAATTTGACAAAATCTGAACCAAGCTCAAAAGTTCTTTAAAGAATTAAAGTACATATTTAAAACTCATAAGCAAGAACTATGCACATATAAAGTAGTTGTAGACTGATTTCATAAAGAGCAACATAATAAATACAGTAGCATTAATAAAATACTACTGAAGACAGAAGGACATATCTAACACTTGATAGACTGGAACAGAATTGTTCTGTGTTGTTTTCTGATACATGTGTTGTCTAGTCATACTTCTTTTTAATAATTGTCCTTTTTGTTCTACAAGAATCCATTTCTGGTCTAGTTTAATCCAAAGTATACTTTGCATTTACTTTCCATGACTCTTTAATCACATCCAGTCTGAAAAATGGACAAAGTACCCCATTATATCTGGTTCTTGCAAGCACTAAGAACCACATGCAAAGACATCTGGGAATTTCTCAAACCAGTATTTCCAAAATACACAAGAAGCCATTAATAACCAAGGATAGACCATACTGAAGCAGGAGAATTGTTTTTAGACAAACATGTCCCAAAGTTCCAATGTGTAAGGGATAATAATACAGAAAGAAAGTCCAATAGTCAGGGAGGGACATTTCTTGTTGCTTCCCAAGTACCTGACAGAAGTAATTTAAGAGAAAAATATGTCCATCTTGACTGCAATTTGATGGTAATGTCCATAATAGTTGGATGATCTGGTGGCCAGAAAAGCTTGTAGTTGTGGTGGCAGGTGCATGAATATCTTGTACACATCTGAACATACTGACCAGCAAATAGATAGATGCTAAACATTACTTGATTTTCCCTTCTCCCCTTTATATCTGGTCTGTGACCCCAGTCCATAGAATGTCATCACCCATGTTTAGTCTAGAGACTCCTAAATCAGTGAATTCTCAAAACAACCTCAAAAAATTCCTAGTGGTGTGTTTCTTGGGTGTTTCTAAATACAGTAGAGTTGATTATGAACTTTAATGGTGACAAACTTGCAGAGAAATATTCAAATTTTCAAACCTGATTGGTAGTATTAACTGCTATAGAGGATGTAAGTAAGTTTATAACTGAAGAATAGTCATTGAAATTATGTACAAATGAACTCCTCCATGCCTTTGCTCAAGGATCTTCAGGTGATTGGACAAATTAGACTGAGTGAGAGAGAAGATGACAAAGAGTTCAGAACTATGGTGTAAGAAAGGGAACCATAGAACTTGTCTAGGAGGACATCAAGAGTAATTATTTCTAAAACAGTAAGAAAGAGCCAAAATGGAGGGACTAGGGAAAGAAGGGGCCGGGAGATTCCCTTATTAAAGGGACTACTGTCTGAAAATACTATTTAACATTCTTCCACGTGCCCAGGATCACCTGAAGATCCTAGAATTGTCCAGGGATCCTTTTGAATGCAGATTTGGAATAATTATCTCTGAGGTGAAATCTGATGTGTGTGTGTTTGTGTGTGTATATGTGTGTATGTGTATTATATCAGGTTTTTCTCTATTGCCTAGGCTGTTCTCAAACTTGTAGACTCACACAATCATCCTCCTGCTGTGCTTTTCTGAGTAGCTGGGGCTGTAGATGCTCATGGTCATTATTTTCCTTTGACAGAATTTAGTATAAACTAAATGACCAATGCAGAAAATTGCTTTTATGTCAACTTTAATGCCCTAACAAGTCTACTGAAGATTATAAAAGACAAAATACTTGTAGTATAACCATGAAGTCAGTGATATTACATTAATAGAAAAGGAAAAAAGCAAGCAATAGCAATCCCCAATCCATTTAGCATGCAGCACATATCCTGCTTCATTTTTACTGCCGTACTTTCAGTCTGAAAGATCTCAACAGGCATCCAGAGCAACAATTAGGAAAACATTTAAAGCATTGCCTCAGATGCACTGTACCCCACCATACACACACAGACAACACACACACACACACACACACACACACACACACACACACACACGCACATGCACACGCATACACACGCACTCACAGAGAGAGAGAGACAGACAGAGATAGATACAGAGAGACAGAGACAGAAACAGAGAGACAGACAGAGTGATAGAATGCTCAATAATTCAGGATAAACTGCAGCAAAGTGACATAATTTCACACTAATCTCACATGCTTAATGAGACTATAACTGTAGGAGAATTATGCAATCCTCTTTATCACTTTTGTCTTTTCCATATATAAGAATTATCCAAGTAGCTTAATCCTCCAAGAAGAGAATTGTATTGAAATAAACATAGTTGGAAAACATAAGAATGTTTAAGTTTTATGAAAATACCCTTATCACAATGATTGACTTTCAAGTTTTTACAATGGCATAAAAGTGAATCAATTCAGTGAAAGTTCTGCTGTGAACTGTGACTCTTCTCCTGGTTGGTGATAAGAAGGATAAGTACCATCTCCAGATGCTCACTCTCAGTTAGAGCCATTACCATAAATGATGTTAACCCACATTCTATAGTATACTGTGTTGCTAAGTGATAATATTGTGTAGGTTAAGTATGTTGTGCATACTTTCATCTTATAGTATTTTCAGATTATGATGGATACATATGAATTCATGATTAACCATAATTCAAGGGATACCTGTTGTATCAGGATATTTTCTATCCCTTCTTTGCCCCTCCATTCTACTCTGTCCTGCTCTGTTTCTGAAAGCTGTATGAGTCGAGCATTGGTATATAGCTTTCAATTACAGTTATGCAATGAAAGATACCAGCCAAAGACTGATATGTTGAAGAAGAATACTGTAGTAAAGTTTTTTTCCTGCCAAGTTAACAAGAACTAGCATTGTTAGCATGCTATACTGGATGCCACAACTCTTCAGTAACTACCATCTACATAGGCTTGAATGATGTCTTTGTCATTGTGCTTATTGTTTAAGATATCCCTTTGGCACCAACACCCAATCAAATTATCTTAACCTTGACTACATACTTATTAACAGTTGTTTTTTAAATCTTATAAATAACGAATATAGGCACAAATACTGCAGTGACTAGCAACATTCAAGTTTCTACCTCTTAGAAAACACCAGCAGGATATATATATATATATATATATATATATATATATATATATATTGCATGCTACATTTACATTATGTATAACCTTGAACATATATGCCACCTGTACTTTTAGTGTGTCCCTGGCAGATATAAATCATTATAAAATTGAATTACACTCAGTAAGTATTCAGCAAATGATGTGTGAACATGATTGTTTTAGCTATTAATGAACAGATTTTAAATATATATACATATATATGCATATACATACATATATATTCATGTATATGTATATGTATATATATATACATATTAGTAAACAGATATACAGAAGTTTTTGAGGAAATTAATCTAAATGAATCTTTATATCCACAAGTATAAGTGTCTTAATTGGGCTTCTATTTCGTTGAAGAGACACCATGACCATGGCAACTCTTATAAAGGAAAAGTATATGATAAGACTCTGAATGATTAACTTCAGCCTATTTTCCCAATGATTTTTACTATGTTAGTTTCCTTACTGTGAAGTGGTTCTCTGAAGTTAATCTTTTCACATACTAGAAGTCCATACCTTTTTGATATTTAAAAAATGATGATTTCCAATAAAATTATATGTGTATTCTTTCATTATGCATGTTTTTTATATGGTGAATTTTAGATCCTCGTAATAACTCAAAATGTGCTAACTTTTTTTAGATACAAGTAATCAATATTAGTGTGAAGTCCTGAGGATTGGCCCTAATTCACTTACAAAAATGAGAAATTTAAGGAAATCTATTCTTCAGTGGTTTTCTTTGGAAGAGGTAAACAGATGCTTATGCATTCCAGATAAGGTACCAATAACACACCAAATTCAATATTCTACCTTAGTCAAATTTTGAGTTTTCTGCGGTTTCTTACAGTAGCATGGATGAACATACTTAGAGCATAGATGCCCTTCAAATAGCTGCAGTACATGAAGTTCAAACCAATCATGGATGACGACTTCATGGAAGTTTCATTACTTTCACTTTATCGTGTTATTTCCTAAATCTTGCAGCATCTCCCAAGATCATTTGCACCTAAGGGAGGAGTAAGCAACAGTTGGATTCCCATGTGAACATCCTATTCTCCTTCCACTATGGAGTATTAACAGATCTATTACATTTACTATGGAGACACTTAACTGCTGTGATTATGTTATTGCTATGACTACTGACACAAAGCCACCCGTACTCCAAGATTGTGAGAAAACGTGTTTATCATGCCCAAAGGAAAAGCCACATAGCAGGAGGCAGCTACACACAGAGAGACTAGCATATGGTGGAATACAAGAAGGTAGCCACCTACAAACCCTGGATGGAGATCCAGCAGAGATCCATCCCTAACAGCCCTGGAAAGAAACCTACCACCCAGGTACCTTGACCTACAGTCCAAAACTTCAGAAACAGGGTAATAAAGTTTTGTACTATGACTTACTTGCTGTACTTCATTATAAAAAGTTCTAGAGTAATAAAACACTTTCAAAACTAATCTAATATTTTCATTAAGCCAGTTTTAGGATTTTAGCATAGGCAAAGAAAAAAACTAAAGAGAATAGTTTATCGATAGCTTTCTGTTGCTGTTGTTCGGCTTGGTTTGTTTTGGGGTATTTATTTATTTATTTATTTATGGTCAAAAGATAGGCAAAATGGAGGAGGGGGAGGAAGATTCTGGAAGTCTATCTGAGTCACAGCCAAGTATTTTTCTGGTAGAGAGCAGTTCTGTAGTTGGTGGGGAGTCAAGAAAGAATGGAGATGGACTGGGAGCAACGTTTAGGATGATGTCAAGGAAGACCTAGGGAAACCTGGAATCCACACCTAGAATGGTGGCCTAGTCCCCGGGTATTGTAGATGAGATAGACGGGCTGAGTCAAATGCAATAATTTTTGTAGTGCCAAAATTAGTGGCAGAAGCTCAAACCTGACTAAACTATTAGTAAAAGACAGTTATATAGATTCAGTTTTTGTGTTTAAATAAAAATTCTAGGTTTGAAAAGTTGTTCTGGACAAGGAGTGTGAAACATTGGCAGGATAATATTACTTTATCATTCTTTGCACTGAGCCTGTTCCTGCTAGTATGCAGTATCAATAAGCCCTACAATAAAATGAGCAGCATTGCCTTTCTCTTTAATGATTACCATTTCTCTACACTTTCTTTGTTTATTTTAATATTTCCAAGCATGTAATCAGGCAACAATTACCTGGGTGAAGTGATGAAACATGCTGATTATAAATACTTCTCAGGCATGGTGTGATCCATAGGAGTCTACTCCTTGGTACAAAGATGTAATTTCTATTCATTTTCATGTCAGTTGAAAATTTATATTGATGGATGCATTAGACCTAGGAGTGGTTCCTTATTCTAAAACTCTGTCATGAGCTATTGATTTAACTGACATTTAAACTATCATAGCACATCACAAACATATAAAAACCCTTATAAATCTTTGTCAAAATCAATAAAACACAGGTACAGAAAGAAAACTAGCCTGATGTAGAAAATGACATTACATTAGTTGTTTTAAAAATGAATTATAAAATTTAATCAGAATTCCCTGTTATTTCTGGCATCAAGCCTGGAAGCCTAATTGAGCACATTGGGGCATCCTCATCACCATCCTGATGCTACAGCTAGTGAATTATGAAGTACTTCTTCGGCTTTCATATAAAGCAATTTCTCTTGAGTTCATGGTGCCTATTCTGTGTGAATCACTAGAAGAAAATGAAGTAATATACAAAATACACAGATTTAAGACCATAGAAAAAGATATACAGGATTCAATAAGAAATTTTACTTTCTTCACTTATTGTGAATGTCAAAGGCTATTGGTTTGGAGGTCATTATTTTGGAAAACAAAACCCCCAAAGTGTCAAAGTAGTTTACTATTTAATGTACTCAGCTACTTGTACTATACTGCAACAATTACATTTTCTGGTTATTATGTAGAGACGGTAATATTTCAGAAGCAAATTGGGTGTCAAAGGAAATTAAGCATTCCTAAGTATATAGATTTATCACCTGAAGGGAATGACTTTTTTTTTCTTCCATGTAAAAAGAGAACTATAAAAGAAGTGTTTTCATATGAAAAAACAATCTGTACCCACTTTCCATTCTTAAGTGAAACTAATTCCATTTATTTAGATGAAAAAGAAATCAGAAGTTAGAACCTGTTTCAGAAGAGGCTGTGAGTGTTAGAACCAACAGACAAAGAAAAAAGGAAAATGATTCGATCATAGAACTGTATAATTACAGATTTTGGAATTTTTAAACAAATAAGTTAAAGTGAAATATTGAGATTACAATGTAGCCCTTATATAACTCCTGTATACACAGAAGTTGGAAGAAAACAAGTATTAAAGTTAAACAGTTATTAGAATGTGTACTGAAAGCTAAAGTAAGTCCAAAGACACAAGCACACCCACACACACATGCACTCACATTCACGCACATACACACACAGGCACACACGGTCATATTGGCATGCACACACACACACACACACACACACACACACACACACACACACACACCAGGTATTAATACTTAGAATATCTACTTAGGAATAATGAATATTTGACAATTAAACAAATAAATAGACAACTAGAAAGTAGAAACTCTCTAAAAAGTTGTCTCTAGTCATACTCCAAAGTTTCATGGGAAAATAAAGAGAAAAGAAAACAAAACAATCCTTCTAATACACTCATTTCAGCTTATGTGTTACAATCAGTCTCCTTATAATAAGATTTACTAAATGTTGCAACATCTCAAATTATTATAAGGGAAAGATGAGAACATGATTATGAAGTATGATGCATATAATAATATGAAGATAAATTTCTATTTCTTTCCAAACTGATGAATGATTTCCATATATAATGACCACAAGCCATCATAAAGAGATTTTTTATAGCTAAATGACATCTTCTCATATTAAGTTGAAGAAAAAGAAGATACAGTAGCATGTTTGAAACCAAATATAATATTTCAATATTGTATAAGATAGAATTTCAATTCATAGCAGCTGCTTTCAAAGCTGTATCAAAATTCATCTTTTACTCCTTTTTTTCCTGATACTGATCAATGTATAAATTAACTAGGGTTTAGGCATAGGACTCTATTCTAATTTTTTTCTGTTGCTTTGATAAGATACTCTAAAACAAAGTAACTTAGTGTAAAGGAAGGTTGATTTTAACTTAACAAATTCAGATTACAGTAGTGGTGGATTAAATAAGAAAGTCTCCCATTGGCTCCTATCTTTGACAATCTACTACCCAATAATAGATGCTGACAGTGTCCTAATGAAAGTTAAGTAACTTCAGGGTTTCCTTGTCTAACTTACTGCCATTTGAGGAACAATTCATTATAAATTGTAAAAATATTTCGAGTTCCATATATGTTAAATATAATTTTGTAATAAAAATGCATTTCTGCCCATCTTTATTTCACAACATATTAAATGATCAGACAAAACCTTAATGTATTAACATCTTATAAAGCAAAAAAAAAGCTTATGTGGGCTCAAGGAAAAAGAAAAAGAATGTTATAAATTGCATATTTATTTGTGGGAGTGGTCCACAGAGATGCAAAAGAAACAAAGGTTTCAAACAACAATAAAAGGTAGAAGCCGGGTGGTGTGGCACATGCTTTTAAATCCAGCACTTGGGAAGCAGAGGCAGGTGGATCTCTGTGAGTTCAAGGCCAGCTTGGGTGGCAGAGTGAGTTCCAGGAAAGGCTTCAAAGCTATACAGAAACACCCTGTCTCAAAAAAAAAAAAAAAAAAAAAGGTAGAAGAAAACTCATCATCTCATCATGTACTAACTTATATCATTTTGTTGGCAGTCCATGCTGTGGAATGATGGCATAAATGGAGTTATTTTATACTTGCTGTAAGAATTTATGCCCATGAAAAGAGCTTGTAGAAATAGTAAGCACTTGCCTGGTAAATATTTATCTCACATCTCTATTATGTTACTAGTTGGTTGAATAAAGAGTTCAACAGCAAACACAAAGGAGACTCAAAGAGTCAGATTTACTACAGCAGGGACTTTGTAAGTTGGCTTTGTGTGTATTTATGATGCATGTAGGATACTCATGAGATGGGTGACTGCTTTTCCCTCCTAAATCCCTTTTAGCATAGTTCTTACCGTAACCTTCTTGAAAAGCCAGCCTCCCAGTAGCAGGTGGGCAAACTATCACATCAATGACACTTTAGTGAAGCTGGATGTTTATGGAACTCAAATTTTTTACAGTAAACACACATCACAGCCATGTACAGTTCTTGATATCACAGGATGATCCTAATTTCAGATCCAGGATGGTTGATCACAAAAAGATGCTATTAATTGTGGTGAGATACAGCTGAAGTTTTCTTGGTTTCTCCATGTTTAACTCCTTGATTTATCAAATGCAAACATAGATAAAACATAAAACTGATTTTCTTTCATCTCAATTCTAAAATAAAAGTGTCATTAGATCTCAGATCAGCACCAGAAACATAGTATAAATGTGTGATAAACATATGCTGGGTGAATGTATTCACACGCGTTAAGTTTTGAAAAGAATCTGGAAGGAAATAATATCATTTTTGAGGGGCATAAAACTTGAGATTATGGAGAAAGAGCCATAAAGACAATTCATATCTGTAGAGCATAATAATTTAATTTTCAAACTTCTGGTTTCAACGTACAATACCAATATATAAATATCTATGTCCCAATATTTTTTTAACTTCATCATCATCCTACATTAAATGTGACTAATTATTAAGTATAAACTTCACTGCCAGCTTTTCAGTCAGCTCACTATTCACTATTTGATTAATAGATATATACCACAATCAATGAAGTATCCTATTACTACTGCCAGAGTAGGTCAGTAATTGGCCATTTCATCTACTACCAAATAGTTGGCTCACAGAAAAGCCTGATGGTGTGCTGACTTCTTTCTAAGTGTTGACTAGCTTGACAGCTTCGAAAATGGATAATAGGCTGAAGAAATTGACTTGCGGAGATGAGTTTATAGCAAAGAAATGAAAAGTGATCAATGTTCTTAAACAGTGCAATTAACGTGCATCTTGAGAGCTATCGAAGAAAATGCTGATCATGGAGGCACCTATGCTGCTACTGTTCTAGACATTCATGAAATGCAACCGCATGACACCAGAAAGAGCAAGTCTGGAAACTTGAAGAGGAAATATGATACCCCAGAGGATACAACACTGTAAAAGCTTCACAGTAATACGAACCTGGAGAGAAATTTCACAGTATTGAAAAGGTCAGATTCAGCCTTTGGCCTGTTTGCTTGTGACTTGTGAAAGCAGAATATATTTATTTTCCTTACATGCTTTGAAGAATTGTATAAGAAGTAGGGCATGGATAGAAAATGATGGCTGGTAAATTCTAAAATATTTACTAATTGACCCTTTGCAGAAAAAGTTTGAGAGCTTCTTGCTCACAATAGTGAGGCAGACAGAAAATAATTTAAAATAAAAATAACTTAAAATAATATCACAAAAAATTTGGGTGGCAAAGGAAACAACTTACATGCTGTAAGAGATACGGAATTAAATATCTATCACGGTCAAGCTACAGAGGGGTCAAGAGACACTGGATGATGAACATCTCAAGTACTCATTTTGTGTGACAATTTAGATGGTATGGTTATATTTTTCTAATAACTCAGAACCTTCCATCTGGTTACAAACATTGCTCAGAGCCGGAGTTCCGCAATATGATTCCTACAGTGAGGTGTCTATCTCAATCTGAAAATCCTTCGCTTTATAAAGTGAATACATTTCCAGACTGATGTATTATCTTCAGGGATATGAACACTGTACTTGGCAGGGGCACTGCCAAAGGTCTAGACATAAAATTTAACATGATAAATTGTCTCTTCTTTGGGAGTATCCACAAGCTTTAAAGAAAACAAATAAAAACTCTTAGGTGGACTACTCAGTAAGCCATAGAAAAATGAAGTATGTTCAGAATATTTTAAAATACTGTTATCTTCAGAGTAACTGGGGTACATAAAATGTAGTGGAATCCCTTCAGCTTACATGTCAGAACTAAGCATGCGGATTCTGGTCTATAGGTTTTGACAGTTCATTCATCGCTTTTAAGAAAAAAAGAAACACTAGAATATTATCAGCATATTCCAACAAAGGAGAAACGACTTTTCAGAATTTAGATCAATTTTATGTTTCAGATGAACAGTTCTATTGTGAAGATCATTTGTTTCTTTTCAACAAATTTGACAGACCAGAAATTGTGAAACATGTGATGTTTGAACAACAGAGCAATGTAAACGCTGTCTTGAGGCACGGGCTTTAAACACTGACCAGCTACAGTCCTGTGTGGTGGTATTGTGTTCCCCAAAATATTGTGTACCTTAATAAACTTATCTGGGGTCAGAGAACAGAAAAGACACTAGTTAGGCAGTGATAGCACCTGCCTTTAATCCTAGCATTCCAGAGGCAGAAACCATCTGGGATCTCTGTGAGTTCAAGGTCACATTGGAAACAGCCAGGCATGGTGACTCATGCCTTTAATCTCAGGAAGCAAGCCCTTAATCCTAGGGAGTGATGGTAGAAAACAGAAAGGTATATAAGGCATGAGGACCAGAAACTAGAAGCATTTGGCTGGTTAAGCATGTGGCTGGTTAAGCATTCAGCTGGTTAAGCTTTCAGGCTTTGAAGCAGCACAATTCAGCTGGGATTCATTCTGGTTGAGGACTCAGAGGCTTCCAGTCTGAGGAAACAGGACCAGCTGAGGAACTGGTGAGGTGAGATAGCTGTGGCTTTTTCTGTGTCCATGACCTACCAGTATTCACCCCAATAACTGGCCTCAGGTTTGATTTTATTAATAAGAACTTTTAAGATTCCTTCTACAGACCTGCCTAACCCCTTAAGTATTAATCATTTCTCACAGCTGAATGTGTAGAATGGTGTCCCTCAAATATCCCATTTCCTGACTAACCAAGTTAAATAACCTTTATTGATCACCCTCATTGATTTTTAAATTAATTATTACATTTAATTAACATTTATTAATTTATTTATTGAGAAAGAGGCTGAGAGAGTAGAAATGAGAGAACTTGAACAAGGGATCAGTTTTCTTCCACCACCTCATTGGGCCCAGGGTTTGAACTAAGGCGGTGAGCTTGGCAGCAAGTTCAGCCTTTGTCTGCTGAGCCATCCCATGAATGCTGAGTTTGAGTTTTAAATTTTTAAAATTTCTGAAATGAAGAACAGAAGGAAAATGAGAAGATGTAAGAAGGACTAAACAGTCATTATTTCAGAGATAAAATGTGCTGAACTAATATAATAACTTTGAAGAGAGAAAGGAGAGTACTAACCACAGTGATAGTATTAAATAATGATGCCAACTATAGCTTGAATATTAAGATTATAGAGCTTGGAAATAGTTGATGTGGAGTATACGCAACAAAAGAAATGAAATGCATTACTGTATTCAAGTAATTAACGTTACTTTGTCAAATTTAGTGTTATATATAAATACTATACTATAAAAGACAACACTTTCTTTTTAAGTATTTTTATGTCAGATATTCTTTTTGGGTATTATAACATTATTTATTTTTACAAAATGTCAATTTTCATTTAAACATAAAAATAATTCTTTACAAATCAGCTAAAATTAATAATAAAGGATTTAGCAATGATAAATAGTAAGAAAAGCATCAGACATTTTGAAATGCTGACTTTAGTGTTCCAGGAGGGTGAATTCCAAGTACAAGCAAGCTCTGCATTATTTGGTGTTAATCTTGTAAGGCCTTTGTTTATGAGAAGCCTTGATTTCTGCTCCATTGTCTCATCCCATTTAGATCCTCTCTCTGTTGACACACTGCCTCGGCAGCAACTAATGGTAGTCATTAAAATGTGCTCAAATTGTAGAAGATGTATACAGTAATATGATTCTAGAGGATTTTAATAATTGAAGAGGCAGCTACTTTCTCTGGCCCTTGAAATGATCTGGCTAAATTTCAAATGGGAAATTACATTCTGTCTGTCTATATTCCCTAGTATTTTCATTTGCTTGGCAGCAGCTTAGGAACAAAATAAAAACAAGTAAAATAAAAATAAAAATTGTGAATTCTCCACAGAATAGAAATAGACGTCCTAATCGCCCGTGTCGTTCTCTCATCTCCTAACCCATGTTGTTTGTGTTGTACACTTTACCATCATTGCTGTGGACAGTTAGAACCCACGGTGGTATTTAGTGTGGAAATATTGAAGTAAGTTTCTTTTTGACATTCTCATGTACTTCCTTATTTATTTATTTATTTTCAAGTTGAGCAGAAAATGCAATAAGAAACTAGAAGCACAGGCAAACCCAAAGCTTTAATAGAAAGTAAAAGAAGACATCCTATGTCCATACTGACATGTCATACAATTTGAAGGAACTGTTATCCTGCACCCCTCTCAGCAATAACTGTCACATATTAAGGAAGTTAAACAGATTATATACATATATGCATACAATTATTCTGTTAAGACTGTTTCCATGCTTTGGTACTTGTTGGAATACCAGAGCATTATAAATGGTCATTTTGGAACCCATGAGGCTTGGTGTTGGATTATTTCCCTTTATGAAATATTGCCTCTAATGGTTTGCACACCACAAAAAAAAAAGCAAGAGCACCTGGTTTTGCTTCACAACAACACAGCAGAATTCTTTTCATTGCTCTTGAGGAATATTTTTAAGAGGTATTTCACTGAACTGTTAGAAATAAGCTGTATTACCTCCCTGTTGAAAAGATGATGGATAGTGGAATTGGGAGGTTAAATGGTTTGCCCACTATCTCATGCTAAGTTATTGGCAGAGGAAATACGGAATAGCCTCTGGACTTTAAATCTGTTGCTTAGCTACTGATCCACAATAGCTCCCAAATGACTTGAACTACAGAGTACTAGAGAATTTGAAGATTCAAAAAAGATCATGCCTCCACTGAAATGAAAAGGGAGAATTTCTATCAACATATTGTTCTCTATACAAGCCATTTGATCACTTTCATCAAATAGATTCTTGTATTAGCATATCCAATTTACTTTTGAGGTTTCACATTATCATAAATAAATTCCTAGAGGATATTCAGCTGCAAATACCCCCCAGAAAAATCTTAGATTAACCTAAACAACATCTTTGAAATATATATGTAGGTAAAAAATTTTCATAAAGTGTTATACATACTTACCTAGCCTGAGTTAAAATGAACAACTCTAATGTCTTTCAGACAATATATGTTCTTAAAATATGTCATTTTACTAAAGAGAACAATAAGCAAAATTAAAAATGCTTTATTGCACCAGATTAAAATATATTTTAATTTAAACTATACAAGTGTGGCCAAAAAAAAAAAATATGGGTCAGAACAGTCTATCCAGGAAAAAATAAATAAACATTTGATTTCTATCATTTTCCTACCAAAAGAAAAACTACCAAAATCATTTCACTTAATTTGTGGCTATATACCTTCTTATTCTATTGGCCATATTGTAAAATAAATAAATATTTAAATCCTTTTTTGGTGACTGGGAGGGCTAAAGGAAGACAGAGATCTCTCCGAGTTCTAAGAATACATCTTGCTTATCCAAAGGATATTTTGATTTATACCTCTGATACCTCTTATGACCTTTACTTTTGTTTCCTGTGGAAATGCACCAGTGGCTGAGATGACAGTATAGACAAGAAGAATTGTTAAACCTGTAGGTTGTAGACTTCATACCTAAAGAACCATGGGAGACAACTATGTTTGTTTAAAAGCATAATTCCTTTAAATTCAAGATAGTAGCAAACAGAACCCAGAGACAGCATCAGTATGCACCTGTAGGATTCACTTTGTTCACAGTCAATAATTTACAAAATTGGGAGCACTCTAGAGCATTCAGATTCTGAGTAATATGTATATACCTCAATCAAATGCTCTCCTTCACGGACTGCATCTTATTATAATTTTAGAAAAAGACTCACTCTCCTTCCAAGTACTTCTCTGGGATCACAATTGCACATTTGCAGTTGTGTTTCTGAATTTAATGTCATTACATTTTTAAAATGACTTTTTAATTTACAACTACATCATTTCTCCTTCCATTTTTTTCCTCTAAAATCTCCCATATACCTACTAACATTCTTTCAAATTCATGGTATCTCTTTAATTGTTGTTACATATGTGTGTGTGTGTGTACTTATATATTACCAAATACATAAATATAACCTGTTCTGTCTATATATTTTTATGTATATATACATGTTTTCAGTGCTGACCATTTGGAACAAGTGTCATTATTTTGTGAATATCTGCACCTTCACATCTTCAGTTTCATCTTGACTATTTTCCGTCAGTGCACTGATTGTGAACATGTAAATATTGCATGATGTCTCTTTCCTGCTCATCATTCATCAAATTTTGATGAATTCTCTGATTTTCATACATATGTGTACTTCTATAACCCCTGGAGATTTTTTACTGTGATGTACTATCTCCTTTGCACCTTCCTTTCCTTATGATGAATTCATCCTGGCCTATACAAACTGTAAGAAAGGACAATGCAACTGTGAATAGAAGTCTAGTGTTATAGCTACATGGAATCAAAAATGCAGAGGAAAATAATTTTCAATATTAGTGACAAAGATATATGATTATTTGGAATAATTATTAATGACATTTCTACAATTTATTTCTCTATGACAATCTCTCTTTTGTTTTTAGCTATGTTGCTTCAATCAATATAAACATAAATATACTTTAAATAAAGATACATCTTATGAAGAGAAGCATCCTATAAGTTCATAGAAAAAAATCTCAATTTCTATGTAAAATCATCTTAATGTTTTGATTAACAATACAGTATTGAATTTTAAGAGCATACTTTCTTATCTACATTATTTTATAATTTATAAATTAATAATGAAAATTAATATACTATAAGATTTTTATTAGGATAAAATCATTATTAAATTCAACTCATTTCTGCAGTTTCTACAAACATTTATAAATTTTAATTTCTTAAAATTGATGAAATTCTGCCAATCCATGAGCATGAGATCTTTCCATTTTCTGATACCTTTTTCAATTTTTTTCTTCAAAGACTTGAAGTTTTTAACATACAAGTTTTTCTCTTGCTTATTTGGCTACCCCAAGATATTATATATTATTTGAGGCTGTTGTGAAAGGTGGTGTTTCCATGATTTCTTTCTCAAACCATTTCTCATTTGTTCATAAGAGAGATACTGATTTTTGTGCATTTATTTTGTATCCAGCTACTGTACTGAAAGTGTTTATCAGATGCATGAGTTCTCCCAGTAAAGTTCTTAGGGCTCTTATGAATACTACCATATCATCTGCAAATAAAGATTCTTTTATTTATTCCTTTTCTACTTGTATCTCCCTTGATCTCCTTTAATACTCTTCACGCTTTAGCTTAGACTTCAAGTAGCACATTGAATAAACATGGAGAAAGTGGACAATCTTGTCTTGTTCCTGATTTTAGTGGAATTATTTTGAGTTTCTCTCCATTTAAGTTGATGCTGACTATGAACTTTCTGTAAACTGTTTGTTTTATGTTTAGGTAAGGATACTGTGTATCCTTAATCTCTTCAGAACTTTTATCATGAAGGGATGTTGTATTTTTTTTTTTTGACCATCTTACCAAAAACGATCTACAGATGCAATTCAATTCCCACCAAAATTCCCACCGATTTCTTTACATATCTTGAAAGGAAAATTCTCAGCTTCATATGGAAACACACACAAAAAAGTAGAATACACAAACAGTTCTGAAAAATAAAAGAACTTCTGGACACCTCACTATTCCAATTTCAAGATGGACTACAAAGCTATATTATTAAAAACAGCATGGTACTTGCATAAAAATGGGAATACTGATCTATAGAATAGAATTTAAAACTCAAACATAAACCCACACACCGAAGGACACCTGAGTTTTGATTTTATAAAAAGGCAGGAATATACACTAGGGAAAAGACAGCATCTTCAAAAATAAAACTGGTCACATTGGATACTTGCATGTGAAATAATGCAAATAGAACTATACTATCCTGTACAAAACAAAACTCCAAATGGGTCAGAAAAGTCAACATAAAACCAGATAAAAGAGAAACTGGGGAATAACCTTGAACTTATTGGTGCAGGAAAAGACTTTCTGATCAGAATACTGCTAGCACAGACACTAAGATCAAAAGTTAATAAATGGGACCTCATGGAATTGAAAATATTTTTAAGGCAAAGGACACCATCATTTGAACAAAGTGGCAGCCTAGAGAGTGGGAAAGTATTTTTACCATCTGATAGAAACTAGGTATAAAAACCCAAGAAAATTAAAATTTATGTATATATTTATTTATTTATTTATTTATTTATTTTTTGAGACAGGGTTTTTTTTTCTGTGCAGTTTTGGTGCCTGTTTGGGATCTTGCTCTGTAGACCAGGCTGGCCTCGAACTCACAGAGATCCACCTAGCTCTGCCTCCTGAGTGCTGGGATTAAAAGCATGTGCTACCACTGCCTGGCTCAAAATAATTAAATTTTAAAATGGGCTAAAGATCTAAACAGAAAATTCTCAATAGAGAAAGCTCAAATGTCTAAAAAACACATAGAAATACTCAACTTCTTTAGCCATCAGAGAAATAAAAATCAAAACTACTTTGAGATTCCATCTTTGACTGGTCAGAATAGCTAAGATCAATAATACAAGTGACAGCTCATGCTGGTGAGGATGTAGAATAGGGGGAATGTTCCTCCCTTGTTGTGAGAGTGCAAACTTGTACAGCCACTCTGGAAATCAGTATGGCAGGACTTCAGAAAGATGCAAACCTATCTACCTCAAGATCCAGCTATAGCATTCGTGGGCATATACCCAAAGGATGCTTCATCATACCACAAGAACACTTGCTCAACCATGTTCCTTTGCTGCTCTATTCATACTATCTAGGAACTGGAAACAGCCTAGATACTGCTCAACAGAAGAACAAATAAAGAAAATATGGTACATTTGCACAGCAGAGTACTACCCAGCTTTAGGGGAAAAAATTACATCATGAAATTTTCAAATGCATGGAACTAGAAAAAAAACCTTCCTTCATGAGGTAACCCAGACTCAGAAAGATAAATGTGGTATGTATTAGCTTATATGTGGATATTACTCATTAAAGGGGAGTTTGATGCAAAGTTAAATGATCAACAAGCTGCAATGTGTAAACCCATAGAAGTTAGGCAAAGAGGAAGGGATTGGAGGGGGAGGTACACAACTCCCTAGGAAGGGGAAATAGAATAGATTTTATGGTTAGACTGGGGCTATGGATATGGTGGGAGGAACAGGATAATCAAATGTGGGAGGGGAGGGGAAATGGGAATGAGAGAGTGAATGTGGAGAGAGACGGAATTGAAGGGCATCTGAGGGAGAGTAGGGAACCCTAGTGCAATGGAAACTCCTTAAAGTATATGAAGGTGATCCTAATGAACTCTCAAAAGAATGAACACCAGACATCTCTTGTCGTCAAATGAAGCTTCCATTACTAGGACTGGGTTACATCCAGTTGAGTTGTTGGCCAATGTGGTCCCATGAAAACCCTCAAACAACCCAGACTATTGCTCAGAAAATAGATCACTGTATGCAAACTGACTGCAAAGTTCCATTACTGAAGACAACACCCACACAACTCACTGAATATGGAACAATAGAGCTGGTGCTTACACAGAACTTTATTCCTATGTTCTAGTGTCTTTGCTATAGGAAGATACTCTACAGGCTATCAAAAGAGAAATGCAAACACAAAACCAGCCACAAAACCTTTGATCTGCATTCTGTTCTGCCTGCAAAATATCCAGGGCAGTGGTGGCACAGAACTTGTGGGACTAACCAACCAATAACTGATTTGACTTAAGGCCTGCTCCACAAGATGAAACCCATACCGACACTGCTTGGGTGACCAAGAACTAGAGACTAGATAGCTCAGAGACCTAGGGTAAAACAAAATAATACTTGTCTGGAAAAAAAAAGTAACAATAAAATAACCCTTAATGATATCTGTCTGTGCTCATAGATTGGTGCCTTATTCAGCCATCATCAGAGAGGCTTCCTACTAGAGCAGATGGAAACAAATACAGAGACAGATATCATACACACACACACACACACACACACACACACACACACACACACACATACACATACACAAACAGAGAGGGGGGGGAGAGGAGGGAGGGAGGGAAGGGAGGGAGGGAGGGAGGGAGAATGAGAATGGAACACAAAAGTCTAAATGAGAGGTCTCCATCAAACTCCCCTTAGTGTTCAGGGAATCCTGCAGAAGTGGAGGCAGAAGGGGTGTGAGAAGAGAGGACATGAAGGATATCAGACAAGTCCCTCTAAAACAACAGGCAAAGCTCATATGAGCTCACAGGGACTGAAACAGCAAGCACAGGGCTTGCACAGGTCTGGACCAGGTCTTCCAGACACATGTTATAGCTTTCAGTTTAGTACTTCTATGTAACTCCTGAATATGTGAATGAGTGGGTCTCTGATTCTTGTGCTCTTGGGGCTCTTTTCCTCCTGTTGGTTTACCTTGTCTGGTGTCAATGTGACAGTTTTTGTTTTATCTTATTATATTTTATTTTATTAAAAAAAATTTCCATTTCAAAATTTCTTGTAATTATTCAGAGTAAAAGACAGTCAATAAATAGTCATGACTCATGAAGATTATAGAAGTCCATGTAGGCAGCAAATCCTCATTAAAATATGCCATTAGTTTGATATTTTATCAATCAAAAGATGAAGTAGGAAAAAGGGAAATAAAATATGTATGTGACACACCTTAAAATAATTGAGCTCAAGCCGGGCAGTGGTGGTGCACATGCCTTTAATCCCAGCACTCAGGAGGCAGAGGCAGGCCGATCTTTGTGAGTTCCAGGCCAGCCTGGTCTACGGAGCGAGAGCTAGGAAAAGGCACAAAGCTACACAGAGAAACCGTGTCTCAGAAAAAAAAAAAAAAAAAAGAATTGAGCACATTAATTTTCATTAGCAGTGGGGTAAATGTATCACCTATAGGTGAATATCCTGCAGTATCTGTAGTTCAGAGCTGGAGGGCGTTCTGTGGTACGATTTGTCTTTGAATATTTTTGTCAGCCTTTGTTCTGAGGAAGTGACATCTATCAATCTGTCTCTATTAACACTTTTGTCCCTGGTGACTTGCTGTCTGAGTTTCGGGACTTAGTGACTCTAATTCATCCTAACACCTGAGAGTAAATGACCTTAAGACAATGAAATTATTTGTGCCCTGATCTTAGTCTTTGTATGTGAATATAAAAATTTTCCAAAAAGAAAAATCAGTTTAATTTGTAACCTGTACCTAAGAAACAGATAAGAAAATCTATAACAAAGATAGTTTTACATATATGTACAAATAAGAAAGTGTATAGTATAGTTATATTTTGAACATCTAAAGGATTAGCATTTGCACAATTTGGATAATAGTATATTGATAAAATGATAAGTATTAGTTTATCACAATGATAAAAATGTAAGCAACTGACATTAATTAATTGATAAAGTCATATGATTTCTGGAATCTTACCAACAAATATACAGCAGTATGAATTAAATGGTTAATTACTAAGTTGATCTGCTCAGATCTATAATAATTGTGACTTAGAGTGATTTGAGTATTTCCTTTCACCAAAAAACCCCAAATTTTTCTTATTCATCCAACAGCAAATACAGGTCAATACTGGCATACAATGAGATCTTAGCCAGACCTCCAGTGCAAGGCTAGAATCATGCTAACTTTCTGTCATTTCACATTAATGCAGAGATTTACCAGGGCAACTCCACACAGTTTATCTGGTAGTTAAAAGGAGGTTTATTTGGGGGTAACTTATAGCCAGTAAAGGGGTTAGTTACAGGATCTGGGAGAGGTGGGGTGCAGTCCAGCATGGTTCTCTGGAGAACTCTGACTTGGTCTGCAATCCAGCATCCAGGATCACGAGGAGCCTAGAGGGCTGGTACATATGGATCTTGGGGTCTTAAGGGCTCCTGTCTCGGCCACGTCCCTGGGGCAGGTCATAGGTAGGCATGGCAGTTACCAGCTGCCTCACTGGGACAGTGCTTCAAGGTCAAAGCTGGAACAGCTACCCACTATATACCATAGTAGGTATTTGACATTCTGTTTCTGAGCAATTTAAAGTGTGCTGTTGCAATAAATTTTCTGTACTGGTAAGTTTTGAGAGATCATACTCTCATCTCAAATATATATATATATATATATATATATATTATGTATATATATTATAAATATATATATCCCGAGTCTTATGCAAAGTACATTACCACTGTCTTTTTGAGGACTTCTAATGCTACAATAAAATATCACAATCAAAAGCACTTTGGAGAGGAATGGGTTAATTTCAGATTACAGACTCACATCACAGACTATCACTGAAGGAAGTAAGGACAGGAACTCAAACAGGGCAGGCATGAACTGATGCAGAAGCCATGGAAGACTACTGCTTACTTGCTTTTTCATAATGACTTGATCAACCTGCTTGCTTATAGCACAATGAACCACCTGCCTAAGGATGGCACAACCCACAGTGAGCTATGCCTTCACATATCAATCAAGGAAATGTATCACAGGCAAATTCAGTGGGGACATTTTCTCAGTCATGGTTCCCTCTTCCCAAATGTTTCTATCTTGTGTCAAGTGACATAAAACTAGCCAGTGCACTAACATAGAGGAATGCACAATATGAGAAGGAATTAAGATGCTAATGAAAGGTAAAAATCTTCAAGCAAAACGTTATTGCAAGTGCTTCATCTATAGCACAATACATATCATCTACCCTCACACAGCTGATAAAGTTAATATTTTTTTTTTGAGACAGGTTTTCTCTGTGTAGCTTTTGTGCCTGTCCTAAATCTTGCTCCGTAGACCAGGCTGGCCTTGAACTCACAGAGATCTGCCTGGCTCTGCCTCCCTAGTGCTGGGATTAAAGGCGTGTGCCACCACTGCCTGACTAAAGTTAATATCTTAATGAATTGTATAATATCAACTGAGATGTAACATTGTAAGTGATATGGTGTTATATACACTCATTGATGGTACACAAGATATGATCATTTTAATTAATGTTGATCACCATCTTGCAAACAAACCCTCACTTCATGGCTAATTGTATTTTGATACAAATTCTTTGCAATTTTCTCTTTCTATCTTTCTCACCTGAAAATATTGAAAGTTTCAATACTTTTATTCTGAATTCTATGATTCTTCTTTTCTGTTTTAATTAAGCTAGCTAAGAAATTCAAAAGTATGATGAATGAAATTATAAAGAATGATTATGAAATAATTTTTCTCCAGTCTATTAGTGGAATGAATAAACTATTAAAAAATACACTTGTTGGAATGAAAAGTATTGTTCTTAGGACATTTACATACTTACACCATTACACTTTGTTCATGCCCACTTTCCTCCTTCATTGCCCCCTATACCTCCTTCTTATTTATTTACACTCCCCAAATAGTCTTCTGGGATTCATGTCACAGGTATTTTTTTATTTCTTATAATCCCCACTCAACTCTTCCCTTAGGTTCAGTTTCTCTACTATCGCATCTCTTTTTCCATTTCTATATCACACAAAGAGAGAGAGGGAGAGTCGGAACATTGAGAGAAAGCACATAATGCTTGGTTTTCTGAGCAGTTTATTTCACTTGAAAACTTCAATGCCAGCATTTACTCCATAAATATCATAATTTTATTTTTCCTCATGGCTTAATTAAACTACCTCTTGTGGAGTATATATATACCACATTTTCTTTATCTGTTATCCAGTTGAGCCCCTAACTTTGATTTTTGATGTTGTTGTTGTCGTTACTATAGTGAGGTAGAATTTCAATATAATCTTACTTTGCATTTCTTTGATGACTATAGATAGATGTTGAACACTTTTCCAAACATGTATTGGACTTTTTCACTTCTTTTGGACAGTCTACTATATTTATTAGACTTTAGTCTTGATTGCATTGCTATAGCTTTCTTTTTCCTGAAGCATTTTACAATTCAGGCCCCATTACTCTTAGTAAAAGGACTATTATTAGATATTATGCATATTATATTTAAGAAAATTTTCCAGACTTTTAAGCATGTGGAACTCTAATAACATTAGGAATATGTTGTTCATATGGGTATGTGTGTTGGTTTCTTGATGTAAAAAGTTAAATTAATACATTTCTCAGAGACAGAGAAATACTGTCAAGACAGAACCTACCCAGGTGTTTGCTCTAGCCTAGTGGTCAGTAACATTTATTTTTACTTAAAGGCAACTTATTTGCTCAACAGCCTTTTTAAAAATCAAATAACCCTACTCAAGTCATCCTAAGCATCAGCTGACACTGGAGAGTGTGCAGTAGATCTAAGGTGAAGCTGGAAACAACAATGTGTTGGATACAATAGAAAATGTGAATGCCTGTGAAGCTGTGGACCTTTATATGAGAGTTAACATAAATTAAAATGATACAACAAGTTAGTTCTGAGTGTGGTGGTATTGTATTGAGTTTGAAACTAGCCTAGGAGGCTTGCTAAGGAGAAGCTGCAGCTGGGGACCAGCCAAAAACGGTGGCAGTGGGACCGTGGAGGCAGCAGCTGTTGCTCCGTGTTGCTGACTGCCTCTCATCATATTTTGACTGCAGTAATGCTGCTACCTGGGACAAAATGTTTACTGCTGCTTGTTCAGAGAAGAATTGCCAGGACCATCGTGTTACGAGAAAACATCGACAAAGGTCAGTTTGGAAAAGTTTGGCAAGACAAATGTTGGGGAGAAATTGCTGTGAAGATTTTCTCTTCTAGGGAAGAACATTCATGGTTCCAAGAGACAGACATTTATCAGATTGTGATTGCTCCAAATCACAGCACAGAGGAGGCACAAAAACAAAAGTCTTCAGGGAAGCAATGACCACACCTAACAGTGACTTTGAAATCTTCAAAAGGATGATGGGACCCCACAATGATAATTCCACATGAACTATGGTAAAAACATTAAGCTGATTAACACCATGGAAAGATCGGCTTTAGACTACAAACTACTCAGGACAATTTTGAGATGGCTAGTTGAGATGATCCAGCCTGAGAGACTACTTGAACAAGGGCTTGAAACAAGCCCTGTACTTTCTCATTATGCAGTGACTGGACAAATGATCTTTTCAGAATCCCCTAAAGATGTTTTCACTCCCAGAAAGCAGGAAGTTATTTTAAGAATAAAACCACATTCCCAAGAGGTGGGATGGGAGGTTTTTGGTTGTTTCAAGAGTTATAGATATTGTTATTGTTTATAATGGTTGGTTAAAAGTTGTTAATTGTTAATGGTCAGGAAAAAAGCTGAACAAGGAGATTAGATTCACAGTTTTTGTTTAAAAAAAAGAAAAAGGGAAAGGAAAAAGAGAATATAGATATGAGGTAGATCATTGAGTCTACTCTGAGAAAAAAAGATAAAGAAATAATAAGATAAATGGATAGATAATTGAATCTACTCTAAAAAGAAAAAGAGGAATATATAAAAATGACAAAAGGTATATTATTGAATCTATTATGAAAAGAAAAAAGAGAATATGGATATGATAAGATAAAAAGGTCAATTATTAAATCTACTTTAAAAAAAGAACTACTTGTTTTAAATAGGATGAGTAATGAAATTTTTTGTCTGAGTTTATCAAATGTTACTGGACTGGACATTGTTATATATTAATGAAAATTTTCATCTGAACCTGTCAAATATTAATGGACTAGACATCATTAATGTAATTCTTGACTG
Source organism: Peromyscus leucopus (assembly GCF_004664715.2). NCBI lineage: Eukaryota > Metazoa > Chordata > Mammalia > Rodentia > Cricetidae > Peromyscus > Peromyscus leucopus. Next base: position 59,298,343 of record NC_051066.1, read on the forward strand.
TATATATTGTATATACTTATTGGATATAGTTTTCTTGTATTAGTTATATGCTTTTTAAATTTTAGACAAAAAAAGGGGGAAATGTGGTGGTATTGTGTTCCCTGAAATATTGTGCATGCTAATAAACTTATCTGGGGTCAGAAAACAGAACAGCCACAACATTAAACATAGAGAATAGGCAGTGGTAGCACATGCCTTTAATCCTAGCATTCCAGAGGCAGAGATCTACCTGGATCTCTGTGTGTTCAAGGATACAGCCAAGCATGGTGACTCACACCTTTAATCCCAGAAAGTGAGCCTTTAATCCCAGGGAGTGATGGCAGAAAGCAGAAAGGTATATATAAGGTGAGAAGACCAGAAACTAGAAGCTTTTAGCTGGTTAAGCATTCAGGCTTTCAAGAAGCAGTTCAGCTGAGATCCATTTGGATGAGGACACAAAGGTTTCCAGCCTGAGGAAACAGGATCAGCCAAGGAACTGGTGATGTGAGGAAACTGTGGCTTGTTTTGCTTCTCTGATCTTCCATTATTCACCCCAATACTTGGCTCGGGCTTGTTTTTATTCATAAGAACTTTTAAGATTCATGCTACAGGTGAGCACATCTGTAAATCTTACTATTTACTTGAGGTTTGGCTTTACAAAATGAAATGATCAAAATTTTTGAGTTTAAGAAATAATCATAAGGCCGGGCAGTGGTGGCGCACGCCTTTAGTCCCAGCACTCGGGAGGCAGAGCTAGGTGGATCTCTGTGAGTTCAAGGCCAGCCTGGGCTACAAAGCGAGTCCCAGGAAAGGCGCAAAGCTACACAGAGAAACCCTGTCTTGAAAAACCAAAAAAAAAAAAAAAAGAAAAAGAAATAATCATAAGAGGATGGAGAGATGGCTCCATGGTTAAGATTACTTGCTAATCTGACAAATAACCAAAGTTTTGTTCCAAGCATCTACATTTATAGCTCACAACTGCCTATAGCTTCAACCCCAAGGAATCTGAAGTAATCTTTTCTCTCTGCAAGTACCTGTATGCATATCACAAGACACACACATACACACACACACACCTTTAAAATTATAATAATATAAGCATGATTTCTAATAGTGCTTTATGTTGGTATTCTAAGAGAATAATGTCACCAGTGGTGAGTGCCTGGGGTCATACCCAGAGAGGCCTGCCTCTAGGTCCCATCCCTGGGCACCAGCCATTCCGGGGAAGACCTGCACAACATAGCACCAGGTTCTGGCCATCAGGCGGGCCCCAGTGGGAAGATTCCCCTTCTCCTAGACCCCCAGCAGACCCTGCAATCTACACACCCTACCCCCACACCCATCTGCTGGAGACCCCCAACACACCTGAGGCTTAGAGACCAGCCCCTAGCTCCCATCCAGGCCAGAGGCTTCCTGAAATGCCCGAATCTGTCAGCTCTGTCTGGACCAAGAGCACTGATAAGACAAAGAACGAATCCACGAGGAGATGGGCAGACGACAAGGCAGAAGTACATAGAACAAAATAAAGAGCAATACAACACCACCAGAACCTAGCCCTCCTCCAACAGCTATACCTGAACATCACAAAAAGAAGCAGAAGAAAGCAACCTTAAGAATAACATCATGAAGATGCTAAAGGCCTATAAAGAAGAAATCAAAAATGAAATTGAGGAACAGACAAACAAAAAAATGGGAAGAACGCTATAAAAAACTAGAGGAGAAGACAAGTAAAGCAGAAGAAAACAATAAATCCCTGAAAGAAAACAATGAAAAAGCAGTGAAACGGATGAGGGAAACAGTCCAAGACCTGAAAAGTGAACTAGAAAAAATGAAGGGGAATAATGTCAGATATTGCAAAGTAGATTATTTATCTTATTTAGAGCATAATAATATATCTTCCTTGTTATGAACAGGTAACTACAGTGTTAATATTTAATATCATCTTTTCATTTTCAGATCTTTTACCCTGATTCTCAGTCATTGCAAATAATCTATGTACTCTATAGCAAAGAGCCCTATGACCCAGGTGAATGGTGATACCTTATTAATCAAGAATTACATCTATAACTATATATTTTTTCTTATTGTAACTCAAGTTTACTGACATGACAGAAATCATCCTTTAAGCTTTTTCTTCAATAATAGTAATAATCATTTACATTGTCTATTTTTCCATATCCCTTCTATTCTTGACACAGTTAAGCTAATTATTTCTGTGCTATTAAAGGTAAAGAATTCATGTTTGAGTACACACACATTTGTGAATACTTATCTGAGACCAAACCGGGCTGTCCAGTGTTTATTACCACCTTAATGCAATTTAAGAATAGAATGCAATATGTTGAATTTCTGTCACACTGTTACAGGCTGCTTATAACAAAATCTTGTATTGGAATAAAACTTATAGAAGCATCTATCATGGGCCAATGTTATAAAAAATTGTTGACAGCCATTCAGTCCAGTCTTAAATCAATCTTATTGGAGATCTAATCCCACTTATTATCTGATAATGTTCTCTCTTCTTCTTGTAGTTATTTCTAATATTTCATTAATCCCTCAATATTACCACAATATAGAGTACAAAAATCACATAGACAAGGCTATATTATACAATTTGATTAAAAATCTGAAGCCTGTACATGACAAAATTTATGATAATTTCAAACCACGACCTACTGATAAATTTTTAAAATTCTGTTTTACAGTAGATATATTCTTTCAATCTCATAAGAGTGACATTCCAGCAAGCCTCATTTTTCTTGCCTTTTTTATGTGCTCATAATATATTTACTCATATATTGGCAATTGTATAAGTTACTCTATATGATTCAATTTTATATTGTACTAAAATGAAGCAGTATAGAAAATATCACATACATTATTTTGTAAGAATTAATAAAAAAATTGACAATTATGAAAGTGCCTATCACGTTACTTCATTCACTTAGAAAATAGATTTTTTTCTATAGTGCCTTCATAATAAAATTATTTGAACTCAGATTCTTGCCTCCAATTTATGTCATTTCTACTGGCTGATTATTTCATAAATTACACAATATTCCTTTGTTTTCATTTTAATTGGCTGTTATTTACTAATCAGGAAAATGAAAGATGCTCAGAAATGGGAGAGAGAGGAAAAAACAAAGAAGTTAGTTTTGTTATCAAAAGAAGAGTCAAGAACAGAGGATATATGTGACTCAATACAAGAGTAGTTGCCTAGCAAAATTCAGTACTGAGTTTAATCTTTGCAACAGTATATGAAAGAGTTCAAATTAACTTTAATATAAAGATGTATTTTCCAAACAAATGTAAAACCCAATAAATATAAAAGCAAATATAAAATATTATTTATTCAGATATTAGAAAAATACCATATTTACTAAATATGAACAGAATATGATTAAATAAGAAATAATAAAACTTCATACTGAATAATTATACAGGCATGTATATATGTATAATGCATATACAATATGTATACATGTATATATGTTTAATTTTGAAATGTTGGCTTAAGTGATATTCATGGCTATAGAATGTTTTCAGTTGTTTATAATATATGTTTAATCTTTGGTTATTATTTAGCCAATGAACATTCAATGTTAATGTGATAAGTTATGGTGATATGTATCTTTTAGGGAGATTAAAAAAATGTTAGGATAAACTTAATTATATCTTCACAGATTAACATTTCTTAGGTGAACATCTTTTTTTTTTCATTTTAAAATACATTCCAAATCTCACCATCAGTTAGCTTCATAACATTGGTTTATACTCTACTCAGTTTTCTTTCTTGAGGATATTGACATAAATATTATTTGCTAGCCTTATTTAGAAAGAACACAAGTTCACTTCCAAGCTGTGTTTGGGGCACACTGCTTCTTCTGAGAGTTCCCATGTAAGTGGTAGAGGTTTCCTTATTTTTTTTCCATACTGTGTGAACTAGGTGAAGGCTTTTCTGGGAAGTATGAATTAGCTATGACAATGAAGCATTTATTAAAGCTAAGTTAATATCACACATCATAAGTTTATGAGAAAGAGAAAATCTTGTTGAGTTCTGACACAACCAACAAGAGTCTAAATTTTAGGATGGAAGTATTTCCAAGAATGAAACAGTTATCAGGCAAATTTTCATGATGGATTCTCAGATGTAGAAATGTCATGGGTATAGGAAAGTGCCCTGGAGTATGTTCATAAATGCAAGGTAAAGTGACATGGCAGAAACAGTGGTAATAAAGCCAATGGAAAAAATAAATAGCATAGAACCAAAACACATGGTGCCAGCAATTAAGCTTCAATAGAATATTTGTAGGAACACAACATATTGCAATGGTAATACAAATTAAAATAAAATATCTATTTTGAGACATTTTCTGCAAGTTTAAAATATGAATTATTCCTCTGACCACACAAAAGTATAAAACAGAAGTCATAGCATGTCATTATTGATCAATTTAGTATTTTATTAGGATAAAAAATGTAATGTGTACTAGAAAAATAATTTTGTCCAAACTACTCAAAACTGACATGAGTTTATTTTCGCAGATACAGTTGAGTTAATGAGTATTTACTGTATAGTTCTACATTATCTAAATTTACCCCCATATAAATCCCAGTGCTATCAGATGCTATGATGCTAATTCCTGGAACTTCACATTCATCTAGTGTTCAGGATATTGCTAGGTAAGGAAATTAATTTATTCTGGACTAAAAACATATTTTAACAAACAGAGATGATTTTAATAAGGAAAAACCATTTATATTCAGCCCCTCGGGGAAAATGACAGGAATGCAACTCCTCATGGGTGTCATATGGAAATTTATGCAGATATACAGAATATGTGAAGAGCACACGATGAATTTTAGGCAATGAAAAGACAGGTAAAAGTTAAAATTCTCAGTGATTTGTGCTCTGGGAATTGTACAGCTTCCTGATTGCATTAATTGAAGAGAGGGTGGATCAGCAATGGTGCAAATGTCAGTGTGAATGCTGCACAGATAAGCACAGCTGTCAGCAGCAGGTACGTTGCTAGTGTGCTTAATTTCTACATTACATGCAAGTGGCAGCTTGAGAAATGAGATGCTACAGTGAGGTAGGCGAGCAACTCAATGTACACCTGTCCTCAAAAATGCAAATGCACTTTCAAACACAAATAAGACATCTAAAAGAGCTTGACATTTGTAATACGGCAATATCACCATTCCAAGAGGACATATTCCCTTTGGAAGAGAGCAACAGATTCATTACTGTAATCTATTTCTTTAATATTTTTTCTTAAAAAGTTTTAAGCACATGGTTAGTATTTAAAACACATATGTATAATTAAGATAATTCATTGTATTTGGTGAAATTATGTGTGATATTGTACTAAATTGGGAAGCAATTCTGATTTAAAATTATCAGTGTGGATTATCTTTCAACAATTTAAAATTGCTCAGTGACACACATGTGCTTTGCCTGTGGGTTTATTATGTTGTTGTTTGTATTTAGTTATCTCTTAGATGTTTGGATGAATAAACCTTTTGTATAATTGCTGTTTAGAAACTTTGTTATCTTTAGATACATACACACACACATATACACATGTAACAAATATAATCAATGATAAAGAGCTATCAACTTGAGGGGAGGTTTGAGGGAGAATAACTGGGAGGTGGAGGGGAAGGAAGGGGAAGGAGAGAAGCAATGTAACTGTATTTCAAAAACTATATCTCAATGTGCACACTTCAGGGTATCATTGTAAGGACAGCAATGTGCTTCCACTAATCAGTCTTCACCACAATGTTTAGGTTGCTTTAGATGAGGGGAAGTTGCTTAGAGACATCAATGTGGCTCCAGGGAAAAAGGGAATTCTTTAAGAAACACTACATTTAAATCTTTTTTTTTTCATGTTTGTGTTTGGAAACTTCAATGAAAATTTTCCTTAAATTATGGTGAAGAACTAAAAAATCATCACTTAATTTATAGAATCACTAAATATAAAAGTACACACCTTAACTCTTATATCATAATAAGGAAATGTTGATTATATGCATTGACATTACACTTTTTCAGTAATTTATTTGGTGACATGCAAAGTTAAGTGATAACCAACAGCTCTTTAATTGGACTTAAGAACCTTTCAACAAAGGGCAATCATTCCTGGTGCTGGAAACCTCACCAACTACCCAGGGCTAATGAAGTCATAGATCTTGGAGAAGAACCGATAGCCACCACTTTACTAAACAAGCACAATCCCTGACTACATCCTAATTATTTGTTCTCATACCCAGAGATAAGTATAGTCCTCAATCTTTATCAAGGAAATTTCTCTTTGCAACAGAGGGAGACCATCATAAAAAAACAAAAACAAAAAAAAAAAAATAACACAACCAATGAAAATGAAGATTTGTGGAGCCCATTCCCAATGAATATGGTTTGCTTGGTTTTGGTTGGTTACTTGTTTTGTTTGCTTGTTTTTCGAGACAGTGGTTCTCTGCATAGCCCTGGCTATGTTGAAGCTCACTCTATAGAACAGACTGGCTTCAAACTCACAGAGATCCAAGTGCTGGCATTAAAGGTGGGCCACTACTGCCTGGATCCCACTGAATTTGTTTATAAAAAACTCTCAACACCCAAGGCTCAGAAACATTGCAGAAGAGGTGCAGAAAGACTGTAGGAGTAAGAAGATCAGGGAGTCTGCTATGAGCTTGTATCTCCTAGGAATCTCAAAAGCTATGTCCATAAAGTCTCACCAATATGACTACCTAAACATGATCTGAACAACGACACCAGCAAATAAGCTGAAATAGACAGGGGAAAACTCAGGAGGCCTCAACCCTACACAAAGAACTGTTGTGTGATATTTTGTTTGTGTTTTGACAAATAAAGCTTACTTGGAGTCAGAGGATGAAGCTAGCCACTAGTTAACCACAGAGGTTTGGAGGGCTGTAGATAGAAGGACAGGAAGTGGTAAGGCAGGGCTGAGACAGGATCATGGCCTTTTTGGTCAGAGGAATGGAAGAGATAGGAAGTCACTGGTAGCTGCTCCCCTGCTTCTCTGATCTTTCAAGTTTTTACCCCGATATCTGACTCCTGGTTATTATTGATAAGATTAAGTACATTAATGCATCAAAGAACAACAGGCAACTAAAGAGTGCTGTGGGACAGTCTGTATGTCAAATTGCTCTGATTGGTCAATAAATAAAACACTGATTGGCCAGTGGCCAGGCAGGAAGTAGGTGGGACAAGGGGAGAGGAGAATTCTGGGAAGTGGAAGGCTGAGGCAGAGAGACACTGCCAGCCGCAGCCATGACCAGCAGCATGTGAAGACGCCGGTAAGCCACCAGCCACGTGGCAAGGTATAGATTTATGGAAATGGATTAATTTAAGCTATAAGAACAGTTAGCAAGAAGCCTGCCACAGCCATACAGTTTGTAAGCAATATAAGTCTCTGTGTTTACTTGGTTGGGTCTGAGCAGCTGTGGGACTGGTGGGTGACAAAGATTTGTCCTGACTGTGGGCAAGGCAGTAAAACTCTAGCTACAAAAGAGTACTGAGAGAGAGAAAAAGTCTTCCAAAATAAAGAACACACCAATTGGTTATTCAGTACCAAATGATCAGCCCTGAAAACATGCGTACAACTCACATTATACATGCAGACTGAGCAGGTTATATTTGGGAGTATGTATGTATATGCATATATAGATGTTACAATGAATAAAGATGCCATGAATTTGAAAGAGAGCATGAGGGAAAACAGAGTGTTTGGAGAAAAGAAAAGGAAGGGGAAATAATGTAATTATATTGATCTCATAATTAAAGATATAATTTTTAAAGAAATTTAATTTTGAAAGAGGATGCCTCTGTGTTTCTCAGACTGGCTAGACTCCAGGATTCTAGGAAATATCCCACCCCTGCCTGTGTAGAGGCAGGGCTACAGAAATGAGATGATGACAGTCTCTCTAGGAATACTGGCATTCCTTTCTTTACTGTATAACTCATGTCTTCTATTATGTTACTTTTAAGGCATTAATGAAAATATTACTTACATTGGAAATTGGAGGATGATGCATTAAATAAATAAATTTACTATTTCTTAATGAGGTTGACCTATGTTTTCAGTCTTTTCCCCAAGATGTAGATATTTTATTCGATTACTTATGAATCACTGTAATAGACTGATCAATCAGAAGCTAGTAATTAAGACTATCACCTAATGCCATGTAACTAGAGATGCTGAGTTTATAAAAGCAGAAGAGAGAAATGACATTCTGGAGTGTCCCTCAATGCTCAGGAGAAAAGAATGCTGTTTTCAGGAGTGGTTCTTCAGTTTCCTCTTTTTTATTCTTTTCGATGCTGATGACTGAAGCCAAGGCTGCAGGGATGCTCAATAATCCAGAGACTATGTGGTCACATCACAGAAGCAAACCCTTTGCATTTCCTCTGCCATACTCATGGAACTCTATCCTTGTATTCACCATAAGACTGTTAATTCCCACTTAATCTTTCTAAACTATAGACTATAAGGGAGTACAATTTACAAAAATATTCTTTGGTAATTTATAAAATTTTGACCTATTCCATTGTCTGTCTTTAAAATTTAAAACAAAATGAATAAAAAAAAATAAAATGAACCCCTTTTAACAAGCTGTGGCATACCATGAATCAGGAGAGCTCACGAATTCATTGCTTTGTTACATTATCACACTGAAGACTGCCATGTCTCCAACTTGTACATTCAGAGACCTTGATGCTCTAAAACATATCAATACAAAGCCAAATAACTAAACTTAGGATTCTCTTACATAAGCTGTCATGCTAAGCCATTTTCAATCATATAAATATGTACCTGTCAGAATAATCTTTGACTAATTGTCAGTACATATATCTTGAATAGTTATGTATCCTGAAAGAAAACTCAAGTTCTTAAAGGTTGGTATGCTCATAAGTAAATAAAGCAAGCTAAATCCACTAATATGGCTGATGCAGTCTATACAGATATAGATAGCTTTGCTTCACAGTGTTATTCCAGTGACTTGGAAGACTCTTAGATAAAGCTTATTTCCCCTGCTTAATTATTTTGGGTGTGTATTGCTAATATTTCTGTGGCTGAGGCTTTTTTAAAAAATAATCTTATGTGTCTGATATTAGTTGAGCAAATCCTTTAAGTCAGTCACTCAAGTCAAGCAGCTCTCCTTTATGATGGTTTTCTAGTATTCATCACAATTCAAGACAATTTTCACTGAACTTTCTAAATACTGATAACACAGACAATATATATGTCTCCCATAATGTTTCTGTATTTAATAGTTCAACTTTCCTTAATCCAGAATATGAAGTTAAAATTAACACTTATACGGAGAGCTTAGTGTCCAATTGTTCTACCAAACATGGATTTTCAGGCAGGAGAATTCTTATAAATTATTGAAAACTTAGAGTGTATACCTCAAACCTAGTATTTTGGAAGCACAAAACATACATTTTCACAAGACAATCTTGTGGTTCTTCAGGTAAATTTACCCTTTGGCTATTGGTTTTTATTATGTTTATGTAAGTAACAGGTGATCCCAGAATCCTGAGTTTTAGTATAAAGATTCCCAGTGTTTATTTCAATTAATAAAAGTAATTTAATTTGTACCATTAAATAATGCTTCCTACACTACATTCTTCTGTGCAATTATGTTTTACACCAACACTTTGCAAACTCCAGTCCTCTATTACACATAAGTGAATGGGCTTTTATTTCCTTCACCCTTTTGCTTTTTTTTTTTTTTTTAAGATTTTATCATCATAAATTAGAACCATCCAAAAATCAAACAATGCTGTATCCCATGCTATGGTGATATTTTGTTTGTGCTCTAACAAACAAATCTTTGCTGGGAGATCAGAATTTGGAGCTAGTCACTAGTTAACCATAGAAGCCAGGCAGGGGTGGCAAACAGCTTTAATCCCAGCACTTGGGATCTCATGACTTTGATCCCAGAACTTGGGAGGCAGACACCTTTAGTCCCAGCACTATGAAGGAGGAAACAGGAAGTGACATGACTGGGTGGTGAGATCAAGTGATAAAGCAGGAGGAGACAGGAGTTCACCCTTTTCAGGCTGCGGAGTTGGCAAGGTAAGAAGTGGTTGTGGCTTGCTCCTTTGTCTCTCTGATCTTTCAACATTTACCCCTCTATCTGGCTCTGGGTTTTTATTATTAAGACCAATCAGGATTCTCACTACATCTGGCGCCTAACTAGTAGAGCATGAATTCACACACACACACACACACACACACACACACACACACACACACACAGAGCCACTTGCCTGTAGTTTTGCAGCCACCAGCACAGGCAGGAGCTGTACACGGCCCAATGACTAAAATTTTCCATTATTTTCCTCAGCCCCTGAGTGTAGCATGAATCTTAAAAAGTTCTTATATATAAAATCAAACCCGGGTCAGGTATTGGGGTGAACTGGAAGATCAGAGAGCCAGAATAAGCCACAGCTACCTGAACTTGCCAGATCCTCAGCTGGTCTTGTTTCCTCAGACTGGAGGCTTCTGAGTCCTCATCCAGAATGGGTCTCAGCTGAATTGCTGCTCAAAAGCCTGAATGCTTAACCAGGTCAAATGCTTAACCAGCCAAATGCTCCTAGTTTCTGGTCCTCATGCCTTATATACTTTTCTGCTTTCTGCCACCACTCCCTGGGATTAAAGGCGTGTGTCACCATGCCTGCCTGTATCCTTGAACTCATGGATTTCTGCCTCTGGAATGCTAGGATTAAAGGCGTGTGTTACCACTCCCTACCCTTTATGTTTAATATTGTTGCTGCTCTGTCTCTGACCCCAGGTAAGTTTATTAGCATGCACAATATTTGGGGGAATACAATACCACACCTGAGTGAGTTAGGATTTTTCTATTGCAGCCTATCTGCTGCAAATTCCATAGGCTCTGGGGGCTCCAAAACCCGCATGCGTTAGCTGCTTTCCCACATCCCCTGTGCAGATGGCTGGCTCTCTGGCTTCTTCTCTCTCCCTGGGTTGTGGACTTTCCCTGGACCCCTTGGCTGCTGCCACACTAGGTAGCTGCCTTAAAACTGGTGGGGCTTCTATTTTTCTACACAGAGCAGTCAGCCCCACATTTCACCATCATCTGAATCGTCCTTGTTGGCAGGTTTGGTAAGACAGTGGGTAATTATTAAAGGGAGGAATTAGTTAAAAGAAAGAGTTTTTTCCCCCGTGTTATAAAATGGGAAACACTATTACAATGGAGGGAGTTAGGTCTCTGTATGATAATACGTTGGATGGTTTGAAAATGGAGCAATTAAATGAAAGGATAATTAATTTAGATGGGATTTATGTAATATCAATTATAAATATCTGTTTGATCATTTTTATCATTAAAAAAGTTGGTAATTATGAGTGGCAAGATAAAAATTTAGGGAAAAATTATTGAAACAGATCATAGAGAAATTCAGACCCAGACAGAGATATTGAAAGTAGAACAAATCTCAGCATTGCATTATAAGGTTATAGAGGAACAGCCTAAAGTTTTCAAACAACCAACCTTAAATTACCCAATAACCTTAAAGAAACTGTCAAATTATAGATATCCCCAAGGTTGTGTAAGAGCTGAATGGACTGTAGCTAGTGTTTTCCTGCCTGCCCCACAGTCAGGACAAATCTTTCTCACCCGCCAGTCCCACAGCTGCTCAGACCCAACCAAGTAAACACAGAGACTTATATTGCTTACAAACTGTATGGCTGTACCAGGCTTCTTGCTAACTGTTCTTATATCTTAAATTAATCCATTTATATAAATCTATACCTTGCCAAATGGCTTGTGGTTTACCGGCATCTTCACATGCTGTTTGTCATGGCGGCGGCTGGCAGTGTCTCTGACTCAGCATTCCACTTCCCAGAATTGTTCTCCTCCTTGTCCCGCCTATACTTCCTCCTGCCTGACTACTGACCAATCAGTGTTTTATTTACTAACACATTTGCCATACAGATCATCCCACAGCAATGGACTCCTATGTAAATGTTAGATTTGAGAAGATTCAAGGAAGCATTAGCCTCTTATGGCATGCATTCACATTTTGTGAAGCAGATATTAAATTCTTGGTCAACTTGTAATAGAATTATCCCTCAAGACTAGAGACTTGGTTATAGAAGTCTTAGAGCCTGGTCCTCAATTACAGTGGAAGACCTGATAGAAAGATGAGGCTAAGACCATTGAACAACAAAGTAGGGCTAAAGGCATGGAAATCTCCCCAGATCAACTTCTTGGAGAGGGACATTATGCTAATGTAGAAAGGCAATCTCTACATGATGACCACACCCTGGCTTTATGCCTTGCAGAAGCCTTGAATGCTTGGGACAGAATTGAAATAGGAAAGAATACTGAGTCATTTACTAAAGTTATAGAGGGCCCAAACAAAACCCTCATGGATTTCTTACAAAAATTGACTTCAGCAGTAAATAGAATGATACCAGGTTCTGAAGCTAGGCAAATATAATAATTGAAACTCTGGCATTTGAAAATGCTAATTCATAATGGAAAAGAGTAATTAGGCTGATAAAGGCAAGATCAGCACCATTAGAGGAATGGATCTAAGATATAGTCAATACTGAATCTCATAACCATGATGATGCTTAGATAGGGGAGGTGATTTCCAGGGGTATGAAGAAAAATCAAAATGTCAAGTGTTTCAATTGCAGTAAACAAGGTCAACTAAAAGGGAATTGTAAACAGGGCATTCCTAGAAACAATATTTTTCTAAGAAAAATGCCAATAGAATGCCCCTCCCTCCTGGAGTATGCAGAAGGTGTGGCAAAGGCTGACATTGGACTAATGAATATAGATCAACAAAGGACAGTCAAGGTAACTTTTTGCCATCAGGAAACACATTGGGGGGCCTTTTGCAGACCCCCATATCAAATTCGGGTTAGTTGTTTCCTGTCATTATAGAGGAAACTTCTTCCCAGAGCAAATAAGAACCTAATGCCTATTGTAATAAACCATACTGCTCTGGATGATAGAAAAGATATAGAAGAGAGAACAAAAATTTCAGGAGAAACCATAAAGCAAATATTCTGGCAAACCTCTATAAATGAACGAAGACCAAAATTGAAAATACAAAATACAAAAAAAAAAAAAAAAAAAAAAAAAAAAAAATGACATTGTCATTGAAGGTCTTGTAGACATAGGTGTAGATGTAATAATAACTGTGCCAGAATCTTTGCATCCAAATTGGCCTCTTCAGGAGGTAAATGTTCAACTTTTAAGTACTGGAACTTTATCTCAGGTAAAACAGAACATGAGATGGGTCAAATGTATAGGGTCAGAAGGACAGAAAGGAAAATTAAAGTCATATGTGGCTAACATAGCAATGAATTTATGGGGACATGATTTGTTACAGCAATGGAATACTGAGATTAACATTCCTCCAATCTCATAAACAAACCATAAATTAAGGTATGTTTCTGGGGAAATTTTTAAAAGGCATTATAAAGAAAAATCACCAATCACTCAGGTTGTACAAGAGCAGGGCACAACAGCTGCTGATCTTTCAAAGGCACCAACAGCCCTACCTTTCAAATGGTTAACAGACAAACCTATATGGGTTGAGGAATGACCTTTGACATTTAAAAACTACGGGCCTTAGAACAACTGATATAGGAGCACTTAAATGCTCAGCATATTGAAGAATCAACCAGCCCTTGGAATTATCCTGTGTTTGTTATTAAAAAGAAATCTGGAAAATGAAGAATGGTAACTGATCTAAGAGTTGTTAATAAGGTAATTCAGCCAATGGTCTCTCTAGAATCTGTAGTTTACTATTACATGGATGACACCTTATTAGCTGATTCAAATGTAGATACTTTAGAAAGAATGTTTGAAGAAGAAAATTTTGCCTTTTTGGAAATAACAAATTGTTCCTGACAAAATACAAAGAGGAGAGTCTATTAATTTCTTAGTATATAAAATAGGTCTACTGTGGTGATATTTTATTTGCATGTTAACAAATAAAGTTTCCCTGAGATCAAAGGGAATAGCAAGTCATTTTAAGATAAACACAAAAGTCAGGCAGTGGTAGCACATGCCCTTAATCTCAGAATTAACCATAGAGACCTGGAGGTCTGTACAGACAGGCAGTAACAAGGAAGTGAGGTATCTGGACTAAGAGCCAAGGAGATAGCAGAATAGCAAGGCAGTAAAAGCCTGGGTAGACAGGTAGCATGGTGAGTTAAGGCTAGCTGGTGTCTCTTACTATTTACCTGATCTCTAAGGCTTTCACCCCTCTATTTGGTTCTGTGTTTCTTATTTAATAAGACCATTTAGAAATTTGTCTACCGTCTATAAAAAATTCAATCCCAAAAGGTGCAAATTAGGAGAGATTGATTTGTAAGTCTTAATGACTTTCATTGATTGCTAAGAGACATTTCCAATCTATGGCCCACTAGTAGGGAAAAAACATGATGAACTGAGTAATTTTTTCAAAACCTTAAATGGTGGCAATGACTTAAATAGTCCAAGAGAATTATCAGCTGAAGCTGAGAGAGAATTGGCTTTGGTGGAAAAGAAATTACAGGATGTACATGTGGATTGGTTAGATCTAGAGCTTAATTACATTCTGGTTATGTTATCTGCTATACATTCTCCTACAGGAATATTAATACAGAGGGAAGATATCTTAGAATTGATCTTTTTACCCCATAAACAGAGTAAAAAAATAAAAACTTATGTGGAAAAGGTCTCTGAGTTGATTCTAAGAGGAAAATTGAGACTTCATCAATTAGTAGGAATAGACCCAGCAGAAATTGTACTACCTTTTACTAATGATGAAATTGACAAAATTATGGACAGAAAATGAATGTTGGTAAAGAGCTTGCAGTAAATGTTTTTGAGAGATTAACAGCAAGTATCCCAAAAGTGAGAGAATTAAATTTATAAAGAGAACTAACTGGATTCTTTCTCATATTGTACAGGGAACACCAATTTCTGGAGCCACTAAATTTTGTATTTATACAAACAAATCAGGAAAGGCAGGTTGTAAATCAGAAAATTTAAGTAAAATGGCTCAAATCCCTTATGAATCTTTACAAAAATCAGAATTATATGCTATTCTGATGGTATTAGTGGACCTTACAGAACGTCTTAACATAGTTACTGACTCGGTGTTCAGAAAGAGTTATTTCACTCATTGAAACTGCTGAATTTATTCCTCATCAGTCAGAATTAACTTTATTATTTATTCAGTTAGAAGAAATAATCAGGAATAGGAATCATCCCTTATATATAGCACACATCTGATCCCATACAGGTCTGCCAGGCCCTCTAGCACAAAGTAATGATTAAATTGATGAACTATTGATAAGAAATGTGCTGGGGGCCTCAGAGTTTCATAAAAAAAACACCATGTCAATAGCAGGGGTTTGAAAATAGTTTTTTTCCATCACTTGGCAATAGGCCAAGAAAATTAAGAGGAAATGTCCTACTTGTTCTTAATGCAACCAAACTTCACTACCTACAGGAAGTAACCCAAAAGGTACTCAAAGGAATGAAATCTGGCAGATGGATGTGTTTCACTTTGTAGAACTTGGAAAATTAAGCTATTATTCCACACCATTGATATCTATTTGGGATTTCAATGGGAAACTACTTTGAGTTCTGAAAAGGCTGATTCTATAATCACACATTTGCTAGAAGTTATGGTCATCATGGGAATACCTGTACAAATTAAGACTGACAATGCTCCAGCATCTATCTCTAGTAAAATGAAACAGTTTTGTTTTGGTTTGTTTTGGTTTTTGTTTTGTTTTTGCTTATCACAATATAAAGCATATTCTAGCTATACCACACAATCATACAGGGCAAGCAGTTATAGAAAGATCAAATTAAACTCTAAGGGATATTCTAAATAAACAGAAAGGGGTAATAAAGAACCAAGAAATAGAATGCATAATGCTTTATTAACTTTGAATTTTCCAAATGCTAATGAGAAAGGAATGACAGCTATGGAGAGACATTGGATAATGATAAAAAAACAAAACTATGGAATTAAATTAGCTTGTATACTTTAAAGATATATTGACCTCAAAATGGAAACCAGGATATGTGTTATGTTTGGGAAGAGGTTTTGCTTTTGTTTCCACAGGAGAAGAAAAGCTATGAATACCATTAAAATTGATTAAGGTTTGATTTGAACAAGAGACCTGTTGATTAGAAGAGGTGATAATTCATCAACCAGCATGACCATTCAATTTTAACTAACTTATACGACTAACAAATGCTTCTCATTTGATCAGATATAACTTGCCAAAAGGGATTCTTTTCCAATTTCGGGTTGGAGCAGGGTTTTGTTTTTGTCTTTCAGGAGAATGAAGGCATCCAGCTAAGGAATCTGAAGAACACTGGAAAAATTAGACATGTGAATAAAAAGGACAAATCATTCAGGAAAAAATATCCCAAGAAAAAGAGTAAATTAGCCTATTGGTACATCACATGTCTAACAGGATAAAATTTCATGTCTTTCTAAATGTTTGTTTCTGCTCTTCTCTACAGATATATTAGCAAATGGGCTTTTTGTAGTCCCAGATCAATTGAAAATTAAAGCTGACTTCGGAGTTGGAGAGTGGCTCTCTCCTTTTCTAAACCCAATCATGCTTGATAAAGTAAAATCCAAAATCTCTGTCCCATGTCAGAAGAGCTATCAGATATGGGAGAGAAGAAAAACCAAATTTAGGGGCTATTCTATTGCTACTAGTCTCATATTTTGACTCTTTAAAACTCTTTCATAAGGTATTAATATTATATATAAATTTTGTCATGATATTAATGGTCATATAGAGTATTGACTAAATCTAGAAAAGGCTTCATCTAGCTTCCTGTATATGATTTCAGGTTTGAGTCCCTATCAGGTAACTAGGAATTAAGATTTTATACTCTGGATGTATATAACAGATTTTGGTCCTTTAACCTCTTTGGGATCTGCTGCATATAACATTTAAAATGTTTAAGTTTTTGCCAGTGAACCATGACCATGCCTAACAGCAACCTTTGAAGTCTCCAAAAAGATGATGGGGCCCTATAAAGACGATTCCACCTGCACTATGGTAATGCCACTAAGCTGACAAATACCACCTAAAGATCAACTTTCGACTACAAATTGCTCAGGACAATTAAGAGTTGCCTAGCTAAGATGATCCAGCCTCATAGACTACTCTAGCCCTGCACTTTTCCATTATGCAGAGACTGAACAACAAATAATATACCTCCCTTGACAATTAACCAAAATTTTTTTTTCAGGATCCTCTAAAGATGTCATTGCCCCCAGAGAGCAGGAAGTAAATTTAACAACATGACACCCACATTCCCAAGAGTGGGATGGGTGGTTTTTGGTCATTCAGTGGGATATGGATATTTGTCATTGTTAAAGGTGGTTGGTTACAAGTCATTATTGGTAATGATCAGGAAAAAAGCTGAATAAAGGAGATTAGATTCAGGGCTCTTGTATTGAAAAACAAGAAAAAAAGAAAAAAGGGGATATAGAAATGATAGGATAAAAAAGTAGATTATTGATTCTACTCTGAAAAGAAAAAAGGGGAATACAGATATGATAGGATTAAAGGTTATATTATTGAATCTACTTTTAAAAACAACTACTTGTTTTAAATACTTTATGTTGATATGGATCTTTGTATATTGTTTGAGATTGTTTTTGTTAGAATATACTGTACATACATTTCTATTCTTGTCCAAGATATTGTACCTACAACCCATTTAACAATGTAATGCAAGTTTCTAATCCTTGAAAGTTATTATTACCAACTAATTAAGATATAAAGAAATGCAAGTTAGTAGTTAGTCATTATAATCAAACTTGTAGTCATATTAGGTATGTTTTCAAGGTCAAACCGAGATATATTTTTGATAGACAGGTTGTCTTCAAACACTTCAGAGATCTATAGAATATGGCATTTAAGATGTTTTAGTAACATAGGTCTTATTTTTTTTTAATGACAATGAGACATGTCTGTTCCTGGCAGCACCAATCTACTTCAGCGAAGATGATGGCATCAAAGAAACTCCAGAAGGAGTTCACTTTCTTTGTAGCAAATTAAGCCACTGAGTAAGAAAATGTGTTTGCCTTGACTGCTGACAGTATGCTCTACAAATTGGACAAGCAGGACACAAAAGAAAGTGACTGTTAAGCTTTGCCAAGACAAGGTAGAATAGCCTTTCAGAATATCCTGCTTCACAGAAAAGTCTGTAAGATATGCTAGGCCTCAGGTGACTGTCTAGGCTGCCAACTGTTCTTGTCATTTTAACATCTTTTGGAAGTTGCTTGCTTGCACTTCTTGCTTATTCAGGTAATATTATTTCCTTCTCGAGTCTCTGATGGAGATAAAGACTTTATAGTTAGAGTTTTCCTTGTTACCAGATTCAGCAAAGAAATTCACTAAAGAAATGTAAAGAGGGAAATGTGGTGATATTTTGTTTGCGCTCTAACAAATAAACCTTACCTACAGACCAGAGTGTGGAGCTAGCCACTCGTTAACCATAGAAGCCAGGCAGTGCTGGCCCATACCTTTAATCCCAGCACTTGGGATCTCATGACTTTGATGCCAGTACTTGGGAGGTACATGCCTTTAATCCTAGCCCTATGGAGGAGGAAACAGGAAGCGATATGTCTGGGTGGAGAGAGCAAGTGATAAGGTGGGAGGAGACAGGAATTCACCCCTTTCAGGCTGAGGAATTGACGAGATAAGAGGTGGCTATGGCTTACTCCTTTGTCTCTCTGATCTTTCAGGATTTACCCCTCTATCTGGCTCCGGGTTTTTAATTATCAAGACCAATTAAGATTTATTCTACTCCATGCCATCACTTTTTAGTGTGTGTGTGCTATGCTAGTGATAGCTGGTTGGTTCCAGCAGTGACAAGAATTAGCAAGGCATTGTTATTGGGTTTGCTTCCCCAAATGTGTATCTAAATTATCTTCTAAACCTTAAGCACATTGATTTATTAACACAAAAGCTTTTTAGATTATAAAGAGTATCTATTTTTTTCATGAAGTAAGTATAAAGAGATTACCATTTTTAAATATTCCTGTTTATAAGAACTGAAATATACAAATAAACTATAAAAAATGTTCAGTAAATAAGTTTTTTGTTTGTTTGTTTTTGTCTTTGTTTTTGAGACAGGTTCTCTCTGTGTAGCTTTGCACCTTTCCTGGAACTCACTCTGTAGCCCAGGCTGGCCTCAAACTCACAGAGATCTGCCTGCCTCTGCCTCTCGAGTGCTGGGATCAAAGGCATGCACCACCACCGTCTGGCAGTAAGTTTATATTCAACATTACCTATAAATTTATATTTGGATTAATTGTATGATGTTATTAATTAGATTTCCATCACAAGAATATAATATTTGAGACATTAGCTTATGACAATATATTTTTATTCTTGGTGTGATGAAGCAAATCTCAGCAGAAGTACATGGCAGAACTAAAACTACTCAGTTCATCAGCTAGCAAACTTGTTGTGCTTCCAGAATTCTCTTTGAAGGCATACCAAAAACCCTTCTAGAGCCTACCTCGTAAAACTTCTGTGTCAGGAAAGAAATAAAAGATAGAAAGAAACAAAATGTGGAACAATGGCTGCAACATTTCAATTTGGAGTAATAGTGTCAGTGATCCACAGTACAGAGTAATAATGTCAATAAGTAACAACATAAAATTTCTAAAAAGAAAAATTTTAATGCTTTCACCACAGTTAATGATGGATTTATAAAGTAATAGATATATTTTTCAGGTCTACTGAATTTTTCTCCATTTATACACAGACTAAAACATCACAGTAATCCTACATGGTGCAGTAAGTAATAGTACTCATATCTTGGTGAAGGTAAATCATGTCTAGTACTGGAAATCTATTCAATCATCTGTAGTTAGTGAGGCCTTGGTTCTTAGTGGAGAACCTACTACTACCACTTTCCTACATCTGAAAAATTCCAAACTGCACCCTGAATATTTATCTTTAAACCCACTTATAAGTGTAGCTCTCACCACTCATCAAAGAATCATCTTTTGCAGCAGATGGGAACCATTGCAGAAAACCACAACTGGTCAAAATGATTCTAACAACTGATCACGGGCCATCAAGGTCCAAGTGATGTGTCTAAAAAATGACTCTTGTGCCTAAGTCTCAGGGAATACCCTGGAAGAAGGAGTAAAAAGATTTTAAAAGTCAGAGGACCAAGAACTCTAGTGAAAGATTGCATCTTCTCAATATACCAGGGAAACTGCATTCATGAAATCTCAGAAATATGATCATCTAAATGAGCCCCAAACCATGGCAGCATCAGTTGGAATCCAAACATGATGGGGAAAATACCACAGGATTCCATCCTTAAAGAAAGATCTGTGCCGGGTGTTGGTGGCACACGCCTTTAATCTCAGCACTTGGGAGGCAGAGCCAGGTGGATCT
Organism: Peromyscus leucopus; assembly: GCF_004664715.2. Lineage (NCBI taxonomy): Eukaryota > Metazoa > Chordata > Mammalia > Rodentia > Cricetidae > Peromyscus > Peromyscus leucopus. The sequence goes on from NC_051066.1 coordinate 59,318,778, forward strand.
CTGCGAGTTCGAGGTCAGCCTGGGCTACCAAGTGAGCTCCAGGAAAGGCATAAAGCTACACAGAGAAACCCTGTCTCGAAAAACCAAAAAAAAAAAAAAGAAAAAGAAAAAGAAAAAAAGAAAGATCTGCAAGAGAAACACCACTGAAGAATGAGAATTATTCTTCCCAGGGATTGTTCTCACTAACTGGCTGTCCAATCTCAAGTTGTCAGGCCTAGACAGGTATAATACAAACAACACTAAAAGGATTCAGCAAGTTTTATATATACTTATGCATATATGTGTAACAATTAAAGAGAGGCTATCGATTTGGGAGCATATGGAAAAGGTTGAAAGTAGAAGAAGAAGGTGAAATTATATAACAATTAAATAAAAAAATAAAAATTTAAAAAAATAATTAAATAAAAAAGTAAAAATTATATATTATCTTAATTCTACTGCTTGAGTGTGGCTTTTCTTAACTATCCTTTCTGGTGAGCAATTTTTAACATCAAATATTTATCATAAGGTATCACTTTGTAATGTTTAAATGATCATCTAATTTCTTAATCTTCCTTGATTTACATGTTATAAATTTTGTCATGTGAGCAAAACCTTATTTGTCTATCATGTCCCCAAGAAGGGATCATGAGTTTCTTACTGGGTTGCTTGTCCAAATCTCCTCTCATAATGTCATAAGGATTGAGGCTGGGAAGCGAATTGGACCCTCATGGACCTCAGGAGAGAGGCTTAGAGCAGCCTCACTCTCACTGCCTTCAGAAAGAACCTAACGATGCATTCTTTCAAGATTTTTACCTTGAAAGCTATGAGATAATATCCTGATGTTCAGACAATGGAGTTTTTCATATTTTTACAGCTTACCTGACAAACCAATATGGTTCATAACATGCTGATGAATAGAGCAATGGAAGATTTTTTTAGAGGCTCTATGAAAAGATGCACAGCTTTCTATTCCGTCTCAAAAAGGCTAAACTGTGCACAGGTATAGAGATCACGCCTGTGGGTATCTGGAGATAACTTAATGAGTGTGTGTTTGTTTGATGTATGTAATGAGAGCAGAGCTTATTTGCATGCACACTTAGCTAGAAGAAAACGAGTCTGGGCAAATAATCTTGGCCATTCAATGTCTAAACATTAGTAACTAAGTAATATTAGTGCTATGAAAAAATTAGCTGGATATAATAAGCTGCTGATGCTCTTCATCTGACCATAACAGTAACTGAAAATGCATATTTGTCATAACTATGCAAAATACGTAGTTGTGTAATACATTAAAAATTCCTTCCCCTCCAAAAAAAAATCCTATAAATACATACTTAAAAAATAGAACTCAGCTTTTAACACAGGAGAAATTATCATTAATATCTACAACCATTTAAAGATATTATTTAAGAGGTAAGAATTTTAAAAGCCAAGTTTGATTTCATTTTCACAGTAATTCAATTTAAACGGCTGTTCAGAAAAAAATACAAGTCATTTAAATTCCACACAATCTTACAACTGAGCATCTGTCAGTATAATGGATCTTTTAGCCTCCTGCCGGGCAAACTCAGCCAGCAGACATTCTGAAATTGACTGAGTTTGAGAAGACGCAATTTTTCATACAAAAGCTGGCAGTGAAGGAGGAAAAATGTTGTTATCCTAATTAGATTGGATTTGGCCACTGGGATCTCTTCTATTCACCACAATAAATTTAGAAACCTTCCGTAAATTCATACACTCGGAGTTTTCGTCGTTACCTGATAAGTTGCCTTACTTGGCTGTCAGTGCTGAGTCTGCTCTTTGGTTCTGGGATGGATTTTTACTTGAGCACTTCTGCTTGCAGGCTTCTGAAGAAGAGAGGAGGGATCCCAATTTCTTGGCATCTGTTTGCCTCCTGCTAATGGCTGACAAATGGATACCCCTTGAAGATACTATTTGCTTTAGCTGCCCTCTTAACTCATCCTACTTATTTGAGGGTTTGTTTTGTTGCTGCATCCTGTCAGGAAAATAACACATACTAAAAGAGTTACAATTAGCATCCATTACACTATTGTGTCAATTGCTTAATTTTGGCTCACATTTTCTTCCTTTTTTTTTTTTTTTTTTTTTTTCAGCTGGGCTGCAGCTTCCCATCCCTCTTCTTATCCCAGTCCCTCCCAGATCTCTCCTCTCCCCAAGCTGCTCTCCACTCCTCCCCAGGTTCTCTTCTGCAAAGGGGAGGTCTCCCATGGATTGACTCATATTTTTCAAGCAACTGGACTAAAGTGTTGGAAGCATTGATGGTTTTTAGCAAACAAATATTATATTGTGGTTTAGAAGCAGTCCCTAAATCCATACCCATGTCCTATTAAAAAACAGAATGGAATGGCAATATTTGGAGGCATACTTAATTTAATAGTTATTATTAATTCATGCCCCTTAAAGTACAAACAGCCCCCCTCTCTCTCTTCCTATATCCCTCTCTTCCCCTTCTCTACATATTACACACAGACACAGACACACACACATACTCATACTCACACATACACACAAACACACAAAAATCTTTGCTGAAAGTTTTACTTAGAGAGAGACAGAGAGAGGTAGAGATAGATAGATGATGATGATGATGATAGATAGATAGATAGATAGATAGATAGATAGATAGACAGACAGACAAGAATGCCTTCTACCACTGAGCAACAGTCCTGTCCCTTGTTTACTTTTCAAATTAATTTTTAAATAATAGATAACATTATCAGGTTTATTATGTACAACATATTTTGATATATGTAGACATTATGAGATGGCTAAATCTAGTTAATTAATAAAAATACTTTTCAGAAAGTAATCATTTTTTGGTGAGATCATATAAACTCCTTTTTCATTATATTTGCAAAAATGTCATTTATAAATCTATTTCCTCTATCTAATTATAATTATGTGCTTTTCAGTCAACTCCATCTTCTTCACCTCTAACATCCAGGGGCATTGCTATTGTCTGTACTTCTACAGACCTTTGTAGAACCCAGATGCAGAACAATGCATTGTTTGTCTTTCTAGGCCTAGATTACTCCACTTGATACCATTTCCCCAATTCATCTGTCATCACAAATGTCAAGGTTCCATTCTTTTCATGGCTGCATGGTATTCCATTGCATATCTATGCATGCAGCATATGCTACATTTTCTTTATTATTGCACCAGTTGATAGACATTGGGTTGATTCCATATCAAGCATGTTATAAATCCTGCAATACATATGAGGGGAGGAAAAGAGCTTCTAGCAGTCAGCTCATTGTTAGGCCGTCCAAAGTGAATTTCCTCTTCCTTTCCAAACATATTCACATGGTGAAGGGAGTTAGTAACTCACCAGGCATAACCAATGGTATCATCAATACTCTCTAATTCTGCACTTCCCAGTAAAGAAAATAATTGCTTAGGCATCTCCAACATTATACAATGCATAATACTTGAGTCTATATTCATGGTCTCATATTAAAATATATAAGGATTAAAATATTATTATGTCTTACATGTTACCTCAAAATATTTTTTTTTATCAAAGGAAAGAAGTAGGACTGTTGGAACACATAATTTTATTTAATTTTTGAGGACCTTCCCCCATTTTGTTCTCTGTAAGCTAACATTTGCTTAGATCTTACCAGTAGGGTATAAGTGTTCCCTGTTCTCTATATCACAGAAGCATATCTTTTGTCTTATCTTTCTAATAAAAGTTTAAATTTACATACTTAATCATGTAATTTATACACTATCATTTTCAATAAATTTAAACATGTTGAAATATAGGGATTTAGTTTCTTTCAGGCACATGAATATACAGTTTTCAAAGACTCAAATGTTGAAGATACTGTCACCTTCCTTTAATTTTCACAGTTGGTATTATTCTCAAAAGATGGTTTATTTAAAAATAATGATAATAACAATAAATCGTCTCTAATAGAAATAATTAGCGTAGGACCTATCCGAGTACATTTAATAATGATTTTCCATTTGCTACCAATTATATTTTAAATTCATTATATATCTTCAAAATGCTAAAAGCATGCCACTTGTTTTCAATCAACACTCAGTGGATGGACACAGTGGTTAACGAACGAGTCGTTCTCCCAGAGAGCAGAGACTCAACTCTCAGCACCACGACAGCTTCCATCAGTCTGTAACTCAGGCTCCCAGGAATCATTGCCCACTTCCAGCCTCTGCTAGCATCAAGCAGGCCCGTGGTGCACAGACATACATGCAGGCCTAATACCCATGCACATAAAATACAAAATTAAATCCACATTCAAATACCAGTAGATTTCCAAATATTTTTAAAGTATTTATTAGGATTGAAAACTGGCACCTAAACTAGCAGCAGATAAATACATGTAAACAGAAACAAACTTGCATGTTATCCTTTGATTTTAAATCATTATGTAAGATAAAATAATATTTTCACGCTTAAATATTTTAGTCTGGAACTGAAGTGTGTAGTATATAAACTCAAGTATTATGTATTGTATAATATTGGAGGTGCCCAAGCAATTATTTTCTTTACTAGGAAGTGCAGAATTAGGGAGTATTGATGATACCATTGGTTATGCCTGGTGAGTTGCCAACTCCCTTCACCATGTGAACATGTTTGGAAAGGAAGAGTATACTTACTTCAGATTGCCTGACAAGGAGCTAACTGCTGGAAGCCTCTTTTCTTTCCCTTTTCCCTGTGATTGAGTTAATCTGAAATCTGCTTTTATATTAAACAAATTCTCCTAGTTCAGTATGCCTGATGTTTCCTAGACAACAACATAGACAGTCAGCCTCTAAACTGAAAGCAAAGTGCAGTCTCTGTCTCCCCACTGGACAGAGGATTCTTCTTGATGCCCCCTGAGCAGGAGAGAATAGAGGGTGGGGCCAACACATTTATCTATATTTTCATGCTGACCTCATCTTATGTGGTACCAATTAAAGACTGTCTGTAGTATTTAGTCCTTGAAACACTACTGTAGAACTGACATATTCCTATCTATATGGTATCAGAGTGTTTGAACATGTCATATAACCGATCATGTGACTACTATGCACTTATTACGTATATACTACGTATATGTTTTGTGCTATATTTTAGATTCCTTCTCTGACTTAATTATGTCATAATTTATTAATATTAAAATACTAAAAGCATGGGATTAGAGTGGTTAAGAGCACCTTTTGTTCACCTTGCAGAGGACAGAGTTTGGTTCCCAGAACTCATGGCAACTCAAAACCTTCTGTAATTCTACTTCATGGTATCCACTCCCCTTCTCTGACCTTCAGAGGGAGCATGCATGCACTTAATAAACATATATACATGCAGGCCAACACTCATACACATACAATACAAATAAATATTTAAAAAATGGTCAAATGGGGCTAGGCACCCCACAGTCAATTGTTCTCTACATTTTGACCAGTTGCCACACTGAAAAAAAAAAAAAGCTTCTTTTTTGGTAAGGGATGAGTATGAAGATATATATTTAGATGCAGTTAGAAATGCTACTGGCGTTCGCCGGGCGGTGGTGGCACACGCCTTTAATCCCAGCACTCGGGAAGCAGAGCCAGGTGGATCTCTATGAGTTCAAGGCCAGCCTGGACTACCAAGTGAGTCCCAGGAAAGGCACAAAGCTACACAGCGAAACCCTGTCTAGAAAAAAAAAAAAAAAAAAAAAAAAAAAAAAAAAAGAAATGCTACTGGATTAGTGAAGGGTCAGTAGTAGGTTCTCTTCTAGGGTTCATCATCTACCCAGACATGGGGAGCAGGCTAGGTTTATAGGACTAGGTTGATAGTCACTCCTAATAACACACTTAATTTCTCTAGAGTATCTGTTTTATATTATTCTGGTTTTTCTTCTTCTGAAAATGGACAAATCATTTTTAAATTGTGAAGATGCAGTTCAGCTATGAAAGCATGCCAATGTTCTCATAAATGTTTAATAATTGATGAATATGATGAAAAAGAGGAAAATAAATTTAAGCTGTTCTGAAACATAAAATAAAGGCCTCTAATTCTAGCATTCATGAGCAAAAGCAGGTGGATCTCTATGAGTTTGAGGCCAGCCTGGTCTACAGAATGATTTCTGGGACATTCCAAGGCTATACAGAGAAATTCTGTCTCAAAAAAAAAAATAATGATCATAATCATCATCATCATCATCATCATCATAAATTCTCAGTATTTCTCTTCTCATTGGCCAAAATATTCAAATAGTACTATGTGCAAACTGCTAATTATAACAATAGCTTCCTTCTGATATCCTGACAGCATCACACACATGTCTCTGTTTTTAGAATTTATCATGTATCTAAAAGGAGAGTACTATAGACAAAAATAGAAAGCAAGAGGTAGGAAGTCTACTTAAAGTTGTAATACAGGTATAAAAGCTACAGCAAAGTTTTTCTTGTGACATTAGTCTATCCAACATTTTTTTTTAACAGTTGACATAACTTTCAGGCAAATTGCTAGTTAAGAATCAGAAGGTGCATATTAATTGTTGGGCTCATACTGCTTATAGCTATTTAAGGTATGCATTATCCTGTGCCTCCTAAGGGTGTATTATTGCTTTAAAGTCTGAAGCCTCCCCATGGCAGCCAAGAGTGGGAAAGAGACAGCAGGGGCCTGCTCTGAGCTGCTGTGTCCATCTGTCATAGCAAGGATTTTAGCATTCATTTGAAAATCAAATTTCCATTTCCAAATGTAATTTCTTCTTCTACAAACTCTTGCAACTATGTATTTTTACCATGTTTCTATTTCTGGAAAAACTAGCCAGGACTAGCTCTGTATGGGAATGTGACTGAAGAAGTTTGTATTAATTCTGTGGGTTCACTGTAATTCATGTTGCTCAAGATGTTTGAAAATATGTAACAGAGAATTTGTAAATATATAATTGACACACAAATTCAATTAATAAAATATATATCCTAAGAAGTTCAAAATGGTGATTTTCAATTTTATAACTCACAATCTATTAATTTTAGAGAGATTATGAATTATGAATTGATTAAAATTATCAACAATAGCTATTCATTTTAAAATGGAAGTTAATAGGAATACTATTGATCAAAAATAATATCAATCTAGCATTATTTCTAAACATGTATTCTAGTGTACATAATAGCATATGTATATAAGCACACACTACATGTATGTACACTGTATATGTATGCTGTGAGTATATATGCACATATGCACTATATATTAATATGTGTTAGTGTGTGTCCATTTAATGTTATGGCCTCTGGATGCAGATTACATTCTTCTACATAAAAATGTGCATCCCCTTGTACAAATTCCTGTGTATGTACCTGTTTCTCTGATGTGTCTGAGATCATTAGTGCTCACTCTGTGATAGTTATTGTGCTCTTGTCTGTAAAAATGAGTTCAATTCATGTTACCTTGGCTCTCACATATCCCTGGTCCTTTAATTCATTCCAAAAGAAAGATGATGGATAAAATCTTACAGGGCTTGCATGAATGAAATTATAATTGATACATAATTAGGAGGATCAAACTAGCCAAGGAGTTCTGATCCAATCAATGCCTCTTGGTAAGTAATATTTGTTTTTCATATTTCTTCCCATCCTACCACCTTGCAATACATTTTTCTGTCAAGAATGAAAGGAAAAGTAATGCAATCATTTGATAGAGTATTTGTTCACTTTGACAGATAGTCTAAGAAGAGAAAATTAGTGTTGATTTCATCAAAGACAAACAGTTTGTTGAAAATCAATCAGTTCTCATACAAGGCAGAGAAAATGCTGTTTTTCAAGTCAGTGTATGTTTTAGTAAAAGTTAAAAGTGAAAGGCAATTAAAATGTCAACTAGCACTTCTATTAAGCATTATTTTTCTATTTAAGAATAATGTACCATATTTTGTTTTGCATGTTTATGTACTCTTTTTCATGAAGAGACTAAAGGCTTGTCTTCCCTGATAATCCCTAGGGATTTTTATAGTCATTTTGTTTAGCCATCAAAAATTTTCCTATACTTTATTTAAGCCTGAGTAAAAGGCAATGCTCCTAAACACAGACTTTAGCAGTCTAAAATTTTCTTTAAAAAAACAAATATACGAAAAATAAAACAAACAACAAGAACAAAAACCACACTGTGGAAAACCTAAGAAATTATCAGTTAAGAGCACTGACTGCTCTTGCAAAGGATCCTGCTTCAATTCCCAGCACTCACATGTTGGCTCACAACCATCACTGACTCCAATTCCAGGAGATCTGGAGTCCTTTTCTGGTTTCTTCAGGCACAAGGCATACATGTGGTGTAGGTCAATAAATGGTAATGAAACAGCCATACATATAAAGATTAAAAATAAACAAAATCTAAACCAGCAACAACAAATACTAATCATCCTATGGTTAGTATATACTTCTTTCACCAACTGCAGAGTTAGGAGAGGAAATTAAAGCAGCAATCTGAGAGGAAATGTTTGTGGATTGATTGATTCAAGGCTGCTTACTCTACCAGTCTCTATTAAAATTTAGGGAGCTGTGATCCAGACCACGTAAATACATTACAGAAAAGAAAAATCCATTGACAAGTGTATTTATAATATGCTTACTATACAGGCAAAATAAAAGAGGCTAAAAAATTCAAGCTCCAGTAGATGAAATATAAAATCTATGAAATTTCATTGATCTGCCTTAGTTCATAGATATACCCAAAACAGAATGTAATAGACTAGGTAACTGACAACAGAAATGTTTTCTCCTGTAATTATGAAGACTAGGCAGTTCATTATTAAGGTTGAAACTGTTTATTATCTACCTACAAGGTGGCGTTTATGACCATGACCTTCTAAATATGAGACAAGGTAGTCATCACATGGTAAGACATCAGGAGAGCAAACTCAGTCCCACCAGCTCTTTATATAGAAGCATCAACATATTCATAGAAATGGCGTCCTCATAAACTAACCCATTAAATTAGACCTTACCGACTAACACTGCCACAGCAGGGACTTCCCTTAAAAATGAGTTTTGGATAGAAGAAAACATTAAAACCAGACTACTTGCATGTCTGTAAAGTTCCTAGGACATCTGCTGTGGGATGGTCTGTATGTCAAATTGCTTCTGATTGGTCAATAAATAAAACACTGATTGGTCAGTGACCAGGCAGGAAGTTGGTGGGACAAGGAGAGAGGAGAATTCTGGGAAGCGGGAGGTTGAGGCAGGGAGACACAGCCAGCCGCCACCATGACCATCAGCATGTGAAGACGCCGGTAAGCCACCAGCCACGTGGCAAGGTATAGATGTATGGAAATGGATTAATTTAAGATATAAAGAACAGTTAGCAAGAAGCCTGCCACGGCCATACAGTTTGTAAGCAATATAAGTCTCTGTGTTTACTTGGTTGGGTCTGAGCGGCTATGGGAACTGGCGGGTGACAAAGATTTGTCCTGACTGTGGGCAAGGCAGGAAAACTCAAGCTACAGACATCCTGGGCCTATCTTCTGAATAAAACTACATCTTTTTTTTTTTTCTTTAAAGATTTATTTATTTATGTATACCATGTTCTGCCTGCATGTATGCCTGGAGGTCAGAAGAGGGCACCAGATCTCATTACAGATGGTTGTGAGCCACCATGTGGTTGCTGGGAACTGAACTCAGGACCTCTGGAAGAGCAGCCAGTGCTCTTAACCTCTGAGCCATCTCTCCAGTCCGACACATCTTTTATCTCCTACAGAAATTAAGTGTATCTGCTGTTGTCCTTGCTCAGCTCTTGCATAGCCAGTCATGTTCATTAGACTCAATGTGTATAGATTCTGACATTACTATGAGGCACAATCTCACAGCAAACTCCCCAAACCTCTGGCTCTTATCATCTTTCCACCCTCACTTCTTCAGTAATCCCTGAGCCTTAGGTGCAGAAGATTATGTAGGTGGATTTTTCTGTCCTGGCAGCCTGCCCCAAATCATGACATAGAGACTTATTGTTAATTATGAAAGCTCAACCAATAGCTTAGGCTTGTTCCTAATTAGCTCTTATAACTTAAATTAACCCATATCTTAAAAATCTATGTTCTTTTGAATGGCTTGGTTACCTTTACTTCATAAGGCCCATGCTGCTTTGTTCTCTGTCCGCTGCTGTGTCCTTTCCACACCACTCTTCTTCTCCCAGTGTCCTCTCTGCCCCCCAAATCCGGCCAAGCTATTCCTCGTCAGCTTTTTATCAACCCAATCATAGTGACACAGAGTAATCCAATATCTCACAACCAGTTTTTTTTAGATATATCAACTGGGACTGGACTCTACCACTCTACATTTGACTGGTTGTTTCTTCCTGTAATGGTCTACTTCTGTAGCAAAGAGAATTTTCTGTATGAAGGGTGACTTATCCTTGGGTTAAAAAAACGTACAATTGGCCGGGCAGTGGTGGCACACGCCTTTAATCCCAGCACTCGGGAGGCAGAGCCAGGCGGATCTCTGTGAGTTCGAGGCCAGCCTGGGCTAACAAGTGAGTTCCAGGAAAGGCGCAAAGCTACACAGAGAAACCCTGTCTCAAAAAACCAAAAAAAAAAAAAAAAAAAAAAAAAAAAAAAATGTACTACTGTTGATCCTTCCTCACACTACATTATAAGATGAAAATAAGGAGTTAGCAAATATTCATAATTATACTAAAATGTTCAAGATTTAAAATGCACAAACTAAACACATATGAAAAAAATTTTAATTTGAGAAACTGACATATTATGAAAAAAAAACTAAGTAATGAGATCAGTAATAAAAATCATTATACATTAGAAAGAATAGAAACCATCTCTAGACTGAGACATGCCTTGCACTTATTTCTTCCCTTAAAGTTTAACCAGTCAGGTGCCTGGTTAGGGGCCCATGCCTCAGAAGGCAAACTGACCTTGATAGGTTATTTTTTTCTTCCCAGAGTTCCCACCCTCCAGAGAAGTCTGTAAGGAGCCACCACAGGGTCAGTTGGGCTGGATTTGCCCACCTTTCTGAGTCTTCTCTCTCTCTCTCTCTCTCTCTCTCTCTCTCTCTCTCTCTCTCTCTCTCTCTCTCTCTCTCTCTCTCTCTCTCTTCTCTCTCTCTCTCTCAATACTGACTGCTTGGTGCCAGCTGCCTGGCCTCCTTACCTGTTTATCATTTCTATTCTCCTTCTCCTGGCAGTTTTGATATTTAGTTTGCCAGATGTCAAGTTTTCCTTTCAAACACTAATAAATTGACCTGAGCATTTTTCCCTGATCTTTGCGTGTGTGTGTGTGTGTGTGTGTGTGTGTGTGTGTGTGTGTGTGTCCATTCTTAAGTTCTCTTATGAATGGGCCTAAAAACCCAAGTGAGGCCCCTGATATCCCTGGCATTGTATAATGCCTCTGTTGGAACTGCCTAAGATTTCTGATAGCTCTTCTTTCCCATCTTTTAACCCTTTGAACAACAGAGAAAATAAACTCATTTTTGTACCATTGTATTATTATTGAAATTTTAAATTTATATTTTAAGATTTTAGCTTATTTTAGATTTTGAGCATTTTTGTTTGTTTGGTATGGTGTGTGTGTGTGTGTGTGTGTGAACATGTCATGGGAAGATCAGAGAAAAACTTGCAAGAGTCTGCTCTCTCCTTCCACCAGATGGGCCCTTGGATATTGAACTCAGGTCCTCAGACTTGGCTATGGGTTCCTTAACCCACATAACCATCCTGCCAACTCCCAAACAAAAAGTTGTCTTTATTTTCATTACTTTTACTTTATTTGTTACTCTTGAGTTAACTTTTGTAAGAATACAATATTGCTTTTTGTTATAACACTATATTTAAGTTGTCATAGAAAAAATGTTAAGGCAACGTGTAGTGGCACATGGTTATCATTTTAGTACTGGGGAGATAGAAACAGAAATTTCAAGAACTCAAGCATTAACCCAGCCTGTGTAAATGAATCCCTATCTCAAAATAACAAAAAGCAATAGGAAAAATAAATAAAATAAATAAATAAATAAATAAATTTAGGCTTTCTGAAAATTATTCTTCTCCTGTTTGTCTGAAGAAATTATGATATTTAAAGCAGAAATAGTACATTAATTTTCATTTCACTACTGCTTTTAATGAATGTAGTGATCTGTTATAACTGTACAATTAAAAGTACACAATTACTAAAAATGGAAGTGGATATACCTACAAAACATTCCCTCACCTCCTGCCCCGGGACCATAATAGAAGAGGGGGGGGCAGGGATTCTAAGAGCAAGAGGATCAGATCGTGTCTCCTGCTAGCATCAGAAGCTATGCCCATAAAGTTTCACCAGCATGACCACTCAAACATGACCTGAACAGCAACAACTGCAAAGGGAAAAGCCATGAAATCTCAACTCTCTGTGAAAAACTGTGGAAAAATGAGGAATGTTACGAATGGAAGAGGTGGTGCTCTCCAGGGAATAGAACACCAATTTTTTTTGTTCAGTACCAAATGGTCTCCCCTGAAAACATACATACAAGTAATGTTATATGGACTCAACAGATTATATTTAGGAGTGTATATGTATACATAAATACATAAACCATACCATAACAATTAAAGAAAAAAAGAGGCCATGAATTTTAAGGAGAGAAGGGAAGGGCATATGGGAGGGTTTGGAAGGGGGAAAGGAAAGGGAGATGCATTATAATTAAATTACAATCTCAAAAATAAAACAAACAGAAGATTGTATTAGAGCATGATAGAGTGTATGGAATGCAATCATATTTCTTAGTAGTTAACTGGAGTAGGTACACAAGTCATTATGTGCATCGTTAAAATATGTTTTACAAGTATATTTATTTCAAAGCAGGGTATCCTAGATAAAATAGCAACTATAGTTGTTTACAGGCACAGGTTAATTTCTGTTTGGAACAGAGGAAAACACCAGTGTGTAATAGCTACTGCACCTGACATGTGGCTCTTTTGACAGAGTATCTTTAATTGGTGAAATTAATAAGTTAGATACACAGAGAAAGATTCATCATACACCTTACAAGCTTTTATTTATCGGTCTCTAAAACTAACCCTTAGCTTTGCCCATATTACGAGGTAAATTTTGCAGAATGTTGAACTAAACTATCTCACTGAAGAATATGTTCTTCTATGGAAACATTCATGCTGTGAAGTAGCTGCAGTGCTCCTGGCTGGCACCCCTGCTGATTTTGCTGACAGCAAGCAACTATTGGCTGTCTGGAGTCAGCATAGTCATGTTCCAAACTTGGAAAGATGGCATTTTGCATAGAGTTATTCTTGGTATGGAATATGGTGTCTGTGAGTGCCCAGAATAGAACAATCCTATCAACGCTATTCTGTTGAGGAAGGGCACGTTGGTTTTAGTGTTTCCTTATTTAGAGTAAGTATTAGAGGAAAGTATATTTTAAGTCTTCACTATTCACTCTATAGCTAGCTTATCTGCTACACACATGCAGATATACGCTAACACTGTGTTTCTACCCAGCACAGTTTGCATACTGCATGTCATAGGAAGCTTACCATCTTAAAATGAGATGTCCTTGCTATTTTTATTCATTTGAACTTACTGCTTAATATTTTAAGGAAAATGCTGTTTCCTTGACTTTCTTAGCTTAATGACAGAACTGTGACATTTATTAAATGTGCAAAGAATGTGTTTCGGTAATTAATATAGTTTTCAATAACTGAAACTCCTACAAGGTATGTTTCATTTATTTAAAATAGATATGACAGGTTTGAACACTGAAATAATCTGGAATAATCACTAATGTCAATATAAAACAGCTCGTACCTTAAAGGGGGAATTTTTTTCTTATTTCTATACCTTTTTTATTTTTATTTATTTATTTTTTAATTTATTTTTTTATTTTATAATTTAATTTAATTTTACATATCAGCCACGGATTCCCTTGTTCCCCCCCCTCCCTGCGCCTCCCCTCCAGCCCACCCCCCATTCCAATCTCCTCCATGGCAAAGACTCCCCTGAGGATTGAGTTCAACTTGGTAGATTCAGTCCAGGCAGGTCCAGTCCCCTCCTCCCAGGCTGAGCCAAGTGTCCCTGCATAAGCCCCAGATTCCAAACAGCCAGCACATGCACTGAGGGCAGGTCCCAGTCCCACTGCCTGGATGCCTCCCAAACAGATCAAGCTAATCAACTGTCTCACTTATCCAGAGGGCCTGATCCAGTTGGGGGCTCCTCAGCTATTGGTTCATAGTTCATGTGTTTCCATTTATTTGGCTATTTGTCCCTTTTGTGCTTTTTCCAATCTTGGTCTCAACAATTCTTGCTCATACAAACCCTCCTCTTTCTCACCAATTGGACTCCTGGAGCTCCACCTGGGGCCTGGCAGTAGATCTCTGCATCCCGGTTCCCTCAGCCACTGGAAAATTTTAATCGTGGGTCAAATAGTAGATTGGCTTGGGAATGTCGATTCTGCCTTCCACAAGTAATATGTTCTAATGTAGTGGCTTAATGTAATTCTTTATAGTTACTGAACAATATAGACAGTAAAAAAATGAAAGCACTTTTCTAATAGTGATGGAATTGTCAGGCAGTAGGATTCAGCAGTGTTCAGGAATCTGCTCAAGGTTTTATCAGCAGTGGGACAAAAGAGACACAGCCACAGAGTCTCGCCCTCTGCAGTTTGGAGACTCCCTTTATCTCTTATGGTATCTCTGACCATGACTCCAGGCATTAATATGGAAAAGAATTTCAGAATTCATCAGAATGTACCCCCTTCAGAGTTTCATTAAAATCTGAAAAAAAAAAAAAAGGTGTTCAAGGAAAGAATGAAGTCTCAAAGAATAGATGGCAATGAGTTTCTCAAATATTGAGAGTTTGCAAAACAACACTTAAATGTGTATTCTAAGCACAGAGTTAAGAAAAGAAAACAGATCAAGAAAAGGAAAAGACATTACTAAGTGTAGGTAAGGGAAAATCTAAAGTATTTTAGTATTAGACATGTATAACATCTTGGTCATGCTCTGTGGTTGCTAGGAAATCTTTTCTTTTATCTCTCTTTTGATAAATTGAAAGTATAAGGTAGCCCCAGAATATCCTTAAATGAAATTATAATCTGATTAAGTGTAATAAGCTCAGAAACCACTAATCATACACAAGAGGCTTAGTGTGTATGTTCAACTGTGAAGGAAGAAAGGCCCAATGCAGTTAACTGTTAGAATTCCTGCTTCTTAGCTGGCAGAGGTTTCAGTTAGGGTCCGGGTGAGAGGCTCCATTCTCTTCCCATATCCACATAATTATCACTCTCTCTTGATACTGCCTCAGATTTCAGATGCGATCTGATGACAGCCTTAACTCCAAGTCGGTAGACTTGCACTGATAGTGACGAGATGCTAGGACAGACACAGATGTGGACAATGAGAGTTTATTAAGAAGACTATAGTCAGTTAATATTAATTTGGCTCTAAATCTGCAACATTCTAACTCACTACAATCACAAAATCATGATCAATTAATTCATCCTAGTAGAATTTTTAACATAAGTGTAGTTTTTATTTAGGGGAAACTTTGATTCTATTTTTTCCTGTAAAATGAGATGGGATAAAATTCATTAAATAATTCTTGAGTCCAGCTATTCCATGATATAAGAATATAGGATATAAATATGATAGGATGAAAGGGTAGATTATTGAAGCTACTTTTAAAGAGTAACAACTTGTTTAGAAATGTTTTACATTGCTATAGATTTTAGTTTATTGATACAAATTTAAAGTTAATTTTGTTATACTATATATATTTCAACTCTTGTTTGAGGTATTATGTTTATGTAACTCATTTAGATTGTAATGGATAATTAAAAATACAGATTAATAATTAGTCTTCTATGATATTCAAACTTATAGTTACGTTAAGTTTTCTAGGTATACATAGATATAATTCAATTAGGTAGGTAATGGTCAAACACTTCAAAAACCTACAGAATATGGCATTTAAAATGTTTTAAAAATTTAGACTTTCTGGACAGTGAGACATGTCTGCTCCTGGCAGCACCAATTTACTTCAGAGAGGAGGATGGGCATAGAAGACACTCTATATTGAGTTTATCTTCTTCTTAGCAAAAATGGCCATTTGGGCAAGAAACTGTTCTTGCCTAGACTGCTTGACAAAATGTTGCATCAACTGGACATGCAGGACCCATAGGAAGGTGACCATTGAACTTTGCAAGTCAAAATGGTCCTTCAGGGTCCTGCTTTGCAGAAGAAACTGCCAGACATTCTACGGGACACAGAGAAAAGTGACTGAGAGACTCTACGTCTGCAGGCTGAAGAATGGATGCAAAAGAACTTTGGATAACTGTCTAGGCAGTCAGCTATCTCTGTCATTCTAGATTTTTGGAAGTTGCTTACAATATTCTTCCTGTTTACTTAGGTAATAATATATCCTTCTGGGGTCTTTGATGTAGTTGAAGACCAGATAGTTATAATTATGGTTTTCCTTGGTTTTGATAGGAGATAAGGTAGATATGGAACCTTGAACTCACAAATATAGGATAGATAGAATATCTTCTTTGATTTTTGCCAAATACAAATAGGCTAAATATTATAACTATAATTCTTGCTTGATAATTGTTTTGTTATATGTAATTTTACTTTGTTAAAGTTAAAAACCTTCCTTTTGGAAAAAAAGGTGGGGGCAGTGTTGGGGATGTCTTTCTGCATGCTATGAATGTGTTGCTGTGGTTGGTTGAATAAATAAAGTGCTGATTGGCCAGAAGTCAGACAGGAAGTATAGGCAGGATAAAGAGAGAGGAGAATTCTGGGAACAGGAAGGCTGAGTCAGGAGTCACCAGCCAGATACAGAGGAAGCAAGATGTAAAGACTAGTAAGCCATGAGCCACATGGCAAGGTATAGATTTATAGAAATGGGTTAATTTAAGATTTAAGATCTATCTAGCAAGAAGCCTGAACCATTAGGCCATACAGTTTTAATTAATATAAGCCTCTGTATGTTTACCTGGGTCTGAGCAGCTGCGGGACTGGTGGGTGAGAGAGATTTGTCCTGACCACAGGTCAGGCAGGACACAGGAAAACTCAACTACAATTCCAAGCCATATATACATTGAAAGGCTATCATATTTCTGTCAGCTTTCTCAGTGTACCATGTTGGTCATGGTCAATGTTTATTCTTCTGCCAAACACAATGTACACGACATGGTGATGATTTTATCTATAATACTCTCTTTCGAAAAGATATTGCTTTAAAATTATAGAACTAGTGATCATGATCCTAATATAGTTTTTAGTAATGAAAGATTTTTTTGATCTGTACTATGTTTATACTATGATTTATTTACTTTATTTTAAGTCTTTCAAGTTCTAGAATATTTTTCATTAATTAAATGCATTATGTGACAATTTCATACACATGTATAATTCATTTTTAATATCCTCACACCCCACCCTCTTATCTCTCCCACCTTTATTATCGACCCTATTCAGCCTTCATTCAAATCCTTTTCCCATGTTCATATTTTCATTGTACTGTTTTGTGACCCACTGAGTTAAACCAGGTCCATAATCATGATCATTGGTTTGCAACTCTCCACTGGAAACTGGAGCTCATCAGTGGGTACAGAACTGAAGACCACAATTTGTCCTTCTCCAGCATCAGTTAACAGCCAATACTTCCTCCAGGCAAGAAGAACCCTATGTGTCTCCCTGATCCCAAGACTGAAGGGTTGAGAAGCATTGTCTTAAGCCTGTCCAGTACAGGCAACTGTAGCTGCTGTGAGTTCATGATTGGAAGGGTTCATTATAGGCAACGGAAACACTTAGTAGTCCTTCTCTTTCTCATTCTTTGCTTACATTCCTTTTACTCCCTTCTACGTTGCTCCCTGAGCCTCAGAGGGCTTGTATAAAAGTCTTGTTTACACTGTGCACTCAGCAGTTCAACAGTTCTCAGCATCTTGAGAAACCATGAGTCTCTGTACTCCTTGATGTTTACTGCAAAGAGAAGCTTTCTGATCAAGGCTGAGAGCAGCGCTGGTCTATGGATATACACATAAATATTCAGAAAGCAGTTGGACAGCATGTGAATTTAGCAAATCAACAGTAGTAAGTTCCCCATTGGGGCCTATGACCTCCTCAACCATGGAGTTTTGACAGTACTAGGCATGAATCCCCTCCTGTGGTATAAGCCTCAGATTGTTATACATGGTATGATAATAATCATGCCAATACTGAAAAAAAATGGGCATGTGTCGCCTGGCATATTTATTATAAGTATGTATGGTTATAATTTATCTGCTATCTTCTTTTTATTGGTATTTACACATAGTCTTCGACTGCATTGGGTCATTTATTTATAACTAAAAAATTATTAAACCCAGAATTTGAAGATTTTTTTTATCCTGCAACTTTGGCCTTACCAGTGCTTCTGTGAATGAACATAGCATCAACTCCACATCCACATTAAAACAAATGTCTCACTCTGATAGTAGAAAAAGAGTTGTTGACTCTTGAAGAGAAACAGTGCTGCTTTGGTGAAAATGAATGCTTGTGAAAAAGAAATGCTCAGATTTACAGCTTTTTTGCCATACGTTAATTTTTTGTCCTACTGTAACATCTGTTTTGATTCCTAGACTTCTGAAATGGCTTCTCAATTCTTAATTAAAAATTTGGTATGCTTTGCTCTGAAACATTAAATATTTGTTTTGGGTTCTGCTTTATCTGTTCTGTAACTTACAATGCTACCCATATTTCTCAGGCAATCATGTGGGGGACACACCAGGATGCTACACATTGCATCAGTTTGCTCTGACCCATTTAAACAAACACAAATTCTAATAATATGGAAATAAGCCACACATCTATGAGTTACTTTGTCTTCCCTCAGGACTTCTTTGAAGACTGTGGAAAAGATGAGAGCAATTTCTCCTATCTTAAATCAGCTACAAAAGGGAAATGTAAATCTGCCTAAATGGTTCCATGAATCCTAAATTTCAGACACAAAAAAATTGTAAGTCAGAAAATAATGACATTTGCAATGATTTTTGGAGGACAGTTAACCAAAAAGAGAAGAAATTTAATGTATACCCCTGCAACATATCTCTATTAACTATTTCCAGAATAATATTGCTCTAATTTTTATAATAGCCATGTCAAATATTCACACAATGAATAAGAAATATAAGACAAAAATACCTAACATTTTAAATGAAGGTATTGTTTCCCACATTCTTCATTTATTGAAGAAGAAAGATCACTCTAGTTTTATTGAAGAAGAAAGATCACTCTAGTTTTACAGTGTTAAGCAAGTTGATGATAATATCTTTGTATATGTCTGTTTGTACCCTCAAACACTAAAAATCACTCAAAAAATTACTATGTATAAGTATATTTCTCATTAATTTTTATTTATATATGGTTTATTTGGGCTTCTGTTATTTATTTAATTTACATAAGATTATATTTATGGAATCCTCACACACATCATTTGAAAACATAACATTAAACTCATCTATTTCTTCAAGAAACAACAAATACATATTTGTTCAAGCATTCTTGATTTAGTTCAAAATTTTCCATTTCTATATTTCATACATAGATTATAGAATATACTATGCTTCTTATGCCACTGAGGAGTCTTCTGGTTTATATCATTTAATTAGTTCCAGGCAGTACTGTTGCTAAAAGTTTTATAACTAATCATACCATGATAAAAATTATGATTTATTCGAAAAAGTGTGAACCTTCCAAGCTTCCAGTTACAAAGCTGAATTCCTACAATGTCTTCTCAGTTATGATATTTGTCCTACTGGAAATCAGGAGAAAATGAGACAATTGCTATAAGCTGTAAAGATTAATGCACATAAGTCTTGCATCTGTTTTTAGCAAATGATATAACCACCCACATAAACTTTCAAGAAAACAGAGTTATTGTTGAATTCTCTTCTTATTATCCATATCTAAATTACACATTAATTCAAATAATATTTGTATACTCTTATACTACCCAGATTAATGGATCTTATTTCATTTCTTGCAATGAGAGACTCTATATCAAAAATAATCATTTCTTATATATAGCTATCATTCAAATGATGTGACAATTCTCTTTCATTAGGTAACTGCAATAATCCAATAAATTCTTCATATTTTCAATTCTTGCACAGTATAAATATTTTTCTCTGCTTGAGAGGGTGAGGCAAGAAAATTGCCAGGGGTACAAAGTTAGTTTGAGTTACAAACTAAATTTCTATATATATATATATATTTTAAAGTATGCGTAGTGGTATAAACTTGTAATCTAAACTCAGGAGGTTGATGTAGAAAAACAACCCAGTCCAGAATTTAAACTTCTCTATGCTACTACTGGCTCATAATATTCAGTTAAAGTACTTTTATAGAATCCTTTCTTTGCTCTGCAATAGCCTTCATAATTTCACTTATCTTTTCAAAGAACGTTTTTGACTCACTCAGCTCCAGCCACTGACTTGTGACTTAAGTTACTTCAAAGGCCTTTGTGTTTCTAAGATATTGAAGATGTCTGTTCTGGCTTTGGACCTTTGCTGGTCTACACCTACTACATAGTGCCATGCTGTGGCTTGACCTGTATTTTGTTTTAGGTCTAAGCTGAAACTTGAGCAATTCAGTGAAACACCAAAGGCAGACGATCCACCATTTCCAGAATCTCATATTAACTTTTCTTTAGCATTGTCTTTTTTGTCTCAGGGTTGCATTATGCTGTCTAAAATTTGAGCAAATCATACATCTCTCTTTTTAACTACTCCCTAATATATTCTCAAGACGTAGAAGAATGTTTGGTACCTCATTGTTGAAAAAATAAGCGTAAATTTTTTCTTAGGCATGGATGCTAAAACTGATTCCAGTAAGAGTCATGAGGATAATTACTAGACACACTATTTTCAACATCAATTAAAAGGATTCTGAAAAGAATATGATCTCATAAATTTCATAGTAGCAGAGACCTTTAAACACACATAAGCTGGTATTCCTTTTCACCTCATGGGTCTTTGCCTCTTGACGATCATGTAACTTCATCTCTCTTGAGGTTGCTAGAAAGGTTCAAGCAAGAAGTGCTCAGGAGTCCCAAGTCAAATCACAAATATCATGTGAAAGTAACCAATCACATGATAAAATATTGAGGCTTGAACTTACTATTAAATGACCTTATTTCCTTTTGTTCTAAGGAAAAGTCAATATCTGACTTTGTTGTAAAAGTCAATGATAAAAGAACATTAAGTTTATCACTTACATTGAAAGGTTGTTAATGTTATATTCTCAACCCAAGAATCCCAGTATACACTAGTGAGTTACATGGCATTCAAAGAGGACAAGCTTGTGAGCATAGTTTTGGTGGATACACAGTTGTCAATGTATAGCTGTATCAAAAATAGTAGAAAGTAACTGAAAACCACTAATAGAGAATTTTCAAGAGGTAAATATATGATAAGAGCTAAATATTTGCATAACTTTATTGGTAAAAGCGAATTAGATAACTTTTAAATGGAAAAGGAAATAAAATTATACCTAGTATTTCTTACTATAAAGTATATCTCTTATTTATGTATAGAAATTGAAACAAAACAACATATCTTTCTTTTCATTCCAACAAGGCAGCTTATTTGAGAGCAGAGTGGTTCCAAGGTAAAAGGAACATGTGACATAAATGAAATTCAGGGTCCACAAGATGGCTTAGTGTTGCAGCCTGTCATCAACCTAGATGACCTGAGTTGACCCAGGAACTCACATGGTAAAAGGAGAGAACTAGCACTGTACATTGTCCTCTGATCACCACAGGTTCACTGTAGCATGCAACTACGAATGCATACACACAGGCCTGCAAAGTAAATAAAGAGTGAATGTATAAATAAGTGGAAGTTTAGAAATAATATCAGGATGACAAAAAAGACACTTGTGTCCTTGAATGTGTTATGGTTCCTTGACCATAAGGAAGAAGGAATAATTATTATTAAAAATGAAATGATTAGAAGGAAAAGGGAAACTTTTATGGCCAATTTACAAAATAATAATAAATGTGACAAGTTTAGAGAAATGCTTCAGTTTGTCAATCTATTGGCAAATCCACAACTTTTTAGGCCACAATAAAATATCTTATTCTTTTTTAATGCAGTAATTTCAACCTCAGAGATCTTTAAAAACTATTAAAATATTGCAAAAATATCTATGTTTAATTGCAAAATATAAGATTGGCTTTACACTAAGAACAATATAATCAAATTAAAAATCCGTAATGCTAGTATCATAATTCAATCTTAATGAGTGTTTAAACTGATCTTCATTTTGAGCTGTTTTGAACCTTTGCTAGGAAGTGCCCTTATTTTATAAAAACCATTGTGCACCATTCAGATGTGACAGATGTTGGCGTACTATGACCCCATGGCTCAAATTTGACTTATAGTCTGATCTTCATGGTCCATAAAATAAGAATTTGTCAACATTTGTGAAGGGTTGAAAGAGGAAAGGAGGCAGAATGGAGAGAAAAGGAAAAGAGGAGGAAGGGACAGGGAACAGGAGAAGAGCAGGGAAAGAGAAGAGGAAATGGGAAGGGGTGGAGGGCAGAGGAGGAAGAAGGGGGAAGACATAAGAAATGGAGGAAAGAGGAGATGAAAGGGTGGAAGAGGAAGAGAGAAACCAAAGACTAAGCAGTAGAAATATGCACTGGCTTTCTCTAAAAGAAAACGATGTTCACACATGCCTGCCCAAACTGGATTCTAAGATATAGAAAATCCACAGTAAATATTTATGTGAAAGAAGGAAGAAACTATGATTAGAATTATAAACTGTTAAATATTTTCTCCCAAAGAAGTCAGACATCATTTTAGAGATGATCAACAGGATCACACTAGTTAGAATCACCCCGTGAAGGCCTTGGGTATAAACATGTCACCACTCAATATGTACAGCTTCCAGGACCCCTCCTAGCTCAATGCAAGCATCTGTGTCTATGTCAAATATAATTTATCATGATTTCATACACAGAACCTGATTTGCCTTTTTTTCTCCCAACATTTTCATAAGGCTTTTCTGATGCCATTAAATACCTTTTAGAAGTGTGTGTATGTCCATATCCTCCAGATCTACTTCTACAAAGTACACTGCTTCACCATTTTCTTTTATTTCTATTGCTTACAACCAATTTAATATTATAATATATTTCCACTTTAAATGTTGTCTGGTTTCCATTTGTCAAAAATTAATCTGTAACAGATGCACTACTGGTTTAAAGGCCCAAACAGTTTTAATGCCCTTGTTATGTCAAATTACTTTCACCATAAGTTGAATCTGTTTATTACTGGTGATGTATGAGAGTGGCTGTTTTGCTAACAACCTCATTTTTCATTTTAAATAGAAAAATTACTATAGCTTTTAGAGATAATACTTTGGAGGCTCAGAGCACTCTGTTCCTAACATGACACTTTGCAGAATGGAGTGCTTCCAGTCTGAGCACACTGCAGGGGCCTCAGAAGTAAGGTGTTCTCATGCCTACCTGCACCTGTCTTCTGTCTTTCCTCCAGCAAGCAAGTCGCAGAAACCAGATTTCTCCATCGAAGCATTCCGTGTTTTATAAAGAATTCTATTCCCCCACATTTCCCCAGAATGTGTGTAGCTGATTTCTTTCTTACTCTTTACTCTTTAGGCTCTTTTCTCTTTTGGGGGCCTGCCACCTAGCACCCAAATAAATCACACACAGAGTATAGTCTTATGTATGAATGCCTGGCCTCATCTTGACTTGCTTCTTGGCAGCTTTTTTTTTTTTTTTTAAACATAATTATCCCATCTAGCTTTTGCCTCTGGGTTTTTTTCCTTTTCTTACTTCTGTAATCATACTTTTAATCTTACTCCATGGCTGGTTGTGTAACTGGATGGGTGGCCTCTGATGTCCTCCTCCTTTATCCTTCTCCTTCCCAGATCTCTCTTCCTATTTATTCTCTCTGCCTGCCAGGCTGCCTATCCTTTTCCTGCCTCACTATTGGCTGCTCAGTTTTTTATTAGACCATCAGATGTTTTAGACAGGCAAAGTAACACAGCTTCATAGAGTTAAACAAATGCAACTTAAAAGAATACAACACACCTTTGCATCATTAAACAAAACTTCCACAGCATAAACAAATGTAACACATCTTAAAATAATATTCTACAAATATATATTATTTGAAAACACATATCAATAAAGGCAAGAACAAAGTAAAATTGTATGAGTGAAAAGTGGGTTATAAATCCAGTGCAAGTGTCCTTCAAAGAGACAGAATAACGGTGTAACCACAAGATGAAGGAGGCAGGTGAAGACGGAGGCAGATGAAGATGGAGGCAGAGAGGGGAATTATGAAGCCATGAGCCATCAGAGATACAAGTAACAAGGAACCGGGCTGGAGAGATGGCTAAGGGCTGGAGAGATGGCTCAGCTGTTAAAGGCTAGGCTCACAACAAGTAACAAGGAACCATTCTCCCTCAGGCCCTGAAGACAGGAGCCTGGCCTTGTTGAAAAAGGGCTTTCTGCCTTTGAGGTCTTTATCCTTCACTGAATACCTGAAGAGAAAAGTGGCTCTACAGAAAGGTTAAGGAGAGTCTGGGAAGTCTTGCCTGGTTTTTCCTCTGCTACATGTTGTGATTACAGTCCCCTTCCTTCAATGGATTTGTCACACTGCTGTCAATTCTTCATGAAACTTCAATGCAAAAATCAACAAGGGCATAGTAGTGTGGCACACTCCGTTAATCCCAGCAACTGGGAGGCAGAGCCAGGCAGATGTCTGTGATTTCAAGGTACACATAATGAGTTCCTGGACAGCCAGAGCTATACATTGAGACCTTGTTTTGTAAATTAAAAAAAAAAAAGACATCCACAACTTTTTACTAGGTCTTCAACTTTTTTTGAAGACTCTAGTACAAACTTTTCTCTTATTAATCTGCCTTTCATTATGAGGATGAAGGTTAGCTCAAATATAGTAACATAAATTTCAAAATTCTTTAGTAAATAGCTCACTAATGTTTTTCAGCTTGAATGAAAAGCTATTAGATGAGACAAAGACATTTCCAACATTGCAGGAGGTTCCTGTGCCTTTTTCAAGTCAATATACATGCTTTATTTTTGTTTCTATCATCATATTTGCTGTTAGCTGAACTGAATTTCAAGATATTCATGGGATTACACAATATAGGTTTAGGTATATCTAAAGTCCCTTTGTTGTGAAGTGCGTCCATGGTTTTTAATAATAAGTATAGTGGTTTTATTGTTATGGAATCCCTTTTAGAAACTATGACACTAATGCATGGATCAGTAATTGGGAGGAAAGAGACATAGCAGGGCTTTAACAAGAGATAACTGTCTTATACTTTTTTTTTAACTATGTATTTCACTAGAATTCGTTAAATGTTATATTGAAAACTTATATATTGTACTGGATATAAAGTAACTCTTACCAACAATGTATAAACAATACTGAACTCCAGTTTCAGTAGTAAGTCTGATGACAAATTAAAAGATAAATATATCAAAATCTACAATATTGAAATGAGATTAAAAAGTAAAATGGATAACTAGGTTTAAAGGTAAATGGGGGAAAGGTACTATTTGTAGTTGGTTCATTACAAAATCAGCATTTGTCAGAACCTGAAGCATATTAATCATCAATGCGTTGTTCACATCAATATTTAAAATATTAGTGCAACACGATTGTTTATTTCTTCTTAATTTGTCAATGTCTTTATGTTGTGAGGGTAAAAGAAAAGCCTTACATTACATTAAGGTTTTTTATTTTATTTTATTTTACAATACAATTCAGTTCTACATATCTACCATGGATTCCCCTGTTCTCTCCCTCCCGCCCCTCTCACTTTCTCCTCAGCCCACCCCCCATTTGCCCACCTCCTCCAGGGAAAAGCCTCCCTTGTACATTAAGTTTTTTAATTGGAACTCAGGGACATGAATATTGGAGATTTAGATTTGTATGTTTATTTCACATTAAAGTTAATTGTAATGAAATAAACAAGCAAAAATAAAAAATCTCCAATGCTATGTATACATCTCGAAAAGAAGACAGAGACAAAGGCCACAGGGGATCTGGGAAAGAGTGGGAACTAACAAATTCAACTGAAAGACATACAATGTGGGCAACAGGAAAATGATGAGCGTATAATATCCTGGAAGTACCACCTATGTATGAAAAGGGAGAGATTTCCTGAGCCAAGTGCTTTTCTGCTTTACATAAAATGAAAGCCAATGACAGTTGGTTGCGTTTAGCTGAGGTCACTGATGGCCTAGACAAGAACAGTAGATGCAATAGTGGAAAGAGCCAATGGTTTTGCCTAAATTTTAGAAAAAGTGAAATAAGAAAAACTGGATGATGTCCTGTTGTCCTTTCAACACTATAAACGAAAAGATAAAATACAGTTTGTTGATAAGTAGTGAATTTTACCCATGACAAAGAAGTAGAATGCACAGCCAGTTATTATTTTGCTTGAAAGACACTCCAGAGTCAACAAAATAAACTTTAAAATGTATGATGTCTTAGTACGTAAATAGGTTTTTAGAACTTGTATTTTCTAACCTGATATCTGTTTCTCTTAAGTGATTCTGGTAAAATACTCATAGAATAAAATTAGAATAATTTGAAATGATTATAGAAAGACAATACCAGTTCTATAGTCACTTGATGAGATGATAATTTTTCACAGTGAATTATTTCATGCATCTAATAATTTAGGAAGTTCTCTCTATTCCATTTAAAGTAAGGATTTCTGTCTCCTACTGAAAATTTATTTGCTGGATATGATAATCCTTATTTCCATCACAAAGCTTCACATTTTTATTCTCTAGCCAGTAGAAATTTTAGTTAAAACATCTTCATGTGTATTGATATACATGAACTGTGTGAGTTCATAATACACAAGAGGATACTTAGATAATACAATATATCTTGTGTAAATCAATGAAATATTAAGATTTTTATCATTCAATTAATAAACATAAATGACAAACACAAATAGCTTTTCTTTGAGTGAGGAATAAAAGTAAATGTGCATTAAAGTGATATTTATAAACTTATTTCTGTTTTTCTTTGATGTATGTCTGTTTGATGGCGTAAGTTATTTCTTATCTGGAATCCATAATAAAATAAAACCCCCTGTCTGATATTTGTGATTTCCTTCACGTTGCAGCTTCTTGCTAACAGCTTTTTCCTCGCCTGTCAACCAGTCTGTGAAGGCTGACAATTCTGCCGCTTGTACAACTTCCGCTTTGCAATTTCAGTCTGCTTAGAGTGACCTGCAGTGCCATCCTTTTGCCTCTTCTGACTCTCCTTGTGCGTCTCTCAATTTCCAGGCAGGTGCTTGTCCCATAACCATACAGGCTTTCCTTACCTGTTAGGTAAACTTCAGCCTCAGGGTCTTTCATCCCTATACTCTTTGAAACAAAAGCCTCTTAGGTATTTCTCTTGCGGATATAGATCTTTGCAGTGTCAACCTTCTGGAGCATCATTCCTGAACAAAAGTTATTTGAAACCCATTCTACTCAGACTGGATATCATAGTTCTGTATTTTAGTTGTTTCCTAGCCACTTAGCACATCTTGAACTATGAATATACATTTTTAACTGAGAAGATTTTATGATTTTATTAATGGAGATAAGCTAAATAATGGATTTACTAACTAGATTATAATAGTGAAAAGAAAGAATTCCTCAAAGGAAAAGGTATCCATGTTGCTATCACAATGGAGTTTAAATAGCATCCTCTTCACTTACTGCATGAGAAAATACATAATACAGACAGGATTTTTCTTTAAGAAATTTGAAATTATAGAACATATAAGTCGCCAATATCTATACTGAAATAAATTAGCATCATTAACCACAGGAGAAATGTAAGTCACAACCAGAATGAAATATCATCTCACCTATAATGGATGTTATGAGAAAGCAAGCAAAAACAAACTAACCCATTGTGGTCAAGGTAGAAATGCAAGGTAATTTCCATTCACTGCCCAAGGAATGCAAATCAGTGCAATAGCTAAGGAAAACTAAATGGGGGTCCTCAAAACTAGAAATAGGACAAATAGGGTCCAGCAATCTGGCTACCAGGTTTTGTCTAGAATATTCCAAACCTGTATGCCCAGGATAAATCTGCAACTTTGTGTCATCCAAAACAAAACTCACAACAGCAAATATCTAATTTCAACATAAGTGCTCACCAATGACTGATAATGTACAATGAACTATTATTATTCAATTGCTGTTATTTGTGGCAGAATAAGTGGACCTAATGGATGCTATTTGATCTGGAATATGCTGATTTAAGCTAAAAAACATTAATTTGTTATTTTCTATATATGAATGCTTGACAATAGTTCCTTAAATAGTTTTATCTCAAGAGGTAGCTTAAACAAGATATAATACATAGAAAATAAATTCAAGAGCTATCAATATAGACTTAACTGGGTTGCAGAAGAGTGTAGATTGGAAGCAGTTTACCTAAAATTGTATGTATCAATAGTTTGTTAAGAATATTTATCTTACAGCACAAATAGTTACAATTCAGAAAACTTCAAAACATTTCATCCACTTAGTCTGTTTCTCCTCTACACAGTAATCAAAAATCCACTTGTTGCTGCATATTTGTTCACAGACAAAGAACAATTTATAACATGTTTCACAGGAGATATGAAAATGATTAATTTTTGCATTCTCTAAAGGTAGGTTACAGAATTTCTCATTTCTTTTGGAAAATGCTCAATTGTTTCCATAGACACAATCCTCACAATAGCTCTAGGTTTCCTTTTTAAGTTACAGAAATAAATCTGTTCTTGTACTAGCTGACTTTGAATCTTCTCTCTCAGAGGGCATTTTCTTCATGTTCTGTATTGAACAATTAATGCCATTAGAGGATAGAAAATTAATAGCTCTCATTAAAAACATCTGGAGAATTTCAGGGCCACCATAACCATAGCCAACTTGGTTTGTCCAAGAGGAAATCAAGGTTATATCCTTTATTCTTTCAAGTAGCCTTCAACATCTTTATGATTAACCAGATGAAACTATTATGCCAAAGACTCAAATTCCACTGTCGTTCAGTAATAAAAAAGATTTAGTTGGATAGATAATAAAATTATCTCAACGTAGTATCAATTAGTCTAAGGAAACTACTCCTGCTCTTATTTTCCATCTTAAGGGAACAGAATATTTAATCTTTACTATGGTCATTATTGCTAAGGGTATTAAGAATAAGAGGATTTTTTTTCAGTGACAGTGATTCATACAGAACCTATATAAGCTTGCAATTACCTCTGTACCAAATCATGTAAAGCTGTTCTAATTTGGTAAGACATAAGAGATAATATTTTAGTTCAAAATTATCTAAATTGTTTTAAGTTTTCACATTTGAAACCCAATTAAAAGCAGTAATGTATGTGAATAGACATTTAAGTAATATTTTTAAGTTACCTGTGTATTTGTGGATTAATTTTGCAAAATAATAGAGTTCATTATGACACTATCATACATACATATAAAGCAGTTTGAATATATTTACCTCCATATTAGTCACACTTATTCCCTCATCCTTCTTTCTTATTCCCAACCAATTTCTGTCTTGGTTACTTTTCATTTACTATAATAAGCCACCATGACCAAAGAAACTTATAGAAGAAAGAGTTTACATGGGGCTTTACAGTTTCAGAGGGTTTGAGACATCAGAATCAGAGAGACAGGGTAATGCTTGAGGGATGGAGGGAAAGAGAAAGAGGAGGGGAGATGGAGAGGGAGCAAGAGAGACAGACAGGAGAGAGAGAGAGAGAGAGAGAGAGAGAGAGAGAGAGAGAGAGAGAGAGAGAGAGAGAGAGATGGGAAAATATATGACAAGGAAGGAGAGAAAATATAGAACTATGTAGCTCATGACCTCTTATAATATTATTGACAAATATGGCAGGATTTTCCCATAATGTGCATGCTTTTTCTCTTTGAAATGGAAGTTTCCACTGGTTAGTTACTATTGCAAACAAAACAAAACAAACAAATAAACAAAAAAAAACCACGCTTTTGATTCATTAGCTGTCCTCCTCAAATTTAATCATTTATGACATTCCTTTAACCTTAAGGTAAAATTTATCATAATTTGGGTGTTTTTTTTTTCAGAAATGCTATGAATTGAATGACTTGTATCTGACAAAAGAGGAATATAATATCATAAGTTACTACAGGTTAAAATTATTTTCAAGACTGAACACCCACTGTGCCACTAGCCAGTACCACAAGAAAATGTTGCTTTTGCTTTGTTCTGCTTTAGGTGTTCAGGTTTCTTTATTTTGCTATATAATAGATCAGCTCCAAGACAAGTGTTCTACCACTACACCACATTCCCATCTACTTGGTTGTTTACATCTGTTCTGTATCTGACTATGACTACAGACTTGAATGCCTAAAAGGAGATTTCACTAAGACTCAATTATTTATTTCAGCAAGGATTTATACCTAAAACAAAACAAATAAATGAAAACATTGCCCTAAAACAGCTGACTATCTGTAGAGGAATACAGAGTTTCCATGTGAGAAGTCATGAGATAATTATGAGTAATTAATGATAATTATGATTCTGCCCATTGGCTTATCTTGGAAGCATTTGATGTCCAGTGACATTTAAATAGTGTCTGCTGTGGATATTGCTCTATATAAATAAAACACTGATGGCCAGTGACCAGACAGGAAGTATAGGTGGGACAAGGAGAGAGGAGAATAGGGGAAACAAAAAGGAGGGGAGACACTGCAGCCACCGCCAGGATAAGCAGCATGTAAAGACGCCGGTAAGCCACCAGCCACGTGGCAAGGTATAGATTTATAGAAATGGGTTAATTTAAGATATAAGAACAGTTAGCAAGAAGCCTGCCATGGCCATACACTTTATAAGTGATATAAGCGTCTGAGTGATTATTTTATATGTGGATTGTGGGACTGTGGGCCTTGGTGGAACCTGGAGAGAAGCCCTCCAGCAACAAGTGTCTTTAAAAAGAAGTCAATGTAATTATTGGGATATAATTCACATTTCATACAACTCACTAATTTAAAATGTACGACATCACATGGGTTGTTTGTTGTTTTATTTGTTCGACAGAATGTGAAACCATCTTCACAATTTACTTTGAAGTATTTTTATGATCCATAAAGGATACTCCATGTCATTAATGATAAATTAATGGTAATGCCTTTCCCTCCAATTTTCATTGTATTCTCTCTCCCCAAAATTCAAGCTCAGGTATGTCAGTCAGCTTTCTGTTGCCATGACAAAATAGCTGAGGAAAATAACGCTTCGTGGAAAAGTTTACTTCGCCTCAAATTTTCAGGGGTTTCATTCTGTCTCCATCTGGCATGATAATTTTCAAGAATTTCCCAAGGCAAGGCATAATGACAGATATGGCAGGAAAAAAAAATGTTCTTCACCTAATGGGTTCAGAAAGTAGGGAGCCAGGATGTTAAGAGTAGGCAAAGACATCTTCCTAGTGACTCTACCTTTAACCAGGCCTCACCTCCTTAAAGTTTACTCAGCTCTGAGCTCCATGGTAGGTCAATTAATTGATAATAACATCCATATGTTACAATCATCTCTCACTAGTGCTATTTTCTGAGGATCAAGCTCTCAATACACAGACCTTTGGGGAGGACACTTCCAATCCCAACCATAAGATCAGTCACATACGTATGTGTCTATTTGGACACTACAAAAATTTCCTCTCTTTTAATTGTAGAAATAGATCCTTTGTTCAACATCCAACCATCT
Organism: Peromyscus leucopus; assembly: GCF_004664715.2. Taxonomy (NCBI): domain Eukaryota; kingdom Metazoa; phylum Chordata; class Mammalia; order Rodentia; family Cricetidae; genus Peromyscus; species Peromyscus leucopus. The sequence continues at coordinate 59,350,485 of NC_051066.1, forward strand.
CTTTTTCTTTTATATTGAGGAAAACATGCATGAAGAACAATGCGCATTTTATCAACGTGATCACTTTCCAAGTGCTACATACTTTCTTTAAAAAGGACATGTATTAGCACTCAAGTAGCAAATCCACCATTGCAGTTTTAACTGGCTGGACACTAATGTCTTCTGTAGAATTATAAGTGTGATGTCTTTCTGATAATTTTTATTCCTTAAATAATATAGACATAGGTGTTGAGATGGTGTACAGATATTGTCAATGGCATTTGTATATTTTATTTCTGAACTGAGAAACATGATATGTCTAATGTCAAATAGCAGTATATATAAACAATAGGAAACATGTTTGAAGTGTAGTTCAAGCAGCTTGAATTGACTCTCAGTTCATCTCTCAATATAATAAATCTTTAATTTTAATAAAGTGTCCCAATTGTTCCTTAGCATTTTACCTTATAAACTGGGACAATAGTGCATTTTCATAATATTGGTTCAGAAAATAAATAATTAAAAGTAATGATTTAGAAGTGTATCTATAGGTGTATGGTGTATGAGGTATAATATTACAAATAAACTAGAATTTAATCCAATTAATAAAAAATGGTTTTACTAGATTATACAAATCTTGACATAATCTGTTTTTTTAAGGCAAGTATGGCTTTAACATGTAACATATTGTTACTTCAGTTGTACAGAAATGCAATCTACCACATCAGATATGATAGAATCATAATCTTAAGAGGGTGTTCCTTAAATCACACCCTGATTGATGTTAGTTCTGAAAGATATTATGGAAGGGAGTTCTGTACTCATTTGAAAATGTTGTATGAAAACCGTTCATTTGGAAAATCAATGGCCAGTTTATATATATTAAATTTTAAATAGAATGCTACAATCAAGAAAAATAACTTAAAACTCAGTAAGTTTTAAAACTATACTGCCACAGAAATCATGTATTGATGCATGAAAGGTGGAACCCTATTAGCGTTCTGTAGAAAAAGTGCTAGGAACCCTGAGAAATTGTACTCAGCCTTCATGTGTCTTTTTGTATAGGATCAAAGGGGGAAGCGAGATATGTTGATACTTATAATAAATGTTGATACTTACATCTCTCAATATGCTGAGGGTTTCATATGCCCCCAAAAGTTTGACTACTTATTAAAAGTCTGCAAACATCTTAGGTCTGCAAAAAATTCCTAGAAAACTAATGTGTTAAGTACTGGTTTTATTATTAGCTTGCAGTGATTACTTCTCCCCTTCAGGCTAGAAACACTGGCTTAGAACAAACCTTCTAATGATGCCACTTCTTTTTAAGAACTTAGGCCATGCAGCCTTATGTATATATGAAGCTTGAGAACTGTAAAAATGAACAAGTTTTATAAAACTTCAACTTGTACTACAACTTCAAGGACTAGACTGATAAACATGAAATTTTTCTCACCTTCGCCTTGTGTCTTGATGCTGATAAGTACAATCAACCAAAACTACTTCCCCATAGTCAGGGCACTCAGAACTTGAGGAAATTCTAATTAAGGTGCTAATTCTTCTAATGTAACTGAGAAAAATATTTAAGTAATTTACATTTAATTTAATCTTTAACTTAATGTGCTGCCTATGTGTAAAGCTGAGATTACTAAGTTTATAAAAAGAACTATGGTAGAAATAATAATTTGAGAAATAGATGAGTTTGATATTGAGTTGCCCTATAAAAATCAGCATTATAATTTGCTTTGAGTTAGCAAACATTCTGCACTCCATGCTGCCCAAATTATCTTGAATAAGCAAGTAAGTTTCTGTGCAAAATACTGAAACAGAATGGAGGTCAAAAATGTCAATCCTGCTTCATAACGATACCATAATAATGAAAATTAAAGACCAGCAACATATTTGCTGATAAACTTTAAGTTCAATATATATACATATATAAATGTGTATATATATATATATATATCCAAAAATTGCTTATGTATGTGTGTGTTTATTTTTCCTAAATTATAAAAATGACTCACCTGTATTTAAAAGGTAGAAGGATTCTATCGTTGTACAGCAACCAAAGTCATTATCTCAAAATTAGCATCCACCTTATTAAAAGGAGTTTTAGATATATATCTAAAATGCCACTCAAAATTAGGCAATAATTGACCTTTACTTTATTCAAAGAGTAAATTTATATTAAATAGAGAAGAGTTTAAAAGACTTCCTTTTTTTCTTTAGACAGCATTATGCTTTCTAGGCTTATCAGATATTTCAAAGTGGTTTTCTCACTTGGAAATAACGTTGCTTGCTATGTTATTGCTACAGTAGTGAGAAATGAAAGAGCCTTTTTCTTTTGTGCTGTTGTAGTTATTTCAGGGTCATTGCACACTTCTGCTATATATTTAAGGCTGAGTCATGTCATGACTCTATTGAGACATTCCACACATTCCTGGTCTCAGCTATATAGTTCCATTTTAACAATGCTTTATTGGGTTCATTGTTTACATTCTCATAATATCCCCCAAATGCAATGGTCACGCTTCAGCTTCACTCTTAGTAGGTCCCATTATTTGTTAGAATGTTTTAATATGGGGAGGGAGGGGGTATTGTTTGTTTTGTTTTGGGGGGTTGTTTGATTTGGTTTGGTTTAAACAGAATAATAAAAGAATGCCATCCTTATTCATGCTGGGTCTTTCCACCTCAACTAACAAAAAGAAAATACCCCAGAGACATTCCCACAAGTAAATCTGATCTAGATAATTTTTCATGAAGACTGTGTCTTCCCAGATGGTTCTGGGTTATGTTAATTGGGTGGTTAAAACTAACCAGCAAAACATGTATAGTCAGAATCTGGGGAGTTTGGGAAAAAAAGGCTGCTAACTTCTAAAACAATCTGTGTCATTGCACTGTGCACTCTAAGGTTTCACCCCTTTAGGGAACAAGTTCTTGTAAAAACATTTGCATCTTACTCCTTTGCAGTCAATTGTCCTGATCATGATATAGAGAGTTCCACACAACCCTCTTTTCACCTCTTAGTGCATGGAGGCTTGGGAGCTGTAAATATCAGAATGAATACCACTGTGAATCAATTGCTGAAAACACAATAAAAACACTTTGAAAAGTGGCTTGGCAATACACACGGGTTATCAAAAAATTGACAAAATTAGAAGCAATCTAAATGTTTGTTCAATAGGCTAATTCACAAATAGTAGGAGCATAGAAGGCAATACAATACTGAAGAAAAGAAGTACACACTATTGGTCTGTGTCTGAACACAACTGAACCAACAGGTCTCAAGATGCATGGAAGAAGTCAAACACATAAGAGAACACACTGTATTGTTATACTTTAACAGGTCAGAGCAGGTGGGAATAATCTTGAGACCATGCCAGCTTTTGCGATTATAAACACTTGTTTGCCACGAGTCAAATACATACGCTTTAATGTCTACCCTGCTTTCTCTCATGAGCTTTTTATTGCTTCCTTTTGAAATATGATATAATTGCTATTTTGTGATTTTACTAATAAAAACGAAAATATATATAGTTCATCCTCAAATTGCATACTTTTGAGGCATCGTGGACATAACAGAACGAATGAATGAAAGAAAGGAAGGAAGAAAGGAAGGAAGGAAGGAAGGAAGGAAGGAAGGAAGGAAGGAAGGAAGGAAGGAAGGAGGTTAGTTTACCTATTTTCCTGAGGCCACTGTGGAAAGCAGTAACGTTTACAGTTCATGAAGGAGGTATACAAAAGACAGAAAAATGGTTAAACTAGTGGATTCATGAGATGAAGACAGATTAAAAGACATAGCTGTGAGTCTGAAATCCAAAGGAATTCGTGGTCACTTTAACCTGGATCAGGAAAATGTCAAGCCCTTCTCAAATGGTGCCAGCTGACTCAGATTTCCAAAAGGCAACACTGTGTGGAAAACGTCAAATGTGCAGGCCTGGCAGATTCTGCAGCTCATGGGGCTGCAGCTTCTCCTTTACAATACCTACTAAGTTATACAAGGAGGTTGTTAGGAAATAGCAGATTTTCGATATTTTAAGACTATTTTGATAACGACATAGGAAAATGAACCTACGTAGTGATTGGCTTATGTGTAACCAGAGACTCACAGGGGTCTTGCTCAAGTTCTCTTTGGCACATCATGCACTATTTAAAAAATCAGTGTTTATAGTGGCATTATTGATGCTGCCTAACTTGCATCAAAAGAATCAGTTGAACACACACACACAAAAGACTTTAATCTTATTAAATGGCTTCTTGCAGTCTTTTTCAAAATTTTATATGGTTAAATGTCATCTAGGGAGCATCTATATACATCCTGGTTTGCCAGGGCCAATTCTCAGATATTCTGATTCAATAGAACTGTCATAAGGATAGAATTTATCTTTCTAGTTGAGTGGGTAAATCAGATGTAGGTAGTTATGCTGCCATTTTTAACTTATTAAGGAAAATGTGTCTATTATAAATTAAATTCTGTGCAACTACTAGAGCAATAACACAAAGCACCTGTAGTTCAAACATATTCTTCTGTACCCAATCAATTTGAAAAATATTAGTTTCCTCTCTCTTGATTCCAGAGTCTACACAGGAAAGAATGTGGTTCAAGTTGATGGAGGCTGAGATGTTTGAAATTGCCAAGGAAGGTGTGATGGTACAGTGTCAATGATACTAGAAGACAGAGTCACTGCATGGTGACTCCTAACAATACATTCTAAGATTGTCAAAATAATAGATTTTTAGCTCCCTTAGCCAATTTAAAAAGATACTCTGAAGGGTAATAGTTATGTTACTTGGTTTGATTTACTCTTTGAAAAGATAAACATATCAAAATACCTTACTTGTTCTTTTAAATATATATTGTCAATTAAAACATTATCTTAGAAAGCAATTTGATTACTTTTCAAGTACATTTTCCTCTCTCATTAATCTAGCATTCCTGAAAATTTGTATCAAAGTTATTATTTTTCCACTATGAATTAGAAAATCTTGTAAACATATGAATGATATAGTTATAAGTGAATTATTGATCTTCATAACTGGGTGTCTCTGTGTACAAATCAAGTTTTGACTATAGATGGCAAAGTTTTGCAAAATTAAAATTTTTATAGATTAGCATTCTATAAATGAAAGTTAAGATACTGTTCAAAGTACTAGTTCAAATTTTTATTATTAGAAATATGAATTATAGCAATTTAGTTTATTAATGTAAGCATAACTTGCAATATAGATATTATTGCATAGCTTTTGTCTAATATAAGCGTTTTATGTATTGATATTCAAAGTTGTAACATATACTTAGACTGTGATTCCTGTGGTAAATCAAAATTGAGACTGCTTTGCTATAGATATTTATGTAATAACATTTTGATTGATTAGCTAGGCTAGGGAGCAATTCATGACTTTCCTTTATCTTGTGTTTTGAATACAACATGTTCACATTTTCTGATTACATCTCTGTGAGGGCTTTCTGCCATCTGTGCTCTGTAGTTGCTGAAAATGTTAAACCTGGAGGGGAATAAATGACAATAATCATTAACTCAAAGCGACAATAAAGGATCTAAATTTGCAAGCTCAGAATTTGCCTACTGTTGATGATTAATGAAGGCAAATACAGTCTGAAAGCTGATTATGTGCTTCATTTTATGTGATGCCTAAGGGGCTACAGCTTAAACGAAACACTATTGGAATTCCTCAAATCTCAGAACAAGTACAATTTGTTTTCCCAGATGTATTGATTTTGGATAGTACTTAGTAAACTGACTCTGCAATAACTCGTGCGCTATGGTGTATTTCTAGCAACTGGGGTGTATTTATGTTCTACTCCCAAAACTTAGCATTGTTTCATCTAATAAACTAGACATCTTGATTCTGAGATTAGTAAACACTCTGGAGGACAAATAAAAATGCATCACCATGTAATTCTTGTGTCTGTTTTAAGCTCTAATGCATTTTCAGAGTCTTTTTTTCAAGCTCCAATGTCCCATAGACATTTCCTCTTGTTTTATACATTTCGCAATCCCAAAAGTTGTTTACACAAATGCCTCAAGATTTCCTTTCCTGTGGTCAGTTTTCTCAACTGCTGGTCCTCTAGGTGATGGATCATAAAGAAGACTGTAGTTGTGTAACCTTGTACAGATCTAACAGCACAAACATCACAGGCTGGGGGTTTTATTGTTCATTTTGTTTGGTTATTTAGAAGACAGCTAAGGGTTTAGGAGAAAGCTCAGTGGGAATATGAGAACCTAAGTTCAAACACCCTGCACCTATGGAGAAGCCCAGCATGGCAATGTGTACCTATAACTGTGGTGGAAATAGGGTGAAGGGGCAGAGAGGGAAGGATTGCAGAGGCTTCTGGTCTGCAGCCCAGCTGAAAAACTGTGAGCTCCAAGTTTCTATGAGTGATCCATTTCAGGGTAATAAGATTGAGAGAGGTACATGCACATGGACACATTGTATGTGCATACAAACATGAACAAGTAAGTAAATAAAAACAAAAGACCCTACACATTGTCTCATTTATAATATACCTATTTTGACTTCCCTAGTGATCTATTTGTTTGACTTACAAATAGATATGATTGCAAAATTCAAATTCAATTTTGATTTAATTTGTTTATGGTTAAAAGCAAAAGAAATATCAGAATTCAAAGTATTATAAGCATGATCTTTTAGTATCTTAAAGGAAGAAAACAAATTTATATTTACCTTAATTTCTTGATTTTGATAAAAAGCTTTGTTACTGCAAGACCACATTGTTTAGTAAAACTATATTATACTTTATTTGGGTGTCTGCACATGTACCAATGTGTATGAGTTTCTCTGTGTCTCCATACATATGCTGATGCCCACAAAGGACAAAAGAAGGCATTGTGTTTCTGGGAGATGGTGTTATAGGCATTTGTGAGCTCCCCAATGTAGATGATGGAATATGAGCTCCTGAATTTCTTAATTAACTTTACATGATCAATGAAAGACTTATCAAATCCATTTACTGTAGATGATAGAAATTTAGTGTAATAGAATAAAATTTATATATTCACATACTATTTGTGAACCATTGTTCAATTACATAGGTACTTCTGCTAATATCTGCTAATAAATATAGAAAATTTAAAACTTACTATGGGATTTTTATTGTTTTCTTTTTCTTTTCTTTCTTTCTTTCTTTTTTGATGCTTGAAGGTAAAGTGTCCCTCCTTCCTTTTTATTTCATGTGATCCAGTTGAAAGAATTTGAAAGGGTAGAGTATTATTTAGGAGAATGAATCTATTTTAAAAAGGGAGAGAAGTAGTTGGTTTATAATTAAAAAGGCTTATTATTTAGCATGGTTTAAGTATAGTATTCAAAATATCTAGTTAATGTTCTGTAAAAAGTATTTTAATGAAGCTTGTTTAGTGCTGGCTTATGTAATTTTACTCACCAGACATCTTACATACTTATGCCCACTGATTTTTGCCAGAGTACCAAGAATGCCGCATGAGCTAAATGTGGAGGTCAGTACTGACAGCAAATTTCCAGATGACAAGCTCAGTTAATCACAAATGTCAATTTATATCATTGTTTCATCCCCCTGAGTTTTCTGCTCCCAAGCTCTCATGGCAGTCCCACTGTCTGGAGAGCATGATTAATATTGTGAGTCAAAGGCACCAGTAAAGGTTGAGATGCCCTTGCAGGTAGTTTATATGAAAGTTGCTGGAAATCCTCAGGGATGTTTAAATTATACTTAGAAGAGCTCAACATGGGTGATTTGTGCTTTTACTTGGAATCATTATTTCTGTTAGGAAAAGTTGAATACTTATGAAATAGATGACTATGACAAGTATAATTACAAAAAAAAATATGTTGTCTCCAGCATCCATATCCTTTGTAATCCAGAAAGACCTAAAACAAAATACCTGGTAATTATTTTATTTTGTCATGGTTACCCAAATAGCCCCCAGGAATTGAAGAACACTTTTTTTCCAGGAATTTGAAAGAGAGAAAAGAAGGGTACATGAGAAAGTTTGGAGGGAGAAAAGGGAAGGAGGAAGTGATGTAATGGTATTATAATCAAAAGATTAAAATTATAATTTTTAAAAGTTTTCGTTTTTATGTATGGAATGTGCAATCCACAATAACATAAACTGAAAGACCATTTATCTGATATTAACCTCACTAAACAAAACCATTTTTCCCTTTGAGTTATGTGTGTGTGTGTGTACTTATATGTGTGCACATACATGTGTTTTACTTTCTCACTCTAAATGGGGTTTCTCTATGTTTCTCTGGCTGCTCTGGAACTTTGCATCCCCTGCCCCAGTTAACAAAGTGCTGTGATTACAGTCATGCACCATTACTCATGAAAGGTACATTAGGTTAAGATGGAGCCAAAAGGCAGTTAGGCTTTTGGTCAATGATAGAACCCTAGAGAAAATAATGTCTCAGAGGAAAAAAGATACAAGTGATGAAAACAAAAAAAAAAAAATCACCTTAAATAGAAAACAAAATCTCACTGTAAACATTTTATGTGAAATCTAAGATAAAGGGCTTGAAAGTATATATTAACATATTTTTAAATTACTTTTCTTGCATACTCTGTATTTCTGTAGAGAACCTGTGATGTTTTAGAACAATAAATGTGATGCTTCTGTATATACTTATGCTGTGGCAACTGAATGAAAATTTTGCTATCAAGCTATAGAATATTGCTTCACAATTTTGATATGCCTTCTTTCAGAACAATATAATCTTTCTCAGCTCTGGTGAGCTTAAAATCAGGAAGTAGGGTGCCAAAGGACTAGCAGTCATTAAGAGTCAATGGCTTCAAGATCCATTGTCTAGTACCAAGAAGAGTAAGAAATGTTCAAGAAATGAGCAGAGTAAAAGGAGATTTATAAACATGAAGTGATAAAACTCTAAGTTGAAAGTGTTATCCCAGAGCAAGATGCAGCCAAGATCTTTCCAGTGACATTTTATGTGACTTACGTTAGGAACTGGATGTAGATTATGGTGGTTTGAATGAAAATGGCCCCCATAGACTCAGAGAGAGAGAGAGGCACTATTAGGAAGTGTGGCCTTGTTGGAGTACATGTGGCCTTGTTGGAAGTATGTGACTGGAGGCAGGGGTGCTTCAAGGTTTCATATGTACAAGTCAGATCTAGTGCCAATCTCTCTTCCTGCTATCCAAGGATCCAGATGTAGAACTCTTAGCTAATTCTCCAGCATCTTGTGCGCCTGCATGCCTCCATACTTCCCGTCAGGAAAATAATAGACTAAACCTCTGAACTGTAAGCCAGCCCCAATTGGAGGCTTTCCTTCATAAGAGTTGCCTGGGTTATCTTGTCTCTTCACAGCAATAAAAAAACCTAACAGAGACAGAGACTGAAATCAGGTATTCTCTGCATTGCAGACAGAACCAGTAAGGGGACACACATCATTCACAGGTCCTTTGTGGCCAACCATAGAGGTGCTTATGTGTTGTTCATACAATCAAGGGAGTATCACATGGTGTGGCCACATTTGTCTACTCTTTTTTTCCAAATACCTCTATGGATTTGAGGCAATTGACCAAGTACTTTCCTTGTAGAATTCTCAAACTATGTGCCTAGTTCATAATTCACCATGGGTGCCTACCCTTACTTCCTTTAGAGTGATAACTTATGTCTCCATTATTTGTGCCAAATGGTAAATCTTTGCCCAGGATTAGTCAACCAGTTGGGTTACCTCTTAAGGGAGGAACAATGGCATGTCTCCACCCAGATGTAGAGTCCATTCTTCTAATCGGAAAGAAAAAACTTCCCCTAAATGGGTCTTCAACACTATTTTAGCCAAATCACAAATGGGACAGGAACATATAAGGTATAAATAAAGGTAGTAGAGTTAAATTTTAAAATATAATTAACAAAATAGAAGATAGGCAAACAGAATTAAAACAAGACAGAAGAAAAATAGCATCCAAGTAACTACTAGAAAACTGCCTTTACAGTCCACCTTTTCCAGCATCCCAACATTAATTCTTTTTATTACAATGGTTTAAGCATCTACGTTTCATGACCTAAAATAGTTCCATAACAGAGTGGTTAATCATGAACACATTTTGTACTTATATGACTCCTAACATGAAGCTCTATTTTAATTAAGTCTCATGTAGCTTACAATGCATCACAGTTATCTTCTCAGGTGAATCTGCTCCATGGCTTAGTGAATGAAAAAAGAAGACAAGACTACCCCTAAAGAATGAGGATTTTTTTTTTCTTTATTTGGTTTTTCGAGACAGGGTTTCTCTGTGTATCTTTGTGCCTTTCTTGGAACTCACTTGGTAGCCTAGACCGGCCTTGAACTCACAGAGATCTGCCTGGCTCTGACTTCAGAGTGCTGGGATTAAAGGTGTGCACTACCACCGCCTGACAAGAATGGGAATATTTATTGTAGATACGAGGTTGAAAGCAGGCAGAGGGAAGAGACCAAGCTAACTAAACTGGACTATGAGAAGAGTGAGGAGGAAGAAGAGCAAGACAGGAAGCCATCAACCAAGAAAGGTAATAATTATACCTACAACTAAATCATACTTTATAATAAAATCGCCTTTTGATCTATTTTCTTCATTATCAATTTCATTGCAATAATTTTCTACTGTTACATTTTAAGGAATCTGTCCCTTTTAAAGATGGTGGTTAACACAGAGATCCAAACTGGTCAAGGTGCAGAAAAGAAGAAATTATTGTGGATACTCATCCCTAAACAGGACATCAGACCTCCTCATCCTCCCAAGGCTCAGCAACCATTGCAAATGAGGAGATGAAAGGATCACAGAGCCAGAGTCTGCTGGACCCAAACCACAAAGCAGGTGCCCAGGTGAATTCACAGCAGTTGCGACATCAGACCTGCCTAAACTCAAGCCAACAAAACTCCAGCCTGCAGATGGGAGGTGGACATGCATTTCCACCCCAGTTAAGGAGTTACTGATAATTAATAATTGCCAAGGAAAGAGAGGTTTGTTACATATGTAAAACTTGGTGGAAAAAAATCACACATCCAAATTATATGGGCAGCCCCAATCTTACTTACTAAGTTTTGTTTTGTTTTGTTTTTTTTTTTTTTCAAAGAATAGTTTGAGGAAGGGATGATACTGTTCGAAACAAAAATGATTAATCTCCATAGTGCACAAAGGAACCCACAAACAAAGTAAAATTTTCTCAGGAAGGCAAATAATTGTTTTTGAAAAAAAAAAAAAAAAAAAAAAGTACACCAGAAAGCAAACCAGGGTAGGAACATAGCAGGGGCAATCTGCTTCTTATGTTTTATCACCAGTATGTGAGCTGACTACATCTCATCCTGTGGGTGGGAGCTCACTTCACAATCTAGCAGATTTGGCAAAGGAAGGGGAGGATGTTCCAGGAAATATGAGTCCTTGCCAGGCTAACTACCTATGATTAACTCCCCCCCCTCCTCTCTCTCTCTCTCTCTCTCTCTCTCTCTCTCTCTCTCTCTCTCTCTCTCACACACACACACACACACACACACACACGCACACGCACACGCACATGCACACACACACTAAACAAACAAACAGGCCAATTTTGATTTTCAAAAATTTTTCTTAATGAGTGATCAAAATAAATTATATGAATTCTCAAAGTACTAATAAGAATGAGAGATAAATGAATTTTACTATATGTGTATGACTCTTTTGCTTGCATATGTTTGTATACAACATGCATGATTGGTGCCATAGCAACCAAACACGGACGCTTGTTGCAGGTCTGTGATGTATATCTTTTAAAGAAATATTTCTAGCAAAACTTCTTTCATTTTAAGTGAATAGGATTTGAGACACATGAGGCAAATTTGATGTGTTTAGTTTAGCTCATAATCATGAACTCTCTGCAAAATGTTAAGAATACTTTTTAAAGGACATAATATATTAATTAAAATATCTATTATTTTTGACAGAATTTCACATAATTTTCAATTAAAATTGATAATAAAACCTTAAACTGTAAAACATTAAAACACTAATGCCACACCCATGATTAGGAAGACTCTTGCATCATATCTAGCTCATGGTATAACTCTTTCCCTCTGTTGCTTAGCATTTTCTTTAATAAAATGTGTCCAATAATTGTATGCCAGGGTGTTTTGTTACCAAACAGTTCACACACTTGAAATGATACAAATGTGTGTCGCATACCACAGTCTATATTACAGAGAAAATTGGGGTTCCCTTTTGAGTTCTTACACTTGTTGATAAAAGAATTTTTAAATAGACTTAAAAAGGAAGTTGAAGGGACAATTTATTCAAGTTTTACAGGAAAAAAAATTTTTAAAAAGCCATGCAGGGTGAGATTCCCAGCAGCTGCTGTTAATCACCAATCAAGAAATAAGACCACTATTACAGTTTAAAGCCAACTTTGAAACAAGCTTTAATAAAATACTGTCCAGGTGGATGGGCTCTGACCAGGTCCAAACCCAGGTTCCTGGAAAATGAACCAGAATCACACATGGCAAAGATGTAAGAAGGAAAACCCATAATTCATTGCATTTCCCATTCCAATCAGGGGCAAGCATATATCCTGGCACATTTCCTGCCTACTTACCTCCCACCCACATGTGATCGAGCACATCTGGTGTAGATGGGTCAATCAAACTTGTTTAGGGGAGTGAAAACATGTAACTTGTTATTTCCCATAAACAAAGTCTCCACCATTTCAGGAACTATCTTCCTTGGGCAAGGGGTTCGCAGATCAGAGGTGTTTTTGTTTCACGGATCTCTAAGTTATAGTAATTAAAACTTAAAATGAAAATTTGACTCTCACACTGCAAGGAGGAAAGATACGAAAAGGAGGGAGAAAGAGAGATACACTTTTTGAGTCAACACCTAAGAAAGATAGCTTATTCAAGGAAAGAAATCCTCAAACCGCTACATGACAAAAGGGATTGGGGGCTTCAGAGAAAGAGTGAGAAAGCTCAGTGGAGGGGAAACATGTTTAGGCTTTTGGCCAGCATACAAGAGAAAGAAATAAAAGGAAGAATTATGCTTTTCTGAGTTAGAAAAGTTGGCAGGCTCATCAGTGCAGCCATAAGGGCATCTCTAGAAGATGATGCACCAAGGGAGGGGACTCTGGGAAGGATAAATAAAATACCTTATTAAAGGATTAATATTCCCCCTATAACATAGCTTGTCTTCTACTGAATAAGATTTTCTGACTCAAAGCCAGGTGATTAACCAACTAACTCAGCTGGTTTTAACTCTTAAGGGAGAAGAATGAGCCAATACTATAATGTTCTAATTTTTAGAACAGATAGGAATACCTTATCTCTACCCAGAGCCAGAGGTAAAACCCAGATTGCCCTCTCTTGACCTTAAAGAAGTAGCTTACCCTTAATGGACTAAAGCAAAGCCCTGATATCTCCTTTCTGTGTGGCTTTTTATATTCTAAGGAGAAACAGTTGTGGTGTTTACTTTTCTAGTATTTCCAGGAAAACAGGAGTTGGGGCCCAAAGTTTACAGGGGGCAGGGATACATCCTCAATGACCTCTAAGTATGCATAATCCATGCATACCATTTTCCATTCTGGAATTAAGACCCTAACAGTATTTAGTAGTGTAGCTGAAATTGGCGCATGGGAGAGTTCAAGGTTGTTCAAGGTTGTTACTCTTGTTGAATTTCAAGTCTCGAAGTGTGACCAAGGGGAGCATGATAATCGGAGTTGGATTGTCACAGGATCATTTTAACACTGATCAACTGTAAATGAGAGGGAATAAAATTTGGATAGTGGTGAATACATCGAGTCAAAAGATTAATAGCATCACTATGCCTTACCCTCATAATTTATAGCACTACAAAAGAGCTCTGTTCCAGAGTCAATCATAGCTCTAAACCAAGATGAACCTGCCCTCGATGTTTGCTCGCTTTCTTACTCACAAATGTTTCATGCACTTTCTGCACTAAGACATAGAAAGTCTATGGTCATTCACCCAGACACACTGTACAAGAGTAGGCCAATCAGCTCAAAATACTAAGCTGGAAAGATAAGTTAGAAAAATTATATGTAGAATTAAGTGACACTATAGTGTCATTTTTTTCAACATCTCTAAAAGTCTAAAATTACTTTGGATAAAATGTTTAACATTTATTATTCAAGACTAAGTTTCAAAAATTAAAGTTCACACACTAGAGTAGTGTCCTTGAATCCCATGAGAAGGCTGCTTTTGTTCTTAGTTTACAAACAAATCAGGTGAAAAGAGGTAATTACTATAAATTGAATGATTTCCTGTAACATCCTTCTGAGCTGTTATAGAATGGATTGAATCTGTATTGTTCTCCCCAAATTTCTCATGTTAAGTTTTTTTTTCAGGGTTTTGAGTAGCTGTTAGTTTCTGCTACACAAATACATCTTTGTCAACTTACCTACGGTAAATTGTATGTAATTTTTTTTCCTGCAGAAATACCTTGTCAGCTAAAGAACCAGTCAAAATGACATTCATTTGACTGATCAGCCTTTCAAACCCTAGTCAGGGTAGTTCATCAAAGTTATTGAAGTAGTAGTGTCTCTGCTACTGCAATACAATCAGAACAGGGCTCACCTAGCTACAAATCACTGCAAACCCATGTGTCCTTTAGAGTACCATACTAGAGCCTGGCAAATATCCTATTGTATATAAACCGACAGAAGAGTAAATATGTCAAGAGATCCTGGAACTTAAAGTTTGCATTAGTAATGTACTATATTTGACATGACACAATAGTAGCACCCTGACTTGTGATTTTTTACTGTGTCTTTTGTGCTGGGTAGTTGTATATGAACTTGACATGAGCAAAGTCATCTGCGAGGAGGGAACTTCAATTTTAAAAATGCCTCCGTAAGATTGTGCTGGAACCAAGATGTATGCAAGGACATTTTTTTTTAATCAGTGATTGATTGGATAGGGTCTAGCCCATTGTGAGTGGTGCTATCATGGGCTGGTGGTCCTGGGTCCTATAAAAAAAAAAAAAAAACAGACTAAACAAGCCATGTAGAGCAAGCCAATAAACAGCACTCCTCCATGGCCTCTGCATTAGCTCCTGTCTACAAGCTCTGGCCCTGTTCATGTTCCTCTACTTACTTTATTTGATGATGAAAAGTGATATGAAATTGTAAGCAAAAAAAAAAAAAAAAAAAAAAAACATTCCTCCCCAAGTAGCTTTGGTCGTGATATTTTATCTTAGCAAAAGTAGCCCTAACTAAGACTGTAAATGGAGACTTTTCTGTCCTGACAGGTCCCACAGCCACTTTTAAAATAATCACTCAGAGGCTTAATATTTATTACAAACCTCTTGGCCTATTGCTCAGGCTTATTGCTAACTAGCTCTTACAACTTAAATTAACCCATTTCTATTAATCTATATATTGTCATGTGACTTCATGGCATCACCTGTTCTCTAGTATATCTTTTTTTTCTGTTTTTTTTTTTTTTTTTTTTTTTTTTTTTGAGACAGGGTTTCCCCATGTAGTTTTGGTGCCTGTCCTGGATCTTGCTCTATAGACCAGGTTGGCCTCGAACTCACAAAGATCCACCTGGCTCTACCTCCTGAGTGCTGGGATTAAAGGCATGGGCCACTACCACCCTCTCTAGTACATCTTGTTGCTCCTCATTGGCATCTGCCTCTGACTCTACCCTTCTCCCTGTATCTTTGCTTGGATTTCCCACCTGGCTCTATCCTACCTTGCTATAGGCTAAAGCAGCTTCTCTATTAACCAATAGTAATAAAACATATTCACAGCATATGAGGGGTTATCCCACAGCAAAGACAGTCTTAGAGTTATTGATTGTTAACAAATTGGTACAAAGACAGTGTGGAATTGCTCTAACACACCTGACCACATTTGGGGAAGAATTGTGGAAGATATTGGACCTTTGCGTTAAAAGAGCCATTGGGTATGGAAAGATCAGTTGGCTATTTTGTCATAGCTTTGAAGATAAGAATGCAGTGTGGATGTTAGAAGCCTGGCCTGTGAAATTTCAGAAGGAAGCAAAAGATCTAGCAGGCTCTTTGTGTGAAGAGTTTGTGGTGTGTGGTCAGGTGGTGCTAAAGGATTGACTGTGATTAATAAGGGACCAGAATCACTAAATCAAAACCTTTGTTTTACTGGGCCAATCGAGCTGGACAATCAACTGGTGCTGAGAAAACAGTGATTAAGAAGAGACAAGCACCACTGAGGTATAGTCTCCTGGGAAGTGTTTCCTGAAAGGCAGCACACAGAAGCTGTATTTCAGAGGTGGCCAAAGTTGTACCTCACATTGGCAGCCAAACATGGACATGTAAGAGTCACCTGGGTAGTACTGGTTTTCAAGGCATGAAAGGATCATGGAAAGCAGTTGAGGCTTGGCATTGTGAGAGGCCAGGACAGGCGACTGGTAAAGTCACAGCCTCAGTAGCAATCGAAGATCCAGGGTGAAGGGGTCATGCAGAGAAGTTGAGGCGTGGCACCATGAAGAGGGACTAGAAGAGGCAGTGGGTGAAGGTGCGGCCCGGTTAGATGCAGCAGAAGATCCCAGCGATTTGGAGAGACCAGTACAATGGGATCACCACCAAGAACAGCAGCAGCAGAGGAGAGATGCCTACCTGAGCTTAAATGACAAGATGTGTATGCTTCAGAGAGCAGAGACAGAGAAGTTACCAAGGCCCTTGGAGGAGCCCAGAAGATTATGGGTAAATCTCAGATAATTGGACATTGAGTTATTTACACTGTTAGATGTGGTGATATTTTAATTGTGCTGAAATGTGATTTTATTTGTTTGTTGATAAAGTTTTCCTGGAGATCAGAGGTCATATCAAGCCAGGGGCAGCAGTCAGGCGGTGGTAGCTCACGCCCTTAATCCGATCACATCGCAGGCAGAGTCTCTGTGTGGTCAAGGACACAGCCAAGTGTCCTGACACAAACCTTTAATCCCAGTACCAACCATAGAGACCAGGAGGTCTATATAGTGACGAGGAAGACATGTGGCTGGGCTTAGAGCCAATGAGAAAGCAGAACAGGAAAGCAATAAAAACACAAGTCAGACATTAGAAGATCTCTCTGGGGGAAGGACAACAGTGAGTGGTAAGCTAAAGCTAGGTGGCTCTTGCTTTGATCTCTTTAGCTTTAACTCTGTATTTGGCTCTTTGTTTCTTATTTAATAAGACTGTTTAGAAATTCGTCTACAGTTAGAGTTTGGTTTTGCTTTGTTCATATTATAAGTGGGCCCTAGTTCTTCCTTCTGGAAGATAGTATTTAGCTTAATTTTGTTTTTACCGGAGCCAACAGCTGAAGGACTTGGAATTTTTAAAAGTGATTTTGGATATTTCTAAAAGAGATTGGATATTTTAAAGAGACTGAACTTTTAATGTGTTTAAATTTATAGTGACTATGGGACTTTTAGAGTTATTTATGTTTTTAATATGATCAGCCACCTCTTAAGCCCTTTTATTGCTATTTCTAATTAGAGTCTTACATGTCTTAAACTGAGAGTATTTCTGAAAGAACATAAACATAAATAAAATTTACCACATCAACCAGGTAACAGTTTCTGTCTTAACTAGGATTCCAAGTTTGTGATTTAGACCATGACAAAAAAACAACTTGGGTAGTGTGGTGGTTTGCAAATGAATGCTCCCTGCAAAGGCTTATATATTTAAATGTTTAGTCCCCAGTTGGTGTACTGTTTAGGAATGATTAGGAGGTGTGGCCTTGCAGAAGCAGGCGATGGACTGTGAAGTTTTAAAACCCATGACAAGCTTCTCTCTCTCTCTCTCTCTCTCTCTCTCTCTCTCTCTCTCTCTCTCTCTCTCTCTCTCTTTTTCCCTCTCTTTTCTCCTCTCTCTCCCTCCCTCCCCCGTCTCTCTCCCTCCCTCTCCCCCCTCTCTCCCTCTTTTCTTCCCACCCTCCTTCCTTCACTCACTCACTCCCTTACTCCACTTTCTCTGTCCACAACTGATGGATCAGATGTGAACACTCAGTTACTCTTGCAGCATCATTCCTGCCTGATTGTCTCCATGATGACCATGGAGTAACATTCTGAACCTGTAAGCAAGCTCCCAATTAAATACTTTATGGTATAAGTTGCCTTGATCATGGTGTTGCTTCACAATAGTAGACCAGTAACCAAGACAGGGAAGAAAGGGTTTATTTCATTTACAGCTTACAGTCCTTCATGAGGGGAAAACAAGGCAGGAAACTGGAGGCAGGAACTGAAACAGAAACCATAGAGAAATACTGTTTATTGGTTTATTGTGGTTTTACCAGTTCACCATCTCTTATCTCTCAAAGACTGTGCTTTAAATTGATTTTTTAAAATTATGTATGTATGTATGTATGTATGTATGTATGTTGTAAGGTCAGTATAAGTACAGATACCTAAAGACTCAGAGAGAGATAGATTATCAGATCCCCTAGATCTGTGAGCTGCCCACATGAGTGCTGGGAACTGAACACCAATTTTCTAAAAGAGCTTTATATGCTCCTAACTGCTGAGCCAACTACCCAGCCCCTGCCCCTTTAAAACGCTCTTCTTTCTTCTGAATACCGTTCTACAGTAACCTCCCTCTGGTCCAAGCTTAATCTGCAGGAGAATTGTGGCCATGGATACTGAGAAAACACTGAATGTTTCTAACAATAAAATTGTGTTTTCAGAATTTCCTGTTTGAAACTATGTTCTTCCCTAGTTGTTTTTAAGTGAAGGTGTGGTTATCATTGGATTGAGAGAAGACAATTAAAATGTTTCTTACTAGTCACATAACTTCTGATAGAGATTTAAATAATCTGTTTATTCCATACCAAGATCAAAATGCATCTAGGAGAAATTCTTACAATAAAGCCATTTTCAGTGCTTCTTACTATATGAATACAAAGTAAATATTTACTTGTATATATGGGAGTAGGCTTCACAGCAGCACAGGCACACTGATTGTGATGGTCTTCCAGATTTTAATAGTCTTGCTGATATAAAATTACTATACGTTACCCTCTATTGTAACCACTGAGTAGTGCCATGAGTAGTGGCATTTCTGTCAAAACATTGTAAAGTGTAACCAAAAATAAATAAATAAAACAAAGAACACATTCCCCAGGCACTAAAGAGAACACTGAAGGAGGAAGGTCTGTTTTCAGTGTGTCATGACAGACCCCAGCAGGGTTCTTCACGGGGAATGCTACAAAGCATATTTCAACTGAAGCAGTGAACTTTAATAAGAAAAACCATTTTACACATACATGCATAGTATGAGATAATCACAATTCTATTTATTCAACAGCTGGATCTCCGGATTAAAATGAAGGTGACAGAGCACAGAGAATTATGTTCCTACAGAGTAAGAAAAATCCTATTAGCCTTTTAATGACCTATTTTTCTTGGGCTTTCAGTTTAAAACACAGACACAGCCTGCTGTTTATTTTGTTTTATGTGTTAGATTCACAATGTGAAGGGAAATAGATAGATACATTATTAATAATAATCATTTAAATTTGGAACAGGAATCCATGGCTATGGGAGATATTTAGAGAATGATTTTGAATTAACACAGAAAAACTTAAAAGTCAGTGAAAGAATAAGAACAGGTAAATGTTGTATGCTCCCAGAATGAATGCACAGCTTTATACATTTGGAAATTAAGTCTCACTAGTGTGTCATTTCCTGGGTAGACTTTATGTAGTACCCTGTTTCATCTATCTACACAACTCTCATATTACAACAGCAACAAAGCCCTCCATAACTGACTAATGAGCTATGTCACTGGTTCAATTATTGTCTGGCCACTAAGAGACTCAACTAGTTGGAAAGGAAGTGGTGATTACCACAATTCCCAACTCCCTTGGTCCACACTTTATCAAGATACTCATTCATAAAATTATTACTCAAAAATTTTATATATAAGATGACCAAAAACAGGTCATCTGTGAATTTGATGTTATGTACAATATCTCTTAAATGTTATTTTACAGATTCTTTGCAGTCAGTCTTATAAATTTGCAGCCAGTCTTTATTATTTGTTTGAGTTTGAATCAATTAGACTTAAACAATAAAGGAATCACCATTACTCTTCAGATAGTGTGCGAGATGATTGATATGTATAACTGTTTATAAGACTGGGCTCAGTCCCTAAAACAAATACATCAATAAGAAAAGTAGGGTATAAAGTAAAGTTAGAGAATCACTGTGTAATTCACGTGAGATAAGACAAACTTGTACCTCAAAAGACATTTGGAAACATTTATGACTGTAGTAGACAATGTATGATTACAAAGATGGGGAACATGAATAAACTATTATAGAACACAGATGAAAACTACAATCATATTGATAAGATTTTTGAGGAAAGATGAGAGGTAGTTTGAACTTTATTTTGAGTTGTATTCAAGTACCTAAAAAAATGTTCAAGAAATTATTTACATTAGGAAACTGATATCTAAGTCTGGCTAACAGAGAATGGAAGTTATTAGTAAGGGATGCTAGCAGAAAAGAAAGAAGGGGCTGGGGAACAAGAAAATGTAGAGAAACACTCTTTGGAAGATGTTTCAAGAAACAAAGGAAGGAAATTAGCTGATGGAATGAAACCCAATGAATCAGAAGGAAGACCACTGGTGTTGCTGGAGGCAAGCAAGCCGAGATAGTTTGTGTGGCAAAATAGAGCAGGTACAACTGGCAATCATGGATGGTTTATGGGAAAAGTTACAGTGGGAAGAATTAAGAAATGATTACACAGTGGCAAGTCCCTATTTGGCTTGATAGACATCTAAGTGCTTCATATCCTCACAACCAATCCTCAAGATCCTTGAAACTAATTTAAATCTAAGAAGAGCCAAAAGATGACTAGACAAAATTGATTATGCTCAAAGAACAACAACTACACATACAAACATTGATTCACAGAGCTATTACAAAGGTGCTGTGCACACCAGCTCATTCACTCCTCCCAACCTGTTTTTGCTGTTTTCAGATATGCAAATAGGGGATAAGAGCGATCTTGCAACTAGCCTCACAGGAGAAACTTATCTAAGCTCAGCAGTCTAGAAAGCCGGGTTCTCTGACTCCAGACTCTTGGTTATAAACACTGTTTTTGCTGTTGTTATTGTTCCTATCCATTTTAGTCATGGCATCACCATTATCTAGTTGACCCACAGAGGAAAAGCTGTGAAGTTGAGTGGGAAAACTCCTAAATCAAGTGACTCCTCTAAAACCTACTGTTTCCTGTCATCATCATCTAGTTTCTCCTTTTAAGTCTTCCCTTTATTAATAATTTACCCCCTCACAGTATACCCTTTCACTCTTCCTGATACATATATATGTGAATATTTGCATATAGCACTTTAGCCTATATTGCATGTCCCTAACTAGCAATATGATTTAACTTTGATAGTGTTGATCATGTTAATTTAGACAGCTATCTGGCAGATTTGAAAGGAAAAAATTTAAAAACTATCAAATTTGTGGCTAAGTTTGGCTGAGAACACTTAACATTGCTAAACATTTCTTTCTATAAATCTATGTATCACCGTGTGTTTCGTGGCTTTACCTGCATTCCATTACATGTTGCTCCGTGGACGGTGGTTAAGCATCTCCCCCACTCTCCTTTCTCTTTTCTCTCTCTATCTCTCTTGGATTTTCCCACCTGGCTACCTCCTGCCCTGACATAGGCCAATTGGTTTATTTATCAACCAGAGTAACACATATTCACAACAGAGACCAGCCTGCATTTTGATCTTGCCAGCACAACTGCCAACATGTTTTCCTTGTCAGGATGGACTGCAGTCCCCTGGAACTATAAGCCAACATGAACCTTTTCATCTGAAGTTGCTTTTGTTTGGGTATTTTGTCACAGCAATAAAGTCACTTTAATGATTCAATTTTATGAAAATATCTTTGGTCCCCTAAATACTGATTTTTTTTTTACAGACTCACAGGAAAACGAATAATGCACATTGAAAATTTTAAGAACGTTTAACTACCCTGCTATCCCACTTTTTAATAAGCCTGTTTAAGATTAACTTTAAGAGAACAATGTAACCAGCTGTAGTTGCTTTGAATTTCCCATGCAATCAGCTTTCACAACCTAAGATATTACATAGTTTTAATTTTAAGTTATGTACTTTCCCATGCCTCTTACTCTGAGGAATACATGTGTGTCCATGTGTGATATAGTAATCATTTCTGAAAGCAGCCAAGTTGGAAGCAATTTTGTAGAGAGAATATCCATCATAAATGTTGCAAGCAACATGGATTTAGCTTGATAATGTCTGTTTGCTCCACTCTTTGCTTTTCTGAGTGCTTAAGAGTCAGTTAAGGTCAGTAGAGTTTCTTCCTCTCTAAAACTCTGTTTAAGATTTCTATGAAGAATCCCTCATTCTTTTCTCATGTCATGTTTTCTGTGCTGTTCAATGGAGGAAAAAAGCCCTTTGTTGGGAGCATGCAGACAGACTGAAGACTGACACAGATTCATAGACACAGCGACAAGGTCCACTTACAGATGTCAAGCACAGTTATACAACCGATAGGTTACAGATACGCTGCAAAGTACAAATGGAAGGAAGACCCAGACAGGGAAGTGGAGAATTCAAATTTGAGCTCACAACTTGATCAAACTCATGTGAGAGGAAGTGTTTTGTTTTCATTTATGTGACACCAAAGCATTTTGGTGTCTCTAAGGTTATCTTTAATGCATTAACTGGGACAGTCTCTAACACAGAGATAACCAAATACAATCTAATTCTGTCATCTCGACCCAGGACATAGACACCAATAACAAAACTACCTTGTTTCCCTCTACAAAATATGTATGTTGTGGTGTGAATAAATCAGTTTGCCATGAATTTATATTTTTTCCATAACTTTCCATTTCCTGAACATGAGTGTTCTCCCAGCAGCCAATTTTGCTATGTCCTCTGCGACTAAGGAAAGCCACTGATGCTAGGCATGTATCAGGGCTATCCTTGAATGGAGGCCAAGAGAAGCAATTGTGTAAAATTGTGAAATTGCAGCCTGGATTGCTTTAGAGACCCCAAGATGCTGTTGCTATCTTATTTTTTTTTTTTTTTGCCTTTAAAAACTGTGTTCAATTCAGGCTGAGCACCTCCTCCAGCCTCCACTGGGTCAGGCGTGCTCATCTTGAGTGATCTCTCTGGGGGTCTCCATCTGGGCACAACACTATGATTTTGTTGAAAATATTTTCTGGGCCTTTGAGCTGGGAATATCCTCCTTCTTCTTCTATTCCTATCATTTTAAATTTTGTTATATATTATATATATATATATATATATTATATATATATATATATATACAACAACACACATACACACACACACACACACACACACACACACACACACACCACACACACACACTCAGATTTCCTGGTTGTTTTGTTTTAGAAATTTTTTAGCTTTAACATTTTCCATGACTCATATATCCATTTCTTCTATCCTATCTTCATTGTCTGAAATTCTCTTTTCCATCTCTTTCATATTGTGTTGGTGAACCTTGCCTTTGCAGTTCCTGTTTGAATTCCCAAATTTTTCATTTCCAGAATTTCCTTCTTTTGGGTTTTCTTTATTGATTCTGCTTCCAGTTTTAGGTCTTGAACAGTTTTATTTATTTCCTTATACTGTTTCTTTATGTTTCCTTGCATTTCTTTAAGAGATTTATTGATTTCCTTT
This sequence comes from Peromyscus leucopus, assembly GCF_004664715.2. Lineage (NCBI taxonomy): Eukaryota > Metazoa > Chordata > Mammalia > Rodentia > Cricetidae > Peromyscus > Peromyscus leucopus. The sequence goes on from NC_051066.1 coordinate 59,374,109, forward strand.
TTAAGGACCTGTAGCATATTAATAACAGCTGTTTTAAGTCTTTTTCTTGTGCTTCAGCTATGTTGAAACATTGAGGGCCTGCTTTAATAGGATATGTTGGATCTCATGGAGACATATTGTGCTGGCTGTTTTGATTATTTTTCTCAAGAAATTTTTTATTCATTTTACATACCAATCACAGATCCCTCTCTTCCCTCCTCCTATCCCTCCAGCCTTCCTCCATGCATCCACCTCCCATGGGGAGTCAGCAGAGCCTGGTGCATTCAGTAGAGGCAGGTCCAAGCCCCTCTCCCTAACTCAAGGCTGGGTGAGGTATCCCACCACAGGTATTTGGCTCCAAAAAGCCAGTTCATGCACAAGGGATGGATCCTGATCCTACTGCCAGGGGGCCCTCAAGCAGATCAAGCTACACTACTGTCTTGCTTATGCAGAGGGCCTAGTCCAGTCCTATGGATTATGTTTTTACACTGGCATCTTGGCATCTGTTTTGGGATGATTATAGTTCTAGGTGTTGATTTCTGTATTTATCTTGTTGTGTGTGTGTGTGTGTTTTGTCTCTAATTTCTGTTTCCTCCCTGGAGTTTTGGAGAGTGTGAGGACTGTGTGTTGCTGTTTTTCTGAACTTTTCAACTGGTGTGTTCACAGGGATTGGCTGCTGGTGTTAGAAGGTGAGATACTGGAATGAATTAGGGGAGACTAGTTTGGAGAACTTTGTGATCCATTAGGGATGGGGTCAGAGAAGCAAGGGAGACCACATGAGGTTTCTAACTATAGATCTGAAGGTGCAGATCTATATGCTTTTGAACATTGGTTTAATAAAACACTGATTGGTCAGTAGCAAGTAGCAAGGCAGGAAGTATAGGCAGGATAAGCAGACAAGGAGAATTCTGAGAAGAGGAAGGCTGAGTCAGGAGATGCCAGCCCACCATCCAGGGAGCAGCATGTAATGACACACAGGTAGAGCCACAGAAAATGTGGCAACATACAGATTAACAGAAATGGGCTGAGTTTAAGTTTAAGAGCTAGTCAGTAGTAAGCCTGAGCTAATGGCCGAGCAGTTTTAATTAATATAAGCTTCTGTATGTTTGCCTGGGTCTGAGCGGCTGTGGGACACAGAAAAACTTTCAGCTACACATGTTAATTCCTTTCCTGTCACTGTTACCAAAATACCTGGTAGATATACTTAGATCCACAGATTTGGAGAGTTTTCAATCCATTATCAAAGGGAAACATCACAGAATCATCTCAGTTTCTGGAGGTGGAAGCATTTGAGAGATTCCTCATCCTCTTGACACCAGATCTTAAAACAAAGCAGCTGTAGCAGGACAAGAGACAGGTCTAAGATTCAAAGACTTGCTTCTGGTCACAAGGGAGGCTCCAACTCCTAAATGGTCCTAATCAGTGCTCTCTCATGGAAATAACAATTCAAAACAAAAGTCTGTGGGAAACGCTTCATATACAAACCATACTGTGTTATATGCATGTGTGTGTGGTGTGTGTGTGTGTGTGTGTGTGTGTGTGTGTGTGTCATGGTATGTGTATGGGAATTGGATCTTAACTTTTTAGAAGTAAGTTTTCTCTACCTTGCAGAGACAGAGTCTTTTATTGCTCCTGCTAGGTTCTGGGGATTGAACTCAGATGGCCAAGCTCTTGTGGTGAGTCATCTCAAGAGCACTATGTTAAAAAAAAAAAAAAATTAGCAGTTTTGAGCTCATGATAACTAGTCAAGTGAAGATAATCTTATGATATACTTGAAATTAGTTTCAAAAATATTTCATTTAGGAGACTTTGTGAATATTTTTATGTAAATAAACTCTAAAACCAAAAAGCACTAACTCTTTTTTTTTTTTTTTTTTGGTTTTTTGAGATAGGGTTTCTCTGTGTAGCTATTGCCTTTCCTGGAGCTCACTTGGTAGCCCAGGCTGGCCTCAAACTCACAGAGATCCGCCTGGCTCTGCCTCCCAAGTGCTGGGATTAAAGGCATGCGCCACCAACGCCCGGCTAGCATTAACTCTTAATATTATTAATATTAATTTAGGATACTACTTCCTCGGATACTTTAAACGTGAGTATAGACCAGTCGATTAGAACACAGTGAACTTCTTGTGTGCTCTAGGAGACATACAATTGCTATGCTATGCTTAGTACCAGCAAAATTATCTTGAAATGGTGAATTTCTTGCTTGTCTGGTTAGTAAAACACAATGCTATATAATCATTTTATATTTAAATAAATAGCATTTAACTTTAGCATCATTTTATGAAAAATTCAAGTGTTTTGTTGTACATACCAAACAGATTTTAATATGAAAAAGTATGTTTGTATGATATCATACATAAATAACTGAACCCAAAGAGAAAGAGGATTAGTAAGAAATGCTTAATGAACATGTCACAGAAAAAATAAAGACAATAATAAAAATGAATAAGGTAAAAATAAAGATTTTAGAGATGGCAATAAAAAATGAATAAAATAAAAACAATGATGTTTGAGGCAGCAGTAAAAATGAATGAAATTTTCACCTGCAAAAAAAGGAGTAAATGGCATTAAAAGTATTGAAAACTACGCAGAGGGACAGGGAGTCATTCCATGTATAGACACACTTTAGAGAGAGTGGAAATGAAGGTTGAAAATGGGATGGCTTGCATTTGTCATTTAAAAAGTTATATTTAACTGTAATAAATTTGACTTCAAACTTCATGAGAGTGGCTTTTGGTGTGCACAGATGTTAAAAAGAAACCAAGATTCTGTGAATCTTTAATTTGAAATGTGGGAGTTTGCTCTTTCTAGTACTGCTAATCAATTTATGAGTCCTTATCCCAATCACCTACTCTGTGACAATTTTTTTTGTGACAGTCAGAGTTGACTATTGACTGGTACCAAGAAATGGGATACTCTAACAGATGATTAATGTAGTTTGAGAACTAGGTAATGACTGGAGACTAGAAGAATTTTAAGCTGATTCTAATAAAAGCGCAGAAAGTAAATGCAGCTGGAGAGGATAAGCTCCCATCTTGTAAGAGCATACATATGCACAGAATCTCGATTTCTAGTGACTATGTCCCTGGGTGTCTGATAGGGTCTGGTGTGTATTTGATAGTACTCTCACCCCTCAGAAGGGTGATGACTTAAAGAGCAAATGAATAGGAAATATTTGAAATGTTATTTCCAAAAGCCCCAAATTACTGTCAGTATGATCGAAAGGAGTATATGGAACAAGCACTTGGCTTACTCCCAGCATGGGGGGGGGCGGGGTACCAAATAGATAAGGTTTAAAAGGTAACTGTTTTCCTTACTTGGGTATCTGAATGCAGAATGTCAATTGAGAAGGCACTTGCAGTCATAGTTTGGGAATACAGTTATGTTATGAGAAACAAGCCTTACTTTTAGTATTATCCAAAACTTACTATCCTCAAAGGCTCTATGAAATATATTTCAGGTATTTAAGTCAGTCATGCTAGTGAAGTCTGAGACAGAAATGGAGAATATGTTAGTGGAACTTGAGGAGAATAAATTATGAAATGGCCAAGAGCTGGACTGTATTGTGTCCATATTCATTGCTTTGTGTGAGGAGGATCTTACAGGATAGGAACATAGGTATATGACTGTAGAAATCAGTAAGCAAGGTGTTGAAAGATGGCTGGCCTCCCTCTGACTTCTTACAGAAATTGGCAAGAAAAGAACTAGAGATCAATGAAAGAAGACGCTGATCACTGGAAAGTAGAAACTATCTGAAGACTTAGAAGGCCTTTTCGTGTTGCAAAAGGAAGAAAACTTGTGATGTGAGAACCAGGATATAGATGAATAGTTTTATAATTGGTCAGGGATGCCTAGCTCATAAACTGAAGAGGACCGCAGCAGAATCCAGGAACATAGACAGAGTACACCAGAAGAGAACTAAAGGGGACAGAAAAGGCAAATCAGACTGTAGGAAGGCTACTGGATTCCTTGGATTTCAGAGAATGGGACAACAGAGCTACTTATCTGTGAAAGTAGACTATATTTCAAGAAAAAGAAACATTCATTGGATATTAATAACACCCAATATATATATAAAGAACCTAAAATGTTGTCAATGGATAAATGATAAAGAAATCGTAATCTCTCTCTCTCTCTCTCTCTCTCTCTCTCTCTCTCTCTCTCTCTCTCTCTCTCTCTCTCTCACACACACACACACACACACACACACACACACACACACTGAAAGCCTGTACAGTCTTGAAAGGAAAATGTTTTTCCATTTATGATAACACAAATGAAACTTAAGAGCATTTTTTTTTGCAGGTACAATTCTTTTATTTTATTTTATTTTATTTTATTTTATTTTACAATACTATACAGTTCTACATAACAACCACAGATTCCCTTGTTCTCCCCCTTCCTGCCCCCCTACCCTTCCCCCCAGCCTACCCTCCATTCCCACCACCTCCAGATCAAGGCCACCCCAGAGGATTGAGATTGACCTGATAGACTCAGTCCAGGCAGGTCCAGTTCCCTCCTCCCAGACTGAGCCAAGCGTCCCTGTATAAGTCCCAGGTTTCAAACAGCTATCTCATGCAGCGAGCCCAGGACCTGGTACCACTGCCTAGATGCCTCCCAAACAGATCAAGCCAATCAACTGTCTCACCTATTCAGAGGGCCTGATCCAGTTGGGGGCCCCTCAGCCTTTGGTTCAAAGTTCATGTGTTTCCATTCATTTGGCTATTTGTCCCTGTGCTTTATCCAACCTTGGTTTCAACAATTCTTGCTCATATAAACCCTCCTCTTTCTCGCTAATTAGACTCCCAGTGCTCCACCCGGGGCCTAGCTGTAGATGTCTGCATCCAGATTCCTCAGTCCTTGGATGGGGTTTCTGGCCCAACTATTAGGGTGTTTGGCCATCCCATCACCAGAGTAGGTCAGTCCTGGCTGTCTCTCGGCCATTGCCAGCAGTCTTTTGTGGGGGTATCTTTGTGGATTTCTGTGGGCCTCTTTAGCACTTTGTTTCTTCCTTTTCTCATGTGGTCTTAATTTACCATGGTCTCCTATTCCTTGTTCTCCCTCTCTGTTCTTGATCCAGGTGGGATCTCCCGCTCTCTTTCCCTTGACCCTTGCCCTTCATTGCTCCCACTCATGTCCAGGCTGTTCATGTAGATCTCATCCATTTCTCCGTCATTGGGTGCTGCCCGTGTCTTTCTTGGTAGCCTCACTGGTGATGTGAGTAGCAGTCCAATCATCCTTGTTCCACATCTAGTATCCTCCTATGAGTGAGTACATACCATATTTGTCTTTCTTAGTCTGGGTTACCTCACTCAGGATGATTTTTTCTAGATCCATCCATTGCCTGCAAACCTCATGATGTCATTGTTTTTCTCTGCTGAGTAGTATTCCATTGTGTATATATGCCACAATTTATCCATTCTTCAGTTGAAGGGCATCTAGGTTGTTTCCAGGTTTTGGCTATTACAAACAATGCTGATATAAACATAGCTGAGCAAGTGCTCTTGTAGTATGATTGAGCATTTCTTGGGTATATGCCCAAGAGTGGTATAGCTGGATCATGGGGGAGATTGATTCCCAATTTTCTAAGAAAGCACCATATTGATTTCCAGAGTGCTTGTACAAGCTTGCATTCCCACCAGCAGTGGAGGAGAGTTCCCCTAGTTCCACATCCTCTCCAGCATAAAGTGTCCTCAGTGTTTTTGATCTTAGCCATTCTGACAGGCATAAGGTGGTATCTCAGAGTTGTTTTGATTTGCATTGTTGAGCAATTCCTTAAATGTCTTTCAGTCATTTGAGTTTCCTCTGTTGAGAATTCTCTGCTTAGTTCTATAGCCCATTTCTTAATTGGACTGTTGGTCTTTTTGATGTCTAATTTCTTGAGTTCCTTATATATTCTGGATATCAGTCCTCTGTCAGATGTGGGGTTGGTGAAGATCTTTTCCCATTCTGTAGGCTGTCGCTTTGCCTTGTTGACTGTATCCTTTGCTCTACAAAAGCTTCTCAGTTTCAAGAGGTCCCATTGATTGATTGTTTGTCTCAGTGTCTGCGCTACTGGTGTTATATTTAGGAAGTGATCTCCTATGCCAATGTGTTCAAGACTACTTCCTACTTTCTCTTCTAGCAGGTTCAGAGTAGCTGGATTTATGTTGAGGTCTTTGATCCACTTGGACTTAAGTTCTGTGCACGGTGACAGATATGGATCTATTTGCAGCCTTCTACATGTTGATATCCAGTTATGTCAGCACCATTTGTTGAAGATGCTTTCTTTTTTCCATTGTACACTTTTAGCTTCTTTGTCAAAAATTATATGTTCATAGGTATGTGGGTTAATGTCAGGGTCTTCAATTCGATTCCATTGGTCCACATGTCGGTTTTTATGCCAATACCAAGTTGTTTTTATTACTGTAGCTCTATAGTAGAGCTTGAAGTCAGGATTGTGATGCCTCCAGAGGTTGTTTTATTGTGCAGGATTCTTTTGGCTATCCTGGGTTTTTTGTTTTAAGCACTCGCCTTATATTTAAGGCAAACTTTCATAGCACAGTTTGCCCATCGGTTTGCATCAAGAGCATTTTAAATTAAAAAAAATCGGGCTGGACAGTAGTGGTGCACACATTTAATCCCAGCACTGAGAAGGCAGAGCCAGGTGGATCTCTGTGAGTTTGAGGCCAGCCTGGTCTACAGAGAGATAGATCCAGGACAGGCACCAAAACTACACAGAGAAACCTTGTCTCAAAAAACAAAACAAAACAAAAATAAATAAATAAGTAATCGAATATAGAAAAAAAAATAAACTCTTATGCCATCTTCAATTTGCTACATTAGGGTGGAGTAAGCTTCCCTCATTCTCCAAAACAAGAGGGATCCTCCACTAGCTAAATCTGCTGAAAAGAGAATGAAAATTCTGCTGCTCAAAAGACACCTACTTTGATATTTTGTTGCGGCATCATAAACAGATTTTAAATATGTTTTGTTACATGATTAAGGGATTGCAATTCAGGTTCTTACATATTTCTTTAAGGGTTACCATGCTTGTATGTGAGAGAATAGCATGTTTACCTTTTTTCTATTGATTTCATGGTGCTCACCTAAGTTTTACTTAATTTTATCATGCTTTCAAACTTCATAATTAATGAATGACTGTCCTTGCCAATCTCTACACACCTTTACTGGCTAACTTCAGTACAACATTTATTCTACTACTGCTTCCTGCCCTTCCCTGCCTCTCCACTATTGTCATCTACAATTTGAGACCAGTCTGTGTTTTTAAACTACCTTTCATTAGGGCTAATCACTGCTAATATTTTTGATACTGATCATGCATTAAAATAAAATGGTAGCTTTGCTAATATATGTAATCAACTCCTTCCTATGAGGCAAATGTCTGTTTTACACTTTTCTCAATTCAAGCTTACTGTTTATGTGTTTGGATTATCTTTATTTCTCTTTCAATCTTCAAATGTATCTGGGTACAGATGACTGCTGGACAGCTTCTTTCATATATCATTACTGATGGAAAACTTAGTGTAATTTTAAGTATCATATCTGGGTAAACAATTGTTCCCCCATGACAGCGGCTCATGGTTTCTGTGTGCTTTGATATTTTGTAGTTGCACTACAATGTGAAGGGGAATATGTCTCTTGCTTGAAATTATGTAGATCTTTCTAAGGCATGTCCTTACTGTCATGTCCTACATAATATCTCTGTGAAAATCTATATTCTCAGAATATTAGTGTCTTCACTTACCCCCATCTTAGTCACTGTTCTGTGGCTATGAGCAGACAGACATCATAACCAAAGAAACTTAGAAAATAAAACATTAAAATATCAAAGCCACTTTATTTAGAGGTTTGCTCACAGTTTCAGAGGATGAGACTATGATCATCATGGTGGGGAGCTTGAGGGCTTACGGGCAGGGAGGCAGGCAGGCAGACATGATGCTGGAGCAGTGAGTGAGAGTTCACATCTGATTTACACGTTGCAGAGAGAGAGGTGGTAGAGAGGAGAGACTGACTGATCTGGGCTTTTGAAATTTCAAAGCCCATCCCTCTTGAAACACCTCTCCCAGGAAGAAACACCTACTCCAATATAGTGTACCAACTGAGAACCAAACATTCAAATATATGAACCTATGGGGTCCATTCTTATTTAAAACACCACCCCTTACCTAATTATAGATCTTTTCTTATTCCTTCTCTTAGAAAAGTAATAGGCCTTCCTTCTTTCTTCTTCCTCTGTCTTTTTAAAAGACAGGCTTTCGCTATGCAGTCCTGGCTTGTTCAGTTTCATTCATGCTTATCCATTTTACACAATTCCTAAGTGTTAGCATACCAAGCCTATGCCACCTCACCAAGTCTTTAAACCTCACTAAATACAGCTTTAGATGATTGTTTTTCTTTTGTCTTTTCTTCCATTCAGTCTTTCTCTCCTGCCTGCTTGCCTTTTTCTTATCCTCATTTCCCCTTCTTTCTTATTGTTCTTACTTTTCAGAAAGAGCTGAAGGCACACGCTTAGATTATACTAATCTTTTCTTTGGCATTACTAATCAATCACCAGTTGAGCAGTATATTTTATGTCTTTCAATCCTTGAACTTCTTTTCTAAATCTGTGGCTTTCTTTAATATACTCTCAACCTGACTTTACTATTTTGACATTATTTATTACTATTATCATTATTATTATATTATATTATAATTTTTACCCAGGTAAGGAGTATTTAAACCCATTTACTCTGACTATTCTTTCAAAGTACATTCATGTGTTTCTCCTTGACAAACTTACTGTCACACGCTCTTTTCTATGAACTCTTCATTAGCTGAAAGGGTTTAATGTACCCTAAGGGTCATGACATTTTGTCATAGCAGTCATGCGTTTGCTGATGCCTGGTTGAATTTGTTGTTGCCCATGCAGAATTTACTACACCTTTTCAACATTGCTGTGGGTAACACACTGTGATGTTCCACAGTGATGAGGTTTCAATTTCTAGTTTGTGACCCTATGCCACCGAGTCAAGAAGTCTGTATTTGAGATATTTTATCACCATTTGTCTAGAAAATAGGGTTATTTTCAATGGTCTAACCTATGGAGGACTACAGGGGTCCAGCCCCTCGATAGTCCCCTCCCAGGGTCCAGGAAGAATCTACACCAGCTGATAATTAATCTTTGAAGAAAAGAAATGAATCTATGTACAGGAAAATCTCTAGTCCATATACTTTATTATTCTGTCAGTTCTCTCTCTACAAGCTTATACTCTGCTCTCATTTTTAGCTCCTTTCTTGCCCAGTTTCTCTTTACATTGATCTGTTGTCCCTTCAGGTTCTATCTTAATTCCTTCATCTACGTTCTGCCCCTTCTAGGTTTCATCCATTTAGTTCTTTCCCATATCAGCTCTCTCCCATCTCCTTCTCTCTCATCTTGTTCTTCCTCATCTGGCTCTTCCTCATCTTCTAACTCGTTCCTCTAGTCCTCTCTTCTAGCCCTTCAATCTAGTTCTTTCCCATCTCAGTTTGTTCCTCTCAAGTTCTTACCCATCTAGTTCTTTCATTCTCTTTTCTCTTCTCCATCCTCCAGTGCCCTGGAAGTCCTGGTATACACACACTTACAAGCGTAATCCCTTAGTAGTGCAAAGCCAGGCTTCCAGGGTCAAACAGAGGGGTGATAAGAATCACATAGGGAGGCCATAACTGTTAATTATCATTTGCAACCCCAAAGGGAAGTGACCAATGAGGAAATGAATTAACTAAAGGTTAAATTTGAGTAATATCTAAGAAGAGGGATCTTATGTGCTCAACTATAGTCTTAAACGTGATTGGTAGAAAAATGTTAAGAATCTATAAGTTGCTAGGTCAATGGGAGAAAATAAAACTGCCTTCTTTTTTCCTGTGGCTCCTATCTGTCCCAGCTATCTGCCATTTTTCTTCAGGGTGGGGGAAAGTGTGCTTGGTCGCTAGGCAACCTGTGTACAGGTAGATGTCTCTGATGATAGTTAAAGGGAGATCTGGAACCTGAGGTAAGATTTGAGAAAGGAGGAAGTTAAGCTTGATTGGCACATCCATCGGGCTTTCTCAAACAGGTAGCCTAGGTGCTTAAGTCTGTTCTTAGAGAGTACAGAGGTATCTCTGATAAGGTACTTTCCTCCATCTGGGGATGGGCCCTGACTGGATGCTGCCAATGATGATAATTACAGGGAGGCTTGAACTGGGGTTCGGGCTGAGCATAGCTGTCAGCATAGAAGGTTATCTAAATATTCCTATAGGTGGTTAGGTAAGGAGTTAGAGGTCTATAAAGTTAGTAAAGCTGTAAGAAAGGAGGGTCCAAGCTAAATTGTGTAAAGCTATTACTTAACATCCACTGACCTAGGCAGTGTCTCCTTGTGAAATTTCCCTTAAATCAGGAGATTTGCATGTGGACTGTTATTTCTGTTAGTCCTTGAAAGTGGCTAAGGAAGATATCTGATTTCAGAGAAAGCCTTTCCTGAGGCTGTTCTCCAAATACTGTGAATGTGTATGTTCAGAGAGTGACCAGTCCACACTATTAGCTCTTCTTAGGGAAAAAATCAATTGGGAAAACTATGAAGGCACACATGATTTTTATAAGAGAATACAGCTGATATATAACAAGCCAAATAACACCAAAAGCTCCTTGGAATTGGGCTTCCTCTGAAGGAATTCCTTGATCCTTCCAGGTAGTAACTTTGCTGTAATCAGCTGAGTTCTCTTTTTTTTCTTTATTAAGAAATTTTCTACTCACTCTACATACCACCCACCTCCGCCCTCCTACCAGCCCTCCCTCCCAAGCCACCCCACATCCCCACATCCCAAAAATCAAGGTCTCCCATGGGGAGTCAGCAGAGCCCGGCACACTGAGCCTAGGCAGGCCCAAGCCCCTTCACACTGTACCAAGGCTCCGCAAGGTGCCACACCACAGCCACCAGATTCCCAAAAGCCTGCCCATGCACCAGGGATGGATCCTGATCCCCCTGCCTCCTGGGTATTCCCCCAAATAGTTTGAGCCAAACAACTGTCTTCTGTATCCATAGGGCCTAGTCAAGTCCCGTGGGGGCTTCACAGCCACTAGTCTACAGTTCATGGGCCTCCAATAGTGTAGCTGGTCATCTCTGCATGATCTCGATGTCCCTCGCCTACAGAATCCCTCCTCTCCATCATCAATTGGATTCCCGGAGCTCAGCCTGGTGCCTGCCATGGATCTCTGCATCTGCCTCCATCAGTCACTGGACAAAGGCTCTATGATGATAGCTAGAATATTAGCTAGACTGGTCACCAGAGTAGACCAGTCCAGGCACCCTCTGGACCACTGTCAGCAGTCCAAGATAGTGTCATCTTTGTGGGTTCCTGAGAGCCTCCCCAGCACCCTGCCTCTTCCTATTTCCATGATGTCCTCATTTATCATGGTATCTCCCTCCTTGCCCTCCCACTCTGTCCCTGTTCCAGCTTGACCCTCCCATTTCCCTATGTTCTCATTCCCAACTCCTCGTCCTCTGCCACCTTCCATTCACCCGGGCTGCTCATGTAGATCTCATCCACTTCTCCTTCGCTGGGTCATCCATGTGTCCCTTCTAGGGTCTTTCCCTGTTAGCTAGCTTCTCAGGAGCTGTGGATTGCAGTCTGGCCATCTCTTCCCTCACATCTAGTATCCACTTATGTGTGAGTACATACTGTTTGTCTTTCTGAGTCTGGGTTACCTCACTCAGGATGATATTTTCTTGTTCCATCCATTTGACTACAAATTTCTTGATATCATTGTTTTTTACTGCTGAGGATTATTCCGTTTTGTATATGTGCCACATTTTCTTTATCCATTCTTCAGTTGAGGCTCATCTAGGTTGTTTCCAGGTCCTCGCTATTACAAATAGTACCAGCTGAGTTCTTATGTTATATTCCTGCAGCCCGCAGCACTAACCATACAGGATTTCTGGATATAAGTTGCTCTATCAAATAGGCTTAAACATAGGGACCCAGGCAATTACCTACTATAAATACAATATGTTTCTGTTTAGTCATCTCAGGATCTTTATATTATTTAGCCTAGAGATACTACCATGAATATTGTTCCTCTTTCTTTTTTTTTGTTGCTTTTTCCTTCTTTTTTCTTTTTTTGTTGTTTGTTTTTGTTTCTTTTGTAATTTTAATTTGCCACTAACAATTTTGGCTTTTTTAGAAACATATTTTAAAATGATTAATGTTTTTGAAAACTGCTACACTGGTCTATTGTAACAAGATGGTAGGGAAACATGAGTAGTTTTGCATTACTAAGTAGATTTATATCTACTAAGTCAGCATTTTCTTGTCTGTAGTGCAGTTTTGATTCACTCAGCAAATGTACATGAATCATTATCTTAGGATACTGTTCAAAGTCTTTGGAGTGTAGCAATAAGTATAACTGATGTAAATCCCTACCTCATAAACTTCACACTTAATACAGAATATTAAACCAAACACTAAAATAAGTTGTTTGTTTGTTTGTTTTGTTGCTGTTGTTTTTTGTGGAGACCAGTTTCATATGAGTAAACTGTGTTTTAGCTTTACTTTTGATTTCTGGCATCACATCCTCAGCCTCAACTAAGTGTATTTAAATATTTGTGTGCACCTAGGCTTATACTATATACCAAAGTATGTGTAATGTTTATTATACCTTTGACTACTTCATGACTCAGTAGCCTGGTTACAATACCTTTCAAGAAGAATGTTCTAGATGAGTTTCTAAACTGTCTTATTAAATAAGAAACACAGAGCCAAATACAGAGGTAATAGCTGAAGAGATAAGAGAAAATGGCGAATATCCACTGACTAACCTTATCTTACCACCTCACTGTAGGTTCCCAAGAGAGAGCTTCTTCCTGACTATCCTGTGCTTTTATTGCCTTCCTGTTCTGCCTTCTCATTGGCTCTAAGCCCAGCTACCTCAGTTTCTCGTCACTGCCTGTCTATACAGAACTCCAGGTCTCTATGGTTGGTACTGTGATTAAAGGCATGTGTCACCACACTTGGCTGTGTCCTTGACCACAGAGACTCTGCCTGCCATGTGATCAGATTAAGGGCATGTGCCACGACCACCTGACTTCTGTTTTTGGCTCGCTATGACCTCTGATCTCCAGGCAAACTTTATTAACATACAATAATATGTTTATTAACATATTAACAAAATAAAATATCACATTTCAGCACAAATATAATATCACCACAGAATGTAGCATTTTCAGATCCAGTTTGTAGTGGCACTTTCTCTTTGGGACAACCAGCCCCCAAATAATGACATGGAGACATTATTAATTATGAAAGTTTGGCCTTTAGCTTAAACTTGTTCTCAATTAGTTCTTATAACTTAAATAAACCTCTTTTATTAATCAATGTTCTGCCACATAGCTTTTTACCTTTCTTCCATTCTGTATGTCCAACTCCTTTTGCTCACTGGCATCCCTAACTCAGTTCCTTTCTTCCCAGAAGTCCTGCCTAGCTTCTCCTGCCTAGCTATTGGTTGATCAGTTTTTTATTAACACAATCATAGGAACACATCTTCACACAGTGTAAACAAATAGCCCATAACATTTTCCCCTTTTTGTCTAAATAAAAAGAAAAGATTTTAACACTAAAACAGTAAAACTATATATAATAAGAATGATTATCAAGTAAGGATTACCTTCACAATCTCTAGTCAATTTGTATTTGGCAAATTTGGAGAAATTACTCTATTATCTATCCTATCTTGATGAGTCCAAAGTTTTATATCTAAGTCACTTTTTATCATAAATTGTATTACCACAATAAAAATATCATTTTAGACCTTAAAACATTATTTAGATAAACAACTAGAGCTTTTATGTCTCTCAACCTCAAACTTATAGATTTTACATCTCTTTTGTAAGTTTTTTTTTTTTTTTTCTGAATTTGGTAAGAAAAAGCATGGTATATCTATCTTGTCTTCAACCACCCTTAGAGTAAGATAAAATTTTATCTGAATAAACAGAAAGTGCAGAATAAACAACTGTTGAAACTATAGAAATGATAGGCACAGCTGGCTGCCTGCACAGTCACCCAAGATTCTTCTGTAATGTTGGGATATCTGTGTTTGGCCTACATGCTTAGAATATCTGACAGACTTTATTGTGAAGCAGGAATTTTGAAGTACTTGGCAAATTTTGGCAGTTGCCTTCTTTTGTGTCCTGCTTCTCCAATTTGGACAGCATACTACCAGCAGTTGAGGCAAAGGCAGTTTCTTGCTCAGTGGCTAACTTTGCCACACACAAAAAAAAAAACCCTCCATATGGATATTCTTCAATACCCATCAACCTTTTTTGAAGTGAATTGGTGCTGCCAGGAGCAGATGGGTCTCACAATCATTAAAAGCTTTATGTATAAAACATCTTATATGCCATATTCTGTAGATCTCTGAAGTGTTTGAAGACTACCTATTTATCAAAAATATATCTGTTTAACCTTGAAAACAAACCTAACATGACTAAAAGTTTGATAATTATAGATTACTAACTACTAAACTCCATTGCTTAGTTATGCATTACATTATTAAATAAGCTGTATAGGTACAATATCTTAAATAAAAGTAGAAACATTTATACAGTATGTTAAAACAAAAATAACCTTAAATTTGTATGAATATAAAAAATTCATAGCAATTAAATATATTTGAGATTAATAGTTGCTTTTTAGTTTAAAAGTAGATTCAATAATCCACCCTTTTATCCTATCATTCTTATATTCCGTCTTTTTCTTTTTAGAAATAGATCCTTGAATTGAATCTCCCTTGTTTACTTTCCTCCCTTACTGTGAATCGTAACAACTTACAACCAACCCCCTAAACTATGATAAACATCCATAACCCACCAAATGACCAAAACCACCTGCCCTACCTCTCTGTGGGTGTAGTATTCTTGAGACTTCTTCCTGTTGTCTTAGGTTGATGGCATTGTTAGGGAACCCTGAGAAAATTGAGGTAATAGTCAAGACCTAGGAGAGCTAGCTGTTGTCAATCTGAGTGTGATGGGAAACTGCAGGGATTATTTAAAATCCTGGCTGGAGTAGTTTGTGAGGTTGGATCCTCTCAGCTAGTAGCTTTGAAGTTGTTCTAGATGCAGATTTTTTGGGAAACTGCAAGAGAGGCATGCTGAGATGCTGTATCACCTGGGATGCTTGTCTTCCTTGGTGTCTGGTCCTTTTGTTATGAAAATATACAAACTTTTTTTTTGTATTTTTTTTTTAGGGTTTTAAATGTTTATTTATTTTTATTTTTTTTTTAATTTATTTTACAACACCATTCAGTTCAACATAATAGCCACAGATTCCCCTGTTCTCCCCCTCTACCTCCCCCAGCCCACCCCCATTCCACCTCCTCCAGATCAAGATCTCCCCCGAGGATTGGGGTCGACCTGGTAGACTCAGTCCAGGCAGGTCCAGTCCCCCCCTCCCAGACCGAGCCAAGCGTCCCTGCATAAGTCCAGGATTCAAACAGCTAACTCATGCAACGAGCCAGGACCGGCACCAATGCACAGCTGCCTCCCAAACAGATCAAGCCAAATGACTGTCTCACCCATTCAGGGGGCCTGATCCATTGGGGGCCCTCAGCCTTTGGTTCATAGATCCTGTGCTTCCATTCATTTGGTTATTTGTCCCTGTGCTTTATCCAACCTTGGCTCCAACAATTCTCGCTCATATACACCCTCTTCTTTCTCACTAATTAGACTCCCAGTGCTCCACCAGGGGCCCAGCCGTGGATGTCTGCATCCAGATTCCTCAGTCCTTGGATGGGGTTTATGGCACAACTATCAGGGTGTCTGGCCATCCCATCACCAGAGTAGGTCCGTTCCTGCCGTCTCTCGACCGTTGCCAGCAGTCTTTTGCGGGGGTATCTTTGTGGATCTCTGTGGGCCTCCCTAGCTCTCTGCTTCCTCCCCTTCTCATGTGGTCTTCATTTACCATGGTCTCCTATTCCTTGTTCTCCCTCTCTTTTCTTGATCCAGCTAGGATCTCCCACTCTCTTTCCCTCGACCGTCGCTCTTCATTGTTCCCACTCATGACCAGGCTGTTCATGTAGATCTCATCCATTTCTCCGTGTCTTTTTTGGGGTCCCGGAAAACATACAAACTTTTAAGGGTAACATACATATCTGCATTAACACAAGTATGGACTGTGCAGTGTTCACAAGTCAGCTAAAGATGATTCTCTCTTTTATGTTTAATCAGCTAAAAGGCATCAGTTCGGAATGCGTAAGCAAACTATAATAAGGACTCTATATTCAATAAAATTTATTATGTCTCACCCAGTCTCAGAGCTCTTCCCATGTACAGGGACCAGCTTCTAAGTTAGCTGTCTTGTAGTTTTTCATGGTATCTTTTTTCCAGAGTTTTAAGACCTTATGTGAATTCATATTCCCCACATAGGACACCAGTTGTATTAGTACTTTCTCGTCAGAACCGCCAGGCTCAAAATAATGACACAGAGACGTATTATTAATTATGAAAACTTACCCTTTAGCTTAGGTTTGGTCCCAACTAGCTCTTATAATTTAAATCAGCCTGCTTTTTTAATCTACATTCTGCCATGTGGGTGTTTTTTTAACCTTTCTTCCATTCCATATGTCTAACTCCCTCTGTGTGTTGCTGGTGTCCCTCATGCACCTAGATTCTAACACCCAAAGTTTCTCTCTGCCCAGAAGCCACACCTAATCCCTCCCACCTAGATATAGGATGTTCAGCTTTTTATTAAACCAATACATATTCACAACAATACATATTCACACAGTGTAGACAGGTATCTCACAACACACTTTCCTGATAATATGCCTTCCTCATATTACTATAGGAGACATAGAAATAGGAAAGCATCACTCTGGTATCTTGATTCAATGCTGCTTATTGCTATTCAGTCCATTAAGAGTAGGGGACAGTATTTATCACCATTGGTCAACATACCAACAATAAGAGATGACAGAGTGCTCAGCTCTAACTGGGACATGTATATCACAGTCCCTCTCCCAAAAGCCCCAGAATCCTTGCAGAAGAGAGAAAAATATTGCACAATCTATATGTAGTGGATACTGCAGCAAATCAGTGTTTTCTGGACTTACCAGGCTCATTACACACATGAACTCACAGCTGTTGTGACTACATATACTTGTCACTTGTACAAAATCAAGCCAGGCAAAATCCCAGCATGGGTGTGGCAAGGGGTCATGAAGTCCCACACTGTATCTGAGGAACTATAGTCAATTGATGGCTGCTGGAAGAGTCAGTTTTCTTAAGAGATCCAAGCCTTGAGAAATGACCCATAATCCAATAGATGGCATAATACTTATGGATATACAGGAATTCTGAATACTAAAAAATAAGAGAGAGAAAGCACATGAAATTGAAAAAGGAAATGTAGAGAGAGACAGAGAAACAAAACAAAATAGAGTTTGGGCTACATTGAGCCTATAACACTAACCCTTGCTCAATACCCATTGTTTAAGAATTATTTTCAAAGTAATTTAATTACATGGGACTAAAAGTAGTTTTTTTTGTGGACTACAGGAAAGACATTTTCTACAAACATCCATAAATCCCAGTTTGAAGGTTAACACCCATTTCAGCTTCTGAGGAAGATATGTCTTCTGTTCTACCATTCCCATGAATACTCATTTGAATAGGTAAACAGAGAAATACCTTTCATTTGAAAAACTTTACAACATAAAATATAAGATACATAATTGAACAAATGAACCAAAGTTTTCCCATCATGGAAGGATTCTTTTGCAAAAATAAATACATTAGTATAATAATTTTAAATTTGTTCATATGATATTTTCAAAATATTGTATCCATAAAAATGAGAATTCTGCAGAAAGGAAACAGACAATCTTAAATGTATATATTACCAGTCATTTTAAAGGTAAAGATTTGTTAATATCTTATGAGAAATATAAAAGAGACACGCTATGATAGAAATTTCTAAAAATGGGATCTATGTAGAGGGTCATAGACAAAATGGAGTGAATCCAATGGAAAGTAGGAGAAAATTCGTTATAGCTAGATACATGTTCATTTAGGGCTCTCTTTATTGACATTGTTTTGTTTATTGTGTATGCTGGTTTGTTAGTGTGTGCACATGGGGTGGCATGGTTGTGTATGGGTGTGCAGTGCCACACAGGTGGATGCCAGAGGATAACTCTTGAAAATCAGTTCTCTCCTTCTATTATGGTCCTGGATCAAACATAACTCATCAGAATTGGTAGCAAGTGCCCTTGACTGCTGACATGTCTTCCAACCCCTAGAGATAGCTCTTTGAATAGTGCATAAATCTTGGAAAAATAAAGAAATATTTTACTCAAAAGTTTTTCTGTGATAAATTATCAGTCAAATGAAAATGGAACAAAGGACTAGGATTCAGGGATTTGTGAATCATATAATTTGTTAGAAAATTATTTAAAATATGCTGTGGAAAAATGAGGAAGCAAACAGGAAGAGGAAGCAAGAGATTGGCTTTTGGGGAATTGTGACATCCACAGCCAGAGAAGTCAATAAAACAAATATCAAGGAAGAACTGAAGTTTTCAGTCTTTCAGAAGTATGGTTATTTAGTAGAATAGTTAATCCCCAAACTCTTTAAAATAGAAAAAAAAGCAACTAACATACTCTGAAAATAAAACTCCTTTTCAATTTTACCAAGACTGTTTCCAGGAGGTATAGATTTAGGAACAATGGATCAGTAAGAATTTAAATTCTGCATTAGAATAATTATTTAGAAATAAATATATTTAGTAAAAATTATAAAAATGACAACAGTTTCCAAAGTTTAGTGTCCTAGTATGATATGTAGCACAATTAAAATACTATAATACAAAGTTGATACCATAGCTGATCTTACCACATCCCTTTTCACTATAAACACAAATCTTGTAGAAATCACTTGTGTGTTTAGAAGGTAGCCATCTCTTGTAGTACACATGTGGAACTTGCATCTGATGAGACTTCCTTGATGAGGTAACACAACTACTGTTCTCCATTTCATTGCTATGCAGTGAAATAAATGGTTCTGAGCACACTCTTGCCTGATATTGTCTTTGATAGTAAGTACACAAAATTTACGCAAATCCTCCACTAGTAGTTGAGGGCTAGCATGCCTTCAAATATCTCTACACATAATAATAAAACGCTGTCTTTCTGTTATAAAAGTCTTCTTTTAAATTCAAAATGTAGTCTAGAATCATTCCCAAGTATCCTCATCTCATTACCTTAGTTTTGGAAGCTATATTTTATTATCTCTCTTCTAATAATTGACTTGTCATAAACAGAATAATTGGAGCAATGGGTTTCTTTGGCATTTCTTCACCAGAGCATATCAAGATCAACATTCATAGGGTTTTCTTTCATTAGCTTAACACACAAGGCTTGACAGTTTGGGGATCTGTACAGCATTTCTTGCTAAATTGCATTATTTGATTTAGCTTGGCACAGGAAAGGTTGTTATGCTACCAAGCTGACAAACTGACAAACCCTGCTTCTGCTCTTGCAACTTTTTAATCAGCATCACAGTTAATATTCATCTGGTGTTCCTCAGCAATGTACCACAGGAGGGCATACCATTCATTACAGTTAATTGAGAAATCATCATAATGATTTGTACTCCTTGGGAAAGAGTACTGAGGAAAGGAACTTATGATTTGATATGTGTCAAGAAAAATATGTGATTTTACTCACATGTGATATATATGACTGGAAAAATACTTGTCTATATGTCATAGCATTTATCATTATCTGTTATTTTCTATAATTGCAATTCTGTAGATGTAAATTTGTTTGAGGTAGTAGAGGCTTCTGTATCTATACTACATATAAAATCTCAAGTTTTAAGTACTAATTTTATAATGCCAATTTTTCTAAAATTTGGTTGCATTGCAATCACTGTTTTGGAGCGGAAAATATATGAAACATGTAATAATAATGAAAAAGTAAAGTATGAATTCAATAATTTTTATGAAATTATTAACATTCATTTGATTTTAACTTATGTGTCTTACTCTACATCTTGCATTATGAGAAATTTAAAATGAGAATAGATAGAAACCCATCTTTCATCAGTAGAAAAATCATTTCCTTTTCTTTTTCTTGAACAGAAAATAAAAGTTGCAAATGTCTTATTGAGTGACTTCTGAGTCCCAAGATGCAACTGGCCAGGGAAGATAACCTCTGCCCCTACTTTGGGGCTGCAAGAAAAACAGAAGATGGATTCCAGAAACAAACTCTACAAAGCAAAACTTTAAACGAAGGCTGTTGAAAGGACATTTGTAAGGGACTTGTCTAGAGTTATCATATCTGAAAAGCCCACTCTTGCCAAAACACTGAGCCAGGAAAATTCTATGCTATTGCATCTCTCAAACCCCAAGCACCTCACCATACCACTGACCAGACAAGTGACCCTGACAGTGTAAATATGAAAAGCAAGCTGAACTTGACAAAGACGTACTGACACAATATATTCAAGCAAGAATGGTGACCCATTTACCACAAAGCAGCCTGGCTACTGATGGGATAAGAGTCACCAGAAATGAAGGTAATACAGATACACCATTTCAGAAACCCGGACATTGAAAACTGCCTGTGGAAAAGATGTAAGCATTGGGTGGGTTGTGGTGGAGATGAGGAGACTGATTCTTCAGGGGGCAGCCCATAGAGAGGACTATGGAAATCCTAAAAAAGTATTCTTGTGCAAAAACACAGGAATGGAGGAAAGTGTAAAGAAAGAATGAATTAGGAATTAGTACAATGTATGTAAGATAAAAGTCTGAAAAGACAAAAAAAAGTTATTACCACATCAAAACAAACAAACAGTTGTAAAACAATATAAAAGCTAAAACAATGTGATTAAATATTTAAACATAAAAATGAAATTAAAAAATACATAAAAGTTAAATTTGAAAATACATAAACCAATTAAGTAAACTAGAATAAAACATGGCATTATCAGTCAATATTTATTTCTTGTACTAGTGAATAAGACTCCCCCATCTCCTAAACTGTCTTTTGCAGCTAACACTGCATATGGAAAGAGGCTACTAGTTCCTAGTGCTCTTCAATAAGTTAAATAAGAATGATTTCCATATCGCATTTTGTTCTTGCACAAAACACAATAAAAAAATCAAGAAAACAAGACACTGAAACCTCTGAAAGCTTACAAATAGTCCACAGCTGAAACCAAAATTAGTAAGACCTGAGCTGTCCGAATATATTTTATATCCCTGCTTCTAAAAGTATTAAATGAACTTTATAGAAGATTTATACAAGAGATATCTTAAATTATGCTTTCTAGTCTATTTCCTACTTTCTCCTACATCAGGTTCAGTGTAGCTGGTTTTATATTGAGGTCTTTGATCCACTTTGCTTTGAGTTTTGTGCATGGTGAAAGATATGGATCTATTTGCATTCTTCTATATGTTGACATCTAGTTATGCCAGCACCATTTGTTGAAGATGCTGTCTTTTTTCCATTGTACAGTTTTGGCTTCTTTGTCTAAAAAATCATGTGTTCATAGGTGTGTGAGTTAATGTCAGGATCTTCAATTCAATTCCATTGATCTACATGTCATTTTTTATGCCAATACCATGCTGTTTTTATTACTACAGCTCTATAGTAAAGCTTGAAGTTAGGGATGGTGATGCCTTCAGAAATTGCTTTATTGTAAAGGATTGTTTTAGATATTCTAGGTTTTCCATTTTTCCATATGAAGTTGAGTATTGTTCTTGCAAGATCTGTGAAGAATTGTGTTGGGATTTTGGTGAGGATTGAATTGAATCTGTAGATTGCTTTTAGTAAGATTGTCATTTTTATTATGTAGGTTCTACCTATCCATGAGCATTGGAGATCTTTCCGTTTTCTGACATCTTCAATTTTTTTCTTCAAGGACTTAAAAGTTCTTGTCATACAGGTCTTTCACTTGTTTGGTTAGAGTTACCCCAAGATATTTTATATTATTTGTGGCTATTGTAAGGGCGAACACTCCTTCACTGTTGGTGGGAGTACAAACTTGTACAGTCACTCTGAAAATCATGAGGGCGAGTTCTGAGAACTGGGAATCAATCTACCTCAAGACCCAATGATACCACTCTTGGGTATATACCCAAGAGATGCTCAATCATCCACAAGGACACTTACTGTACTGTGTTCATAGCAGCATTATTCATAATAGCCTGAACCTGGAAGCAACCTAGATGCCCCTCAACTGAAGAGTGAATAAAGAAATGTGGTACATATACACAATAGAGTATTACTCAGCTGTAAAAAACAATGAGATCATGAAATTTGCAGGCAAATGAATGGAACTAGAAAATATCATCTGAGTGAGGTAGCCCAAACTCAGAAACACAAACATGGTATGTAGTCACTCATAAGTGGATACTAGATGTAAAGCAAAGGATAATCAGACTACAACTCAGAGCTCTAGAGAAGCTAGGAAACAAGGAGGACCCTAAGAGAGACATACAGATCACCTTGGGAAGGGGAAGCAGAGGAGATCACCATGAGTAAACTGGGGGTCAGGAGGGGAAATAGAGAGAAGAGGATGAGAGTGTGAGGGAACAGGATGGCCAAGCTGGGGGAGGACAGAGTGGGAGAGCAATGAAAGAAATATCTTGATAGAGGGAGACATTATGTGGTAAGGGAGAAACCTGGTGCTAGGGAAATTCCAAGTAATTCACAAGGATGACTGCACCATATTAACAATAGTGGTGAGGGTACCTGAATGGGCCTACCCTGGCAATCAGATTGGTGAATACCCTCACTGTCATCATAAAGCCTTCATTCAGTAACTGATGGAAGCAGACTCGGAGATCCTCAACCAAGCACCAGACCAAGTCCTGTTGAAGAGAGAGAAGAGGGATTATATGAGCAAGGGGCGGGTCAAGATCATGATGGGAAAAAAATCTACAGAAACAACTGAGCCAAGCTCATAGGAACTCACCAACTTTAGACCGACAGCTGTGGAACCTGCATGGAACCAGACTAGACCCTCTGCATATGGGAGACAGTTGTGTAGCTGGGTCTGTTTGAGGTGTTCCTGGTAGTGTGACCAGGATCTATTCCTGGTGCATGAGCTGTCTTTCTGGATACTATTGCCTACGGTTGGATAACTTGCTCACCCTTGATGCAGGGTCAGGGGAGGAGCTTGGTTCTGCCTCACCTGAATATGCCAGGCTTTGTTGTCCCCTCATGGGAGAACTTACCCTTTCAGAGGAGGGGAGGCAGAGTGGAGGTGGGATGTTATACGGAGGGGGGTAGCATGAGGAGGGATGAGAGGGGCATCTGTAGTTGGTATATAAAATGAATAAAACAATTTTTAAATAAAAAAAGAATACCTTGCAATATTTGTCATTCTCTTTCTGCCTTAGATTACTCCATTTTATAGCCTCCTGCTAGTCAGTCAGTTGGTTATTTGAGCCAAATTCAGCCATAGTCTCAGGGGGACAGTCAGCAGGCCTAATTTTTTTTTTGACTTTTTGCCATCATTTTACTTGGCAATGCTCCGAATTAAGTAGGCCCCCTCTGAGAACAGCAGCAGGTCTTTCACAGCCTGCTGTCAGGAAGCCTCCATGCTGTGGAGGTCAGGTGGAAATGGGACCACTGTTTTGTACAGAATTTTAGAGGACAAGTTAGATTTCTTCTTTTTTCTTAATTAAGAAATTTTTTATTCATTTTATATACCAACCACAGATCCCCTCTTCCCAGGTTAGATTTCTTGAGAGACAATGATAAGACATATGACTCAGAATTCATGTAAGTCCCATTGAAAGTACAATGTAAACAAACATTTCAGCTATAGTCAAAGGCAAATGGATATAAAGATTATATGAGATTAGTATAACCGTTATAGAGTATCGAAACTCTTTGGCCTTTCAAAGTATTTGGCCTCAGTACAAGATTCCCCTAAGCTTCAATTTCTTAGTCTGTGAAATGAGACCATGAAAGTCACATGAACAAACATTATCCAGCCATGAGATGGAATGAAATATAGTTATTGATATATCAAAACTGCCTATCATATCAGACAACAAGATGTGCAGTGGGAACTGTATCTTCCCCTAATGTTAAAGCAATCACTTGCTCTCTTCACTTAGATTTTCATGTTGTCTTTCATGGCAATAAGTATCAATAGATGACTGATCAATACCAATCATGGCAGGAGGACACACTGTGAGTCCTGCAAAAATGTTTACTTTTCACATAGCTTTTTAAAATTATGTATCTCTTAGGGAAAAAATTTTCAAAGAAAAGTAAATGTTCTATTATGTGCCAAAGGCCATTTTTCTACATTTTATTTGAAAAAAGTTTCCTGATTATATAATAAGTATATTCTTATAATAGAAGATTCAGAAATTTTAGAAGAGAAAAAAACTCAGAAAGTGACATCAAAAACACACAACCATAATAGCAATTATTAACATTAAATAGTTTCCTTTAAAAACTTTGCTTTTAAAAGCATTGGGATTTATTTTTGCTACTTTAACTGTTTACTAGTAATTAACATTTTTTCTTTTGCCTAAAATCTTTTGGCTATTACTGTCTTTTGATTTACTTTTAGGTTTCTCAGTTTGCCATTTATCAAATATTTTGTTTCTTCGCAATTAAATTCATCAAAATCTTAATTAACAAACCAATGAGAGAATCAGCAGATTGATATAGCTGCTTCAGAAGGAATTAAATGATGAAGGATTTACAGTATTTAAGGAAAAGAGTATTCAAGTAAACACATTATACATAAAACTATAGATTGGAAGTTCTTGTTTACCATACAAAATCCAGACGCTACCAACATCTCAAAGAGACAAAATTAGTTTTCTTGGATATCAGACAAATTCATTTACATATATATGAATTTATCAATTTTGCAACATACTATCTAATCTTTCAGCTCTGTAAAATGCAGTAATCAGTAACAGAGTGTCAACCCAAGAATCATCAAACATTAAACAGTCTTAGATGGTTAAGCTGGGCACAGCCACCTGACATTGATGCAGTCAGTCAATGCACAGTGACACTTTTGTTAACCAACCTTGGACATTTTTTATAAGAGCAGTTCTTGGATAGTAATAAATGACAAAGGTCCCTCCTCATCATGAAAAGATTGTCCTGTCATTTTCTCACTAATTAAGTTAATTCTGCAACAATATTATAAATGTATATAATGCATTCTGATTCCCCTATCAACTGCACCTTCATACAAGTACCTTTCTCAGATTCATGTCTCGCTTATTTATGTTGTGACTCCCTGAGTTTAATCAGGGCCATCTTTGTGACCATGAACTTGGAGTTATTCATTTAAGTCCAGTGGCTCATTGGTAGGAAGGAAGCCCTCCTTGTTTATCAGAATTTATTCATAGACAATGGCTCAGCAGTGAGGAACAAGGATTCCTGAGTCCCTTCCCAGTCTATGCATGATTGTTGATGCTTTCTACAGACTCAGCACAGAGATGTGAGTTTGTAACCGATTCTGTTTTAAAGAGATGGAGCAAAATCTCTTAACATTTATGTGCTTTCTCTTTGAGGAATTGATCAGTTACTAAGTTTAAATAACTCTATCTTGGAATTTTATGAGACATATATGGATATAATTTATATAGTTTCTCTCTGTGTAGGGATATATTATTTACTGTTACTTTGTTTGCTTCTTCGTAATTAGAAGAAACATGAGAAATTCATCTCCATCAGTTCTTGCAAACATCACTTATGGATGAGGCTGCATTAATTAATCTTTAATATCTAACAAGCCGGAAAATGTTCTTGATCTAGAAAAAAGTGAACTTTTATAATATTTGAATGATTAGAGCCTTGGAAATCAATGAAGAGGCATGATACATATTTGATGGGTAGCCTTGGTGAGAATTAGTTTCTCATTTAAAATATAAGCTATATTTCTTAGAGGTAAGCTTCCAGACTTATTATATAATACATGTTCTCAGTTACCTTATAAACCTACCATAAAATAATGAAAAACAAATAAAAAATTAAATATGTATTCAAAAAAAAAAAAAAAAAAAAAAAAAAAAAAAAAAAAAAAAAAAAAAAAAAAAAAAAAAAAAAAAAAAAAAAAAAAAAAAAAAAAAAAAAAAAAAAAAAAAAAAAAAGAAAAAAAAAAAAAAAAAAATACAAACTGTACTCATTAAAATGCTCTCTCATCAAGATACCATGTCAAAAAATACAAAACAACAAAATGCACATACACATACATACATACAAAAATAACTATTTTTAAAAGAAAAAAGATGTGATTAAGAGACAAAAGTATAAAATATAAGTGAGTTCCACCTTTGGAAAACAGAACAGAAGTAAAGCTATAGCCAATTATATAGAAAAAGGAAGGAAGCGAGAGAGAGAAAGAAAAAAGAAAGAAAGGAAGAAAGGAAGGAAAGAAATAGTTAAGGTAGTTGTGGTAATACATTAAATGAAAAGAAAGATAGACTAAAATAAACAATGAAACAAAAATTAGGTACTTTCCAAAAACAGCAGAATTAACATGCCCTTAATATAGACAATTGAGAGAAAGATAAATTAGGAAGAAATTAAAAGCACAAATTTTCCAGTTAGAAATACAGATGTATCGTCACTGGAGAGTAATCCAGAATGTTCTCACCTGCACAAAATGAAAACATTCTTCATGCAATGGCCAGACCGACCCAGACAGTGCTGAAAGTATACAGCAGCTTCTGTTACAACCACCTATCTTGTATAAATGAGAAATAATATTTTACAAATTAAGATTTATTCCAATATACTTGGTAAATTGCTCAACAAATGGTTTGAAAGGCAGATTCTGTCAAATAAGACATGAAGAAATAGATTAATTATTTATACCTAATTGAGAAACTGAAAGTTTAAGAATAAACTTGCCCCCAAACCAATGTATAGCTCAACAAATTTACATGAGTTACATCAATGAAAAAATAAATACCGAACTTTATAGTTTTTGCAAAAAAAGCACAAAATTTTGTGTTAATGAAGATAGTACCATTCTGCCATGAAATGTGTGATTCAGAAAATAGAATTATGAGTTAATATTCCTCATGAACAGAGCTTTAATATCATCAAATAGAATACCAAAATATAGAAGACAGAGTACTTCATAAACTGTGGGGTTTATCTAAGAATGTGACACTATTTCTACATCTAGCCATCAATAATATAATTAACCATATTAACAAAACAAGGAGAAAATTGTTATGATAATTTCAAATGGTGAAGAGAAGTGAATTGATAAAATATATCCAATCAGTGTCAACACCACCAATAAACTAAAAATACAACAAAGTTTTCCAATTTAAAAGATAGAAGAATCTATAAAAACCCACATCTAATGTATTGATGAAATATTATGTGCCTTCTTAGCTCTACAACTAGGAAATCTACTCCTAGTTGAGAAGCCGAGTCCCTCCTTAGAACCTTACTGGGATTTCTCAAGCTGGTTGTCGACATTCACAAATCCCTTGCAGTGGAAGCTCCAGTGCTCCTACCATAGTTGTTACACACCCACCAACTTGAGGACTCTGGAGAATTCTGTAGTCAAGTTTTCACTGCCTGTTTAGACATTTTTAGCATTTGGTGTGGGGTATACGTGCCCTAACGTGCACATAAAGGACAGAGAACAGCTAGTAGGAGGTGATCATCTCCTTCCTCTATGTGAGTTCCAGGGATTGATCTCAGAACATCAGGTTTCAGAGAAAGCCCCTTAACCCTCTGAATCATCTCTCAAGCCCAGAAGACATTCTGTAAGAGGCCTTGGAAAGTAGTTCTTAAGTTTTTGTGTCTAGATGTCCTCATCCACAGGAAGATGAAGAAAATGTAAAACCATTTGTCCCCACTCTGAGTCACTGCTCAGTAAGATTCTACTGTAAACCTCATGATCTTTCCTTTCTCTCCTCACCACAAAATACAGCAAACCACAGGGACTTCTTGGGAAGGTCTTCAGCAGAGCGGTGGCACCACAGGTGTTGACCCAGCTGTCTCTCCACCGCTGCACCTTCTCATACAGCCAACTAGAACAGGGAGAGCAGTGGGTTTTGATGACACTATCACAGTAAGTGATCAATAACTTAACACCCATGTTTGACATCTTGTTGTAAATCACTAGTGACACATGGCAGCTCAAATAGATTTCTGCACAGCTGAGCTACTGATTGGTATTTATTCAGAGAAAATTAAATCATGTCCAGTCCACCCAGATGCATATAAACAAAAGTTCCCAGCTGCGTTTCTATTTTATAGTAGTCCAAACAGTAAACAATCCAAATGTATATCAACTGGTAAATGGATGAGCAAACCATGGCATATTATTACAGTGAAATTATATTCAGAAAATGGGAGGGACTGCTAAAATCCACAACTGCAGAGATGAATCCCAAAAAGTAGAAGCCTTTTTTTTTTTTTTTTTTTTTTTTTTTTTTTTTTTTTTTTTTTGGTTTTTCAAGACAGGCTTTTTCTGTGTAACAGTCCTGGCTGTCCTGGAATTCACTCTGTAGACCAGGCTGGCCTGGAACTCACTGAGATCCTCCTGCCTCTGCCTCCTTAGTGCTGGGATTAAAGGTGTGCCACCACCGCCTGGCAAGAAGAAACATTTTTAATGAGAGCAACCAGACATGAAGGTTTATGAATTTATAATTTGACAGTTAAATTCTAGAATAGACAATGGGAGACTGGAGCTATGGCTCAGCAGCTAAGATCTCTTCCAGCTCGTGCAGAAGACCTATGTTCAGGTCCTACCTCATAAGAAGGGCAGGTCACGATTACCTGTAACCCCAACTCCAAGGGATCTGACACCTTCTTCTGGCCTCCATGGGCACCTACAAATACAGACACCTGCATGAAGTAACACATAAATACAAAACAAAAGATTTTTAAAAAATCTTAGAGCTTGTAAAGTAGATGCCTTTGGTTAAAAAAAAAAGTTAGTGGTTGCCTTGGAATCTGTTGGAAAGGAAGAGTTCGATTATAAAGCTAACCAAAAGCTGAAATTAATGTTGTTTGTAACAACATCCTCTCAAATGAGCTGATTTTTCACCATCTAAAACAATGGAAAACAAACAGAAGCTTTAGTTCTTTGTAAAATTATTTTTTAATACTAGGGTTGAACTGTACTGAGTATACATCTCCTGAGCTACAGCCTACTGACACTCTCACTATTAAGTAGAATCTATTGTGTTTTATTGAATGTAGAAATGCATTGAAGATAACCTCAGAGACACCAAAATGTAGTGAAGTCACATTAAATAATGAAAACAAAGTGCTTTCTCTTGCATTAATTTGACCAGGAGCGAGAGCAAATTTAAATTCTCTAATTCACTCCCTGCATCTTCCATCTCTCTGTAGTTTGTAGTTACTGGCCTGTCTGTAGTCTGTCTGTTGTATGTGTCTGTGCCTGTTTAAATGCTCTCTGACATCTGAATGCCCATATGTCTGTATCTGTGCCTAAGAAAGGGCTTTCTCTGGGTTTATTGAATAGAACAGAAAGCATCACATGAAAAAGGAAAGGCTAATTTATAGAATTTTGAATAGACGTCTACATAAGTCATTTTATTATCCTGAATTGACCCAGAAGCACTCAAAAAAGCAAACAGACTCTATCAAGATATATCCATCTATTGTTTCCAAATTTATGGCAGGTATTTGTTGTTGAAGGTTGTATGAAACTTTAGCAAATGATTACAAAACACATATAAAAATGTGTTCTGTGTTAGAGACATGGAAGCATTTATACTTAAGACTAAAGCCATGCATTTGCTGATTGCAGGGGAAATCCAAACAACCCAGGGGTCAGTTGTTACATTGTTCTCTTAAAGGGAGGTAAAATGTAAACAGACTGAGTACACAGTAGACTAGGAGGCCAAATCTTAAACTATCTGAAGGTGTACTTGTTTGTGAGGTCCAGCAAAAGTTTAGTCTCTGAAATCTAGAAATATTTTCATAAAATTGAATCACTGCATATCATTATTTTAAACTCTATATTTACAAAGTCCTGAAAACATCATGTATTGGTATTATAATTTAACCTTAAAGTAATTAAAGATTAACAAATAAAAGTCTAAAGCACATACTTCATTTTACATTGTTTCCTTATTTAACATGTGAGATCCCAAGTCCTATCTTTCAGAATTATGTCTAAACCATGGTATGGATTCCTGTAAACTTTATGGTGTTCTTCCCATTTTTTTTGTCTTTTCCTCTACACAAGCCTCTACCTTCTTCATGATGTTATTCATAAGGCTGTTTTCTTCTGCTTCTTCCAATTTTTGATGTTCAGGTCTAGATGTTGGAGGCGGGCTAGGTTCTGGTGATGCTGTATTGCTCTTCATTTTGTTGTATGTACTTCTGCCTTGACGTCTGCTCATCTCCTTGTGGTTCGTTCTTGGTCTTATCAGCACACTTGGTTCAGACAGAGCTGAAAGATTCAGGAAGTCTCTCTCTCTTGTCCAGATGGGAGCTCTCTTGTCCAAATGGGAACTTTGGGACAGGATGGAAGGTCTTATCTGGACGGGAAGTCTGGGGTAGGATGGGAGCTTTTGTCCAGACAGGAAGTCCGGGGCAGGATGGGCGCTCTTGTCCAGAAAGGAAGTCGGGGCAGGAGGGATTCCTGTAATCTTTAAATACTAAAAAATAATATTGACTTTTAATTTTTTTACTCAGGTTAGGTAGGTAAATCAGTCAAGCTGCTGCAAAATCTATTTTAGCTTACTTTTTTGTTGATAGCCTACAGGAATCTCCATATCCAGCTCCCCTTTTCCATATGCTTGGCATTTCTTTCGATGAAGTCACCAGGCACCTGTACATGCTACCCTTGATTCCCAATCATAAAATATATATTACAGAAGTCAAAGTCCTTATTCTGCACCAAAAAAATAAAGAGAGTGGGGTCCACAACCCTTTAGTACTCAGGGGTAACAAGTTTATCTTATTGAACTGAAGAAACAAAAATGGAGCTTCTGAGAATTCAGGACATCTAGAACTCCAGAGACAACCTCACGGCAAGAAGGAGGCCCCCAGGAAAATGATATGAGCTTTCATAGAGGCCACTTTGAATCTTTAGCATGATACAAGTTTACCTGTGTAGACTGAAATTTCAAGATTCGCAGTATAGACTGGGAAATTGAAAAGTGTTTAATCCTAAGAGTTTTCTGAGACTGGAAGAAAATGAAATTGCAGTTGACCAGACTTAAGTGTCCCCTTTGAACATCCAGAGCACTCAATAGCAATTTCAGAAGGGTCACATCTAAAAAATAGGATCAAACTATCACCAGAATCAAAGGACTTCTATCACCTCTGCAAAAGCTAATCTGAAGGAGTCAAGTCTATGAATTACCAGTCCAGTTACCTCCCAGAGGCAAGTCCACCAATTTTTAAGCATTGCAATTAAAAAATATAGTATTCAATGTCTAACATCTTATTAAAATAACTAGACATGTAAATAGTGAAAAATCTATCATAAAAATTCCATAAAGAAGAGCTGACATTGCTACGATAATAAATTAAAAAGAAAAATAAATACTGTAAGGTTGCCTACATAATTAATGAAACCTATTAGTTTATTCAGATAGGGAATTGAATTAGGAATAATTAAATAACATTCATTTATTTGTAAGATTAAGGAGTGAAAGAAACTATTACTTAATAAATTCAAAGCTGTAGATCACTAAATGTGAGTCAGTAAAGAAAAGAAAGCACACAGAAAGAAAAGCCCTGAGCTGATCACTTCCCAGGCAACAAAAAAAGCAGAATTAAGGAATGGATCTGGAAATACTAATGTGAAAACAATCAGTAGACATCTTACAAAAAAAGGAGGAACTCAAGCAACTCAACAGCAAGAAGACAACCAGATTATCATATATCAAAAAGATCTTAAGTGGTATTTCTCAAAAAATGATATACAAAAAGTATTTTAAAAAATGCTCAAATTTTTCAGGCATCAGAGATGCAAAGCCAAAGCACAGGGAGGTACCACCTAACTCCAGTAAAAATGGCCACTATCAAAATGATTACTGATAATGAGTACTGACGGTGAAATTGAAAAATGAAAACCTTGCACACTTTTGTTAGGCACGTAAATTAGCTTAGCTTAATATTGACTCGAAATCTGCATGGCCATATTTACTGCAGGGTTACACACAACAGCCAGATATAGAATCATGCTACATATCCATTAGTTAACCAGCAATGAAAATATGCTTTAGGAAAGCATATAAAATTGGGAAAGGAAAGTGGAATGGGCATAGGGAAAGATTTAGATGGAAGGGGAAGAGAGAGAATCTGATCAAATCATTTGATATTCACGTGTGAAATTTTCGAACAATATAAAATATGTTTTAGAACAGTGGTTCTCAACCTCCCTAATGCTGAGACCCTTTAATACAGTTTCATGTTGTAGTGACCCACAACCGTAAAATTATTTCATTGCTACTTCATAACTGTAATTTTGATACTGTTATAAATCATGATGTAAACATCTGAGAGGTAGGCTATCTGATATGTGACCCCTGTGAGGGTTGAGAGGCACTGCTTTAGAGATGTAGTGGAATGCTGTTCAGCCACGTAAGGTAAATTCTGACATTATGATGAGAATGAGCCTGAGGTATAGTCTGCTAAATTAGGTAAGTCAAGCACAAAAGGACACATTGTACAGATTTTACTCATATATAGAACTTTAAGAAGTTGATATCATAGAAAGTAGAGTGGAGGCACAAGAGCCAAGGCAATGATGGTGTAGTATAGATTGAAGATACATTAGTTGAAGGGCATAAAAACTCAAATAAGAAGAATAACTTCAAGATCTATGATATAGTACAGCATCCTTACTCAATAGGAATACACTGCATTGTTGATGAAACACTTAGAGAATGCATGTGAAGTGTTCACACCACAAACGGGATGACTGTGAGGTGACGTGCATTAATTCCATTTTACCTTCATGCTCTGTACAGACACATCAGTATATCATGTGGTACATAATAAACACAGAAAATTTAGTTTTTAATTTGAAAAAAAATATGAATCAATAAAAATAAATCTTAAAGATAACCACAATAAATAGATGATATTTGATGACTCCACAGCTAAACTGGAGTTTGAATTTTTTAGCCATGGTTTCTGCTCTAACTGAAAATGAAAGTAAATTTTATGTCACTTGTTTCCTTTATCTGTTGGACTAATTTAATGCTTAGATCCCACCTCACATGAGAAATATTAATGAAGATATGTACAGCTCTCACAGCTTAGAGGAGATATTCATAAAATCATCCGAAACTAAAGACACTGAGCAGCAGAACCAAACAGCATTTCTAATCCCTGGTCTTTTAGCAGACTCTTTCACCTACTCAGCAGTTATAAGAGAGAACTTCTGTTTGGGACTCAACATGAAAAATAATTGATATTATGTCAAGTAAGTTCATTTCCATGATTTAAGTTTCAATGTTTTAATTTTAACAATTTTATTAAGAAATGGTTAATGTTACATAAAATTTTATCATTTCAGTATATTATTTTACAAAATTATGTTTTAGCTTAATTTTTAGTTGAGTGTAAGTGTGTGGATGTTTGCACAAGTGTGGGTGACTGTAGAGTCCAAAAAAGAGCTCAGGTCCCTTCCAGCTGCAGGTAGCTCTGACCCTCCCATGTAGTTGTTAGGAACTATGCTTGATTTGCTGGAAGAACAGACAGCACGTGTGTAAAGCTCTGAGCCACATCTCCATCCCATTTTAGTATACTCTTACATAAACATTCAGTCTCATTTCACAGCCCTTTCAATAAATTAGCAACTTTGATCCATTTCTTCTTTCTCCAGATTTAAGCCTTAGGAAACTCATAGACTACCCTTTCCCTGAAAACTTAACTTATCCTCAACTTTTGGCCTTTTGAGACTGATTTTTTTTCTCTTAGCAGATTTTCCCAGCTTTGTCCCTGTTATGCCCAAATCACTGATTCCTTTCTTCTGAATGTCAAATGCTATTCTAAAAATTACGAGCATTGCATTTGTCCCTTTAGAAATTAGTGAATATTTAGAATTTTTCTATATTTGTGTATGAATAATATTGCAGTGCACATTAAACATGGTTGTGTTTTTCTTGGGTAGACATAGAAAAAGAGTATTGCTGCTTCATATACTTAACAATTGCTTTTGGAAACAGCTGTACAGTGCAAAAAGACTTCCATTTCTCATTGTCCACATCAGCACTTAGTATTTTCTGTTTTAATTACAGCCAAGCTGTTTGATGGGCAATAGTACATCAGTGATTATTTACTCTATAGTAAGAATATGTTTTTTCTTTCTGAATTAATTAGATAGGTAACTTAATAAAACAGGTTAAATCTTATTAGATGGATCACATGGTATTTTCTTTCAAAGAGAATGTCACATATGGTATTCATGGATATTTTTATATAACCCATGTGGTAACTACAAACACAAGTACAACTGAGTGAATATGACCTCTTTTGATGCATGGGTGGCTGTGGGTATATTCTGTAGCATTTCTCTCAGATTGCTTATCCTAATTAGACATTGCTCATGGCTCCAGTCCTTGGCATGTAAAAGGGACTGGTTTGAGATTTAAGTCTGTAGCACTATTTTACTTGGCTTTGTTATTAATGTAAAGTTTCCATAAACATAATCCCCTATCATCTTATTACCGAAGACACTACCATCTACAAGGTCACACTCCAGTGAGAATAAATGCAATTATGCAGATGTATAATATGGTAATTTAACTTTTGGTCAAAGAGGACAAATGTAAAACAGCTGGATTTTCTGTTTTAAAATTCCCATCAGTCAATTACAGCACATTAATCTGAAAGCAGATGGCATGGCAGTCAGGCAGAATTCTCTAGAATTAAACATTAACATGAAGTCAATTTATCAATAAAGAATGTCACACCATAAAATAAATCCCATGTGATATTTACCACAACTCCATCATATAGTTAAATGTTTTATCATTTACTAAGATTAAATAAATTATCTTTAATCAATATGTTATTATACTTTTTTTCCATTGTTGGTTTTTAAGGGCTACTTTCCCTGGAAGAGGGCAGTAGTCAAATTCTCCTTGTATTGTTTTTGGCCAGATGGAAGTTAATTGTTCAGGTCTTTTTAAAAGAGTACTGAAACACCTGTTCTGTTTTATTCTACTTTTAATAATCTTGCTTATTAGTAGATAAAGCTATCTCATCTGTAGTATAATTAAGTACAGACTTGCATGGCATTCATGTGCAAAATATGCTGATTTATCTCACAAAATTTTCATGCCACACTTTAGATGATCATTGAATTTCATATTTTTATATAAAACTACAGTAGGTCTTTTTAGTTGTGATTATATAATGCCACAAAACCATATAGTCGATTAATTCCAAGCAAATCATTATATAACTTAAAATGTATGTTGTATTAGTGAGTTTTCTATTATGATAACAAAATACCTATGAAAGTCAGCAAATAAAGAGGAAAGATTTCTAGAGCTTTGTAGGCTGGAGGTGTTGGTCCATGCTCAGATGGCCTGCCTCATTGCTTCCAAGTCTGTGATTAGGCGGTGCATCAGGGCAGGGAACTTTTCACCTCCTCAAAACCAGAAAGTAAAAAGGTGGAGAAAAGACTAGTATCCTTCAGTGTCCCTGAAAAACATGCTCCCAATTACTTAAGAGCTCCCAGTATGTGCCATTTCTTAAAGTTTGTATCACTTTCTATAATAATAGTACCAAGCTGAAGACAAAGCCTTTATACATGCAATCTGGAGAACATCTAAAATGTAAGCTGTAGCACAAATGCACCAAAAACAAAAAGAAAAAAAGAAAAGAAAAGTTCAAGAAAGAGGGAATACTAATTCTATTATTAAATGACTGATATTTCTCATGATAGACATTATTTTGTGGGGGAATGTGGGCAACCTGAGACAAGACAAAATAAAACTCTCTATTTCTATGAAGTAAGAGCTAACAAAATAGAAAACAAAAATAAATGTAAAGATTACTACAGGATTTGTGGTTCTATGGATATATATTCTCTCTCGGTCTCCTCCATGTCTGTCAAACAATTTGGACATGAACAACAAATTATCACAGGAAGACTATGGTGGATGAAGAGAAGGGAAGTGGGCTTAAGGAACTCTGAACTTGATGAGCATTGTGATAACAAGTTCTTGCTTCCTGCATATCCCATTACAGATTATAGAACGTGACACCTACTGTGTGCTCAACAGTGCTACACGCTAAGCAAATACAGAAGAATACCTCCCTACACATAGAGCAAGTAAGACTGATGGTCACAAAAAACAAGAATAGGATTAATCCTAAAAGAATAACGGAATTTCAAGTCATCAAAAACAAAATTATCCAGAATGGAAGAGCAAGGAACAATATACCCATAGATACACTTAGCTTTTACTAATAATAGAAAATCTTAGAAAACCCAGATAAACTTTGAACAAGATCACCCTAGAGAGCATATAAAATGACTGATTACTTCATATGTACATATATATGGCTAATTATTTTATATATAAAGTAATTACTTTATATACATGTATTTATAAATTTATTAAAAATTAATTTATATATAAAGTAATTAACTTTGGATAAATAATAAAAAGTTATCTTTTAAGTATAAATTATTTCTAGTCATTATTTGTAAGTATAAATAAGGTTTAATCTTATGTTTAATTTACTTTTAAAGAAATATTTCTAGCTAAATTGAAAATAATTATTTTTATAAAGCTTCACAGTTTCTTTCCCTAACAGGTGAGTTCTGAACAGTGTGTTTATCAATTGAATGTTTCGTGATAAAAAAAATTAAATCAAATTGCTAATTTAGTTTCAAGTGAGATCTCAATTACTAGACATTACAAACATGAATATTTTTTCCTAAAGCAATTGGCACTGAATATCTGTAGCTTCCCACTATTAATATAATTTCAAATAATAGAAGAATAATGTTAGAAATAGATTGTGCTGAGCTAAGAGTGTCAACTTCCTAACAGTTCTCACTAAAACTTCCTTATGAAGGATGCTGTATATAATTAAATTTCACAGTCAAAAGAAAAAAACCTTTTTAAATGCTTTTATTAGTGTTATAACTATACATTTTCAAATGGAGTACAGTATCAAGCTTTGTAATAACATTTCTGTTCTTTCCCATTTTGAACTGCATTGTCAAATTATAGTTAATGACCCATTCAGAATTCCTCAAATTATAGAGTGAACGATGTGAGTTAATGTGCTCTATTCCCTTTGTAACATTCAAGTTTTTTTCCTAAGTTTTTAAGGAGAAAATATGTTTCAGTCATGTTAAAAGTTATGTTCAACTTTTCCAAATAGAAAGAATAGCTTTTCAAAGTTTACCCACTTTATGATAGATTTAGAAGTGTAAAGAGCTATCTATACCTGAAACAACAAATGAACTATTTTCAAAAACATAAGCCAAAATATCCCAGTATAAAAAAATTGTTTAATCATTTGAATTGATACTCTTCTCTTATTTATGCACAGCTCTTAATTTAGTATTAAAGTTATAATTAATCAACACCCTTCTATTGTCATAGTGATTCAGTTTACTTTGATTATGTCTTGGTATCTTTCTAATTTGTCCACAGTTTAGCAGAACTGTGAAGTTGAAGCATTATCTCTTTCTTAAAGGGGAGGACAGAGGCTCCTTATATGGGCCTTACTTAGCTAATAGGCTTTTCCTGGACCCTTGCTGTAAAAGTATAGGAGTAGGCACATTAGTCTAACGAGTCAAACCTGTTGTAGGTTATTTGTTTACATTGTGTGAGGATGTGTCAATGTAATTGGTTAAATAAAAAGCTGAATGGCCAATAGCCAAGCAAGAGAGATTAGGCAGACTTTGGGTAGAGAAAGGAACTCAGGGGATGAATCTAGGCATGTGGTTTTTACCAGCAAGAGGCAGAGCAAGTTGGACATGTGGAACTAAGGAGAGTCACGAGGCAAAATGGAAATGTGGGGATGGGTGAGTGGGTTGGAGGGAAGGGGGGTGGAATGGAAGAGCGAAGAGGGGAGATCTGTGGTTGGTAGGTAAAATTATGAATAGAAAATTTCTTAATAATAAAAAATGCAGATTAATAGAAATGGGTTAATTTAAATTATAATAGCTAGCTGTAAACAAGCCTAAGATAAGGCAAAACTTTCATAATTAGTAATAAGTCTCTATGTCATTATTTGGGGGCTGGCAGTCTAAATAAAGTCTGACCAAAAAGAATTGGTACACAAACCTACAACTCATTAATCACCCTCCCCCTGCTCACAGAATATGGTGTAGGGTGGTAGAAAACATTGTGTCATAAAAGTTGAGTAACATTGGATATTTTTAAGATGGCGTACAGTGTGCACATAACAAAATTATTCAATACTGTAAAGACAGAATGATTCTATTTATAATAACCTCTCTTCTATTCAATACACATCGAATTATGAAATTGATATTTGAATGTTATTGCCAAGGACTGAGCTAGGCATTTGAGTGAAGTAATTTATTAAAACCTGGAAAGCATTTCAAAGCTTGTAGTTGTTTGAGGCAGGCTTCTATTATGTTGCCAGGCTAAGTCTGGAAT
Organism: Peromyscus leucopus; assembly: GCF_004664715.2. Taxonomy (NCBI): domain Eukaryota; kingdom Metazoa; phylum Chordata; class Mammalia; order Rodentia; family Cricetidae; genus Peromyscus; species Peromyscus leucopus. The sequence continues at coordinate 59,412,683 of NC_051066.1, forward strand.
TCCCAGAGTCGAGCATGCTTCTGCTGCAGCCTGTATATAGTCAGGACTAGAGGCACAGTTGGCATGCCAATACTCATGGCTTCATAGGGTTTTTAATTTAATGTAACCATTGCTTCCTTGTTGTAATTTACATTGGGAAATGTCTCTATGTGAACTGAGTAGAAAACTGTACTAAATCGCTTGAAAGGATTGAGTTCTGCAATAGTTTGTAGTTGTAAGAAAACCAATTAAGAAAATCTAAATATTCTCTTGCCAAAACTATCAAAATCCTACCTTAAAATGTAAAAGATACATTTTTAATCTAAATTCAAATTCACTAAAAAAAATATAAAAGGAAGTTTCCAATTGTCTAAAGTACAAATTGAAACCTACTCTGGAGATGAATAGCTGGTACTCATTGTTGAGGAAAAAGAGGAGATTTAAGTTTTTGTCATTAAAATCCTATGTATGCATTAGTAAAGCAGGCAGAAAAAAATCATTCCTTTACAGAAAAAAAAGTTAAAAATTGGTGGATATAGAATGAATTTTTAATGTTCTTTAATATTCCACAAAACTTTGTAGAATAATTTAGACCATTGGAAAGGCAGAAAATCAGAGCTGTTTGTTTTATGTCTATATTTCCATAACATCAAATCTTGAGCAGAGTCAATGTGCTTCCTTCCCAGTCTGTCTGGTGACAGGGGGTCTGTGATAGAATATTAGTTGTGTACCACAGGCTTTAGCATTAGTTTAACTGTTACAGCTATTGTCTTTTGTTTTTTATTGTTTTAGCCATTTTTTTTTTAAATTGAAACTAGATTCTCCAATTACATAATACAGTCCGACCACAGTTTCCCCTCCCTCCACTCCTTTTTCCACTAGCTTTTTCCCACCCCCTACCCCTATCCTAGCCCCTGCCCCCTAATCTTCTCTCTCCCCCAGATCCACTTCCCTTTTGTTTCCCTTCAGAAAAGAACAGGCGTCCAAGAGACAACAGCCAAACAGGACAAAACAATATACAATAAGATAAGGCAAAAACCCTTACATCAAGGCTGGACAAGGCAATCCAATACAAGAAAGAGTCCCAAGGGCAGGCAAAAGAGTCAGAGATACACCCGCTCCTGCTGTTAGGAGTCCCACAAAAATGCCAAGCTCACAGCCGTAACACATATGCAGAGGATCTGGTGCAGACCCATTTAGGCTTGTGCTTGCGGCTTCAGTCTGTGTGATCCCATGTAAGCCCTGCTTAGTTGATTCAGTGGGCCATGTTCTCCTGGTGTCCTCCATCCCCTCTGACTCCTACACTCTTTCCTCCCCCTCTTCCACAGAGTTCCTTAATCACCAAGGGAAGGGACCTGATGGATACCTCCAATTTAGACTCTCTCTCAGTATAATATCTGGCTGTAGATCTCTGCACCCATTCCCACCTGCAGCCAGCGGAAGACTCTGATAAAAACTGGACTAGGCACCCATCCATGAGTATAGTAGAATATTATTAGAAATCATTTCATTGACTTTTTTTTGCCACCTATTTGTTTCTACCCCAGGTTTCTGGGCTATATAGTCTTCTCTAGTTCCTGGCCATCCAGGCAGTGTTGGGCATTGGTACCCACTCTTTCTATGGCCTTCAAGTTAAACCAAACATTGTCTGGTCAATCTCACAAGTTCTGTGCTATCATTTCTCCAACATATCTTGCAGGCAGGGCGCATTTTAGGTACAGGGTTTTGTGGCTGGGTCAGTGCTCAGGTTCCTCTTTCTGAAGCCTACAGAATACCTTCCTACATGAAAGAGACTAGAAGGTAGGGGTGAAGGCTCCATGCAGGCACCAATTTGACCTCTTTACATTCCAAGAACTGGGTGGATGTTGTCCGCAGCAATGGGGCCTATCTGTCAATTTTCAGAGAAAGACTTTTGTACTAGCATAAGCTTGGGTTGTTTAGGGATCTCAATGGGACCCCGTTAGGCAAAAACTCAACAAATTGCAACCTAGTCCCACCAACGGATGCCATGCCTGGCGACACAACATAGCCACTTTCAGTTTCTATACTCTCCATTATTAGGAGTCCCCACTAGGGTCACCTCATAGATTCCAGAAAGTTTCCACTACACTGGGTTCCCACACCATCCCCTCAATGCTGCCCAAATTCCTGCTGTCTCTTCCCTTATTGTTTTCCTCCATCCCTTTGCACCCACCCACCCCACCCCCCTGCCATCGGATATCGCTTCCACTCCTGCCCCCTCCCAATCCCAGTCAATCTGCAAAACTTATTCCATTTCCCCTACCCATGGAGGTCCATGCATCTTCCCTGGAGACCTCCTATGTACCTAACCTCTCTGGGTCTGTGGATTGTAGCTTTCTTATCATTTATTTAATAGCTAATATCCACTTAAAAGTGAGTACATACTATATTTGTCTTTCTAGGTCTGGGTTACCTCACTCAGGGTGATTTTTTTCTAGTAGCATCCATTTGCCTACACATTTCATGATGTCATTTTTTTAACTGACTGATATTCTGAAGAGGGATTGCTAGGTTGTTTTCAGTTTCTGGCTATTATGAGTAAAGCCACTATGAACATAGCTGAGCAAGCATCCTTCTGGTAGATCAGAACATCCTTTGGGTACAGCCCAAGAATGGTATAACTGGGTTTTGAGGTAGACTGATTCCCAGTTTTCTGAGAAACCACCATATTGATTTCTAAAATGGCCGTACAGGTTTGCATTCCCACCAGCAACTCAAGAGTGTTCCCCTTAATCCACATCCTCCACAGCATGAGCTGTCACTTTGTGTTTTGTTAGCTATTCTGACAGGTGTAATCTCTGAGTTGTTTTTATTTTCATCTCTCTGATCATTAAGAATGTTGAACTTTGAGTGTTTCTTAGCCATTTAAGACTCTTCTATTGAGAATTCTCTTTTTAGATCTGTGCCCCATATTTTAATTGGATCGTAAGTTTTTCATATCTAATTTCTTACATTCTTTACATAGTTTGGATATTAGAATTGCATCAGATGTGGAACTGGAAAAGACTTTTCCCATTCTGTAGGCTGTATCTTTGTCCAATTAATGGTGCCCTTTGCCTTACAGAAACTTTTTGGCTTTATCTCATTTTTTAATTGTTGATCTTAGTGCCTACACTATCAGTGTTCTGTTCAGAAAGTTATCTCCTATGCCAATACATTCAAGGCTATTCCACACTTTCTCTTCTATCAGGTTCAGTGTGTCTGATTTTATGTTAAAGGTCTTTGATCCACTTGTTTGATTTTGTGCAGGGTGATAAATATGTATCTATTTGCATTGTTCTAGAAGCAGACATCCTATTTGATCAGTGTGTTTGTTGAAGATGCTTTCTTCAGAATACAAAGCCAGTTTGTATTTCTGGCTTCTTTATCAAAACCCAGGTGTCCATAGATGAGTGATTTTTATGTCTGGGTCTTCAATTTGATTATGATTAATCAACATGTCTGTTTTTATGTGGATGTCACATGGTTTCTATTAATATAGCTCTGTAGTACAACTTGAAACCATGAATGGTGATAACTCCAGCAATTCTTTTATTTTCAGGATTATTTTAGCTATCTTGGGTTTTTGTGTTTCCATTAACTTGGAAATTGTCATTTCAAAGTCTGTAAAGAACTGTGTTGAAATTTTGATGAGGATTGCATTGAATCTGTAGATTGCTTTTTGTAGATTTTTACTGTTAATTCCACTGATCTGTGAGCACGAGAGATATTTCCATATTCTGACACATTCTTCAATTTCTTTTTTCAAAGACTTGAAGTTTCTTGTCATACAAGTACTTCACTTGATTGGTTTGAGTTACCCCAAGATATTTTATATTATTTGAAGCTATTTTGAAGGGTGTTGTTTCCCTGATTTCTTTCTCAGTCCATTTGTCATTTATATGTAGATGTAACCAATCGTCTTATTAAAATAAGAAACACAGAGCCAATGTAAAAGAGAAGGCCGAGAGGTCAGAGCTCAGAGATAAAATCTTACCTCCTGCAGTGCTCCTAACTTCCCTGAGAGAGCTACTTCCTGTTTGTCTGTGTTTAAATAGTCTTTCTGTTCTGCCTTCTCATTGGTTGTAAACCCAACCACATGACTGCCTCATCACTGCCTGTAAGTACCGCCCTCCAGGTCTTAAAGGCGTATGTCTCCAATACTGGCTGTATCCCTGAACACACAGAAATCTACCTAGCTCTTCTAACCATCACGCTCTTGCTATGGCTCTAATAGCTCTGACCCCAGGGCAACTTTATTAACATAAAATTAAAATTACATTTCAGTACAAATAAAATATCACCATATTTATATGTGGGGGACTACTGGTTTTTGTTTTTTGTTTTGTTTTTAATCTTGTATCTAGCCTCATTGTTGAAAGTGTTTATCAGCTGTAAGATTTCCCTAGTGGAATTTTTAGAGTCACTTATGTATACACTCAAATTGTCGGCAAATAATGATACTTTGACTTCTTCCTATCCACTATTTTTATCTTCTGATCTCCCTCAGTTGTTTCATGGCTCTAGATAAAACTTCAAATACTATATTGAATATGGAGACAGTGGAAAACACTATCTTGTTCCAGATTTTAGTGGAATTGCTTTAAATTTCTCTCCATTCGATTTGATGTCCGCTATAGGTTTGCTATAAATTGCTTTTATGGTGTTCAGGGATGTCTCTTGTATCCCTAATCTCTTTGAGGACTTTTATCATGAAGAGGTTGAATTTTGTCAAATGCTTTTTCTGTATCTATAAGATGATTATGTGTGTATTTTTTCTTTCAGTTTGTCTATATGGAAGATTATATTTACTGATGTTCATATGTTGAACCATTCTGCATCTCTGGGATAAAACTTACTTGATCATGTAGAATAATTTTTTTGATGTGTTCTTGGACTTGATTTGCAAGTATTTTATTGAGTATTTTTACATCTATGTTCATAAGGGAAATTGGTTATAGTTCTCTGTCTATGTTGAGTCTTTATGTGGTTTGTGTATCAGGGTAACTAAGGCCTCATAAAATGAATTGGCAAAGTTCTTTCTGTTTCTGTTTTGAGGAATAGTTTCAGAAATATTGGCATTAACTCTCCTTTGAAAGTCTGGTAGAATTCTGTGCTAAAACTATCTGCTCTCAGTATTTCAGTTTGTTTGTTTGTTTGTTAGTTTTTGGTTTTTCAAGACAGGATTTCTCTGTGTAACAGCCTAGTCTGCCCTGGACCTTGCTTTTTAGACTCTCTGGCCTCAAACTCACATTGATCTGCCTTCCTATGTTTTCCTAGTGCTGAGATTTAAGGCATACACCACCACTGTATAGCTTGGTTGGGAGACTTAATGACTGCTTCAATTTCACTAAGGATGTAGGTCTATTTAAGTTGTTTATCTGATCTTGACTAAAATTTGATAAGTTGTGTGGATTGAGAAAAAGATTCCATTTCTTGTAGATATTCTAATATATTTTAAATATGTCCTTAATGATTCTCTGAATTTCTTCTGTGTTGGTTGTTATGCCCCCATTTTTGATTCTGATTTTATTAATTTGGATATTCTCTGTCTGTCTTTTAGTTAGTTTGGGTAAGGATTTGTTTATTGTTGATTTTCTATAAGAACCAACTCTTTGTTTCATTTATTCTTTGCATTGTTCTCTTGCTTCTATTTTATTGATTTCAGCCTTCAGTTTGATTATTTCTTGTAGTCTACTCCTCTTTGGTGTGCTTACTTTTTTTTTTTTTGTTCTAGAGATTACAGATGTGCTGTTAAGTTGCTAGTATAAGATCTGTCCAATTTTCAAATAGCCAAACGAATGGAAACACATGAACTATGAACCAAAGGCTGAGGGGCCCCCAACTGGATCAGGCCCTCTGAATAGGTGAGACAGTTGATTGGCTTGATCTGTTTGGGAGGCATCTAGGCAGTCGTACCGGGTCCTGTGCTCATTGCATGAGTTGGCTGTTTGAAACCTGGGGCTTATGCAGGGACGCTTGGCTCAGTCTGGGAGGAGGGGACTGGACCTGCCTGGACTGAGTCTACCAGGTTGATCTCAGTCCAAATACAAAATACATTGTATGAATGTTTGAAATTATCAAATAAAAAATATTTTGAAATAAAATTTATGCATAAAATAAAATGAAAAAGAAGATCTGTCCAATTTTAATGTCTAACAAAATTGACTTCAAACTAAAATTAGTCAAAAGAGTTAGAGAAGGACATTACATATTGGATATTAAAGAAAAAATCCAACAAGATGAAATTTCAATTCTCAACACCAGTGTGCAAACACAAGGGCACCCACTTTTGTAAAGGAAACACTACTTTATCTTAAATTACGTATTGAACATCACATACTGATAGTGTGAGGCTTCAAAACCCCACTCTTACCAATGGACAGATTATCCAGACAGGAACTAAACAGAGAAATACTGGAGTTGACTGATGTTATAAACCAAATAAATCTAACAGATATTTACAGAAATTTCCACCCAAATAAAAAGGAATATACCTTTTTCTCAACACCTCATGGAACTTTCTCCAAAACTGACCACATACTTGGTCAAAAAGCAAGTCTCAATCGATACAAGAAATTTGAAATAACTCCCTGCATCCTGTCAGAACACCATAGATTAAAGCTAGATTTTAACAATAACAGAAAGTCTACAAACTCATGGAAACTGAATAACTCTCTACTGAAAGAAAAATGTGTCAAGACAAAAATAAAGAAAGAAATTTAAGACTTTTTAGAATTCAATAAAAATTAATATACAGCATACCCAAACTTATGGGTGATGCCATAGGAAATTTCATATCTCTAAGTGCCTACAACTGTTTCTTAACTTTGAAGCATTGAGTAAAGCTGTACTTTCCATATAAATTATATCATGTTCAATTTTTATTCATTACCTTTCAGTAAAATTAGATAAAGCAAAACATAAGAGAAAAAATCTACTATTTATTAATTGGTCTCCTGACTTTGGTAGTTCTCCATGCCTTGTACCTACATATGATAATATAGCAAGCAGATAGTATGTAGCTGGAGAGTTGCTCTCTGGGTCCTGCTAACCCCCACCCCCCGAGTCCTGCAGCCCAGTTATAAAATAATGACTCAGACTCTTATATTACTTATAAACTGAATGACCATGGCAGGCTTCTTGCTATCTGTTCTTATATCTTAAATTAACCCATATCCATAAATCTATACCTTGCCACGTAGCTCGTGGCTTACTTGTGTCTTACATCATGCTTCTCCTCACAGTGGTTGGCCTCATTTCCCGGACTCCACCTTTCTGTTCCCCTAACTCTCCTCTCTTCTAGTCCCACCTATACTTCCTGCTTGGCTATTGGCCAATCAGCATTTTATTTATCAATCAATCATAGCAACATATATTTACAGCATACAGGACATCCCACAGCAATAGTACCTTTCATCTCTCTCTCTCTCTCTCTGTCATGTAATCTGACAAAATCCAAGTTTACAGTTAATATTTATTTAAATATTACATTATTCAACCTCATGCGTTTTCTTTCCATGTTTCTATAGTAGAGTTGCAGTCATAGAATATGTGTAATTATGTATACTAATGTTGCATAAATTCCATCTTTTTCTAAAATTTCTTCATACTGTCTCATTGTCTGCATAATTATTTTACTTGTTGATTGATTATCCATTGCTTCCTGACCAAAAAAAAAAAAAAAAGATTACTCTTAGGGCTCTATATAGCTATTTTTCTCCTGTTTAGATACAGGAAGAGCATAGTTTCTTGTCATGATAAAATATGACATTTAAGCATTAATAAAATCATGACTGGATGTATATGTGGACTTATATGTGCTAGGATATTCTATTGATAAATATCAACAATGAAAAGGTCCATTGGATTTTCCCTAGACAGGGTGTATGTGTGTTAGACAGACAGAGACAAATATAGAGAAATGAGAGCTGACTAGGGGCCAGTCACTAAAATTGAATGAATAATCTAATAGAGGACAGAATGAAAAATTAACGTAAAGTGCAGCATAGTACAAAAATACACTCACTGGTGCTTTCATTCACAATGATGTCTGAAAAGAATCCAACAAGATCAGTATTTGTTGAGAATAATTAATAAGGAAAAGAAACAATCTGATGAAAAATTAGTGAGCTGGATCACACTGAACATGCCCAGGGTTTGCTAGAATCTTGTAATTACTTGTGTAGTACATGAAAATTATGTTCATTTTGTCCATCAATATAATCAAAATTGTCTTTACTACACTAATATATCATAAAGTACATAGTATAACATGAATAGAACTTACATTAAATAAAGAACTCAAAATATTTTATCATCCACCCAATAATTTAAGTACTTGAAGATGTGAAACTAGTTGTGTCTGGAGACTCTTGTGTTTTAATGAAAGAATTTGAGAGGTAGAGATAGGAGGGAGTAGGTGAAATGGACAGAGCAATACTCTGGACATAGACATAGTACAGCAAAAGAGTAAGTCCTTAGGAACAGATTTCCCCATGAGGCATTGTGTTTCAGTATGTGATTCAGATGTTGCAGCTGTTTTATGACATCTGGTGACTGAGCATCACTTTATAGCACCTCTTTATGTGGGTTAAACTCCTCAGAGATCTTTATGACTTTATAAGTTGTTAAACAACATACTCCTCATTCTTCTGTCTTCCAGGACACCAGCATGAGGCCACTGCTGCTTTATGTAATCTCTAGACCAAAAGAAATCAGGAATCAAGTCCAGGTGCTTCTTTCTGCCTAATAATTTAGACAATATTTTTCTTTCTTTTTGTATGTTAAAAATTATTAGGATTTTAACACACCACTTCTCAGATTTTGGTCTAGGAGAGCTGAGGTTGAGGTATCATAGGGAGCTTTCCTCATTATGAAGATAAACAGAGAAGAAATTGTTAATTGATGAAAAACTTTTGAAGTTATCTAGAGCTCACTTTCAGGGAGCTCTCAATTTCTCAGTCATTTTTTTTTATCCCAGTTTCGACCACAAAAAAAAATCTGTGACAGGGTGACCTATGGACTGTGACAGTTTGCATCAATGAAGCAATCTTAACCAACATCAAAGTTCTTTTAGTCTGTCTATAAATCTTTGCTGAAAAACAAAGTATTCATTCTAACCTGATACAAAAACAATTGTGAATTGTCCAATAATCCAATGAAATAAGTGTCTGTCACAAATTTCTCCATCACTGAATGATTAAACTTGTCACAGCTTATTCAATAGGTCACAGAGCCCAGAGTATATTCTCAATAGAAAACAGTGTTTTATTTCTCAATTTTTCCTTCATAGACCTTATTTTTTTTCAGCTCTTCAAAAGTAATTTAGACTTTGAACATGAGGTCAAGGAGATCAGCTAGTATTGTGTGTGTGTGTGTGTGTGTGTGTGTGTGTGTGTGTGTGTGTGTGTATGTACATTGCTTTTTTTGTGGAGCAGATACTACTTAACATTTGAGCATTTTAAATAGAGCTCATCTTTTAATGTACATTTCCCATGAAATTCTAGCAGTAGAGAAAAGTGCAGTTGATATCAGAGACTAGGAAATTGTCTCTAGTCAGGCAAAATAAATTTATTTTAGTTTGTGGCAGTAGCACATAGCTTTGACAAAATATCTTCAAAATATACTAATTACTAATCTCTTTCAAAATTGCCTTACATTATACTAATGGGAACAAAGTAATGCTTGATATTATGTTCTTTTTTAAAATAATGATAAGTAAATGGAAAGAATGAGTTTTTAAATACATTTTAAAATCTCCCCATATTAGTCATGTTTTAATAAAAGATTCACAACATGGGAAATTTTAGGAGTACAGTATTAACTGGTAAGATATTTGTTGTTTTAATCAACATGTACTAAATAATGTTCTATGCAAGGATCTATTTCCTGGTGGTAAAATAAAGCCTTGTCATCATTTATTTATGAAAAACAGTAAATAGTATATGGATATCCTGGGAGCCTTGCTCCAGATGGATTCAATGACCTGGGATGGATGTGTGAAGTTGTGCCATGAAGAAATTGTGACCACCTGTTGTTCTTCAAACAAGTGGCCTGGGATAGCCTGGCCATCTTTATTTATACAGTTTCATCCATTTGCTTGAACAGTTTTTCTTTCTTAAGTTTCTAAAAATGGTTACAATAATTGCCAGTTTATTCCTTGCCTCTTTCCCTTTCCTTTCCCCAACTTTCTGACCAGTAGCCATTACCTTTTTTTATCTATGTCTCTACCATTAGAAGGGTAAGCAGTCTTTATACCTGTTATATTTTCTAGAAAGCAGTCCTAGAAAAACATAATTCAGTGATCTAACAAATACTGTTTAAATGATCAAACTGTGTTTAGATATATCTGCATTTCATTTCATACTTCTCTATTCTCTTTTTTTCATAATAGGCAAATCAGGCAAAAGACAATTCTAGGTCACATAAGAGTTAAAGATAACACGCATATGGAAAAGGGGAATGAAAATGGTTTTAATTTTCAACTTAACATTACGTAGACCCACACGGCAAGATGATCTAAATGAGGAATTGTTGGATTGTCTTGTCTTGTCCGGCCATCACACCACCTGATTACGTTAATTAATGTGGACACAATTCTAAAAGTGCATGGTCCTCCCACTGGCTTCGGGTTCTGGGCTGTGTAAAAGAAGAGAAAGTGCATTGAGTAGCATTCATTCACACATTCACTCTCTGTGCTTCAATGCAGATGTGATGTAAGCAGCTCCTTCAAGCTTTTGCCACTTGACCTCCTGCTATGGTACATGAGCCAAAGCAAAGCTTTTTTCCCCCTAAATCATGTTGTCAGGTATTTTGTCAGAGTGAGTGCTGCAATTTTTTTCCCTATATTTAAGTAGCTTTTTCTTTTCTTTTTTCTAATGAAAAGAAAACATACTTTTCCATACACCTTGAGTTTGTGTAATCCGGGGGTGATTGTATATTCACCAAATAGAAGCACCAGGGAAGTCAGGGTTTTAATTTTACATATGTGTTTATTGTAGACTTTAACTGTGTTACAAGACCTTTCAAATCTCAAATAGCGTGAGACAAATAGAACTGGGGTGCTGGGTTCATTATCATGTAATGAATAACAAATTGCGCCTGCCTGGGCTCGTCATCTGCATTAGTCTTTCTCCTGAGTTTTCATTTCTGTTATCTTCTTTCATGCAAATTAAGAAACTACACAAACACAATTAGATGTGGCAGCTATCTCTGTAGCAAGTTAGAGGAAACGGCTTTACAAAGCAAATTACAGAATAATTCTTTCCTCACCAGCAATGATCAAAGGCCAGGCATTCAGGCTAATTTTAGAATGTTTCTGTTTTCTTATAAGTTAGAAAAGGAAATAATACAAATAAATATTTTTTAAGAAAAGAAATCTAGCCAATTCCCTTTTCTACTTTCCCCTCATAGAGTCTTGATTTCACGAAGTCTTAGGGAAGTGGCACACCCCTGAGTTTCTGCTGAATTCAAGGTCCCCCGGACTCTTGTGGAATGCATAGTGCTCCCTGCAAGTAGAGAGGAATGGCACCTGCTTTCTTCCAGTTTGCCTGCACCATTTGGCCGCATGCCCCCCCCCCCCCCCGCAACAAAAGCTGTGTTCTCCACGAATAAAATTTGTTTCCACTTCTTCAGCAAAGCTCCTTTCAGACATAAATAAAGGAAGGCTGAGTGCCCCTTGGCAGAACTGGCTCCAGGTGAATCTGCAAAGTAAGCAAAATCCCTCCAAAACTGCTATACTACGCTCTACGTCCGCAGAAGCACCCCGTAACTAAATTTGCTTTAGTTGAACATTCGTTCATCTTGCCCAGTCCACAACTTCACTAAACAACATTGGCTAAGTTAGAAACTTCCATTAAGACAAACACAGCATGTAGCAACGAGTTGCACAGCCAGGGCTGGTAGAGTCTTATGTACATTCAAGTCTTCAGGACTTCATGAAAGAGTCCTTAGCTGTTACACTGGACATGTCCACAGTGTGTCCCTCCATACTTGTAGCTTCATATCACAATGTCAAAATGTTGATGACCCTTGTCATTGTCTGCCAGAAAGAGGGGTTTTTCAGTTTCTTGAGTTTGCTAATGTGAAACACAGCATACCTCCTGAAGTCCAATTCTTAAAACATCAGTTTGCAATGTCTCTTCCTCTTTATGCAGAGACAAGGTGACAGCCAATGTAGAAGCATTCACTGCCAGCTAGAGCAGTAGCATGTATCTACAGCACAAGTTCCTTAGGAGGCAGAAACAGAAAAGAATTGTAGTTTGGAGACTTTCCTGAGCAACATGAAAATATCCTGTCTCAAAAGTAAAAAGATTGTTTTACTTTTATATATAGTTGCTCATTTTAGAGTAGAATATTGCTTTAGAATCAAAAGGTATCAGTCTTTTCTCAGGTAGTTTGGTGTTCACTAGGACAACAAATAGGTGAAGATTTCTGGGGCGTGTCAGTGGTACCTAGGTAAAGACATTCAGGGAGAGATGTTCTTCCAGGGAGGAAAAATCAAATGTTTTATATAGGTTTAAGAGGACTTCATTGGGAAATATTCTCACATTCTCCTAGAGTTCCATTGTCCTGACTGAATTCTTTGCTTAACACATTTGTAAACATCAATTGCTCATGGACACAGATGTGAAACAGATATTTTTCCTCTCTATAATCACACTGATTTAAATAATTGGCCTAACAACAGTAAAGCAAAAGAAAAGAGAATAAATACAAAGTACAATGAATGTTAATAGATTTCTACAAATGCCTTTGCAGCATATTCAACCATTATTGTATAGTATATCTATCTTATAGCATTCTCTTTTATTTTAACATGTTAAAGTAATTTGCATGGTTGTTTGACTTTGGTTAAGATAGTTCAAACATTTGTGAAAATATAACTGATGGACATACTAAAATACATTTTTGACTACAGTGAAATATTTAATTTAAAAAGGTTAGAAACTTCAGATGGTAGAGTTTCAATGTTGACAAAAATAGCAAAATAATTTATCTTTGTCTGTAATGGAGTATCTCCAGAGAGAAATAAAGTCTATTTTATATTTCTAAATATTATACTACCATTATCTTTTCTCTAACTGTGTAAAGACTTAGTCATTTCCTAAAAGAAGAAAATATATTCACAGACACAGGAATAATGTGATTTGACTAAGGTCACAGAGCTAGCAGTAACAGAGACAGTTGTTATTTGAATGCAAATCTCACAGCACCAAAGCAAATGTTTAAACACAACAGCTGCAGCAGAAAATGTGTCTACTATTTTTGCTTCTAAAAGGTAGAAAAGTTCTACTTAGTATAACATGGAAAAGTTGAATACATTCAAGGTCATCTTGGGGTCGCAGACTTAGAGAATGCTTCCCATTAAATGACCAAACAAAAAAAAAACAAAACATTGAGGACGCTGGTGGACACACTACACACATTTAAAAATGAGCTTATTTACAGATATTTAAAAAAAACTTTTCTATATACTACTGTATTTAAGAGAACTGGGAATCTCAATCTAAGTTTAGAGGTGGTTTGGATGAATGCCATGCAATTATTCTTCTTCACTTGTGAAAAATGAGCTTCAAATCCTGTCAGTATTTGCAGAAAATAAAAGAACATATGAAACATTTCAAGGTAATTTGAAAGAAAGTTTGAGTTACATATGGTTATTTCTGAAAATAATTTGTGCAGAAATAAAGGATATAAAGAAACTCCTGCGTCTTTGTGTTATTGTTTCATCGTGTTTGTAAGGTTTCTCTTTCTCTACCTTACAAAAGAAGAAATGAGTTTTGGGAAACTAGAAAGTTATGAAAGTCCTACTTTACACTAACAAGCCTTATTTTTCAAGATCACAGGCAGTAATATGCCACTGCAGTGATTGCTCCTCTCTGTGAGAAGACAGAGCTAAACCATTCATCTGCAGTGTTGGCCTGGACACTGGACCATGTGCATTTTCATGCTCATATTCACAAAATTTTCTTTTTTAGTCATTCATTTTTCTTTTGTTTTTAGTGCTGAACACATTTGTTTCAGAGCTTGTTTTCAGTTACTTAAGTCTTTGCATTGAGTGTGGAGGCTCATGTATTTTATTTGCCACACATTACAGTAACTTCATTCTGTGATTTATTTAAGTATAATATATTAAGTATAATACTCTCACTTTTAAGAGTTATTCCTCCCTGAAGGCTCCATGTTTTTAAAGTTCTACCTATTTATCATTCTTTATGCATCTTACTAGTGTTTTTCTCATCTCAGTTCTAGCATTTTCATTCAGTTATATTAGGAAAGCTGCCTTCCAACTCCTTGGTAATTCTTCATGTCATGGGACAACTGAAATTCAATTAATTATTCATTTATTCACTGCTGTAAAAATGTTACTAAGTATTCACTATGCTGTGAGAGGGTTCCAGCCACTGGGGACTCAATAGTAGAGAAAAAGGTGACCCAAAGATTCTTAAGACATTTCCATTATCTTAACGAGAAAAAGAAAACAAACAAAAATGAGTGGCGGTTTATAATATACCATCAAATCATAATGAGCACTATGCTAAAAATACCCAAGAGTCAGAGACATCATGGTTTGTGGCAGTGAGGCAACAGAGGAATCTGTTACTAGAGGGAGCTAGGAAGAACATCGTCAATGAAAAGATATTTAGACAGAGGGAAGAGATAGTGTGAAAATCCTAAAATGAAGATGTCCTTGGATTCATCGGTGAATACAGACCAAGTTGACAAAGGCTAAAGTAGAGTTGAATGATGGAAAGAATAATGAGTTCATAAGTAGGTCAAAGAGCCTGAAATAGATCCTTGGGTTTTAATCATGCTGATGACAAGACAAAGTCAAGGACAAAATAAACAGTCACCAGAAGGTCAAGAGACTTGCTGAATCTAAGCTTAAAGACCCCAAGGGCAGATCCAAAATGAAGGATGCTTCATGAGACAAATATAGAGTCTTTTTTACCCTTATTTCAAGTAGGACCTCAGTGATTTAATACAAAAAATAACTATAAATACAAAAAACAAGACATTTTTGACTAATAAGGAAAAGAATAAAAAACAAAAAAAGATAATACAATAATTTTGAATATGTCAGAAGATAATCATTTATATCAATCCCCAATAGTTTGATAGTGTACATAATTTCTAAGAGGTACAGATACCACTCTAGCTAAATGAAATATTGGATGACACTACTTAAGAGGAAATGAAAGAAAAATAAAATGTCTTATCACTGTTGTATCAAATGAGAAACCAGAAGTTCTGAAAACAATGCTTCTATAGCTTTAACAACATTAAATATATCGTTTATAATACAAGCATTTGAAAACTGGAACTTCTCATTACTTCTCAATGAACATATAAGGAAAGCCCTAGGTTTTCCAGATAGGGAGTACCTACAATATGCAGACAGAATGCTTGCTCACATTTCCACTAGAAGCAGTAGATTTTCACATTCCATCAAAGTTAGATCTGTAGCCATTTAACCGTTTATTTAATTACTTTTATTTAACAAAACTAAATAGTTACAGGACTGACTCAGCTATTGATTAATTCAGACATGCATAAAACTAAATCATCATCTCCCTATGTATTTACAGTTTAAATAGTACAAAGATTTCAGAAATGGCTCAGTACTCAAGAGCACTTGCTGCTCCTGCAGATCACCAGAGTTCAATCCCCCATACCATTATCACTGCATGGAACTCCATCTCCAGGAAAACTGGCACCCTCTGCTGGCCTCTGTGGAGGAGGGAGTAGAGGGAGAAACACATAAAAATATATATATTTTTTTTAATTTTTAAGTTGTAGAACTCACATTTGGAATGTCTGCAGGTCACAAAACCAGAGCTCTTGAATGCCTTTATCTTCTGTAAAGACTCAGACCTAAAGATTGGTGTCAGACCCCAGCTTCCTTTCCATTCCTCATTAAAATAATAAAAGATTTTCTCCTACCTCTCTAAAGGGAATGGGTTGGTTATTTTTCCCCATTCTTTACCCAGAGACTAGGAGGTTACTCATGTGGGAGGGTTTTTCATCTAGCTTCTATCAGGGATAAGATCTCAGGCAATTTCAAGTTGGATAAGAAATAAATCCATCTCTATTCTGCTTACTGGGAACAATGATCCAATATAATAAGAGAGTAGATTGAAGATGAAAAAAATAGAAACACGACCTGTATGTTCTAGTGCCAATAACATCAATTGTCACCTGATGAAAGGGAAACACCACAAAGGCTAAAGGAAAAACAAAGTGCAAAGATGAACTCCTAAGAAACATATAACCTTCTATTAAATAGCATGAAAAATACTGAACAGGCAAATTCACAATCACAGTATATACTAGTATATATGAACATTAAACAAGTAGGCAAAATTTTACTAACTATTTAGAACATGTGAATAATATTGACAAACTAAATGATATATGCAAGTAGGGCATACAAGGCATTCATTCCTTTTAAATATGTAAATATTGAAGTTAAGAAGTCTAATACCACATTCCCACACATAAACTAAGGGAAACCATGCAGCACATGAGGATATGAATCTAAACTGAAATATAACTGGCAAAATTATGACTTAAAAGGCCTCATTGTTTGGGAACTAAAATATGCTTCTCTAAATAAATCCTGTATAAGAGAACAAATCAAAATAAAAAACAAAAGCTTTAAATTAGAGGTAAGGTAGGATAGAAAAGCAAGGGAATCTTGGGCATAAGAGTAGTGAAGAATTTCTTACCCAGAAATTAAGTTGACATTTTTCACCCACAGCAGAGGGAAAATTCTAGAACAATTTCAGCTCAAATCACTTCTCCCTTCCCACTCCAAAACCTGAAATTTTCTAAAAATCTTACCAGAAAGCCCATTTATCAGGAAAAGGCATGTACCAATCTCCTTGTACAACCTTCATAGCTTCAGGTTTTACCTCATCAGATTATACTTCTGTCCAAGCAACTTCAAAAGCTGCAGCCTTGGTGTAGGGAGGAGGAGAATGGACCTGCCTCAGGTGAGTCTACCAGTCTGGCTGACTCCCCAGGGGAGACCTTGCCTTGGAGGAGGTGGGAAGAGGAGTGGATTGGGGGAATGGCTGGGGGGTGGGAGGAGGGAGGACTGGGGAATCGGTGGCTGATATGTGAAATTAAGTTAATTATAAAATAAAAATAATAAATAAATAAATAAGGCTGCTGCATCTAAACTTCTCACTAAAAGAGAAAGACAAAAAGGAGAAAGTAAAGAAGTAGCTTGAGATCCTCCAGCATGAGATATATGTATATATATATATATATATATATTATATGTGTGTGTGTATATATATATATGTGTGTGTGTATATATATGTGTATATATATATATATATATATACATAACGCTAAGACAGTTGCTTGATCTCCCTTGAGGAGCCTGTATCCCTTCACATGTCTTATTTCCTCTACTCTCCCTTGGAAATCACACCTTCTCTTGGTTGTGTCTTATGTTTATCTGAGTGTCTCTCTCTTAATCCTCATGCTTAGACCTATATTAGAATATCTTTAATGAAATTACCACCTTTGCTTCATCTAACTCCCTAAGCCCAAATTCTTTTCAGCTACAAAGTCAGAAATTGCAGATTTGGTTGAGTGAATGTCACCAAAAGCTGAAAGGAACTCCCCAGGCTGGTGAGGAGGTCCATGTGGAACTAAGTCCTTGTCTCCCCCCTCACTGACACTGGGGACCAGTAGGGATATATATATATACCCTTAACTATGTCAAATACACAAATACATGTTCTACAATGTAACACAGTGTGAGTCACTAATCACTACAGTGTCCATTTCATTAAATGGGAAACATGTAACACAACTAAGATTAGCAGGGTGGTGAAGATACAGGAATAGTTACATGGTGATAAACCAAAATCTTGTTCATGACAATAAATTTAAAAATATCAAACACAATTTAAAAAAATAAAAAGTAGCCCATCCTGCCCCCGACTTTCCTTCTGGACCAGAGGTGAGTATCCGGGTCCAACCCGGACCCATCCCTGGGCACCAGCCACTCCGGGAAGACCTGCCCAACTTGGCCCCAGGTTCTGGCCACTGGGCAGATCCCCTTCTAGCCCCACCGGGAGGGATCCCCTTTTCCAAGCCCCCCGACAGCCCCTGCAATCTCCGCGCCCTGCCCCCATGCCCATCTGCCCAAGACCCCAGCCACTTCCTGAGACTTAGAGACCGGCCACCAGCTCCCATCCTGCCCCCGACTTCCCTTCTGGACCAGAGTTGGACAAGAGAACTCCCTTTTGGACAAGAGAGAGAGACTTCCTGAATCTGTCAGCTCTTTCTGAAACAAGTACACTGATAAGACCAAGAAAGAACCACAAGGAGATGGGCAGACATCAAGACAGAAGTACATACAACAAAATGAAGAGCAATACAGCATCACCAGAACCTAGCCCGCCTCCAACATCTAGACCTGAACACCAAAAATTGGAAGAAGCAGAAGAAAGTAGCCTTATGAGTAACTTCATAAAGAAGGTAGAGGCTTGTGTAGAGGAAAAGACAAGAAAATTGGAAGAACGCTGTAAACAACTAGAGGAAAGGGCAAACAAATTAGAAGAAAACAATAAAGCCCTCCAAGAAAACAATAAAGTCCTGGAAGAAAACAATAAAGTCCTAGAAAAAAACAATAAAGCACTGAAAGAAAATCATGAAAAAGCAATGAAACAAACAAAGGAAACAGTCCAAGAACTGAAAAGGGAAATTGAAAAAATAAAGAAGAAACAAACAGAGGGAATGCTGGAAATAGAAAAGCTGAGTAAAAGATCGGGAACTTCAGATGCAAGTATAACCAACACAATGCAAGAGATGGAAGAGAGGATTTCTGGCATTGAAGATACAGTAGAAGAAATAGTTTCATCAGTCGAGGGAAACACTAAAGCCAACAAAGTCATGAACCAAAATGTCCAAGAAATTTGGGACACCATGAAAAGACCAAACCTATGAATTATAGGGATAGAAGAAGGTGAAGAATACCAACTCAAAGGCACAGAAAATATATTCAACAAAATTATAGAAGAAAACTTTCCCAACTTAAAGAAGGAAATGCCTAGGAAGATACAAGAAGCCTATAGAACACCAAACAGACTAGACCCCCCACAAAAAAAGTCCCCCTCGACACATAATAATTAAACAACTAAATGTACAGAATAAAGAAAGAATATTAAGAGCAGCAAAAGAAAAAGGTCAAGTGACCTATAAAGGTAAACCCATCAGAATAACACCCGATTTCTCAATGGAGACTTTGAAAGCCAGAAGGACCTGGACAGATGTAATGCAGACACTAAGAGACCATGAATGTCAGCCCAGACTTATATACCCAGCAAAACTTTAAATCATCATAGACGGAAGGAACAAGACATTCCAAGACAAAGCCAGATTTAAACAATACCTATCCACAAACCCAGCCCTACAGAAAGCACTAGAAGGAAAATTCCAACTGAAGGAAGTCAGATACACACTCGAAAACACAGGCAATAGATAAAGCCACAACAGTAAACCACAAAGAAGAGAAGTACACACACACTACCACCAAAAATAACAGGGATGAACAATCACTGGTCATTAATATCCCTTAATATCAACGGACTTAATTCACCTATAAAAAGACACAGACTTACAGAATGGATACGAAAGCAGGACCCATCTTTCTGCTGCATACAAGAAACACATCTCAAATTCAAAGACAGGCACTACCTAAGAATAAAAGGCTGGGAAAAGACTTTCCAATCAAATGGTCTTAAGAAACAAGCAGGGGTAGCCATCCTGATATCCAACAAAATAGACTTCAAACTAAAATCAATCAAAAGAGATCAAGAAGGGCATTACATCCTCGTCACAGGAAAGATCCACCAAGATGAAGTTTCAATTCTGAACATTTATGCCCCAAACACAAGGGCACCCACATATGTAAAAGAAACATTACTAAAGCTTAAACCACATATAAAACCCCACACATTAATAGTGGGAGATCTCAACACCCCACTTTCACCACTGGACAGATCTCCCAAATCGAAACTTAACAGAGAAATAAAGGACTTAACTGATGTCATGACCCAATTGGACCTAATAGATATCTACAGAACATTCCATCCTAACAAGAAAGAATATACCTTCTTCTAAGCAGCCCATGGAACTTTCTCTAAAATTGACCACATACTTGACCACAAAGCAAATCTCAACAGATACAAAACAATTGGAATAACCTCCTGTGTTCTATCAGACCACCATCGTTTAAAGTTAGATTTCAACAACAACAAAAACTACAGAAAACCTACAATCTCATGGAAACTGAATAATGCTCAACTGAATCACCAATGGGTTAAGGAAGAAATAAAGAAAGAAATTAAAGACTTCCAAGAGATCAATGAAAATGAAGACACCACATACCCAAACTTATGGGACACTATGAAAGCAGTGTTAAGAGGGAAATTCATAGCACTAAATGCCTACATAAAGAAGTTGGAGAAATCCCACACTAGTGACTTAACAGCACACCTGAAAGCTCTAGAACAAGAAGAAGCAAAGTCTCCCAGGAAGAATAGACGCCAGGAAATTATCAAAGTGAGAGGTGAAATTAATAAATTAGAAACTAAGAGAATAATACAAAAAATTAATGAAACAAAGAGTTGGTTCTTTGAGAAAATCAGCAAGATAGACAAGCCCTTATCCAAACTAACCAAAAGACAGAGAGAGAGAATCCAAATCAACAAAATCAGAAATGAAAAGGGGGACATAACAACAGACATTGAGGAAATACAGAGAATTATAAGGTCATATTTCAAAAACCTCTACTCCACAAAACTGGAAAACCTAAAAGAAATGGACATTTTTCTGGATAGGTACCACATACCTAAGTTAAATCAAGACCAGATAAACTATTTAAATAGTCCAATAACCCCTAAGGAAATAAAACAGTCATTAAAAGTCTCCCAACCAAAAAAAGCCCAGGAACAGATGGTTTCAGCGCAGAATTCTACCAGATCTTCAAAGAAGAGTTAATACCAATACTCTCTAAATTGTTCCACATAATAGAAACAGAAGGAACATTACCAAACTCCTTCTATGAGCCT
Source organism: Peromyscus leucopus (assembly GCF_004664715.2). Lineage (NCBI taxonomy): Eukaryota > Metazoa > Chordata > Mammalia > Rodentia > Cricetidae > Peromyscus > Peromyscus leucopus. The sequence continues at coordinate 59,433,760 of NC_051066.1, forward strand.
ACAATTACCCTGATTCCTAAACCAAACAAGGATGCAACAAAGAAAGAGAACTACAGACCGATCTCCCTCATGAACATTGATGCAAAAATACTCAATAAAATACTGGCAAACAGACTCCAAGAACACATCAGAACAATTATCCATCATGATCAAGTAGGCTTCTTCCCAGAGATGCAAGGGTGGTTCAACATACGAAAGTCCATCAATGTAATACACCATATAAACAAACTCAAAGAAAAAAACCACATGATCATCTCACTAGATGCAGAAAAGGCATTTGACAAAATCCAACACCCCTTCATGATAAAGATCTTGGAGCAATCAGGGATGCAGGGAACATACCTAAACATAATAAAGGCAATATATAGCAAACCAACAGCCAACATCAAATTAAATGGAGAGAAACTCAAAGCAATTCCACTAAAATCAGGAACGAGGCAAGGCTGTCCACTTTCCCCATACTTATTCAATATAGTATTTGAAGTTCTAGCCAGAGCAATAAGTCAACATAAGGAGATTAAAGGGATGCAAATTGGAAAGGAAGAAGTCAAGCTTTCCCTATTTGCAGATGACATGATAGTATACTTGAGTGACCCCAAAGACTCCACCCAGGAATTGATAAAGCTTATAAACACCTTCAGCAACATAGCAGGATACAAGATCAACTCAAAAAAATCAGTAGCCCTCCTATATATAATGGACAAAGAAGCTGAGAAGGCAATTAGAGATACATCACCCTTTACAATAGCCACAAATGACATAAAATACCTTGGGGTAACACTAACCAAGCAAGTGAAGGACCTATATGACAAGAACTTAAGTCCCTGAAAAAAGAAATTGAAGATGATGTCAGAAAATGGAAAGATCTCCCATGCTCATGGATAGGCAGGGTTAACATAGTAAAAATGGCAATCTTACCAAAAGCAATTTACAGATTCAATGCAATCCCCATCAAAATACCAACACAATTCTTCACAGACCTGGAAAGAATAATACTCAACTTCATATGGAAAAACAAAAAACCCAGGATAGCTAAAAGAAACCTATACAATAAAACAACTTCTGGAGGCATCACAATCCCTGACTTCAAGCTCTACTATAGAGCTACAGTAATAAAAACAGCTTGGTATTGGCATAAAAAACGACATGTGGATCAATGGAATCGAATTGAAGACCCTGACATTAACCCACACACCTATGGACATATAATTTTTGACAAAGAAGCCAAAAGTGTACAATGGAAAAAAGAAAGCATCTTCAACAAATGGTGCTGGCATAACTGGATATCAACGTGTAGAAGGCTGCAAATAGATCCATATCTGTCACCGTGCACAAAACTTAAGTCCAAGTGGATCAAAGACCTCAACATAAATCCAGCTACTCTGAACCTGCTAGAAGAGAAAGTAGGAAGTAGTCTTGAATGCATTGGCATAGAAGATCACTTCCTAAATATAACACCAGTAGCGCAGACACTGAGACAAACAATCAATCAATGGGACCTCTTGAAACTGAGAAGCTTTTGTAGAGCAAAGGATAAGGTCAACAAGGCAAAGCAACAGCCTACAGAATGGGAAAAGATCTTCTCCAACCCCACATGTGACAGAGGACTGATATCCAGAATATATAAGGAACTCAAGAAATTAGACATCAAAACGACCAACAGTTCAATTGAGAAATGGGCTTTAGAACTAAACAGAGAATTCTCAACAGAGGAAACCCAAATGGCTGAAAGACATTTAAGGAATTGCTCAACATCCCTAATCATCAGGGAAATGCAAATCAAAACAACTCTGAGATAACACCTTACGCCTGTCAGAGTGCCTAAGATCAAAAGCACTGAAGACACTTTATGCTGGAAAGGATGTGGAACTAGGGGAACTCTCCTCCACTGCTGGTGGGAATACAAGCTTGTACAACCACTTTGGAAATCAATATGGAGCTTTCTTTGAAAATTGGGAATCAATCTCCCCCAAGATCCAGCTATACCACTCTTGGGCATATACCCAAGAAATGCTCAATCATACCACAAGAGCACTTGCTCAGCTATGTTCATATCAGCATTGTTTGTAATAGCCAAAACCTGGAAACAACCTAGATGCCCTTCAACTGAAGAATGGATAAATAAATTGTGGCACATATACACAATGGAATACTACTCAGCAGAGAAAAACAATGACATCATGAGGTTTGCAGGCAAATGGATGGATCTAGAAAAAATCATCCTGAGTGAGGTAACCCAGACTCAGAAAGACAAATATGGTATGTACTCACTCATAGGAAGATGCTAGATATGGAACAAGGATGACTGGACTGCTACTCACATCACCAGTGAGGCTACCTGGAAAACAGGACCCCAAAAAAGACACAGAGAAATGGATGAGATCTACATGAACAGCCTGGTCATGAGTGGGAAAAATGAAGGGCGAGGGTCGAGGGAAAGAGAGTGGGAGATCCTAGCTGGATCAAGAAAAGAGAGGGAGAACAAGGAATAGGAGATCATGGTAAATGAAGACCACATGAGAAGGGGAGGAAGCAGAGAGCTAGGGAGGCCCACGGAGGTCCACAAAGATACCCCCGCAAAAGACTGCTGGCAATGGTCGAGAGACAGCAGGAACTGACCTACTCTGGTGATGGGATGGCCAGACACCCTGATAGTTGTGCCATAAACCCCATCCAAGGACTGAGGAATCTGGATGCAGACATCCATGGCTGGGCCCCTGGTGGAGCACTGGGAGTCTAATTAGTGAGAAAGAAGAGGGTTTATATGAGTGAGAATTGTTGAAGGCAAGGTTGGATAAAGCACAGAGACAAATAACCAAATGAATGGAAGCACAGGATCTATGAACCAAAGGCTGAGGGGCCCCAACTGGATCAGGCCCCTGAATGGGTGAGACAGTCATTTGGCTTGATCTGTTTGGGAGGCAGCTGTGCGTTGGTGCCGGGTCCTGGGCTCGTTGCATGAGTTGGCTGTTTGAATCCTGGGACTTATGCAGGGACGCTTGGCTCGGTCTGGGAGAGGGGGACTGGACCTGCCTGGACTGAGTCTACCAGGTCGATCCCTGTCCTCGGGGGAGACCTTGATCTGGAGGAAGTGGGAATGGGGGGTGGGCTGGGGCGAGGGGGAGGGGGGCGAGAGGGGGAGAACAGGGGAATCTGTTGGCTATTATGTTGAACTGAATGGTGTTGTAAAATAAAAATAAATAAATAAATAAAAAGTAGCCATTTTCAAAAGGATGAAAATGTTAGCCTGATCTTGGCTAATAAATTAATTCACATTGGAAAATTAATAATAAATTGAATAAAGGGAAAATTATATAATCATAGCAATAGACTGAGAAATATTTGGTAAAATTCAACATTTACTTAAAGTAAAACATTTAGCAAAGGAGGAATAAAAGAGAATAATTTATCTGTGAAATTTACATTTGAAATCCTTTGACATGTGTCATATCATATCATTATTAAAATATTGAAGATTTCCTCTTAAGAGTGGAAATAAGATGAGGTTGCTGTCATTACCAATAGTTAATGCGGCACTTGAAGTATTTGATAGGATAAAAGGTCAAATTAAAGGCAATGAGCATAAGAAGATCAGAGAAGAAACAAAACATTTTACTTCACAGATAACTAGGCAAGAAACATTCAAAGGGGATTAGAGATATTTTATTTTGAGCCAAATATGAATGATCACATCCTAGATATGAGTTACCCCAAGTCCATAATTTAACATGACAATAGTTTCATGAAGTCTGATAGTAATATAACAAAGAAAGTCATAAAACAAGTCACTTTCCTAATATGTTGTTGAAAACATTAGGTAACTGTGAGAGCAATGCAGGGACATCTCAGCTACAGGCCTCAGACACTACTTGATGGCATTCTTAGCCATTTGGTTGGAAGAGGCTGGGGTTTGTTTGTGAATTCTGAAGTCAAGGGCTTGGACCACATCCAGGGGTGGGTAATGAGTGGCTATTAAGGAGGAGAAAGATGGTTCCAAATAATTTAGCTATGAACTTGCAACATTCCATCCTCTTTACATCACTGATGTTTTAATCAGCCAATCAGTTTTTGCAATTATAGGTTCTTTCCAGGAACCCTCATCCACAGTAACAGCTAATTGTTCGTTATTCAGTCCCTGTTAGGCAAGGTAAACTATTCCTGAAGGAAACTCCACACAAGTACATGGATATACTTGTACTTACAAATTGAGGGCAAAAAACAACTGCTTGGTTAAGTACTTTAAAAAGAGAGTACCTACCATTTTGATATCTTTTCATTTGTCTGTATATCTGTTTTCATTAAAATGCAACAGCATTTCATTTTCCAACAAACTGACACAATTAGCATGAGGTTTAGTGAAAAGAATTTAAAAACATTTTAATGCAAAGGTTTGACAAGTATAGGACAATAGTGTTGTTTGATAATTTTGGAACCTAGATTTGAAATGTTGAAATTAAGATTGGAGAAATAAAAACCACAATTTCAATTTCATTCTTGGCAAAAATATTACATCTTTGTAAACATTTTAAAGTGCTTTTTCATTAGCTATTTCTGACACCTTTCTAATAAACTCCAGAGCATGGTGATTAACCACAACATATAAAGTCTCCTGCTTCATTTGGAACATGTAACAACAGTCATGTCCTACATGTTAGCATCTGAATTATGAACAGAAAGAATGCTGTATGGGTTGCAAAGAACCCCTGTAAGTATATGTTGCCAACTACTTAAGAAGACTTTGTACTCATGCAGTGATTTTTCTTTAGAGCAACTGATCCAAAGATACTCTGAACTTAAATAACTGAAACACCATAGTTGTCAGGAACCCTGACCTGAAATAAGCTGATTATAGATCAATGTAGAGCCATCATGCCTAAGTATCAGCTTCCATTTATCCATTTATTCAACCAATAGAATTACAGCTGTATACATCCTGCAAGGGTGTATTCTCAGTAGATGAGAGAACTCAAGGATGAATTCTCAGTAGAGAATTGGACCAATGGAAAGGTCACTTCTTAAGTCCATTGCAGTCCTCCATAAAAATAAGTACAACTTCACTTGAGCTTGGTGCAGTATCTGCGACCAGTTGGTTAGACTTGAACTTTCACCTTACCCCTTCAATCTAAACTACAAAGTGGCAGTCACATACAGCACAACTAAAGAGGCGTTTTACCTTGTGATGGTAGAATGTTAATCAATTGCAAAGGCAAGAAAATGGAAGGTCAAAAATAAATAAAAATTAAAACTAATTTCAATTTTTACTGTCAGACTTAAGAACAATTATTTAATCCTTGAAATGTAAAATGCCATGCTTAAAATAGAGGTGATATCTCTATAAAAATTATAGTCACATAAATCTTAAGAAATTCACTAAAGTAAAAATTTAAATTTAAAATTCACAAATATGAAAGTAAAACAGAACATAAATGAAAACAAAAATTAGTAAATTTTATATTAAATCTAGGAATTTCATTAAGACACATATGAATAATATGATTATCAAATTTCTCCAATGTAAAACACTCAAGTTATCCTAATAGATAAACTCACTATCAAATTATTTTATTAACTAGTAATAATAATTGCTTATTTTTAGCTACAGTGTCTTTGAAGTGTTCAATAAATTCTGGACATTTCAAGACAGCCTTAATGAAAAGGATTTTACCTATATATAGTTCTCATTTAGAACAAAATGAAAACCAACCAACCAACCAACAAAAGAACTGTTGGGGCTGAGGAGAAGGGTCAGTGAGTCAGATAATGGCTGTCCAATTATGATGACCTGAGTTCAGCATCCACAGAAAAGCCAGGCAGAGGTGAAGGGGCTGTCATACCAGTGCACTCCTACCAGAAGATGAGCAACAGAGACAGGAAACCACTCAGAAGCTCACAGGCCGGCTAGCCTGGGGTAAACAGTCATAAACATTGAGAGAGATACTGTCCCAAACAAGGCAGAAGGTGAGGACCTACAGCAGACATTGTCCCCTGACTCCACATTCAAAGGTGCATACACACAGAGAAAGAGATAGAAGAGGGAGGAGGGAGGGAGGAGGGAGGGAGGGAGGGAGGAGGGAGGGAGGGAGGGAGTAGAGGGATTAGAGAGAGGTTGGCAAGAGTAAATTTAAGCAGAATTTATTTAAGAAAGCCTCAGAAGCAAAAGTTTAGAGAGCTCCACTCATTAATGTAGCTAGAGCTAGATACTTACAGACAGAAGGAAGTACAGAACTCAATGACTTCTCACATGAATATATTCTTCCTTGGGTTTGTTTGTATAATGAACTATGTCGCATTTCATAAATGTAGTCTCAAACTATGGAAACAACTATAGGTCAGTTTTAATTTAATATTTCCAGTAGTGATAAGTCATAAGTGTGAGAAGACCCTTAGTTCTATCTACTAAAAAATTTGGGTGGAGGTAAAGAGCATTTTCCTTAGCAGTAGTAAATTTTTACTGGATTATTTTTAAATAGCAGGCACACTGGAAAATTAGCATATCTTTTTCTCACGCGATGTAATACTGTTATTTACTCCAAAATATTTTAAAAGTTGCAAACATCTTTGGGAGGACTTACAAGAGAGTAATACTTGAGTTACGCTGTATCATAAATGTTTATACTTTACAAGCTTTACAAGTTGGATGTGTTAAATATGTATAGTTCTTTATATATCAGTAATATATCTACAAAGCTGTTAAAATTACATGATACCTGAACATCATGAAGATACTAAAACCTTCCCTCATAGAATATCAGTATACCAAATGGTATCAAACTCCAGTGATTAGAAATATATCATTTTCCCCTTTTATTGTTACCTTTCATGTATTTTCACTTGTCCATCTTTTAAAACAGTCACTAAAGAAGATTCACAGATACAACCAAGGTATATTTTCTTTGAACTTAATGGAGCAATAAAACATAGACAATTTGTGGTTGCTCCTACATAAAGCAGATAGACCTGTTACTCTGTACAATTATCTACTGACAGGCACAAGGTGATGTGCTGTGACATGCTGGCAGAAGATACAATAAAATTTGTGTTCGTTATTTTTCCTCAAATATGGAGTCTTGTTCAAGTTAGGAATTTGTCTAAACACTCTAGATTTTTGTCACTATCAATTATATTCTAAAAACGATTAAGAAAATTTATAAAGTACACAAATTAACTGACGTAGAACTGGAAGCACAGAAAACATCCTTTTTAATTGCCTAATGTCACACAATTTACAAAGGGCAGGACTTAGTGTCAGGCTGTCTGGCATCCATGTTTCTTAAATGACTTGACTGATCTGTATTTTGTTCAATTTATGTCGTTGAACATAAATTGCATTATATTATCCTTGAGTAAAAAAATTTCAAATTAGAATGTCTAGCTTTTAAAAAATTTGTAACTCTTACAAAATAAACATTTCCATTGTAATTACCCAGTTTGCTCTTATTTCCATTTGCTTTCTAAGTTATTGTTCTCTAGGAAGCTCCTCCTCAAGGTTTGACCCTGCTAAAGTATAGTGATGGATATGATAACTAATTTTGCATACCCACTTAACTAAGGAATGTCCACATTTATGGATAAAAGCTACTTCTGTTAAAGTGTTGACAGATAACACTCATACCAACAGACAGAATGAACGTCTCTTCTTCCCATGTGTTTGAACATCACCCAGTCTCTTCAAAACCCCAAAAGAACAAAACTAAAGAAAGAGCAAATTCCTCAAATGCCTCCCTCCCACTTCCCCTCCTCCTCTCCTCCCTTTCCTTCCTCCCTCCTACTTTCTTCTCCTCAGCCCCTACTCTCTCTGCCCTTCCCCTCTCTCCTCCTCCCTCTCCCTTTTCCTCCTTCCTTGCTCTCCCTCCATACACACCTTGACTGACTAATACAGTGAGTTTCCATTCAAATTCTACCTTTAAGCTTATCAGGGGATTCTCATTGCCATGAGAGCTGATTTAGATAGCAGTTAAGTTCCGGATAATAGGTAATTCTCCTGCCTTGACCTGGGTCAGTCCACTCTACTCTCTCTACTTCAGTATTCCCCGTGATTCAAAGTTCTCCAACCTCTTTTATGGTCTTATTTGCTTCTGTGTCTCTAATTTTCCCTTTCTTTTACATACCCTTTTGAAACATTTTTAAAGGATTCTTCTCCAAATCCCCCCTTATTCCACCCTCACTGTTACATAAAGGAAGCAAATACTGTGCCTTTCTTGATTATTTAAACATATTCATAAAAAGTTTTAAAATAAACTTTATTATATAAAAACGTACGATTTTAAAGTGAAATTAACCAGACCCAAACTCTAAGCATCTCAATGAACTGTTATACAGATAGGATCAGCTTAGAAATAATTAGAAAGAGGTTTCTTAACAGACAATTTCTCACACATTTCATATTGCACACTGCTAAAGTGATTGGCTAATTAATAGGCCTTTGTAAAAGAATAATGAAGTAAACATCCAATGTATCACTTACTTGTAGTGTGAAATTTCACAAGTCACAAGTACTTCGAAAATTTCTATTAACACTTCAAAGAATGTGAAAATACTAATCTCAGAGATACATTTGAATATTCAGTATACAATTTGTTGTGTGGTGTTTAATATAAACAATTTTCAGTGTATATGTAAGTACATAGCCAAAAATAAGAAAATGGTAATTTACCAGTCAACTTTTTATTACAAGTATTCACATACATTTAATGTTTTGACAATTTTTGAACTTTAATAATTTCTAAATTAATTTTTATCTTAAATATTCTTAATGAATGACCCTTCTGGATCAGAGGTGAGTATCCGGACCCATCCTGGACCCCATCCCTGGGCACCAGCCACTTCTGGGAACACCTGCCTAACTTGGCCCCAGGTTCTGGCCACCAGGCAGGTCCACTTCTAGCCCCACAGGGAAGGATCCCCTTGTCCAAGCCCCCAGCAGCCCCTGCAATCTCCACGCCCTGCCCCCATGCCCATCTGCCCAAGACCCCAGCCACTTCCTGAGACTTAGAGACCGGCCCCCAGCTCCCATCCTGCCCCAGACTTCCCTTCTGGACCAGAGTTTCCCATCCAGATAAGAGCTTCCATCCTGCCCCGGAGTTCCCATTTGGACAAGGGAGCTCCCATCTGGACAAGAGAGAGAGAATTCCTGAATCTGTCAGCTCTGTCTGAAACAAGTGCACTGATAAGGCCAAGAACGAACCATAAGGAGATGGGCAGACATCAAGGCAGAAGTACATACAACAAAATGAAGAGCAATACAGCATCACCAGAACCTAGCCCGCCTCCAACATCTAGATCTGAACATCAAAAATTGGAAGAAGCAGAAGAAAACAGCCTTATGAATAACATCATGAAGAAGTTAGAGGCTTGTGTAGAGGAAAAGACAAAAAAATGGGAAGAACGCTGTAAACAACTAGAGGAAAGGGCAAACAAATTAGAAGCAAACAATAAAGCCCTGGAAGAAAACAATAAAGTACTGAAAGAAAATCATGAAAAAGCAATGAAACAAATAAAGGAAACAGTCCAAGACCTGAAAAAGGAAATGGAAAAAATGAAGAAGACACAAACAGAGGAATGCTGGAAATAGAAAATCTGAGTAAACGAACGGGAACTTCAGATGCAAGTATAACCAACACAATGCAAGAGATGGAAGAGAGGATCTCTGGCACTGAAGATACAGTAGAAAAAATAGATTCATCAGTCAAAGAAAACACTAAAGCCAAAAAAGTCATGAACCAAAATGTCCAAGAAATTTGGGACACCATGAAATGACCAAACCTACAAATTATAGGGATAGAAGAAGGTGAAGAATACCAACTCAAAGGCACAGAAAATATATTCAACAAAATCATAGAAGAAAACTTTCCCAACTTAAAGAAGGAAATGCCTATGAAGATACAAGAAGCCTATAGAGCACCAAACAGACTAGACCCCCCAAAAAAGTCCCCTCGACACATAATAATTAAACAACTAAATGTACAGAATAAAGAAAGAATATTAAGAGCAGCAAAGGAAAAAGGCCAAGTGACCTATAAAGGCAAACCCATCAGATTAACACCTGATTTCTCAATGGAGACTTTGAAAGCCAGAAGGACCTGGACAGATGTAATGCAGACACTAAGAGACCATGAATGTCAGCCCAGACTAATATACCCAGCAAAACTTTCAATCATCATAGATGGAATAAACAAGACATTCCAAGACAAAGCCAGATTCAAACAATACTTATCCACAAACTCAGCCCTACAGAAAGCACTAGAAGGAAAATTCCAACCGAAGGAAGTCAGACACACACTTGAAAACACAGGCAATAGATAAAGCCACAACAGTAAACCCCAAAGAAGAGAAGTACACACACGCTACCACAAAAAATAACAGGGATGACCCTATTTTATTTTTATATATTTTATACCTTCTTATACTTTTATTTTCATAATATTGAAAAACATGAAAATACTGAGTACAATATATATTAATATTTAGTGTATTGAAATTCAAACTGAAAAATCCTTAAAATATGTACTATTTCCTTTAAAAATTATTATATTGATCATTTGTATGTTTATACAAGTAAGATTTCTATAAAAATAACAACTATATGAAAAATAAGAAACACCAAAAAAGCAGAAATCTTTCTAGTTTCGGAATTTTTTTTAAATTTTCTTGGTTCATGAAAGACAGGTTTTCTATCTGCTCTGCATAAAATTTTAAGTGAAATGGTTTCATTTGAACCATAAAAGAAATCCATCCTACTCTAAGAAAGGCACAGGGATCATCCAACAACAGAGAAATGAATGAGATCTACATGAGCAAACTATACATAAGGAGGGCGGGGGTAATGAAGGACAAGTGTCAGGGGAAAGAGAGCTTAGGGGAGCGGGAGATCCCAGCTGGATCAAGAACAGAGAGGGAGAACAAGGAAAGAGAGACCATGGGAATAGGAAGAAGCAAAGTGCTAAAGAGGTCCCCAGAAATCCACAAAGATACCTCCACAATAGACTACTGGCAATGGTAGAGAGAAAGCCCAAACTAACCTACTCTGGTGATTGGATGGCCGAACACCCTAACTGTCATGACAGAACTCTCATCCAATGACTGATGGAAGCAGATGCAGAGATTCACGCCAAGCCCCAGGTGGAGCTCCAGGAGTCCACTCAGTGAGAGAGAGGAGGGATTATATGAGCAAGACATATTGAGATCATGATTGGAAAAATCACAGGCACAAATAGCCAAACTAGTGGAAACTCATGAACTATGAACCAATAGCCAAGAAGTTGTGGCTTGAGAAGTTGTAGGCCATAGCATAGAACCTACTATTGTTTTTCTTAGATGGGCATAGTGTTAAACTGTCTCCTAAACATTAATATATGTAGATAGTGTTGACCTCAGCCTTCATCAGAGAAGGTCTGCTATGGATATCACTCTGTATAAATAAAACACTGATCAGTAGCCAGACAGGAAGTATAGGCAGGACTAACAGAGAGGAGAATTGAGGGAACAGGAAGGCAGAGGGGGAGACTGCCTGGAGCCGCTGCCAGAACAAGGAAGATGTACAAGATGTAAGGTACCAGTAAGCCACGAGCCACGTGGCAAAGTACAGATAATAGAAATGAGTAAGAGCTAGACAATGATAGGCCTGAACTAATGGCCAAGCAGTTTAAATAATATAAGCATCTGTATGTTTATTTTATAAGTGGGCTAAGGGACTTCCAGGTCTTGGCGGGACCCAGAGAGAAAACTCCAGCTACAAAGGTCCTTCTTACAATGGCAGAAGTTAATACAGAAACTCATAACTGGTGAAATTTTAAGTCCTAGGCCAATAATAGGCATTTATATGACATTCTTCAAGGATCAGGGTACATCTCAGATGAGGGACAGAAGGAATATAAGAGAAGAGGGTCAGGAGGAGTGCTTCAAAACAGCATCTTTTGGGGATAAGACAAGACCATTGCAACATCACCTCACTGAAGCTGTGGTTACCTGCACAATTCCTGTACAAGATTATGTCACGAATGGGTGAGGATCTTTTCACTGAGGAACTATGGGCAATTAATGTATGGTGGGAGAGGATTACTGTTTTGTTTTTTTTTTAAGATTTATTTATTATGTATATTGTTCTGCCCACATGTACGTACGCCTGCACGCCAGAAGAGGGCACCAGATCTCACTATAGATGATGGTGAGCCACCATTCGGTTGCTGGGAATTGAACTTAGGATCTCTGGAAGTCAGTGCTCTTAACCTCTGAGTCATCTCTCCAGCACTGAATTATTGTTTTCTTCAATGGTATAGTCACTTCTCAATCGCCCATGTTCTAGCAAGTATCCTCCCTGAATCAAGCTTAAGTATACAACCATAATTGATTTCAGTGAGTCGTCAAAAAACAAAACAAAAAAAAAAAAATCAAAGAAGCACTTGTCACTTGTTTGGGAGGAATGAAAAAGTGTAATGGGAGTGAGAGTCAGTGTATATATATGAAAATGCCAAAGAATAAAAACTATGATAAAAAATTTTGATTGGATTAGAATAGTTTATTTTAGAGACAGGGTTGTATTTATGGAGATGAGCACAACAGTATGCTAATATAACTCAAAAATACACATAGAACCTAAGAACTAAGATTAAACTAAGGAGTTTTCCAACTACAATATTATTGAGGAAATTTTGGAGTGCTCTTGGGTTGAGTAGATCTGTGACGTGAATAAATAAAGATGCATTTTTGTTGAGAATCAGGTGAACTAAACTAATTGAGGAAATTCACTGTCCAGATTAATGCATTAAAGTCTGTATGGGCTGATGAACTCCTAAAAAAATCACTTACTGTACTCTTGCCTCTATAATTATAATTATAAATGTTCCATCTCCTACATTTGAATGACAGTTCAGTGAAAATGTCTCTGAACTAAGATACCACTATAGAGAGTCTTCCAAAGTGATGTGATATACATATATATGTAAAATTCATTGACCAGTAATTATTAAGTATAAAATATTGAATTACTTAAAAATTGGCTCAAATAAAAACATCTACTGAAAATCAAGGAATTTGAGGAAAAAATATCTTCTTGTTGGATGTGATTGTCCAAATGAGAAATGCACACATAGGTTCAGGGATTTGAAATTTTGTTTCTAGAACCTTTGGGGTCTGCAGCCTTGCTGGAGGAAGGGTGTCACTGGTAGATGGCTTGGAGAGTTCGTGGCCTTGCTCATGTTCTAGTTTTCTCTCTGCTTTGTGTTTGTGATTGCAGATGTGATCTCTCTGCTTCCTGTTCTGGCCACCTGCTGCTGCTATTCCTACCATGCCATTATGGACTCTCCCTGTGACTATGTAAACCAAAGTAAACTTTCTTCAATGAGTTGATTCTGGTTATGATATTTTATCACAACAACATAAAAGTAACTAATACCTTGGACTTTTCAGGTAGAACACTTTTTGCTTTTTTTGTTTGGTTTTGTGACACAGTCTTGCTATGTACCCCAGTCTGGCTTTAAATTTATGGCAATCTTTGTGCCTCAGTCTCCTGATCCCTGAGATTAAAGGCATGAGCCACAATGCCCAGTCCAAAAATACTGTTTTAATAAGCTAAAGGGAATGCACTGGGTGGAGAGACGGCTCAGTGGGTAAGCACTCTTGCTGCAGTGCAAGCATGAAGATGTGAGTTCAGATTTCAGAACTCATGTGACAGAACTCATGTCTGACATGGTTCCTGGCCTGCTTCTCTCCTCAACCCTGAGCAGATCAGAGCAGACAGGGGAGGACTGATTGAATGTGCCAGCTGCTAGCTGGAATCACAAGCTCCGGGGTCTGAGAGAGAGACCCTGCCTGGAAGAATAAGGCAGAGAGTGGAAACCTTCTGGCTTCCTCTGGTATAGACACATTTACTTGCACATATACATTTTAAGCCTCTTGGATTAGAAAATGAAGCTGATCTTTGGCTACTTAATCATGTGACTCAACACTCAGAACAATATAATATGCTGTTTTCTAAATTTCAGAAACTCAGTATCCAATGGATTTATTTGAACATTAAATCCATACATATATATATGCATCATATACATATACATGGTTGTTTTTCTCATTGTTTGTAGAATTTTTAATATAGCATGCCAGTATTTCCAGATTTCTTAACTGTTGTTTTTTGCTTTTGCTCTTTGGGGGGTCCTGCCACCCAGTTCCCAAATAAATCATACACAGAGGCCTATTCTTAATTATAAATGCCCAGCATTAACTTGACTTGTTTCTAGCCAGCTTTTCTTACCTTAAATTATCTTGTCTATCTTTTTTGCCTCTGGGCTTTTCCTTTTCTATTTTTGTATACCTTTCTTTCTTACTCTGTGGCTTGCTGTGTAGCTGGGTAGCTGGCCCTTGGAGTCCTCCTCCTTTTCTAGCTACTTCCTCTTTCTCCCAGATTTCTCCTTCTATATATTCTCTCTGCCTGCCAGCCATGCCTGTCCTTTCTCCTGCCTTGCTATTGGCCATTCAGTTCTTTATTAGCTCATCATGCATTTTAGACAGGCAAAGAATCACAGCTTCATAGAGTTAAACAAATGCAAACATAAACAAAAGTGACACACCTTAAAATAGTATTCTATAACACTTAATATAATTATAATACTAATTATCATAGCACAGAATACACAAAATCTTAGAGCATTGACTTTTTATTGTTATAATTCAAATTTATGCATATTGATTATGAATCATAATAAGGATATATTTATGTATACATATGTATATGAATCTGTGAAAATAAGACTACATGAAATTTCCATTTTCATTAACTGCATCTTGACACCATTCTCAGGATCATTTAATAAAGCCAAGTTCATGATAAGCTTTTATGAGAAGAACGGAATTAATTTCTTGGTATAATGTCCCTTTTTATTTCAAACACACATAGTCATAATTCAAAAATGTAAAATAGGTTCCCATCACTAGCAAAATGGTTTATATAATCAGAATATGTTTTAACATGGATTGTATGTTTATGATGTAGTTGACAAGAATAATTTAGCACTCAATTTGTGTGTGATATCATAACACTATAAAAATAAGGATATAAACAAAAATTTTAAAGCCAACATTTGCTATTGTATATTACATTTACTCCCTTGTTCATATGTCAGGTCTGTATCATGACATTTGACTCCTGGAGAGATGACATTTGGTATGAAATCAATGTGTTGTCTGAGCAGTCACAGACAATTTAACTTTCTCAGAATATATTGTTTTTACTGTTGCTATAAAAGATCAAAATTAAATTCCCCATGGGGATTTTAGCTGACATGCTAAGATATACAAAAGTAATTTTCTAACAAGAGGGACTACAGAAATGAACTCAGTTTCATTTTGATTATGATATATGTTACAGAGACAAAAGAAGATCCTAAATGAGCCTTTGGAATTTTTCATTAAAATTTAATATCATCTGCTGCAATATTTGAAATGCCTTATAGTAATAGTATGAAAAGAGACAATACATATTCAATTCAAATATCAACATCTTTTAATATGGTATTTATCTCACAGGGTCGAATGGACTTTCTAACTGCCAATAATAATACTGTCAAATAGCAAAAGGTATATTTATATTTTGATGTCAGCTCTTTATCAGTCAAGATGAACTTATGAGACAACATGTCCATAGAGAAATATGAACATTCATTTTGCAGCCTGAATACTGGCCTCAAGCCAAATATAACAGTCCATGGTGACACGGGTCTTCTAAGAATACAGAAGTGTGCCACCATGCACAAATAGTTCAGACTTTTAAACAGAGACTCTTATATATAGCTTGATTTCCATAATTGTAAAATCAGAAAGGTGAACCCTTGATTTACATTCTCAGAAATCCTATATTACAAATTTTGGTACTTTTCAAACCAAATGCTTTAAACTTACTTTATTATAAATCAGCCTAAAACTTAGATTATTCTTTGCCTATCATCATGAAGGAGTGCCTTGGGCATAGTATCATGAAACACTTTCGAGATATTATAGAGACAATTGATTCAATCTCTTGACATTATTAGCAGGACTGTGAGAAATCTGATTACCTTTAAAAACATAGCTTTTCAGCTGTTTAGATCACAGAAAAGAATGTGAAATAAATACCAAACACAGCTGGAATCTTTATCCTAATATCTCCATCACTGCCATTGCCCTTTTCTGGTTTCTGTGGGATGAACTAGACGGCAGTGTGTCAATTATATAGACACTCACAAGTAAGGCAGGTGCCACAAAAATGTCCCAATAAAAACATTATTCAGTTTAATTGTACTATAGGTTGTTTTTAAAAATTATATTTAGTAAAGATACATGAAAGAATAAGGTGGGCTGATTTGGGAGAGGAGATCAGCAGGCATGGGTTCAAGGGGGTAATAGAGGTTTGGATATGATCAAAGTGCTTTATGTACATGAATGAAAATGCCATAATGAAACACGTTAGTATGCATACTTAGTACATGTTTCAAAAGGAAGTTAAAAAAGCATTACCTTCACAAATTGAATAGTAATAGAAGTAAGCATGAGCACTCAATCCAGGGCACAGTTTCTAAATTTAAACTGCCCTCAGACATAATAGGGCTTATTATAGGTAAAATGTAATTCACACAGATGTTATGATTTTCAAAAGACCAGGGAGACAATTTCATCCTACTTCTTACTGGCTTTTTAGTTTAGTTAAAAAACCTTAAATGTATTAGTCATCTCCAGAGATGCTGACCTTTAGTGACCCACATGAAATCAAAGTTAGACTTATCTTGTTTCAGGAAAAGAAGCCACTTAACCTTAGAGCTGTGGTGTGTAAAGCATGAAGCTGGTCTTATGGGATGTGGCTTTGTGCTAGAAAACTCTCGATAGGTTAGGGAAAGGAGACTTTGAGCCTCAGTTCATTTCCATGATGATGTAGGGCAGTCTCCATGGTTTCTCTGGACAGAAGTAGATTTCTCTTAATGAACGGGAACTTCTAATTTGGCATAGTGTAAATGTGCAGCAAACAAACATTTGTGATGCTGGTGGGGGTTATACCTGTGGCTGTGTGAATGAGAAACGTTTGGGGTAGTCATTGGCATTAGAATACTTTGTCCCCTGTAGGTAGTGCTGTTTGGAGAGCTTCAGGAGAGCTCACATTGTTGGCGATTGTATGTTACAGAGGATAGGATTTGAGAGTTTTGAGACTTCATGCCATTTCTAGTTCACATTTGTGATTCAAGATGTGATCTCAGAGCTTCCTGTTCCAGCCACTCCACTTGCTGCCTGCTAACTGCTGTTTGTTGTCATGCCTTCCTGCCATGATGGTGATAGACTCTTAGCCATTTGGAACTGAACCTTAAGCCCAAATGAATTCTTCTATAAGCTGCTGCATCATGGTGTTTTATCACTGCAACTGAAAGGTAACTAATACCCAAATCTTATTTATAACCTTGATCTGTGCATTCTAAGTATAGCATGCACAGCTCCACTCATAATTCTGTGGTTCAGTATAGCACAAGAGCTTATAAATGACATCATCCACAGGTTGTCATTCCTGAAAATGCTGCTTACTATTTTACTATTAGGTCAGCCAATCCAGAATAAATCAACAGTGATTTATTAACAATGTGCCTATAGTCATATCAACATTGATATCTCACTGAGGAACACCTTGCTTGTTCATCACATTATCTACAAATTTTGAGAGATCATAAGGCAGATGTACTCAAGGCAAGTTGGTAATAAATGTCAGTTGCAATACAGATCAGATCAACTGAAGGCCCTTTCATGACTGAAAAAAAAAAACCCTATAATCAAAGTTCCACCAAAACTTGCTGATTGAGAGACTAGTATTAGGCTAAGCTTCAGGTCCATTAAGCATTTAACAATGGCAGTGGCTAAGCTCCTTTTGTCAAAAGGAACCTAACTAAAATTCTCTTCAATGTAACTCAATACGTGGTGGGGGAAAGGGAAGTAATAATTTGTTTTGTCTCAACTTCTGAGAGGACACAGTCAACTATGGTAGTGAAAGCATGACAGCTGGTGACTCCAGTGATGGCAGTGGTAGCATAAGACAACTTGCTCACAACTTGGAAACAGACTGAGAACCAGAGACCTATACTAGTAGCAGAGCAGGGCTAGAATCCTCAAGACATGTAACCATTGGTGCCCTACTTTCTACTGCCAGATCCCACCTCCTAATGGTTCCACAACTTTCCAAAGCAGTGCCATGATCTTGGAATCATGTGTTCACACACATAAGCCAAACGGTAAGATTGTTTACAATGTTATAAAGTTTGCAAACTGTTCCAAACAGGAGCAATGTTATTATAGTCCTCTCCGTAAGCAGCTGTTGGGGAAAAGTAAGGAGCCCAGTGGCTTTAAAATATCAACTCTATGCTTTATCTCAGATCCCTTGTTCAAATCCCCTTTCTTGTTGGCAACTTGCCCCTCTACATCAGCATCTGGATATTTGTTAGTGTACAACTCTGTACATCCCACAGTGAAGACTCTCCAACACTTGCCATTTCAGTAACATCATGTTACTTTTCTCCCTCAGTTTTAGTCTGTAACCTTGAATTTATTCTTAAACTCTTTCTCATTTTTTATACTTTCTAGCAGATTAATCAGGCAGCACATTGGCTAACTAAACATACATCCAGAATCCTCCGACATCCCTCCTTCACAGCCATTGACACCTCTGCCACCATCCCTTCTCATTTAGAACATGGCAGCCCTTTTTCCTGTGCCTTGCTTACACCCAGCCATTCTGTCTTAGAGAAACTCATATTACAATACATCATTTTAAATCCCTAGCTCACCAAAGTAAAGAAAAACATTGGCCTTTTCCTGGATGACATCACCCTCGCAGGTCCCTTGTATCACACTGAATTCTCTGTTCTGGTCATACCAGGTTTACTGCAGCATGTATGCCCTAGATTTACATGTTTCTCTCAACCTACAACATGTCAAAATCAAGTATTTGCATTGACGTCCTTTACCACTCTCATATTATCTGAAAGTACTGTTATCACCATGATAATTAACGCTGCTTTCCAACATCTTATTCCACACAAGAATGAATTTCATTCTCTATTTGATTATTTACTTCACTGAATGTATATTCATCTATACATTCTATTATTTACTATCTTTATGTCTGCTTTGTGCCTTTGTGATGGAAAGTCCTTGAAAAGAACCACATCTTTCACTGAAGCCTTAGCAAGACTGATAAATTGATTAGAACTCCAGTGACTATAGAGGTTGGAATGCTGCAGGTCTGGAGCCCATTTATGATTTGTCTTAGGTTATCATCAACCCTCTTGGTAGCCATTCTTTTCCCACCTCTGTCTAACCTAACATCTCTGTGACTAACAGGCAAAAGCTTTTAGAATATAATAACTGAACAGACCACTGCCTTCTACCGACTGAAAGGTTTAAGAGTGTCAGAAAACATCTGAAGCCTACAGCAAAAATTTCTCTAATTTTTCTTTAATTCATGAATTAATGTTTTCATCAATGTATTTGAAAAGTGCCTTAACTTATTACTTGCTTCATTCTGTTACTACAAAAACCTCATTAAATTATTACCATCTTGGAACATGGGATTTGGGGTAACCTAAATCTGTATTCCAGGACCATGGTTCATCATACTCACACACAGAATAAAATATTTCTTATCTCATTTAGGCTAAGTGTTGTGTTTTGCATTGACAGCTTTTTGTTTTGCTTTTCTTTTGCTGAAATGATCAGCACCATAAAGGCAATACTTTTATTTGATTAATTACTGTACCACAGAGAATTAAAACAATCTCTTATACGTAGTCTACATTAATAAATATTTGTCTTAATTAAAAATTTGTGGTTGTATGTGAAAAAAAAAAAAAAACCTTCATCATCACCAAGACAGAGGTACACTGAAGTCCCAATCTCTGGTGCCTGATACCTGGGAATGTGAAGTTATTGGAAACAGAGTCATTGCAAAGGAAACCAAATTAAGGTAAGATTATTAGGGTTAAACCTAATCAAATAACACTGGTGTGTTTATAGAAGGGAAGCTGGAGCATTGACGTAGCCACAGAGGGGTAGATGGAGAGACAGATACAGACAGAGCTTTAAGTGATAATGAGAAAATTATTACAAACAAATTCACTAAGTTTGTGGAGCAATTTGAAGCCAGTTTAATTAATTTATCATTTTTTTTCAAAAGCCATTGCAGAATATCTAGAGAACCTTTGAATTTTAAACTTAAAATTATTTCATATTTGTTAAATATATTTGAGATATATGTCATTTGTTTTCAACTAAATTGCTGCATCTTCCTTTTGATCTTCTAAGTCTTTGATTATTGTTTCTGCAAAATGTTATAGATTTATTTTTCCACTTTTTATGAAATATGTATACTTCTATTCACTATGATACATCCTTGAAATTACATACTTTTACTGTATGTACTATGTTTGTGTTATACAAATATATATATATATAAAATCTGTCACATTAACAATTAATAATAAAATAACTCTATTTAATACCCAATTAGAGTATTAAAACATAGCTTATATAAATATTTGTTTGAAATAATTTCTGATCTTGGTCATCTGAAAGAAAGATCTTTTTATACAGCCAAATAGGAGCAATATACTCTAGAATTCTAAAGAAAGAACTAGATGAGAGACAGCCCAAGAACCAAGCATAAAGAAATAACTAGATGGTAGAAGTTACCTTGATTTGTTCTTCATATATTCTATAAATATTAAATTATCCCACATTACTCCATAAATATATGTAATTACTGTGTGTTGAATAAAAATAATAGGAATTAGATGTCCCATACTTAGTTTGATGGATTAATTTAAGGAATGTATTTTCTCATTAAAAATCAAAATCTCTAATTCAACTCTTGATCTCTTCAGATATTAATTACCAGAACATCTCTCTAGGTTTGTAGTATTTAACAGGTTGTAGTAAACAAAAACACAGGTAGGTTATATTCTTACATTTTTTCTACCTTATTAAAGGTTTGTTTTTAATGGCACTCTGAGATTATCTAAGAATCTTTGTTACCCTTTGGGTTCAAACTTTCAGCCCAGTATCCCATTTCATTAAACTGTATTCCTTGCCATGGTTATTGTGAAATAGCCACAGGTAAATTCAAATAAATAAAAAAATGTATATGTTTCATTTCCCATGCATAGGAAGTTAAAAATCATGTGTAAATCGTGTGCTTGAAACATGATACCTACCAAGCTTTTTTCTCCTTCAATGTCTGCTTAGTCTTTTGCATTTCCTGTCTTGTCCATAAATACAACATCATGAATATGGTATTAATTACAATAACAGATCACATAAAAATCAGCAAAAGACAGAAAAGAAATCAATTTCTAGTTTTATGGCACATCTGATCAATCCATATCATTAGTCATATAGTCCTTGAGCTTATTAGCAATTAGTTGAAATATGAATTGGTAAGGGGTAAAAATAATTTAATTCCCTTGAAATTCAGTCTCTGTGTAAATTAATATTCTTCTGTACATCCCATCCTAATACCATTTCAAATTTACATACTTTAAATATGAACATAGATTATTTTGCCATGTTAGACATTTTAAACTAGTTTAAAGTGCCATCTCCATCCTTTATGTCTATTTACTTAATAGTTTCTACCTGGTTCACAGAATGCATTTTTTTGTATTTAGACCATACTAGCCCATCCTCTTACCAAGACATAACAATTAATATTTTCTTCATCTCCTTGTCACTATGGATAACGTTTTAATAAGCATTGCTATGCATGCCCTGCATTGAACTATAGATGTTAGTTGATGGGTAGGATTTTTATGCCCATAAGCACAACAGGTAGGATTAGAGTAGAAGCACTTGTCTTTCACGATTGATGAACCATTAAACATTCCCAAAGGGGATTTATTTATATCTCCTCAAACTCATAAAACTTGCTTAAGTTTTATATAAACGCCTCATTCTGCTACACTTAACTATTTAATAAAAAGTTGGTCTGTCAAAAGGAGATAAGTGGATTAAAGGTAAAGATTTAATTATTGCAATCAAGCATACAGATTCTGTAACTAAAATGACCAAAATAATCTATTGCTGAAGAGGAATGTCTCAGACTCTGCAGAGGACCAGGATAGAGAGACAGTAATGATTCCTTGTATTCTAGAATGGCTCCTACCATCTTCCTCAAGAAGGGAAATTTGCTAGTATGCTCTCTAAAACCGTGATGAGTATCATAAATTTTATTGGCTGTTGGCTCTGCAATTCTGCAAATAGCTGTAGCTGTGAAATGTTTGCCATTGTTTTTCACCTTTCTCAGAGACCTGTCTAAAATAAAAGATGCCCCAGTTCCCTCTTTATTCAACAAAGAAACCCACATATCTTCCATACCTCCATTCTCAGTCATTCTGTGAGAGTGTGATAAAAGCCACCTATTTGAGAGTATGGAAAGGAAGGACACATTAGATTAACTATCCTCATGTAGTCAATCAAAACCAAGCATTTGACTCAATTATTTAGATTATACTTATGACTTTATAGTTTACCATATTAGAAGCACTTTCTACCTGAGTCCAATATTGATCCTATTGAGAAAAAGGATGTGATTAGCAGCACTTCTTTCCCTGTGAGTTCATATTCCCAGAATTGCATATCTTGTGTGGAAGCTATGCATAAATGTACTTGTTTTCTACAAACTCAGTGATATATTTTGCCTTTGGAATATTCAAAAGTAGCTTGCAAATAGATTATGCAGCTCTTACTTGATTAAGGAGTTTGTGTAAAACAAGAAATTTGGTTTTATGTGCATGCTCCAAGGAAATTTTCCAGTAATAGCAGTCATTCCATTAAGAAAGTTGGTACCTAATTTGCTCCTAATTTTAGTTGAAGTTACTAATGCCATGTGAGTCAGGAAAGGAATTCAGGTCAGTTTCAGCTCCCTAGATAGGGTAACTACATAATGTACTGCTTCCCCAGACTACTTTGTGAATCAAAATGAAGGTATCTGGATTAGTGTCTTAAGTTAGGTGGAAAGGTCAAAAGATGCTTTTAAAAGGTATTTATGTGTTTACTAAGTAGACATTATGAACTTGGAGGGTTTCTTCAGCAAATTGACATTGGGACTCTGGGAGTAGGTCTTGATAAATAATACAGATTAACAATCCACTGTGACAATCTCGCCTTTTGAGGAAGCTCAGTGCATGTGATATATAACAAGTTGAATGGATATGGTGTCATCCTCAACAGTCAGATGATTGAATAAATTACATGAGAAATTTTTTTATGAAAGGCTAAAACTGAGAAAAGGAAACTGTGTTTTGTTGAGACACATTCTTGTAGAGACTGCTTATAGTTCTATGCATATTATATACAGACACATTGGCAGATTTGGTTCAAGTCCTTTTTTATCTATGATTTATACTAAATTGCCTTGAAAGACAGATTATGATTGTTTATGCTTAATTTTATATGTCAACTTGACTGAGCTAAGGCATACCCAGTTAACTGGTGAGACTTTTTGGGGGGAGAGTTATTGTTCTGACTCATTTGCAGGGTTATCTAAAATGCCATTAGTTTTATGTGGAACCCAGAACAAGAGAAGGTGCTGCAAAGTATTCAGGGCTGTTCTGCATACAGCCAAGCACACATGATCCAGGACATGTCATATGATCTAGCACATACAATCAAATACACAGAATGTAGTGCATCTAATAGTAGCAGACAGGGATGTTGCTTGGAGACTTTAAAAAGCTCTTAAAAATTTAATTTAAGTGTAGTCCTTCAGGATTTGGGGAGATAATTCTTGACCTTCTACTGAGTCATAGAAGAAACTGAAGGCTTGACAATAGCGCCCCCCCCCAATTATCTGAGTACCTAATCTGCACATTATGAGCTGAGTGTTATCTGCCCTCCAAATCTCACCACTATGTATACCAAGCAATATTCCACCACCACAGTGTCGTTTTAACTTCAGCACAGTGGTTGTGCCTTAATTTACTGCTAGTTCAGTTAGAAATTGCATTTCTGCAGCTACCGGCCCGCTCTTCTGGCAGTGGCCTGGCCATTCAGGCCACAGCCTGGTGGGAATTCTGTTCCTGCAGGCGCCGGTGCTGTCACTGCCACTAAATGTAACTTTAACTGAATATCTGTCTTTCTATTTATAAATAAGACTCAAGATTCAAAGACTGGGATAAAATTCTTCAAGCTCCAAGAGGCAGAATAGCCACTAGCTTACACTCTTTCCTTGAATCTCAGAAAGAGCATGTCCTTCTGCTCCACCAAAGAATAAAAGCTGCAACACTTCAAACCACTCCCAGCTACTTCCTAAATTGTAGCTTACTCTTCCAGATGCCCTCTATGACTACATTCTGTCAACTAGTTGCTAACTCAGCCTCCTGACCCAAGGTTAATTTTATTTAATTAATGCAAATGCAAACTCAGAGTTCACAGTGTGATCTAATATTCCCCAACATCACAGTCTTTTCATACCATTCATAGCTCATTTTTTTAAAAAAAAAACAATAAAACGTATTGCAAACCCCACAGACATGTACAACACCTCAAGTATCATATAATGCCTCACAATATCTATTCTGTTACCAAAGAATTCAACTATAGCTACCAATAATATTCTACCCTATTGTTAAGATGAATTCATGTGTCATACTAAAATATTAAATAAATAAAGTATATCATGAAATTAATTTAACAAGAAAAATGTTATTGCATTAATGCTCGCTCTCATACTTCAAACTGTACTATAAATTTTACTTTACAGAATACAAAGTCTTCTAAATTTCACATGGAAAATTATACAATATATATTATATAATAGTTCCCCAAAAGAGCCTCGACAATCTAGAAAAAGATTGGTATTCATATTGGATAAATTTTTGGCCACAGTGCAATACAACTGGAAATCATTTAATATTAGAAATTACACTAGTACTCAGAAAGTAGCAAACTTATTCATAAATAACCCATAAGACAAATAAGTCCAGATGAATATTTAAAAGTATTTGTTGAGACAAATAAAAACACATAATATTAGGAAGGAAGTTTGTAACAACAAATGACAAAATGGTAGAAATATCTCAACTAAAGACTTAATACCTAATGCAATGAAAACTAAAAGTAAACAGCCCAAATTAGCAGAAGAAAAGAAAGAATAAAATAACAGTAGAATTTAATAAAGTGGAGGTAAAATAAAAGAAGACAAGTTGAAAGTTGACCGCCCAAAGCAGTCTGTCCGGGGACCCACTGGCCATACCAACCATGGAATTAGGCAGGGGATTTTCATTCTCCTTATCCTCAATTCCAATTTTCCTGTCTTATTTCCAGCCTGGTAACAGACTGCCTGCTGTAGCTTCTCCTTTCTCTCTGCCACCCCTCCCAGGAAACTAACCAGATCCTTTCCTATACCCTTTCTCACCCCACCCTTCTAGCTGATCCCCATTCCTATGTGACTGGATCCCCAGTTGTCACACCTGAGAAGTACTTAGAAGTGCTCCCTACCCATCAAACCACAGATACCACATGTTCCTAAAGATCCAGAGGGGGAATCAGAAACCAGGGAAGAAAACAAATACTCAACAAAGATGAGACCAGATATCAACACCTAGAATTGCAATCATCCCAAACCAGATGCTCAGAAGCCAACATAAAAACACCATCAATGTCTTTATTAGAGTCCACTATCCCTAGTACAATAGACTATGGGAAATGAAATATAGCTGAAGCACAAGACAACAACTTAAAATTCAGCTATAATGAATATGACAAAGGACCTTAAATGAATTCTAATTGGACTTAATAAAAATATAATAATATTATACTTAAAAAAATATAATGAATATGACAAAGGACCTAGCATGAATTCTAATTGGACGTAATAAAAACCCTGAGCCAGATATGGGGGTAATTGCTGAAAGATCAGAGACAAAGGAACAAGCCACAATCACCTCTCACTTCACCAACTTCTCAACCAAAAAAGAACTGAGCTCCTGTATCCTTCTGCCTTATATTCCTTTCTCTGCCTAGCCATATCACTTCTTATCTCAACCTCCCTAGTGCTGGGATTAAAAGCATGAGATCCCAAGTTCTGGGATTAAAAGTGTATGCCACCCCTGCCTAGTCTCTATGGTTGACTAGTGGCTAGCTTTGCCCTCTGATCTTTAGGCAAGCTTTATTTGTTAGAGCATACACAAAGTATCACCATAAAAGGGGATGCATATAAATCCATTAATGAAAACACAAACAATAGAACGAAGTAAAGAAAACTGTTCAAGACATCAAAGTGGAACTGCATCAAGAAAGAAAAGTCAAACCTAGAGAAAACTGTACATAAAAAAATATACAAGAACAAGAACAGGACCTCAGAGAAAAGTCTCCCCAAAAGAATACAAGAGATGGAAGAATATGCATCTCAGGCATTAAAGACAAGATAGAAGAAATGGATACCTAAGTCACAGAAAACATTAAATCCAACAATGTTCTGGCACAAAACATCCATGAAATCTAGGACACTATAAAAAGAAAAAAATCTAAGCATAATAGGAATAGAGGAAGTAGAAGAAGTCCAGGTCAAAGGTACAGAAAATATGCTCAACAAAATCATAGAAGAGAATTTCCCTAAACCAGAAGAAGAAGATACCTATCAAGGTACAAGATACATACAGAACACCAAATAGACTAGACCAGAAAAGAATTCCTCTGGCCACATAATGATCAAGCACTAAACATACAAAGAAAGAATTTTAAAAGTTTCAAGGGAAAAAGACCAAGCATATAAAAGCAGACATATTAGAGTAACACCTGATTTTTCAATGAAAAATTTAAAAGCCAGAAGGCCTGAATGATTGTCCTACAAACTCTGAGAGACCACAGATGCCAAACTACTATATCCAGCAAAATTTTCTATCATAACAGATGAATAATGAAAAACATGCCATGACAGCAGTATCTGTCTACAAATCCATAAGGTTCTAGAAGAAAAATCCAACATGTAGAGGTTAATCACACCCAGAAAAGTTGAACAAAGAGATAATCTCAGACCACCAAATAAATAGAGGTGAGGAGAACCCACACCTTAACAACAAAATAACAGGAACTAACAAATATTGCTCATTGATAACTCTCAACACCAATGGTCTCAATTCCCAATAACAAAATATAGATTGGATATGAAAACAGGATTAATCCTTTTGTGCATCCAAGAAATACACCTTAACTTCAAGATTAGGCATCATCTCAGGATAAAAGAATGGAAAAAGATATCCCAAGAAATAAGCCTGTATAGCCACTTAATACTTAACAAAATAGACTTGAAACCAAAGTAAATAAGAAAAAATAGGGAAGGGCACTTATACTTATCGAAGTAAAATTAAGTCAAGAAGACATTGCCATTCTAAACATCTATGAACCAAACAAAAGGTCACCAAAGTTCATAAAAGAAACACTGCTGCAGCTAAAATCACTTATTGTCCCTCACACACTGACAGCAGATAACTTCAATACCCCACTCTCACCCAAACAAAAACTAAACAGACAAATGCTGAAGCTAAATTACATCATAAAGCAAATGTATCCAACAGATATTTACAAAAATTTCACCCAAACACAAAACAATATACCTTCTTCTCAGAATCTCATGGAACTTTCACTGAAACTGACCACATACTCAAACACAAAATAAGTCTCAACAGATACAAGACTGGAAGTTCTTGTACAAAAAGGAGAAATAAAGTTCAAAAAGAGTATATGGCAAGAAATAATCAAACTCAATGCTGAAATAAATAAAATAGAATAAAAATGATAAGAATCAATGAATCAAAGTGGTGATTCTTTGAGAAAATCAAGAATATCGACAAACGCACAGCCAATTGGTCCAGAATGTGTTAGCAAAGATTTCTACCTGACTTTCAAATAAGAATGAATGCCAATACTTCTCAAATTATTGCACAAAATAATGGCTAGGCAAGGTGTCTTGAGCTATTTGGTTGTTCTTGATGCCCATTCCTTAGATTTTTTTTTTTTATTAAACTCTATGCAGAGGGATCGTTGTCTAATATGTGTAACAATGCTACAGCTATCCTGATACCTAAGTCAAATAAGACTCAACAGAGAAAGAGAATTACAGAACAATTTCCCTTATGAACAAAGATGCAATAATTATCATTAAAATATTTGCAAGCAAAATGCAAGAACACCTAAAAAATAAAAAAATTCACCCACCATAATCATGTAGGCTTTATCCCAGAGATGCAGATATGTAAATTGATAAGTAAAATCACCCTATGTAAATTGATAAGTAAAATCTACCATATAAATAGACTTAAAGATAAAATCCATATCATCATCTTGTTAGATATAGAAAGGGTCTTTGATAAAATCCAATAATCATTCATGATAAAAGTCCAGTAGAGAAAAGGGATACAAGGGACATACCTCAATATAAATAATAAAGGCAGTTTACAGAAAGCACAAAGCCAACATCAACCTAAATGAAGAGAGACTCAAAACAATTCCATGAAAATCAGAAACAGACAAGGTTATGCAATTTCTGCATATATAGTCAATATAGTAATTCAAGTTCTAGCTATAGAATTAAGACAACCAAAGGGATCAAGGGAATATGAATAGGAAAGGAAGAACTCACAGTATATTTGCAGATGATATGATAGTATACATAGGTGACCCTAATAATTTCACTGCAAAACTCTTAACACTGGTAAACACTTTCAGCAAATAGCAGGATACAAAATCCATGGACCAAAGTCAGAATCTTTTCTATATTCAATGACAAATGAACTGAGAAAGAATTTAGGAAAGCAATACCTTTCACAAAAGATTAAAAATATAGCTGAGGGTGGGTGGGGGAGTGGGTGGTGGTGCACACCTTTAATCCCAGCACTCGGGAGGCAGAAGCAGGCGGATCTCTGTGAGTTCAAGGCCAGCCTGGTCTACAAAGCGAGTTCCAGGAAAGGTGCAAAGCTACACAGAGAAACCCTGTCTCGAAAAACAAAACAAAACAAAAACAAACAAACAAAAAATACTAAAAATATATCCTGAGGTAATTCTGAGCAAGCAAGTAAGAGATTTGAAGTTAAAGAAAATTTAGAAGATGGAAAAATCTCCCATTCCCATGGATCTATAAGATTAACATGGTAAAAATCCCCATCCTATCAAAAACAATCTGCATCAAAATTGTAACATGTTCTTTACAAAAACTGGAAGGATAATATTCAACTTCATATGCAAGCACAAAAAACTAGCATAGATAAACCAATCCTAAATAATAAAATAACTGCTAGAGGTAGCACCATTCCCAACTTCAAAATATACTACAAAGATATAGTAATAAAAACAGCATGCAAGAGGCACAGGAAATAGACATGTTAACCAATGGATTCAAATTGAAGATGCAGACATAAATGCACACACTTATGGACACCTGATTTTCCTATAAAGAAGCCAGAAGTAGACAATAGGGACTGAATGACTGCATGTAGAAGAATCCAAATATATACAAACGTATTGTGCTACACAAAACTCTACTCCAGATGGATCGAAGACCTCAGCATAAAACCAGATACACTGAACTTGACATATGAGAAAGTTGGAAGCAGTCTTGAACTCATTGGCATGGGAAACGATTTTCTGAATAGAACACTCTAAGCATAGGCACTGAGGACAATTAGTTAATGAGACCTTATGAAATTGAAAAGCTTTTATATGGCAAAGGTCAAACAGACAGGCTACAGAATGAAAAAAATGTTCTTATTAGCTGTATATCCTATAGAGGGATAGTACATAAAATACATAAAGAGCCTTTAAAAACTGAACTCAAGAAAACAAAGAATCCAATAAAAATATGGCATACAGATATAAACAGAAGTGGCAAAGAGCACTTAAAGAAACGGTCAACATCTTTAGTCATCAGGGAAATGCAAATCAAAAGCACATTGAGATTTCATCTTAAACTGTTCAGAATAACCAAGATCAATAAAACAAATAGCAGCTCATGATGGCAAGGATGTAGCATAAGCAGACACTCACCCATTGCCAGTTAGAATATAAACTTGTACAGCCACTATGGAAATCAGTGTGGAAGTTGCTCAGGTAAATGTGAATATATCTACATAAGATATAGCCATACCACTTTTGGGTATTTACCCAAAATACTCTGCATCATACTAAAGAGATACCTGTGCAATATTGTTTATTGTTGTCCTATCCATAATAGCCAGAAACTGGAAACAGTCTTGATGTCTGTCAATGGATGAACCAGATTAAAAAAAAAAAAAAAAAGATGTGTTACATTTACACAATTGAATATCAGTTGTTAAAAAATGAAATCATAAAATTCTCAGGTAAATGGATTGAGCTAGAAAAAAATCATTGTAGTGAGTTAACCCAGATCTAAGAATACAAATATGTACATATCCCCTTATATGTTGATGTTCGTTGTTAACTCTTTGATAAGCAAGTTATAATCCATATAACCACAGAGTTTAGGTATGAAGTAAGTGTACAGGGAGAGGATGAGATCGCCCAAAGAAGTGGAAATAAAATAGGTAGTTATAGATGGATTGGAGAAGGACTGGAATATGAGGATCAAGTGGGAAGGGGAGGGAAACTAAAGGGGAGGGGAGAGTTTGGGGGGGGATGAGGTACAGCAAACACTAAGGGCCAATTGAGGGATTCTATGGAAACGTAGTGCAATAGAAACTTCCTGCAAAACATGCATATATAAAGGTGATCTTATTAGAATAATGGGGAGTCAGAGCCCCAGCTGGAGAGCTCTGGTTGTCAAATGAAGACACCAGTTCTAGGAATGGATTACAATTAATTGTGTTGATGACCAAAGGGACCCAGTGAAAACTCCCTAATAACTCAGGCTATTTCCAAGGCACTTGGTTGCTCTCCCAAAACTGATGATGGTAAGGCCTAGTTTTGAAGACAGCATCTACATAACACACTGAATATGGAGAATTCGAGCTAGTGCCTATTTAAAGCCTGCACCCCTGCTGACTAGTGTTCATGGTACTGTGTTAGAGTTTTTTATTGTGAAGAGACACCATGACCACAGCAACTATTATAAGGAAACATTTATTTGAGGCTGGCTTACATTCAGATATTTATTCCATTATCATCATGGTGGAAAGAAAGCATAGTGGCACACAAGCAGATGCAGTGCTGGAGAGGTAGCTGAGGGGTCTATATCCAGATTGGCAGGCAGCAGGAAGAAAGTGAGTCAATGGAACTAAGTTGAATATTTGAGGACCTCAAAGCCCACTCCCAGTGACTCACTTCCTCCAACAAAGCCATACTTACTCCAACAAGGCCACACCTCTTAATAGTGCTACTCCTATAGGCGCATAGTGGCCATTTTCATTCAAACTACCCTAGGTATTCTGCATGCTACCAATGGGTAAAGTTAAGGCCAACCCAGCTACAAACCCTTCAGTCTACAATGATGACTTGCGTGGAAGATGTGCTAGTGCAATAGCGGCACAAAGCTTGTGGGACTAAACAATATCTGATTGGAATTAGGCCCACTCCATGAGATGGAACCCATCCCCAGCATTGCTTGAGTGGCCAAGAACCTGAAACTAGATAAGTCATAGACCTAAGGGAAAACCAAATTCTATTTCTGTTAAAGAAATGGAGCAACAAAATGACCACTGATGACATTCTGCTAATCTCTTAGATCAGTTTCTTGCTCAGCCATCTTCAGAGAAGCTGAAGATAGGAACACCACAGAGAGCCACAGCTGAACAACATGCAGAGAATGACAGACCTTGGAACACTCAGTGCGAAATCAGATGTCTCCATCAATTCCCCCAGGTCTCCAGAGAAGAGGAGGCAAAAAGATTGTAACAGCCAGAGCAGATGGAGAACACCAAGGAGAAAAGGCCCCCTAAACAAAGCAGGACTGATATATATACAAGCTCACAGAGACTATGGCAGATTGCACAGGGCCCACACAGGTCTGGGGATGATAGTGTCCCAGTGCTGATAAGGGAAGCAAATACAAGCCCACATCACTAACCCAGAAGCTACAACCTAGCTTTGAAAAATTAGTTTCTCTACAAACCACTCTTAAGGCCTGGCCCCATGTCCAGCAACAAATGATCAATGCAAGCCAATGGTAGTTTTGGAGGTCTTTTATCTCATAATGCTGTTTTGCTGTGGGATGTTCTGTATGCTGTGAATGAGTTGCTCTGATTGATTGATAAATAAAATGCTGATTGGCCAGTAGCCAGGCAGGAAGTATAGGTGGGATTAGCAGACAAGGAGAATTCTGGGAAGAGGAAGGCTGAGTCAGGAGACTCCTGCCCACTGTCCAGGGAGCAGTATATAATGGCACACAGGTAAAGCCATGGAAAACGTGGTGACATATAGATTAACAGAAATGGGCTGAGTTTAAGTGCAAGAGCTAGTCAGTAGTTAGCCTGAGCTAATGGCCAAGCAGTTTTAATTAATATTAAGTCTCTGTGTGTTTACTTGGATCTAAGTGGCTGTGGTGCTAGGCAGGACAGGAAAAACTTTCTGCCTACACTGTTTTGGGTTGTTTTTTCTTTTATTTTTTTCCATATAGGTCTTTTGCTTATATATTATTGTCTCCAATTTGTGTTTTATGGGATTTCTGGGTTTGACATTATGTGGGTCTCTGCATCTATACATGTCTTACGCTTTTTATTTGTTTATTCTTTGCATTTACTTTACCTTATTTTATTGTATTTTCTCTTTTCTTTTAG
The DNA here is from genome assembly GCF_004664715.2 of Peromyscus leucopus. Lineage (NCBI taxonomy): Eukaryota > Metazoa > Chordata > Mammalia > Rodentia > Cricetidae > Peromyscus > Peromyscus leucopus. The sequence continues at coordinate 59,466,495 of NC_051066.1, forward strand.
ATGTCTGTTTGTTTTCTATTTAGAAAGAACAAGAAAGAATGTAGATTTGAGTAGATTTGGGTGTGTGGGATGTGGGGAGAATCTGGGAGGATTCGAGGGAAAAGAAACCATAATCAGAATACATTGTATGAAAGGAATCCTGTGTTGCTCTTTCAGAGTTCCTGAGTTCAATTTCCAGTCCCCACATATCTGTGACTCCAGCTCCCTGGAATACAACACCTCTTGTGGTCTTTGTAGACACTGTATTCATGCACACAACCCACATACAGATATATACATTACACATATTTTTCTTTAAAAAACTTAAATGTAAGCAACATTTAAAAAGCTTTAACTGAATTAAGAAGAAAATATTCAGAATCAGAGTTAAAAGATAAAACAGTATAACTAGGAGCACAGAACCAGCAAAGGATCATTGGAGGTTATTAAGAACTACTAAATGCCCAGGCATCTGATAAAGTAAAAGAAATGAACAAATTCCTCAACTTTAAGTTACAAGACCGATAATCAGTGATAAAATCTTGTAAGTAATAAAGAGTCTTCCTCAAATAAAAGTCTAGGGAAAGAAGACTTTGATGTTTAGTTTTAGTAAATGTTTAAAGTGAACAAATACTAATTCTTAAATTATGTAAACTAATCAATTAGTTAAGAATTAAATTATTTTGTTAATGAAGCAGAACGAAGCCATCTAAATACATTCTATAAGGCCAACATTACACTGACATAAAGCCAGATAAAGGCTCAACTTGAAGAAAGCTGCAACATCATTTTCTAGATAAGGACATGTGAAAATTGCTCAATAAAGTTCTAGCAAATTGAATCCAATATTACAATGAAAACATCATTTACTATGATCAGCTGAGATTCATCTCAGGACAAAAGGATGATTTGATGATTCCATATTTGCAAATCAAAAAGCATACTATATCAACACAATAGAGAGACAAAAGTGTGATCATCACCATAGATACAGAAAGGCATTTAATAAAATGAAGCCTCTCAGAATGCTGAGAAGGCTGAGCTGATAAAGACGCCAGCTTCCAAGCCTGACCATCTGAGTTCCTGAGTTCTGTCCCCAAGACACATATGGTAGAAGGAGAGAACCACTGTTACACTGTCCTCTTATACCCATGCTGGGCAGATAGAGCTATTTCATATGATTTTTCGTTCATTGGAATGCATTATCCTTTCATATATGTGATGCACCATCTAATTTCATAGAAATTCTCTCTCAATTGGAAAGCAAACATGGGTTAGACCAGATGGCTGTTGACCTTTGGTCAATAGAGAGTGGGAGAGATTCCCAATTGCTTTCATTACTCTGGATGGTGATTTCATTTGGACCAAGAGCCTTAAGAAGCTAACACCTGGAAAACAGACACTTTCCTTGAACGCTAGACTCTGCTGGGTATTTGTTGCGAAGCTCTAGGTTAATGGACATGATACCAAAGAAATAATAAAATTATTTCCAGTAAGTTGTATTTAAAGTTCTATTTCTATTTGTTCCTTACTTCTTACATGCTCAACATACATGTTTATATGGAAAATATAGCATTACACTTGCTAGAAAACTGAAAGAGCACATGAAGCTTGAGGGGGCTTGATATAAGTGTATTTTTTTCTTCCATTTCTGTTAGGTTGCATTTTGGGTCTGGTTTGACCTGCCATCTCCTCCCAAGGACATCTGAGCGTGCAGGATTTATCAGTCCTCTATCTAATGCTTATTGTATAATTCAAGAAAAATTGCTATCATACTGGGCTATATCTTTGACTCTCAAAACTGCAGATATTAAATGAATAAAACAGAAAGAAATAGGAAAAAAAAGAAACTCTCTCCTGCCACTTTAAAAGATGTTTTCTCCACTTCATTTACTTCGTCTTAATTTAGTTACATGTTTCTATATAATATCACTGTGCATTATGTTTTTTATTTTATGATTTGATTTTGAGCATTTCATTAATATTTAATCCAACTTTCATACAAAAATAACCTAAGAAAGAATGGGAAGTTCTTGTGTATTTTAAACAATAATCTTAAAGAAGAGTGGGGTTTTGTATCCTTACCAGTAAATTATACTAAAGAGAGGTTTCTAGAGTGATGCAATTCCTCCATCCTGACAAGCTAATAGCTCGTTGAGTCAACAATGACTTTAAAGATCCAGATGAATCTATGAGAGTGATACAGTTAATAATAGTGAATGAATCTCAGTCACATTAAAGTAACATGAACCTCGGAATAGGGTTTTTGAAAGAACTAAAAATGATTTTACTACAGAGAGATTACCTGAACTAACTTTAAAGGGTGTTGATTCACCATCACTCATGTATTTAATATTTAATTCTGAAATAACTTTACATAGTATTTTCTGCCTATCTGAAATCAAGACACAGTTTTTCTTTTATTTTGTTTTTATACTAAACAAGTTCACAAATTATGGGATCCAACACATGTATAGGTTGTGTAATCTGGTGATTAGTGTAGCTACTACTTTAAAACTTTATCATTGATTCACAATGAAAACACTGCAAGTCCTTTCATTTATGTTTTGAAGTAAATAGTACATTATTGTTAATCATCTCAATGTGCTACAAAATATCAGAAATAATCCATATTACATGATCTCCTGCACATGTACTGCAAACACCTGAACTCATAGAAGTTAAAAGAATAGTGGTCATCAGAGAGTGAGAAAGAACAGAGAAAGGGAATGATTAGATAAAGGTATTACAATTTTGGTGAGAAAAAAAATACTCTTCTCCCAAGTGAACAGTTAGTAAATTCTAATCAAGGTATTTGACAATTATTTTACTTCTTTCTTTGTGGCACAATAGCTAAGTCAAGGTCATGTTTTAATCACACAATAGGGTTTCTATAGATTAATACTTAAAGTAAAATATATTTCACAATAGAGTTTTTGTTGGTACATCTATGGACAATAGAAAAATTGTAGGGTTTTGCAATGTAGTTTTTATTGATTCTTTGATAACCTCATATATGTATATAATGTAGTTTTATTATATCTATCACCTCTCCTCAACTCCTTCCAGATGTCACCCTACAAAATATTCCTCTTCAATTCTCATGTGTTTTTTTTTTTTAAACAAATCACTAAGTCTGATTTGTGTAGCCAGTATTCACGTGAGTATGGTCATCCACTAGAGTATGGTCAATTACAAGGGGACAAACCCCTGAAGAAACTGATCCTTCCTGCCCTTGCAAATATCACCTTTCAGTAGCTCATCAGCTAGGAGTAGAACCTAATGAGACCCTGCTCCCTATATGCATGCTGGAATGTTGACTGGGTTGGTTTTGTATAGGTCTTGTACAAATGGCTGTTGTGAGACTATAAATGTCATGTTGAGAAGACACTACTTCATAGCCTGTACTCCCTCCTGAACTCTGGCTTTAACAGACCTTCTTCCTCTTCTGTGAAAAAATAATTTAAATAAAAAAAACATGGTTTTTAATTTTTCCATAATTTTTTTCTCAAAGCAGTTTATTGAGCCAAAAATATAACTGTATTAAATATAGGTGTGATTATAAATTGTTCACATGGTAAATCAGCTAAGATTATTATTTAGATTCATTATATGTATTTAGATATTTTAATGATGTTTTCATTTATATTAATTAATCATTAATCACTGTAGTTCAAGTGACTGAATAATACATAAACTCTATGTGTGTCTGTAAATCTCATTGAATTTAACTGCTAGCATGAGATTAAGAGATTTAGTCGAAACCAGAATTTGGGGAAGATTCACCCCTTTGTACTTTCCTATAATAAATAAGAAATAACTGTTGAACAATGGGTTATCTTAGAATATACAAGATTATTTGTCTTCTGAAGATAATTTGAATTGGGTTATAGGCACTTGGGGTACATATTGAAAGTAAAAATAATAAAGGGGCATAATGGAGCATTTGTCTGTGTGTTAGTGTGAGAACTATACCCTACAGAGTATAGAAGCATGTTTGATCTGTTATTAAAACATGTCTGTACATGATTTAGTAAGTGGTGTAGTTTGAATAAGAATGCCCACCCCCCATATGTAGATGTAACCAATCGTCTTATTAAAATAAGAAACACAGAGCCAATGTAAAAGAGAAAGCCAAGAGGTCAGAGCTCAGAGATAAAATCTTACTTCCTGCAGTGCTCCTAACTTCCCCGAGAGAGAGCTTCTTCCTGTTTGTCTGTCTTTAAATAGTCTTTCTGTTCTGCCTTCTCATTGGTTGTAAACCCAACCACATGACTGCCTTGTCACTGCCTGTAAGTACCGCCCTCCAGGTCTTAAAGGTGTATGTCTCCAATACTGGCTGTATCCCTGAACACACAGAAATCTACCTAGCTCTTCTAACCACCACGCTCTTGCTATGGCTCTAATAGCTCTGACCCCAGGGCAACTTTATTTATTAACATAAAATTAAAATCACATTTCAGTACAAATAAAATATCACCATATTTCCCCTTTTCTATTTTTTTTTTTTAAATAATAACTTGCCAAAAAGGAACATCCCCAAAATTAGTCTTGGGGAAAGGTTTTTGTTTTTGTCTTTTAGGAGAATGAAGGTTAAGGAATCTGAAGAACACAGGACAAATGAGACAACTGAAGAAAAAGGACAAATCATCTGTCCCAGGAAACAGAGTGAAACGGCATATGGGTATATATAATCTAAAAAATTTTATGTCTTCCTAAATGTTTGTTTCTGCTTTTCTCTAAAGATTTAACACTATTGGTCTTCTAATAGTCCCAGTTCAATTAAAATTTAAAGCTGACTTTGGAGTTGGAGAATGGCTCTCTCCTTCTTTAAACTCAAGCATGTTGTTAAAAGGAAAATGCAAACTCCCTGTATCATGCCAGAATAAAAGAGCCATTTTCTGCTATGGGACAGGACAAAAGCCAAATTAATTAAGGGACTATTCTATTACTAATCTCAACTCTTTGATTCTATTCTGATTCTTTAAAACTTTTCTTAAAGCATAAATTTTATATCAAAATTTACAAGATTAATATATATATATATATATATATATATATATATATATACATTTTAAACTTTGTTAAGATATGAATGGTCATATAGAGTACTAACTAATTCTAGAAAAAAAGGCTTCAATTAGCTGCATATATATGTCTTTGTGTTCGAGTCTCTTATTAGTTTTCTGCAGGAAATCACGGCCAGGCCTAACATCAACTGAAGTCTCCAGGAAGAAGATGGGGCCCCACAACAACAACAATCCACGTGGACAATAATAATATCACTAAGCTGACAAACATCATCATCCTGACCAGCATGATTCATTCCAATAGTCATTTGGTTATTTAATTGCTCAGAGCAGGGATTTCCTCTACAGCTTCAGGAAAGGTTTGAACTGGTTTTGATATGGGGCCTGCATGAGGCCCTCTGGGAGTTTCCCGAAAACTGAGGCAAAGGATTACCCTGTCTGTCCTTTGTTGATCTACATTCGTTGGTCCAGTGTTTTCCCTTACCACACCTTCTGCATACTCCAGAAGGAAGGGGCATTCTGTTGCCATTGTTCCTTGAAGAAACATTGCTTCTAGGAATGACCTGTTTACAGTCCTTTTAAAATGTCCTTGCTTTCCACACCCAAAACATTAACACTCCTCAAACTTTTGAATTACTTCTCCTACCCACGTATCATCATGCTCATCAGCCTCACATTAATTGTTTCTCTAATCCAATCTTCCAAAGGTGCAGATCTTGCTTTAACGGCCTGATTATTCTTTTGCATGCTGCATTTGCATTCTCAAATGCCAAAGCTTCAATTATTGCCTTACTAGCTTCTGATTCTGAGACCATTCTGTTTACTGCTGAAGCAGTCTTTCTAAAAAATCTGTGAAAGATTCTTTTGGGCCTTGCATAACCTTTGTGAATGACTCAGGTTTTTTTCCTGGTTCCTCAACTCTGTCCATGCATTCAAGGCTGCCATTCGACATAAAATTAGGGTTTGAACATCATATAAACATTGTGTTTGTACTGAAGCATATTGGCCTTCTCCAATAAGCTGATCCTGACAAACTTGTATTCCTTTATCCCTCCATTGTTTTTCTACGTTTTCTAGCTTCCTCTTAAACCACGTTAGAAATTGAAGTCTCTGCTGGGTTCCAGAACAGCTTGTGCAAGGTCCGCAGTCCTGTGGTATAATCCTATTATGTTGAGCAAGAGTTTAACATTTGCTTTAATATGGGGCATGCATAAGATACTATTGCTCTTAAACCTTTAAAATCATCAGTTCAATTGGAGCCCAAATATTTTGTGTAGCCATTTGATCAGGCATCTGCTGTACGGTTACAGATAAATTAAGGGTGACTGTGTGAAAACAGGCTTTCTTTCTGTAACCTTATGATCCAAAACTTGAACCAACTTCACTGAATTTTTCTTCTGTCTGAATTTTTTACAAGTTTAACAAGTTTTTCTAAAGCTGTCATCCTGGCACTTAAAACGACTATCTTTTAAATAGTAAAATGTGAATAAGCATGGTGATAAACTGCATAATTCCCATAATACTAATCTTTTCATATAGTTGTTCCATTGTCAGACTGCCTAAAATTTCAAACAAAAACCCAATTTTCTTCAATGTACACAGGAAACCCATTTTTTTAAATGTGGAAAAAATTTGTCTTTTAAATAGTTTCCTTATGACTTACCAAATCTGCGTAGAACAGTAGAAATCCGAAGCGAATTTCAAAAGAGCCACCTAGTGTCCTAGGTGTGAATCCAGAGAGAGAGAGAGAGAGAGAGAGAGAGAGAGAGAGACAGAAACAGAGAGACAGAGAGAAAGCAAGAGAGAAAGCAAAAGCAAAAGTGAAAGTGAAGCGTAGCTGGCTAAAGCTTAATCCAGCACTTGTTCCCTCTTGACTGAGTCAAGCTTGGCTTTACAGGCAAGGGCCTGTTTAGCAGGCAGGCCTGAGCTGTTTGTAGCACTGGCTTTAAGCAGCAGCTCACAGTCCGGCCTGAGGCCAGCAGACTTGGGCTGGGGCTAGGGAGCTGCTGCTCGGGCTAGGGAGCCGGCCCAAGCAGTTTTTAATGGATTCTTGTCAGTTGGGCGCCAGATGAGATGTAACCAATCGTCTTATTAAAATAAGAAACACAGAGCCAATGTAAAAGAGAAAGCCGAGAGGTCAGAGCTCAGAGATAAAATCTACTTCTGCAGTGCTCTAATTCCCCGAGAAAGAGCTCTTCCTGTTTGTTGTCTTTAAATAGTCTTTCTGTTCTGCCTTCTCATTGGTTTGTAAACCCAACCACATGACTGCCTTGTCACTGCCTGTAAGTACAGCCCTCCAGGTCTTAAGGTGTATGTCTCCAATACTGCTGTATCCCTGAACACACAGAAATCTACCTAGCTCTTCTAACCACCACGCTCTTGCTATGGCTCTAATAGCTCTGACCCCAGGGCAACTTTATTTATTAACATAAAATTAAAATCACATTTCAGTACAATAAAATATCACCATATTTCCCATACTATTAATGAATGCTTAGGCATCAGGAGTACACCAAATTATCTGGGAAAGGTGTTTTCTTTAGGATGAGGTGTGCACTGGAGGACTGAGCCTTGAAGAAAAAGGCCATGTCTCTGTCCTGAACAGATACGATATGGTATATATCTATCTATGCTCCAATGTGTTTCTGCTTTCTCCCTAAAGAAATAAACACTATTGGCTTGAATAGTCCCAGTCAATAAAATGTCTAAAGCTGAACTTTGAGTTGAAATGCTTTCCTTTCTTTATCGCTGTTTTAAATGCAATTGTATCTCAGATAAGTCATTTTCTCTTACTTTTTAATAAGGACTATTCTATTTACTATCTCACTCTTTGATTCTATTCTGATTCTCTCTAAACTTTCTAAAGCATAATTTATATTCAAAATTACAAGATAATATATTAATAAATATAAATCATAATATTATACATTTAAACTGTAAGATATGCATGGTCATATAGAGACTAACTAATTCTAGCAAAAAAAGGCTCAACTAGCTGCATATCATGTCTGTGTTCGAGTCTCTATTAGTTTCGCAGAAATCACGGCCAGGCCTAACATCAACTGAAGTCTCAGAGAAGATGGCCCCACACAACAACAATCCACGGACAATAATAATATCACTAAGCTGACAAACTCATCTCCTGACCAGCATATTCATTCCAATATCATTTCGTTATTTAATGCTCAGAGCATGGATTTCCTCTAGCTCAGGAAAGTTGAACTGGTTTGATATGGGGCCTGCATGAGCTAAAACTGAGCAAAGGATTACCCTGTCTGCCTTTGTGATCTACATTCGTTGGTCCAGTGTTTTCCCTTACCACACCTTCTGCATACTCCAGAAGGAAGGGGCATTCTGTTGCCATTGTTCCTTGAAGAAACATTCTTCTAGGAATGACCTGTTACAGTCCCTTTTAAAATGTCCTTGCTTTCCACACCCAAAACATCTAACACTCCTCAAACCTTTGAAATTACTTCTCCTACCCACGTATCATCATGCTCATCAGCCTCAACATTAATTGTTTCTCTAATCCAATCTTCCAAGGTGCAGATCTTGCTTTAACGCCTGATTATTCTTTTGCATGCTGCATTTGCATTCTCAAATGCCAAAGCTTCAATTATTGCCTTACTAGCTTCTGATCCTGAGACCATTCTGTTTACTGCTGAAGCCAGTCTTTCTAAAAAATCTGTGAAAGATTCTTTTGGCCTTGCATAACCTTTGTGAATGACTCAGGTTTTTTTTCCTGGTTCCTCAACTCTGTCCCATTGCATTCAGGCTGCCATTCGACATAAAATTAGGGTTTGAACATCATATAAACATTGTGTTTGTACTGAAGCATATTGGCCTTCTCCAATAGCTGATCCTGACAAACTTGTATTCCTTTATCCCTCCATTGTTTTTCTACGTTTTCTAGCTTCCTCCTTAAACCACGTTAGAAATTGAAGTCTCTGGCTGGGTTCCAGAACAGCTTGTGCAGTCCCGCCAGTCCTGTGTATAATCCTATTATATGTTGACCAAGAGTTTAACATTTGCTTTACATATGGGGAATGCATGCCATAAGATACTATTGCCTCCTTAAACCTTTTAAAATCCATCAGTTCAATTGGAGCCCAAATATTTTGTGTAGCCATTTGATCAGGCATCTGCTGTACGGTTACAGGATAAATTAAGGGTGACTGTGTGAAAACAGGCTTTCTTTCTGTAACCTTATGATCCAAACTTGAACCAACTTCACTGTTAATTTCTTCTGTCTGAATTTTTACAAGTTTAACAAGTTTTTCTAAAGCTGTCATCCTGGCACTTAAAACGACTATCTTTTTAAATAGTAAAATGTGAATAAGCATGGTGATAAACTGCATAATTCCCATAATACTAATCTTTTCATATAGTTGTTCCATTGTCAGACTGCCTAAAATTTCAAACAAAACCCAATTTTCTTCCAATGTACACAGGAAACCCATTTTTTTAAATGTGGAAAAAATTTGTCTTTTAAATAGTTTCCTTTATGACTTACCAAATCTGCGTAGAACAGTAGAAATCCGAGCGAATTTCAAAAGAGCCACCTAGTGTCCTAGGTGTGAATCCAGAGAGAGAGAGAGAGAGAGAGAGAGAGAGAGAGAGACAGAAACAGAGAGACAGAGAGAAAGCAAGAGAGAAAGCAAAAGCAAAAGTGAAAGTGAAAGCGTAGCTGGCTAAAGCTTAAATCCAGCCACTTGTTCCCTCTTGAGCTGAGTCAAGGCTTGGCTTACAGGCAGGGGCCCTGTTTAGCAGGGCAGGCCTGAGCTGTTTGTAGCACTGGCTTTAAGCAAGCAGCTCACAGTCCGGCCTGAGGCCAAGCAGACCTTGGGCTGGGGCTAGGGAGCTGGCTGCTCGGGCTAGGGAGCCGGCCCCAAGCAGTTTTTAATGGATTCTTGTCACGTTGGGCGCCAGATGTAGATGTAACCAATCGTCTTATTAAAATAAGAAACACAGAGCCAATGTAAAAGAGAAAGCCAAGAGGTCAGAGCTCAGAGATAAAATCTTACTTCCTGCAGTGCTCCTAACTTCCCCGAGAAAGAGCTTCTTCCTGTTTGTCTGTCTTTAAATAGTCTTTCTGTTCTGCCTTCTCATTGGTTGTAAACCCAACCACATGACTGCCTTGTCACTGCCTGTAAGTACAGCCCTCCAGGTCTTAAAGGTGTATGTCTCCAATACTGGCTGTATCTCTGAACACACAGAAATCTACCTAGCTCTTCTAACCACCACGCTCTTGCTATGGCTCTAATAGCTCTGACCCCAGGGCAACTTTATTTATTAACATAAAATTAAAATCACATTTCAGTACAAATAAAATATCACCATACCCATAGGCTCATATACTTGAATGCTTAGGCATCAGTGAGTAGCACCATTTCTAAGGGATTAAGAGCTGTGCCCTCCCCTCATTGGATGAGGTGTGTCACTGGAGGAGAGCTTTGAGGTTTTTCAAATCCCAGGCTCAGTGTCTCTCTTTTTTTCTACCTACAGATCAGGATATAGCTCTGAGCTACTGCTCCAATACCTGCCTGCATGCCACAATTCTCTCCACTATGATGATAATAAAATTAAACTCTGAAGTTGAAAACTAGTCCCCATAAAATGCTTTCTAAGAGTAACTTTTGCCATTTTCTTTTACTTTTCCTTTTCTAACTTATTTTATTTTGTTAATTCTTTTCATTTATTTTATATACTGACCACAGTTTTCCCTCCTTCCTCTCCTTCCATGCCATTCCCCACCTCCTGTCTACCTGCCTCTCTATCCACTCCTTCTCCATCATTATTCAGAAAGGAGCAGGCCTCCCATGGGCTTGAACAAAGTATAGCACACCAAATTTAGACTCCCTCCCCTGTATCAAGGCTGGGCAAGGTAATCCAGGATGGGGAACAGGTTCCCAAAAGCCAGCTAAGTGCCAGGGACAGGTCCTGATCTCACTACTAAGACCCTTACAAACAGACCAAGCTACACAATTGTCACACGCAGAGGGCTTAGCTTGGTCCCACATAGGCTCCCTAACTGTTGGCTCAGAGTCTATGAGCTCCCACAAGCCCATGTCAGTTGTCTCTGTGGGTTCCCCCTTCATGACCTTGACCCTCCTAGCTCTTACAATCTCTCCTCTCTTTTTAAAGCAGGACTCCTGGAGCCCTGCTGAGTGCTTGGCTCTGGATCTCTGCATCTGCTTCCACCAGTTACTGGGTAAAGGCTCTCTGATGACAATTAGGGTAGTCACCAGTCTGATTACAATAGATGGCCAATTCAGGCACCCTCTCCACTATTGCTAGGAGTCTTAGCTGAGGTTATCCTTGTGGATTCCTGGGGGCTTCCCTGGCACCAGGGTTCTCCTGAATCATGCAACAGGCCTTCTTATCAAGATGTCTCTTTCATTATTCTTCCCCTCTATGATCCCCAAACCTGCCTCTCACACAGCAGTAGAACACTGACTAAGACAGTAATTTGGGTCATGACTGAGGGTATTTCTGTGACAGGCCTGACCATGCTGCTTGTTGGTAGAATTGGGTTTTTGAGACTTTGGATTAAGAAAACAGTTGAAAATTTTAAGTGGGGCTTAATGGGCAATATTAGTAGGAACTTGGAAGACAGTGGTGTTCAGAACAATGTAGATTACAACAGCCTGGTTCAAGAATTTTTAGAGGCAAAGAATATTAGTAACTGTCATAGAGACTGTTCTTGTGATATTTTGGCTGAAAATGTGCCTGCTTTCTTTCCTTGTCTAAAAGAATCTACCTAAGGTTACAGTGAAGAGTTTTGGGTTAGTAGTATTGGCAAGGGAGATTTCAAGACAGCCTAGTATTGATGCTGTTGTGTGGTTATTAGTAGTCACTCTTATGCAGATCTAAAATAAAAAGGAGCAAGCCAAACATGGAGCACATGGAAGTCCAATATGCAAGGAGATAGAATATTTAAAGGGAAAAAAAACTGCTACTAAATAGAATAAAGAGAGTGGTGACCTCAGGGCAGCCAAGCTTCCAGCTTCTGAAAAGGAATTAAAGAAAAACTTAATAAGTGAATGCAGCCATCACCAACAAAAAGCTGATGTGTTGTGACTGAATGAGGAGGCCATGTTCCAAAACCAGGAAGCAGCAAAATTTGGCAACGTCAGCCACATGATTCTGGCTTTAGAGTTAAGGATACAAGACAAGAGTTGTAGAATCTCTCTCTTTGGCTACGGAAAGACACTAAGGCCAAACATAAACCAGTGATGTACCTGGATGGATTCCCAGAGAAACCACTGCATGAAGCTATGAAAGTGAATTCTGGATTTCATTGGATACCCCAAGATTTTGGATGGGATAGAATCGTGTAATACATGCCAAGGAAAGCTGCAGACCTGGTGTGGAGACACCCCAAGTGACAGAAGTATGTTGCAGTCAAAAAAGGCTGAAAGGTATTGGAGATCTGAAGAACTCTGATATCAGACATAGAGATACAGAATTTGGAATTTGCCCTGCTGGTTTTCAGTCTTACTTTGATCCAGTATTTCCTCACTATTTAACCTTTCCTTCATTTGGAATGGCAATATATATCCTGTTCCATTGTATGTTGGAAGTATATGATCTGTTTTTTTCATTTTGATTTTGTAGGGGGTTACAGTTATGAGATTGCTATGAATCTCAGAAGAGATTTTGAACTTTGAAGTTTTAAACAGTGTTGAGACTCTAATAGATTATGGAGACTTTTGAGGTAGATGGAATGCATTTTTACATTATGATAATGTTTCAGACCTATGGGAGCCAGGCAATGGAATGTGGTGATTTAAATAAGGGTCATATATTTGAATGTTTAGTCATTGGCGAGTGGCACTACTTGAGAAGGATTAGGAGATATGGCCTTGTTGGAGGAAATGTGTCACTGGGGGTGGGCTAAGCTCCTAGCTCAAAAGCTTGAGCCGTGTCCAGTATCTCACTCTCTTCCTGCTAGTTGCAGATCAGGATGTAGAACTCTCAGTTACCTCTCCTGTATCATGTCTGCCTGCATGTAGCCATGCTCCCCATCATGATGATAATGGGCTAATCTCTGAAACTGTGAGAAAACTCCAAATGAATACTTCCTTTGATGAGAGTTGTCATGCATGGTCAAGGCTCTTCACATGTTCTATTGCTCTTCACAGCAATAGAACACTGACTAAGAAAATAAGCTGACAAAACTGTGTATAATCTTGCTAATCTGAGTGTCCCAAGGCTGCAGTCAGGTCCTATAAACACTTTTTCTAGCTTGATCCCCCTGTGAAATATAAATTCATAAGTGTTGGCTATGCACCAGGGAAAATATGGCAGGGTAGCCAGAAAGATCTTGAGCTGAAAGGGTATACACCACAGATGATACACCTTAGAAATAAACAGAAGTAGAAATAAAATATAGAAAAGAAGCAAAAGATGGAGAACATCTACAAAAAGGAAAAGTCAATGCTTTCATGTATAGGCAGGGAAAGCTATTATATTGATAGATACTACAGGTAATTGATGCAAATATTAATGTGAATTGGGTAAGGAAAGGGATAGTGAAGCCTGCTGGAAATAATTTATAGAGAAAAAAAAACTGACAAAAGAAAATGGTTTTCTAAGGAAGGTGATAAATCTGAATCAGAGCTGTGAAATGACAGCTTGAGCTTCATAATTCTAGCTTTAGTGGTCTTCCCACTGAAACACTCTGCCATTCTTTATCATCATAATATTCACTCTGCTACCAATGCCACTGGAGTTAAAGGTCATTCACAAAATGTAAGTTTTCAATGCTTATCTAATTAGTACATCAAATATAACTGTTTTGTAAAATTAAATTACTTAGTGTTTCAATAATATATGAAACAATTACATACAATTTTGTTGTATTTCCTATTGTCTTAAAAACATAGTAGTGAACTATTCCCTGAGACAGAGCCCGCAAGCACCAATTGAACTAAGAAGTGAGTCTTTATCCTCATACCTGAACACTCCAGCCCCTAGGCTTTGGGCACAGGGGCACAACCCTGCACCCCCACACCACCACCCATTGCAGTCCCAGTTACAGGCCAGTTGGCAGGCAGTCCTCCTGCAGGCAGGTCAGACTACCACCATCCCCCAAGAGATCCTGCAACCCACCAGCCTCACCTCCCCCAAATCCCACCCACCCTCCCAGACTGCAAGTGTTCCCTAAGACAGAGCCTGCCAGTGCCTGACTGGACTAAGAGGTGAGTCTTTGTCTACATGGGGCTGAAGGACACAACCCATTGCAGTCCCAGTCTCAAGCCAATAGGCAGGCCTCCTGCAGACAGGTCAGACTACCACCATCCCCCATCAGACCCTGTAGCCCACAAGCTCCACCTCCCCCAAATCCCACCCACCCTCCAAGACTGCAAGTGTTCCCTGAGACAGAGCCTGCCAGTGCCAGATTGCACTAAGAGCTACTCCCTGAGACAGAGCCCATGAGTGCCAATTGGACTAAGAGCTGCTCCTGGAGACAGAGTCCACCAGCACCAATTAGACCAAGAGCTCCCACTGGACCAAGAATATAAATCAGAACAAGAGAGGCTCCCTCAGACACAACACCACTTGCACCAAGTGGATAAAGAGATGGGTAGACGCCAGTGCAAAAATACAGTCAACAACAAAAAAACCAATATGGCTCCATCAGAACCTACTGCAGCAAGACCTGAACATCCCAACACAGAAGAAACAGAAAAAAAATCGACCTTAAAAATGACCTTAAGAAGATGATAGAGATCTTTAAAGAGGAAATGAAAAATTCTCTTAAAGAATTCGAGAAAAAGTCAAACAAAAAATGGGAAGAAATCAGTAAATCCCTTGAAAGCCAAGAGAAAACAATTAAACAAGTGAGGAAAACAGTTCAAGATTTGAAAACTGAAATCAAGACAACAAAGAAGACACAAACTGAGAGAAGGCTGGAAGTGGAAAATCTAAGTAAATGAACAGGAACAACAGACGAAAGCATAGCCAACAGATTGCAAGAGATGGAAGAGCAGATCTCTGGGGTTGAAGATACAATAGAGGAAGTAGATTCATCAGTCAAAGAAAACACTAAAGCCAACAAAGTCATGACCCAAAATGCCCAGGAAATTTGGGACACCATGAAAAGACCAAACCAACAAATAATAGAGATAGAAGAAGAAGAATACTAACTCAAAGTCACAGAAAATATATTCAACAAAATCATAGAAAAAACATTCCCAACCTAAAGAAGGAAATGCCTATAAAGATACAAGAAGGTTACACAACACCAAATAGACTGGATCAAAAAAAAAATTCCCCTCACCACATAATAATCAAACCACTAAACATACAGAATAAAGAATAAATATTAAGAGCTATAAAGGAAAAAGGCCAAGTAATATATAAAGGCAGACCTAGAAGAATAATACCTGACTTCGCAATGGAGACTCTAAAAGCCAGAAGGTCCTGGATAGACGTTATGTAGACACTAAGAGACCATGGATGCCAACCCAGGCTATTATACCCAGCAAAACTTTCAATTAACATAGACGAAGTAAACAAAATATTCCATGATAAAACAAGATTTAAACACTATCTTTCCACAAATCCAGCCCTACAGAAAGCACTAGAAGGAAAAATCCAACCTAAGAAAGTTAGATAAAAACATAGACAATAGATAATTCCACACCAACAAATACGAAAGAAGGGAAATATACAACACTACCACCAAAAATTAACAGAAATTAACAATCACTGGTCATCAATATCTATTAATATCAATGTCTCAATTCCCCTATAAAATGACACAGACTAACAGAATGGATATGAATACAAGATCCATCCTTCTGCTGCATACAAGAAACAAACCTCAACTTCAAAGACAGACACTACCTCAGATTAAAAGGCTTTGAAAAGACTTTTAAGAAGCAAACTTGTGTAGCTATCCTAATATCTAATAAAATAGACTTCAAACTAAAATCAATCAAAAGAGATCAAGAAGGACATTATATATTTATCACAGGGAAAATTCGACAAGATGAAGTCTCAATTCTGAAGATTTATACCCCAAATACAAGGGCACCGACATTTGTAAAAGAAACGTTACTAAAGCTTAAATCACACATAAAATGCTATACACTAGTAGTGGAGACTTCAACACACCACTTTCACCACTGGACAGATCTCCCAAATCAAAACTTAACAGAGAAATAAAGGACTTAACTGATGTTATGACTCAAATGGACTTAATAGATATCTATAGAATATTCTACCCTAGCATAAAAGAATATACCTTCTTTTCAACACCCTATGGAGCCTTCTCCAAAATCGACCACATGCTTGGTCACAAAGCAAATGTCAACAGATACAAAACAATTGTAATAACTTCCTTTATATTATTGGACAACCATGGATTAAAGTTAGATTTCAACAACAAAAATTACAGAAAACCTCCAATCTCATGGAAACTGAACAATGCTCAATTGAATCACCAATGGGCCAAGGAAGAAAGAAAGAAAGAAATTAAAGATTCCCTAGAGTTCAATGAAAACAAATGTACAACATACCTAAACTTATGGGACACTATGAAAGCAGTGGCAAGAGGGAAACTCATACCACTAAATGCCTACTAAAGAAGTTGGAGAAATCTTATACTAGTGACTTAACAGCAAACCTGAAAGCTCTAGAACAAGAAAAAGCAAACTCACCCAGGAGAAACAGATGCCAGGAAATAATCACTTTGAGGGATGAAATCAATCAAATAGAAACAAAGAGAATAATACAAAGAATCAATGAAACAAAGAATTTGTTCTTTGAGAAAATCAACAAGATAGACAAGCCCTTATCCAAACTAACAAAAAGACAAAGAGAGCATCCAAATTAACAAAATCAGAAATGAAAAGGGAGACATAACAATGGACAATGAGGAAATTCAGAGAATCATCAGGTCATACTTCAAAAACCTGTACTCCACAAAATTGGAAAATCTGAAAGAAATGGACAATTTTCTGGA
This sequence comes from Peromyscus leucopus, assembly GCF_004664715.2. NCBI lineage: Eukaryota > Metazoa > Chordata > Mammalia > Rodentia > Cricetidae > Peromyscus > Peromyscus leucopus. The sequence continues at coordinate 59,483,478 of NC_051066.1, forward strand.
TACGTACCCCATACCAAAGTTAAATCAAGACAGATAAACTATTTAAATAGACCAATAACCCCTAAGGAACTAGAAATGGTCATGAAAACTCTCCCAACTAAAAAAAAGCACAGGTTTCAGTGCAGAATTCTACCAGATTTTTGAAGAAAAGCTAATACAAATACTGTTCAAATTGTTCCACACCATAGAAACAGAAGGATCATTACCAAATTCTTTTTATGAGGCTACAGTTACCCTGATACCCAAACCACAAAGATGCAGCCAAGAAAGAGAATTACAGACCAGTCTCCCTCATGAACATTGATGCAAAAATGCTCAATAAAATATTAGCTAACCGACTCCAGGAACATATCAAAAAAAAAAAATTATCTACCATGACCAAGTAGGCTCATCCCAGGGATGCAAGGATGGTTCAACATAAGAAAATCTGTTAATGTAGTACACCATATAAACAAACTGAAAGAAAAAAAAAAACATGATCATCTCATTGGATGTTGAAAAAGCCTTTGACACAATCCAACACCCCTTCATGATAAAGGTTCTAGAGAGATCAGGAATACAAGGAACATACCTAAACATAATGAGGGCAATTTACAGCAAGCTGAGAGCCAACATCAAAATAAATGTAGAGAAACTCAAAACAATTCTACTAAAATCAGGAACAAGACAAGGCTGTCCACTCTCCTTATACTTATTCAATATAGTACTTGAAGTTCTAGCTAGAGCAATAAGACAACAAAAGGAAATCAAGGGGATACAAATTGGAAAGGAAGTAGTCAAACTTTCATTATTTGCAGACAATATGATAGTATACATAAGTGACCCAAAAATTCTACCAGGGAACTTGTACAGCTGATAAACTCCTTCAGTAAGGTGGCAGGACACAAGATTAACTCAATATAAATATTTTTGTAATATTAATTTATTTTGTAATATTAGCATTTTTTCAATGTCAGAATGTTATCAATTAGCAAACTTGTCCTTATTAATCATTGATTACATATAAAAAGTAGGAATTCAAACAGTTGTCTGGTGTCTGAATGTCTTCTCACAATCTACAATATTAACTTTCAAAGTTTTCTCCAGAACAGTAACACAGCATTCCCAATAGAAATGAAAACATCCTTGATAAAATTGGAGAAAACTCATAGGAAGTCTGATTTATATGAGTAGAGACTCAATAAAGAAAGTTAAGAACATTCAGAAACTGAATGTTCATTTGAATCTTTTGGTCAGAAAGCATGTAAAAATTCAATTTCACACCCTAAAGTTTGATTCCATAAATAGAAGATAAAACACTAATGAGAGCAAGAAATGACATGTACTAAAGCACCTCTGTTAACAGTTGCACAGAATCTTCTCATATATTATCTCATTTTTAAATACTACAATGATTTTAAATAGATGTTGTAATTATTACATTTCATAAATTGAGATTCTGGTGTTTACTGTCCATTCTGTTAAAAATTAACAGAGTCATAGGCTCTGGGGTTTGAACACTTGGTTCTTGGTTGTTGGCCCTATCTTGTAGGTCTCCTTGTGAGAGAAACCCTGTGACTGGGGGGGGTATGTTGAGAGTTTATAGACACTAGCCTATTCTAGTTTGCTCTTTCTGCTTGCAGTTGAAGATGTGACCTCTAAGCTTGCTGCTCACTTGAAGCTTCCCTGTGATGGTGATGGACTCTCATCCCTCTAGAACTATAAGATTAGATAAGTCAACCCTTCCTTATATATATGAGGTTCCTGGGATAGTTATCTTACACAAATGCACACTAGGTTTTGCTTTGTTTAAGTGCTTGTTTTTAGTGTATCAAGGAAAACTTGTACTTACTGAAATAACACACAAGAGCTCTAAAGCATGACAATTACTATTTGAATCTGTAACATTGACAAACCTATTAAGTCTTGAGATAACTCAAAGGATTACATTTGCAAATAAGACATATATGATTCATGAAACTTATTTACTATAAAAATTTACTAGTAATTTCAAATATATACACAACAAGATTTAGGATTTATCTGTGTCTACTTTAGTCCTTTAAGCTCAGATACTCACTAAAAAAATGTTCAAGGTACCACAGAAATTAGAGAGTACTTAGAGTATAAAAATCTTTTTGCCCAGGAAAATGTGCATATTGAATGACATTGTCAAAGAATGCACAAAGTCCCAGGAAAAAATATTAAGTTGCACTTTTCTTTTGTTCTATTCATTTTTAAGCTTTATTTTCATTTTTATGTATAGCGGTGTTTGGCCTGCATGTGTCTGTGTACCATGTGGGTGTAGTGCCCATGGTGCCCTGTGTGTCTGTGTACTGTGTGGTGTGCCTGTTGTCTGTGTACTGTGTGGTGTAGTGCCCATAGTTGCCATGTGTACCATGTGGGTGTAGTGCCCATGGTTGCCATGTGTGTCTGTGTACTGTGTGGGTGTAGTGCCCATGGTTGCCATGTGTACTATGTGGGTGTAGTGCCCATGGTTGCCATGTGTGTCTGTGTACTGTGTGGGTGTAGTGCCCATGGTTGCCATGTGTGTCTGTGTACTGTGTGGGTGTAGTGCCCATGGTTGCCATGTGTGTCTGTGTACTGTGTGGGTGTAGTGCCCATGGTTGCCATGTGTGTCTGTGTACCATGTGGGTGTAGTGCCCATGGTTGCCATGTGTGTCTGTGTACCATGTGGGTGTAGTGCCCATGGTTGCCATGTGTGTCTGTGTACCATGTGGTGTAGTGCCTATGGTTGCCATGTGTGTCTGTGTACCGTGTGGTGTAGTGCCCATGGTTGCCATGTGTATCTGTGTACCATTTGGTGTAGTGCACATGGTTGGCATGGTTCCCATGTGTGTCTGTGTACCATTTGGTGTAGTGCCCATGGTTGGCATGGTTGCCATGTGTGTCTGTGTACCATTTGGTGTAGTGCCCATGGTTGGCATGGTTGCCATGTGTATCTGTGTACCATGTGGGTGTAGTGCCCATGGTTGGCATGTGTATCTGTGTACCGTGTGGTGTAGTGCCCATGGTTGCCCTAGAACTGGACTTGCAGATGGTGGTGAGCTGCCATTTAGGTGCTGTCAATTGAACCCCATCCCTCTGGAAGACCAGCCAGGATTCTTAATCACTGAGCTGTCTATCCCGGACACTAGGTTGTTAAAGCACAATCCTAAACCAGACCTATCCTCCCCAAACATAAGAATCCATTCCAGGAAAATGCCATCAGCTTACCTGAGTGGAGTGGCCTCAAACTCACAAAGATCCGCGTGGCTCTGCTTCCTGAGTGCTGGGCTTAAAGGCGTGTGCCACCACCACCCGGCTTAACACTTGTTTCTAACCAGCCAAGTGGTTTGTGGCTTTTATCTCTGCTCCTATATTTCCTGCTTCTTCTACATCTGGCTAGCAACTCCCCCCATCTAGATTCATCTCTTCTTTTCTCTCTGCCTGGAAGTCCTGCTTAACCTCTTCCTGCCCAACTATTGGCCATTTAGCTCTTTATTAAACCAATCATAAGGTGGCTTGGAAAAGACACATCTACACAGTGTACAAAAATATTATTCCACAACTCATATTTTTGTGAGTCAATACCTTAAAACTTTATTGTGATATTTTTGTATAAAACTTTCAAAAATGGAAGCAGCATTAACTAAAATACTTTATGAGGAGAGTGAGAGAAAAAGAGATAAAGAACCGAAGATATAGTAAATACAGAGTGAAGCAACTTAAGGATGTATACAGTATTTATCTTATTAAGTGAAAATGAGTGAATTTATAACATTTACAAAGATTCTTTCAAAGTGCATCATGAAGAAAAACCCAGCAATTTTCTGCCTGTAGGATGTCTTAGTTAGAGTTTCCATAACTGTGATAAAACACCATGACCTAAAGCAGTTTAAGGAGAAAAGGGGTTGTTTGTTTTACATATCATGAGCCAAAGTTCACTGAGGAAAGCTAAGACAGGAAGGCCAACAGGACAGGAACCTGGAGGCAGAAGTTGATGCAAAAGCTGTGAGGAGTGCTGTTTACTGGCTTGCTCACCAAGGCTTGCTCAGCCTAATTTTTTATACACCCAGGACCAATTGTGAAGGAGTGGCACCATCCACAGTGACATGTATCCACCCATATTAATTGCAAAATTTTAAAAAAAAAAGATGTACCACAGGCTTGCCCATAGGCCAAAATAGTGGGTCATTTTCTCATTTGAAGGTTCCCTCTTCCCAAATAACTCTAGCCTGTGCCAAGTTGACATAAATTTAGCCAAAACCGAGAGACTATATCTAAAACAGCACAATTGAGAAGACATTTGAGAAAGAGATTGGAAAGAGGGTGACAAATGTACACAAGTAGAAACACAACAGCATGAGCAGCTGATAGCTGACAAGGCACTTTTGCATAGAAAAGCCTCAGCAAGGAAAAGATGCTAGAGAGGAGTTTGTTATTTTATTTCTTACAGAATGTCTCCAAAGATGCACTTTATTCTCAACTTCATTATTTGTGAAGACACACTAAAGATAAGGCTTTTCTCTGACTGTTCACTAATTAGGTGAAAATATTAGCAGCAACATAAAATCAAGCCCTAAGTGATAAGCAGCTACCTTAAATAGCACTGTGATCCCCTGCAATGTTAATATAAACAGCCAGCTGGCAGGGGATGATAAGGATGCAGTAATATTTTAATTGGCACTTGTTCTGCGCACATACATTAGAATGGTTACAATGCCAACTACATGAATCAGTGACAATTATTCCATGTTAACAAAAAACAAATTTCCTTTAACTCAGTATTATGAAGATTAAAAAGTAAGGAAATTACAAAACTACAATTAGAGCCACTTTATTTAAATGCATTAAAATGAATGCTTATTCTCTGAAAATATTGAAAAGCACCACCTTATTTCTGTGGTAGTTGCATGTACTATGATGTGGTTTTGAAAAGACAAGAACAGCAAAAACCCTGTGAACTCAATACTCATTTCAGTCTAATAAGAATAAATGTGAATTATTAGACAGTTTGCATGATAGTGTGCTCTGAAAATTTGATTTGGGTTACAACTTTAAACACTATTATAATTTTTTTATATATATAATTTAACTTGTTCATGTATTCCTCTCTCCAAGCTCCTCTCAGGTTCTCCCCATCTTCCTATCTACCCAACTTTATGTTCTATCTCTAAAACTAATACAAAATACACAAAAACAAAAATCAAAACATTCAACAAACCAGTAAGACAAAAAAAAGGCAAAATAAAACAAACAAAAATCTTAAAAAGAGAGAAACTATGGAGTTCATTTTGAGTTGGTCATTTATTCCTGGGCATGAGGCCTCCCTGGAGTGTGGCTGATATATCCCTCTCTGTAGCTGGAGTTTTCCCCAGTCCTGCTCAGACCCAAGTAAACACACAGAGACTTATATTACTTATACACTGCATGGCCGTGGCAGGCTTTTTGCTAGCTAGATCTTACATTTTAAATTAACCCTTTTCTATTAATCTATAAGTTGCCAAGTGACTTGTGGCTTACTGGCACTTTACATCTTACTTCTTAATGGCAGCGGTGGTGGCTGGCAGCGTCTCCTGATTTAGCCTTCCACCTCCCAGAATTCTCCTCTCTCTTTGTCCTACCTATACTTCCTGCCTGGCTACTGGCCAATCAGCACTTTATTTATTAACTAATCAGAGCAATACATTTACAGCATACTGATATCCACAGCACCCCTCAGAGCTGAGACTCCATCTGGCTTAAACTTGTACAGGCCTTGTGCTTTTTGAGTTCATATGTTTATCAGTTGTTGAGTATGGAAGACACTGTTTCTTGAGCTTATTCAAATCCTCTGGCTCTTACAATCTTTTCAACTCCTCTTCAGACAGATCCCTAAGCCTTTAGGGGAGAAGTCTGATGCACACATTCCATTTAGCACTGAGTGATCCAAAGTCTGTCTCTGTACAGTGTCTACTTGTGTGTTTCTGTATTATCATCTACTGCAAGAAGAAGTTTCTCTGATGAGTGTTAAGTAAGACACTGATCTGTGGGTTAGCAATGTATCACCAGGGATCACTTTACTGCTATGTTCTTTTAGCAGAATAATAGTAGTAGGCTCTCTACTAAGGCCCATGACCTATCTAGTCTCAGGTTTTTGGCCTCTTTAGCAGTGTCAGGTATGGGTTCCATCACATAGAGTAGGCTCTACAACCAGTAAAAAAAAAAAAGTGGCTAATTACTCCTGTAACTTTTGTGCCACTATTCTACCAGTATATCTGCAGTAATCTTGGAGACAGATTACTGTTATCATAGCATAGTGTGTAACTAAGTGCCATTTGTAATTATCTTTCCCCTCTAATGGTGTGCAGAGTGCCTTCCAGTACCATAAAATCCAGTCAGTAGGATGAAGCTTATAGTTAGACACCAGATCTATTTCTTCATGTTCAATGACATAAATGTGTCAGCAGTAATAGGGCCTTACAACCGGTTTGTAGAAAAACAAACCGGGTTTGTAGAAAAAAGCCCGTGATGCTTTAGAATTTCCATGGGACAATTTTGTCCAACAACCCCACAAAATGTAATCCATTCCTGGCAGTAGAACTTTCACTTGTTGACAGAAAATGCCTAGCTAGGGCATTATCTCCCCCATTAGCTATTGTAATTCATAATTTTGAAAGTAATCCCATTTCACTCACTCCCTTTGCATCCTTATTTATAAAAGTATTAAATTAAATGATATCCAATAGTAATCTCTATACTCACATTTGGAGGGATGTCACTTTTCAGATTATCACATCAATATTTGAAAATAAAAAGCTATTGACAAGATAGTTATAAATTTAAGGAGGTATTTAGTATACAGAGTTAATAGTTTTAAATGGTCCAGAAGAGTGCCAATGGGTCAAGGAACCTTTGAAACAAAGTCCTAGTTCTTGACCAGTCAAATGACCGCCTAGAACCTACTTTGTCCATACAACTGCTCAAAGATAAGCACCATATTTTATACAGCTGTGTTCTACCCTGTCCAGTCATGACTGGCTCAAAGGAGCTGAGAATTTTACAAAATTCGGTTGGATGGTTGAGAACAGAAAGTAGAGGACACAGAAAGAGCAGAAGAGATACTAAAAAAGAAAGAGAGGGAGAGAGAGAGAGAGAAAGGAAAGAAAGAAAGAGAAAAAGAAAGAAAGAGAAAAAGAAAGACTATAGGAGAATGGAGCAGGATCTTTTGTTGGAAATGGGTCTGATGTGGAAAGTTATGAGAGCTGGGTTACAATGTTTCCTTGCAGAAGATGGATACATAGCTAGGCCTTAGACACTAGGTGTGTGTGGAAGCACTTATAAGTTTTTTTTTTTTTTTTTTTTTTTTTTTTTTTTTTTTTTTTTTTTTTTTTTGTGAAGAAACTAGCTGCCTCTTGGCTCTGCTCTCTTAGCCTCCTACCCAGCACAATTTCACATTTTTCGTTGGTTTGTTTGGATTGCCTGTGGGGTGACGGTTTCCAAGAGAACCAGACTTTAGATCGAGGTCGTCACAATCTGCTTCCCTGGGGCCGAATTTCCCAATCTGAGGCACTCGATCTCCTGCGTGGCCTCCACAGTTCCACGTGGAACGTAAGCTCGTGGGGCCGCAGGGGGCTGGCACCGGTCATTCGGAACTGAGGGACCGCGGTGAAGGAAGCCAGGAAGCGTCAAGGGAGGAAGTGAGGCTCAGGCAGTCATGGAGCAGTACCTTAGCGCCTGTTCCAAGACCGCCAAACTGGCTGCCAACAAAGCAGCCTCCGGCAGCCTGGCTGAGAGCAGTCAGCAATGCGGAGATGTAAGTGGAGTGGCCTCAGGCCAGTGTAGACGTCCTCTGTCTCAGGCCTGGGAGTAGCCATTGTGGGCATCGGGCCTGGGAACGGGAATCATCTCACCAGCTCCCGTCTGGCTATAGCAGGGTGTCATAGGCTGGTTAAAGAGAGGTACACTGTGAGGGTGAGCTCTTCAGACCTTACCCTTTGATTCTTGGATTTCTATCCTTGTTATGGGAAAAGTTGGGCCAAAGCAAAAGACTGTTACCGAAAGAAAAGACAAATTATCTTATTCTATTTCACAGGGGGTACACAAAGCCCGAATTCCAGGGGTGGGAGCCGCTCAGCTACTAGATCTTCCTCTTGGAGTCAAGCTGCCCGTGATCCCAGGAACTGATACTGTATATTTTACGACGAATATCGGTGAAAAGGTAAGGCAACTTTTTATAATTGCATGTATTGTCTTACATTACAATGCTGTACTCTCCTTGCTGTTAGACAATACAGAGTATATTAGGAGAACGTGTACTAACAGTCAGACATCGTACCACAGGCATTGTTTAGATTGTGAATAAAGCAATTTCATCCAGCATGGCTTTATAGAATCATGATCAAAAGGATTTAGATCCTCAGCCCTATTTTAATTTATATTACATAGCAACATACTAGCATTTAATTATAAACCTTTTATATGCCTATGTATTAGGTTTTTTTCTTAGAAACAGTTGGTTTAAAGGCTATTACTATTTGCTCTTAATTAGTAATAGGATTTTAATCAATACTAACTGGTGCTAAACTCTCGATGAAAGACTTTTTTTTCTTTTGAATCAAACACTATCTCATGCAGTAAGTTAAAAAATAGATTTGAAATTATTTTTCATGTTTGGTATTATAATTCTTGTAGATAGAAAAATGTCCTGCTTCTATGATGATGAAACCCCATGATCACCTTAGCCCTCGTCCTTCCTTCGTAGCTTCAGAATGAATTCTTCTAGTCGATATGTTTTAAGCCAAGGCAAACAAAAATCCATCACTCATTATTTTTGTTGTTTGTCTCCAAACTTACTCTCCTTTCTTCCTCATTTGTTACTCTGAGTCATTCTAGAAGATCACCAATATATTTTTGCTTAGAATTCACATTTCTTTAGGTTGAATGATTACACTCATCATTTGTATTAAATTCTATGATACTGTCTACTTCCCTTAAAATGCTTAAATTTTTGTCCCATCCCTAACTGCCTCCAGTTCGTGACTAAATAATTCTGAAGAAGACTTCTTATACTTTTGTTAAGTGGTTACTTTAATTAATATTGAAAAATGTGTTTGTCATTGCTAAAAGTCAACATCTAAAAAGAGTTGACAATCAAATGTCATCTAAGAGAGACAACCAATTCCTTCCTTGACCTATATTTCCCGTAATGATGTGTACCTCGTTTCCTGTCTAATTCTCACTGAATTAAACTACAGGGGGACTGGTGTTCTCTGGGAAGCTTTGGTAGTCATTCAATCCACTTTTCTGATTAGACCTTTTGAAATGTATTAAACTTGTGGCATGAAGACCTCAGTGACTTAAGAGAATGTTATGTGTTTTATGAAAAGGAAGAGCTGCTCTGTTATCTTGCTCCCTTAGGCTTTCCTTTTTGCCTTCTGCCTTCTAGTTCTTTTTAGACCCCCTACTCCACCTGATTCTCCAGGATTCAAGGAATGAACTGAACTTGTAAAATGAACAAAGATCACAAACTGGTACCTTCAGGACCCTCTTGATTGGTGCACAATATTATGTGGTAGTGTAAATTGAATTAGAAGCCTACAAACAAGGGCACATGACCTCTGCTTTTCCAGCTCCCCCCACATGCTTCAATATCATCACCTGTTTTCTGACTTGGCATTGTATTAGTAGGCATTAAAGCTGAAAGAATGCAAAGACAACATTAGCACATTTTTACACATTCTTTTTTCAATTACCTTTTCATTTTCAGAAGTGCTTGTACAAGCTATTATTAGTCTCCCTTTGAAAAAGTAACTGAGAATTGAAACCAAAACCTTACTCAGACAATGTTTTAGTTAACAAATGAGATTAAATAACTTAGGTGTTTCCTTCATAGTAAAAAAAAAAAAAAATAGGGAATCACGAACATTAGTTGGTTATCTTTCCATTCATCCTTTTATATGGTTATGTTTATTATGCTATTTATATGATAATATTTATATTTACATGGTAAAATTGTGTTTATATGTTAAAATTTATTGTATGAAGTTGGGTTTGCTGTTAACACAGGACAGGACAAAAACATTTTCTGTAAATATGCCTTAAAATTAATATTTCAATATGTGGAATTATATAACATAGACATTGTTTTCTTTATGACTATAATACACAAAGTGCTTTGGGTTTGTTAAAAGTCCCAAGACACTATGATTCTTTATCCTTAGTATTTAGCATCTAAGTTCTACACTGTTTTCATGTATTATTTCCATTTAATCTTGGTAAAAGATTTTTCCATTATTTTTCTTCACTTTCAGATGATTGAAACAGAATAATATTATCCTTTTTCCTTTTGTGTGTAGTGTCTTGATATAAGGAGAGAAAGAAAAGACAGCGTCCAAGCACTGGCTTTATTTCTTAAAGCAAATCATACACTATTCCCATTCTTTCCCTTCTCTCTGTTTCTCTTTCCCTCCTCTCGTGTTCATAAGGTGACACATCAAGGAAAGAACTGATTGAGTGGGGCCGACTGTTTAAATTACTTCACATGGGTGAGGGAAGAAGGGAAACTTACCTGAGTAAATCCTCCTGTTGCTTGTTTATTCCCAGTTCAAATTTAAACTGTATTTTTTATTTTTTCAGTCATGTCAGCAGGTTAACTAATAGTGAAAATACATTAATTTATATTTGTAATTTTTTAATATCTGTGTATGCAGCTTTTTCGACCTTCCTATGATTTTAACCTGAGTGATCCTTACTGTCGACTTTTGGAAACCCAATATAAAAGTCTCCACGATCCACATTTAAGAACATACTATAAGCGCAAAGATATTCTGAGAAGGCTAAAGAAGGGTGGCTACATCACCAGCAATAACAAAGTGAGTTGAAGGTTGCTTTTTTTTTCTTAATCAATGAAAACTTAGACTATTTTGTGTTTGCTCCCCTACCCTAAGGGGAAGCCATTCCCTTGATGCAAAGACATTGTTCTCACTTCTAACGGAATAAGAAATAATTTCTTCTAGAGTTGAAAATGAGTGACCATGGCTCCGGAACACAGATTTATGTTTCCCCAAAATCCATGATCTAATATAAAAGTAACATCATGAAGTTTTATAAAACTAAACAAAGATAATCATAAATCAAGAGACCTTTAAAATATGTTGGTGGAAACATCAGAGAAGTGGTTATAGCCAAGCAAAGAAGTCTCAGCTATATGTGTTGGATGCAATGTGAATAGCATTCTTAGCCCTTTGATGAGTAGAAAATAGGGTTTTGTTAATAGATTAAAGGGGGTTTTTAATCTGTTAGTTACCATACAGGTGGGTAAAGAATGTCTCTCTACTTTAGGATCAATTATGCTTAGGCTATTGATCTGCAACACTTCATCCTCACCACATACCTGAAGTCCTAGTAGGTCAGCCTTGGCATGTACAGCGTCTTTCCAGGAACTGTCTTTCTGTAGTGGCACCATTAACATTATTGGAATAGGATATTTCTTGGTCAGTTTTATAGAATACTCAGAGATCAGAAAATGAGTGTTTCCACACGTGATTATTTCCATTACTCTTTATATTTAACATAAAAAAATATCTATTTCGAATAGGCAAAGGTATATTAATGTTCCCAGATGAATCATAGTTCTCTATTTTCTGTCAGTAATGGTTCTGTTTTCTTGTATGTGATTTATATTTTTAAAAACTTTAAATTGAAATGTAGGAAATGTAGTTTGTTAGCATCCTCAGATGATAATTTTATTGCATTTGAACATTATATTTACAATCATACTCTAATTATAATTAATTAGAATTATTATTTTAATAGCTACAGCTATACATGAATAATTACTTGCTTATTATAATATAATAATAAATTTTTATTTCTAGATAGAAATTCCTTGCTTACAAATGTAGAGGTATGACCTATCAAATTGTTAATAATTTCTCACTCTTCACACCAACATGTCATTAAAATTGCCATTGTTCTTTTTTTCCTCTAATAAACAACTGTTACGACTTTCAGTCTCTACACATTTAAAATATTTATATATTTTTGTTTCATTTTTAGATTGTATGTAGCTTGAGGGAACTGAATAAATACAGGCAATATCTTACGAGCTTAAAAATAGACTTTGAAAGAAACTATATAAGAGAACAGGTAAGCTGTGCATTTAAAATCATTGGTTTAAAAAGAATAGAAAAGATTTTTTTCTGTGTGATATTGTCTTATATTTTGAAGCTTAGTTGCGATACTCTGTGAAATTTGGAACATAAATGAATAATATTTGGAAGTTACAACATTTGCCCAATAAGAAAAAAAGGATTAGATCATATCCTCAGTACACTAATATTTAGTATTATTATTTATATTTAGCTGTTAATTTAGTAAGCAATTCTGTAAACCAAAAATTTAGTAAGTCAGATAAGCTACTTAGACCTTAGCTGGCACTAGAAGCTGTCTGTAGTACTAGAAAAATTCCAAAGCTAAAACCCAGTCTTAGGAACAGCTGATTTCCTTTGTTACATTTGTAATATTCTACATAACATTGAAGAACCAAATAGACTGTGTGCTTGTATCTATATACATATTCTGTATTCATTCACAAAAATTCACAAAAATGAGATAGAATTCTTAGATTATACTTGTTTCTTTTAGTCTTGAATCAAAGTTGTGTATATAGCATGCATCTCTCTCTCTCTCTCTCTCTCTCTCTCTCTCTCTCTCTGTGATATGAATAACTGAATTCATATTTTTCTGAAGAGTCAAAAAAGCTCAAAATTAGGCAAGTGTGTGCTCACAATTTTATATTATCAAGTGAGAATGTTAGAGAAAAATAAGAATGACTAAGATCTGTACACACGTGAAATCCCAGCACTCTGCAAGATGAAACAACTGTGAGTTAAAGCCTAGCCTGGGTTATATGTTGTGAGACCTTGTGTCATAAAAACCAAAAATAAATAGCAAAATAGGCAGACAGAAAATGTAGTATTGATGAAAAATTAAAACATTTGTCTCTCATTTTTAGAGAGAGAAGGTCTTATTTTAGTTCTTTTTCCACTTTTGAAATGGATTCAAAATAGAATTAAATGCAGTTAAATAATTTACCATCTATAAAATATAGAATTTTAATGATTATATTTCTGGGAAAAGCAAAAACATTATATATTTCTGGCATTCTTTGCATTCTTTTATAAAAAAAAATATAGCAATTGATTACAAAACAACTACATAAACTACAAGAAACCAGCCAGTATCCTCACTGTTCTGATGTCACACGGTTCCAGAACTGGTTGTTACAGGACAACACACAGTCTATCAAGGACCAAGAACGTTTGTTAAGACACAGGTGAGCTTGAAGTTATAGCATAATGTGTGTGTGTGTGTGTGTGTGTGTGTGTGTGTGTGTGTGTGTGTGAAATGAATTATATTAAAAAGCATTGTGGGGGTATCTTTGTAGATTTCTGTGGGCCTCTTTAGCTCTTTGTTTCTTCCTTTTCTCATGTGGTCTTCATTTACCATGGTCTCCTATTCCTTGTTCTCCCTCTCTGTTCTTGATCCAGCTAGGATCTCCTGCTCTCTTTCCCTCAACCCTCGCCCTTCATTGCTCCCACTCATGTCCAGGCTGTTCATGTAGATCTCATCCATTTCTCCGTGTCTTTCTTGGGGTCCCATTTTCCAGGTAGCTTCACTGGTGATGTGAGTAGCAGTCCAGTCATCCTTGTTCCACATCTAGCATCCCCCCACAAAATATACCCCCACAAAAGACTGCTGGCAATGGTCGAGAGACAGCGGGACTGACCTACTTTGGTGATGGGATGGCCAAACACCCTAATAGTTGTGCCATAACTGCCAACCCCTCCCACAGACAAACCTTCACCCCCCCACACCTCAAAACAAGAAACAAAATATATGCATACAAACTGTATCTTATTTGCTAATTTTTTATATTAAAGTAAATTCTAGAAATTATACTTGATGGCTGTTTACAGCATTTACATGCTTCTTGCTGCAGCATCTCATCAGTCTTTCTTCTTCCTTTTTTTCTCTCTTTATCCTGCTATCTTTGCTAGCACAGCGATCAGTATATTGATCAAAAAAAAAACAACACCCAACAGCAAGGCAGACATCAGACACTGATCAGCCATGTAATATCTCTATGCGACTGTGGTAAGCACAAAAACCAAAAGGCTCCAAGAATAAGAACATCCACAGCAATAACACATCAAGACTGAGAATCTGGATGCAGACATCCACGGTAGGAGCGCTGGGAGTCTAATTAGTGAGAAAGAGGAGGGTTTATATGAGCGAGAATTGTTGAAACCAAGGTTGGATAAAGCACAGGGACAAATAACCAAATGAATGGAAACACATGAACTATGAACCAAAGGCTGAGGGACCCCCAACTGGATCAGGCCCTCTGAATAGGTGAGACAGTTGATTGGCTTGATCTGTTTGGGAGGCATCTAGGCAGTGGTACCAGGTCCTGGGCTCATTGCATGAGTTAGCTGTTTGAAACCTGGGACTTATGCAGGGATGCTTGGCTCAATCTGGGAGGAGGGGACTGGACCTGCCTGGACTGAGTCTATCAGGTCGATGATCCCAGTCCTCCAGGGAGACCTTGATCTGGAGGAGGTGGGAATGGGGGATAGGCTGGGGGGAAGGGGAGGGGGACAGGAAGAGAGAGAACAAGGGAATCTGTAGCTATTATGTAGAACTGAATAGTATTGTAAAATAAAAAAAAATTCTGAGACTGAAAAAAAAAAAGCATTGTAAGCAGGACTTCCATTTTCTTAAGTAGTAAATAATGTTTAACTCCCCTTCATTCCTGAGTGGAGAAAGGAAGGGAAATCAAAGAGGTAAAGAGATAAGGAATCTTGGTCCTACAGCTGTCAGTGGAAGCTTCTTCCACGGGAGTTGAGTTTTCTGGGAACCCAAGAGCTAATGAAGTGAGAGCTGGAGGAAGCACCAGATCTCAGAGCCATTCTATAAGAGAAATTATTTTAGCAGCAGCTAAAAAGAAAAGCAACTTTTTATAATCACCCTTTAAAGATTGACAGCATTAAATTTGAAGAAATCAGTCCAAATAAAAACAAAGTTTTAGTATATCTGAAGAAAACATAAACATCCTAAAATAACTGCAAATTTATTCAGCTATTTCTAATTCATAATCATTAATTAGCATTACATTACCAAATTTATCTTTCTGAAAGCAAAACAGTGTTCCACTCTTCCCTTTACCAAGAGTGAGTCTTTTATTTTACGTGACTTTGATACTGTACAGTTTTGTTTCCCAGCAGTGCCATAAGACACACTGCTGTCGCCGGCCTTCAGTGGGAGTTTGTATTGCTACCAAGAGCCTAGTGCTCACTTTGTTCTGAAAACATTCTTTCAGTGAATGCATTTGAAGCCTTGCTTGTTTTCTGTTGTGTTTGTAAGTCCAGATTCTAAACCCACTGACTTACTGCTCACTACGTATAACACTGAATCAGTTTGTTCCTCATCCCACTCTTTCTTTGACCTGATAACAAATATGCATACAAAACGAAGAATTAAAAATGAGGCAGACATTATGAGTACGTCTAATCTGAATGATGAATGGAACTGATAAAACAACATCAAAATACAAAACTCCTATGAAAATTCTCATGACCAGCCAGGCAGGGCTTGACTTAGAGTATGATGATAAAGCTCGCAGTTCACCTGCAATCAAATGTTCGTTCTCACTCAGATATCTGGATATGATCAGTAAGGAATTAGAACAGCTTGACCGCACAGCAGAAGAGCAGCGCCTGCTCCGCATGGACAGAGAAGAGCGACGGCAGCGGGAATACACAAGAAAAAAACTTAATCTTCGTAGAAAAATCGAAGAGGTAAGAGGTGAATTAAATGTTATGAGGAATAAAAATGTGTAGTTTTTCCATTTGTAAGTAATTTTAACGGTAGAGGCAGATATAACTGCATAATGAACAAATTTTTGTTTTTAAAGATCATTGTAAAAAAGTTACAAAGCAGCCGGGCGGTGGTGGCACGCGCCTTTAATCCCAGCACTTGGGAGGCAAAGCCAGGCGGATCTCTGTGAGTTCGAGGCCAGCCTGGGTTACCAAGTGAGCTCTAGGAGAGGCGCAAAGCTACACAGAGAAACCCTGTATCGAAAAACCAAAAAAAAAAAAAAAGTTACAAAGCATTGCTTCACATCTCATTAAACTTGAGGGTGCATGGGAAATAATTTTTTAAGTTATCTTTAGTAAAAATTAGCCATTGTTAATTTTTATTTTTAATTAAAAATTATTAATTCATGTGTGCACATCGCACAGTGCAATGAAGTCCGGACAGCTTATGGGAGTCATTTCTTTCCTCCCCCTACAAGGGTTCTGGCAAAAGTTCTCAAGTTAACTGGCTTGGCAGCAGGCACCTCACCCCTGAAGCACCTCCTGGCCTCATGGCTGCTTTCTTAATACACGTGCCCTAAGAAAAACCCATTCGAAAAGCACCGATGACTTGCACCTATCTGTCCTGTAACTGTTGGGCCCACGAAATGCCGTTTTTTTCTTGGTGGTGGGAACAAAACGCATCTTCCGTGAAAACAAAACACACTCTCACCTGCATGGTACTTCTTTGGTCTCTAGGAATGGAAGACAAAGGAGATGCTGCTGCTCTCGAAGATTGGAGAAGATGTCAAGAGAGAGCAGAGGGTGGAGGAACAGAGGCGCAGAAGCCGAGAAGAGAGTGACAGAAAGGTAGTGGGAGCTCTGAGTTCTTTCTTGAGATGGTGGAAGAGAAGCTTGGTTTTTTAGAGTAAATATTTGAGTGAGCAATTATTCAAAAAACATGTATTCTGCAAAACTAAATGTTAAAAACTCAAGAAACAAAACCTGGCTGTTGTTAAGTGCACGGCCTGTTCATGAACTCCTGGACAGGCTCCAAGAGACCTGCAGGCTTCAGCTTTCTGAGAGCAGACGGGCCTTGCACCCACTGCCATAGCCACTATACCCAGATACGCACACTTTTACATGTCCTGTCTAATGCATTTTTATAATGTAAAAAGCACTGCTCCATTATTTGATGTAACACCTTTTGGATTTATCTTCACAATACATCAGTAGTTTTAGTTCTCATATAAATCTTACTCTTATAAAAAATGTTCTTTTAGAGAACTGTAAGTTTTTGGTGAAATTCTTTTTTTTCCTTCATTTTTTAAAAGTTTTACTCCCTTTAAGTTTAATAATATGTTGTGCTTTGTGATTTAGAGTATAAAGCTGTATAAGGAAAAACAGCACCTTATAGAATTCTTTTTTACCAGCTCACCAACTGCTAAGTACACACAGACACACACAATATACAATCTTCTTGCAAATATTTATTTACTCCTAAAGTAAACACATTTTTTTACATCTTTTTAAAAAGACATATTTATTTTTAGTTTATGTGTATGAGTGTTTAACAGCATATATGTATGTGCACTGCATGCATGTGTGTACAGAGGCCAGAAGAGGCAGTCAGGTGCCCTGTAATGTGAGTTACACCATGTGGGTGCTGGGAAAACAAATGCAGGTTCTCTCCAAGTGCTCTTAACACCCAAGCCCCCTCTCCTGGTTTTACTTTTACATCTTATAGATTATTTTGTAGGTTGCTTCTTCATTTAATAAAACACACTAAATGATTTTTCATGTTAATAAAGTAGGTCTAAAATTCTAAATTTTGGGTAAATTATTCTTGACAAACTTAGGTATAAAATTTACAAAATTTGATTTGTATTATAATATATCATTATACTTAAACTTCATAAAATATTGGAAATTGAAATGTGTATTTTATTTTCCTATAAAATATCATAAATTGAAGTTTGTGTTTTATTTTTCGTTCTACTTCTCACATGTGCATCTTAGTCTTGTTTGAGATTCACTGTTGCTATGAATAAGTAGGCTTGTCTTATTTAGTATAATCTGCATATCACCTGATGTTCAATGTTTCAACAGCTCTGTAAACACCTATAGATAGCACACACACATACATACATAGATATATAAAAATAGTTAATTATAGTAGGCTTTAATAATAGAATAGTAGTAAGCATAGCAGCTTCCATTGATACACATCTCAGAAGTAAAGCGTTATCTTTTCTAGAATTAGCTATAAGGTTCTGTGTCTTTCGTAAATAAGTTTCATCAAGTTTAGAAAATTCTATTACTAAATTGCCAAAAGTTATATCAGGAAGGAATGTTGGTAGGTTGTTGAATATTTTCTATTATGATTTTGTTGAATTGATATTTATGGTTCTTGGGAAGTGTATAACATTTAAAATCAAATATTAAATGTTCAATAAATCTTAAATTCATGATCATTAAAACAATTCATTTGGTCGGATTGTACTGTAATCTATATGATATGTAATTTGATACAAATAGCCAAAAGTTTGTGTAGAATTTTGCAGAAGAAATGTTAACATAGATTTTTTTATTGTTGTTGTTGTTTTTGTTGTTGTTGTTTGTGTTTTTTGTGTGTTTGTTTGTTTTATCTTGTGTAGTCAGTGTCTAGATCTGGTATTAGTGTAGCATGATCTCATCCAGTTGTTTGTAATCCTGTTCGGGTTTCTCCTGAACCTCTGAGTTCACTATTTGTAGCAACTTTGAAATTTTTTTAGGTAGTATTTTTAAAGTATTTCTGCTCTATCTCATATTCATTACTTTTCTCTCTGTAGTCAAATGTCTGACAAGAAGTGATTCAAGAAAGGGAGAGTTGATTGTGGCTTTCAGTATGAGAAGATCCAGTCTATCTGTCATTTTAGGAAAATGAGAATGCAGGATCATGACAGCTGCTCCCATTACATCCACAGTCTGGAACTGTTTGTGCTCAGCTCACCTTCCACCATTTTTTAAAATTTATTCTGAGGTTCCAGCCCCTGGATTAGTACTGCCCACATTTTGGGTATGTCTTTTCTTTTCAGGAAGTAAACTTGCAGACCCACCAAGTAGTATAAACCCATGGTTATTCTTAATCCCAACAAGTTTGCAGTGTAGATCAACTGCACATGCACATCCATGTTTTCTTCTTCCCAGGACCTTCACTACATCAAATGGTCTCTGTATCTGAGTCTTTTCCCTTTCAGTGCTTCCTTTAAGAGACGTTCTATCATTGAATCCATATAGAATGCAACTCTGCTGGGTGCATTGATATTCTCGGCTTGAAGTCTAACTTCTCTACTTCTCTGCCTTTCCTAGGATAATTATAATTGAATTATATATAATATATATATTAGTTGTTTTTTAATTTAATTTTTTGTTTTATAATTTAATTTAATTTTACATATCAGCCACGGATACCCCTGTCCCCCCACCCCCTCCTTCCCCCAGCTCACCCCCCTTTCCCATTTTCTCCAGGGCAAAGACTCCCCTGGGGATTCAGTTCAACCTGGCAGATTCAGTCTAGGCAGGTCAAGTTCCCTCCTCCCAGGCAGAGTGTACTGTCCCTGTATAAGCCCCAGGTTCCCACCAGCCAGCTCATGCACTGAGGACAGGTCCCAGTCCCACTGCCTGGATGCCTCCCAAATAGACCAAGCTAACCAACTGTCTCACTAATCCAGAGGGCCTGATCCAGTTGGGGGCTCCTCAGCTATTGGTTCATAGTTCATGAGTTCCCATTAGTTTGGCTATTTGTCCCTGTGCTTTTTCCAACCTTGGTCTCAACAATTCTTGCTCATATAATCCCTCCTCTTTCTTGCCAATTGGACTCCTGGAGCTCCACCTGGGGCCTGGCCGTGGATCTCGCATCCAGTACCCTCAGTCATTGGATGAGATTTCTAGCATGACAGTTAGGGTGTTTAGGCATTCTATCACCAGAGTAGGTCAGTTCGGGCTTTCTCTCGACCATTGACAGTAGTCTATTGTGGAGGTATCTTTGTGGATTTCTGTGGACCTCTCTAGCAATTTTGCTTCTTCCTATTCTCATGTGGTCTTCATTTATCGTGGTCTCTTATTCATTGTACTCCCTCTCTGTTCCTGTCCAGCTGGGATCTCCTGCTCCCCTAGACTTTCTTTCCCTCAAACCTTGCCCTTCATTACCCCCACTCATGTCCAGGTTGTTCATGTAGATCTCATCCATTTGTCTGTCATTGGGAGATCCCTGTGTCTTTCTTAGGTTCCTGTTTTCTAGGTAGCCTCCCTGGAGTTGTGAGTAGCAGTCTGGTCATCTTTGTTTTACATCTAGTATCCTCCTATAAGTGAGTACATACCATGTTTGTCTTTCTGAGTCTGGGTTACCTCACTCAGGGTGATTTTTTTCTAGATCCATCCATTTGCCTGTAAACCGCATGATGTCATTGTTCTTCTCTGCTGAGTAGTACTCCATTGTGTATATGTACTACATTTTATTTATCCATTCTTAAGTTGAATGGCATCTAGGTTGTTTCCAGGTTCTGGCTATTACAAACAATGCTGATATGAACACAGCTGAGCAAGTACCCTTGTGGTATGATTGAGCATTCCTTGGGTATATGCCCAAGAGTGGTATGGCTGAGTCTTGGGGGACATTGATTCCCAAATTTCTGAAAAAGCACCATATTGATTGCCAAAGTGGCTGTACAAGCTTGCATTCCCACCAGCATTGGAGGAGAGTTCCCCTTGCTCCACATCCTCTCCAGCATAAAGTGTCTTCAGTGTTTTTTATCTTAGCCATTCTGACAGGTGTAAGGTAGTATCTCAGAGTCATTTTGATTTGCATTTCCCTGATGATTAGGGATGTTGAGCAATTCCTTAAATGTCTTTCAGCCATTGGAGCTTCCTCTGTTGAGAATTCTCTGTTTAGTTCTATAGCCCCTTTCTTAATTGGACTGTTGGGCATTTTGATGTCTAATTTCTTGAGTTCTTTATATATTCTGGATATCAGCCCTCTGTCAGATGTGATGTTGGTGAAGACCTTTTCCCATTCTGTAGGCTGTCGCTTTGTCTTGTTGACCATGCACATCCTTTGCTCTACAAAAGCTTTTCGATTTCAAGAGGTCCCATTGATTGATTGTTTCTCTCAGTGTCTATGCTACCAGTGTTATATTTAGGAAGTGATCTCCTATGCCAATGCATTCAAGACTACTTCCTACTTTCTCTTCTAGCAGGTTCAGAGTAACTGGATTTATGTTGAGGTCTTTGATCCACTCGGACTTGAGTTTTGTGCATGGTGACAGATATGGATCTATTTGCAGCCTTCTACATGCTGACATCCAGTTATGCCAGCACCATTAGTTGAAGATGCTTTCTTTTTTCCATTGTACCGTTTTGGCTTCTTTTTCAAAAATTATATGTTCATAGGTGTGCGGATTTATGTCAGGGTCTTCAATTCGATTCCATTGTTCCACATGTCAGTTTTTATGCCAGTACTAAGCTGTTTTTACTACTGTAGCTCTATAGTAGAGCTTGAGGTCAGGGATCGTGATGCCTCCAGAGGTTGTTTTATTGTACAGGATTCTTTTGGCTATCCTGGGTTTTTTGTTTTCCCATATGAAGTTGAGTATTATTCTTTCCAGGTCTGTGGAAAATTGTGTTGGTATTTTGATGGGGATTGCATTGAATCTATAGATTGCTTTTGGTAAGATTGCCATTTTTACTATGTTAATCCTGCCTACCCATGAGCTTTGGAGATCTTTCCATTTTCTGACATCTTCTTCAATTTCTTTTTTCAGGGACTTAAAGTTCTTGTCATATAGGTCCTTCACTTGCTTATTAGAGTTACCCCAAGGTATTTTATAATTTTTGTGGCTATTTTAAAGGGTGATGTATATCTGATTTCCTTTTCAGCCTGTTGTCAATTGTACATAGGAGGGCTACTGATTTTTTTGAGTTGATCTTGTATCCTGCTATGTTACTGAAGGTGTTTATAAGCTGTATCAGTTCCTTGGTTGAATTTTTGGAGTCATTCATGTATTCTATCATGACATCTGCAAATAGGGAAAGCTTGACTTCTTCCTTTCCAATTTGTATCCCCTTAATCTCCTTACATTGTCTTATTGCTCTGGCTAGAACTTCAAGTACTATATTGAATAAATATGGGGAGAGCGGACAGCCTTGCTTTGTTCCTGATTTTAGTGGAATCGTTTTTGAGTTTCTCTCCATTTAATTTGATGTTGGCTGTTGGCTTGCTGTAAATTGCCTTTATTATGTTTAGGTATGTTCCCTGCATCCCTGATTGCTCCAAGACCTTTATCATAAAGGGGTGTTGGATTTTGTCAAATGCCTTTTCTGCATCTAGTGAGATGATCATGTGGTTTTTTTTTTTCTTTGAGTTACTTTATATGGTGTATTACATTCACGGACTTTCATATGTTGAACTACCCTTACATCCTTGGGATGAAGCCTACTTGATCATGGTGGATAATTGTTTTAATGTGTTCTTGGAGTCTGTTTGCCAGTATTTTATTAAGTATTTTTGCATCAGTGTTCATGAGGGAGATCAGTCCGTAGTTCTCTTTCTTTGTTGCATCTTTGTTTAGTTTAGGAATCAGAGTAATTGTAGCCTCATAGAAGGAGTTTGTTAAAGTTCCTTCTGCTTCTATTGTGTGGAACAATTTAAAGAGTATTGGTATTAACTCTTCTTTGAAGATCTGGTAGAATTCTGCACTGAAACCATCTGGTCCTGGGCTTTTTTTGGTTGGGAGACTTTTAATGACTGTTTCTATTTCCTTAGGGGTTATTGGACTATTTAAATAGTTTATCTGGTCTTAATTTAACTTAGGTATGTGGTACCTATCCAGAAAATTATTCACTTCTTTTAGGTTTTCCAGTTTTGTGGAGTAGAGGTTTTTGAAGTATGACCTGATGATTCTCTGGATTTCCTCATTGTCTGTTGTTATGTCTCCCTTTTCATTTCTGATTTTGTTAATTTGGATGCTCTCTCTGTGTCTTTTTGTTAGTTTGGATAAGGGCTTGTCTATCTTGTTGATTTTCTCTAAGAACCAACTCTTTGTTTCATTAATTTTTTGTATTATTCTCTTTGTTTGTATTTTATTGATTTCAGCTCTCAATTTAATAATTTCCTGGCATCTATTCTTCCTGGGAGACTTTGCTTCTTCTTGTTCTAGAGCTTTCAGGTGTGCTGTTAAGTCACTAGTGTGAGATTTATCGGACTTCTTTATTTGGGCATTTAGTGCTATGAATTTCCTTCTTAGCATTGCTTTCATAGTGTTCCATACATTTGGGTATGTTGTATATTCATTTTGATCATATTGATCTCTAGGAAGTCTTTAATTTCTTTCTTTATTTCTTCCTCAACCCACTGGTGATTCAGTTGAGCATTATTCAGTTACCATGAGATTGTAGGTTTTCTTTAGGTTTTGTTGTTGTTGAAATCTAACTTTAAACGATGGTGGTCTGATAGAACACAGGAGGTAATTCCAATTGTTTTGTATCTGTTGAGATTTGCTTTGTGGTCAAGTATGTGGTTGATTTTAGAGGAGGTTCCATGGGGTGCTGAGAAAAAGGTATATTCTTTTTTGTTAGAATGGAATGTTCTATAGATATCATTTTGATATCAATTTGAGTCATAACATCAGTTAAGTCCTTTATTTCGCTGTTAAGTTTTGACTTTGGAGATCTGCCCAGTGGTGAAAGTGGAGTGTTGAAGTCTCCCACTATTAATGTGTGCAGTTTTATATGTGATTTAAGCTTTAATAATGTTTCTTTTACATATGTAGGTGCCCTTGTGTTTGGGGCATAAATGTTCAGAATTGAAACTTCATCTTGGTGGATCTTTCCTGTGATGAGGATGTAATGCTCTTCTTGATCTCTTTTCATTGATTTTAGTTTGAAGTCTATTTTACTGGATATTAGGATGGCTACACCTGCTTGCTTCTTAAGACTATTTGATTGGAAAGTCTTTTCCCAGCCTTTTATTCTTAGGTAGTGTCTATCTTTGAATTTGCGGTGTGTTTCTTGTATGCAGCAGAAAGATGGGTCCTGTTTTCGTATCCATTCTGTTAGCCTGTGTCTTTTTATAGGTGAATTAAGTCCATTGACATTAAGGGATATTAATGATCAGTGATTGTTCATTCCTGTTATTTTTTTTTTTTTGGTGGTAGTGTGTGTGTACTTCTCTTCTTTGGGGTTTACTGCTGTGCTGTTACCTATTGCCAGTGTTTTTGAGGGTGTATCTGATTTCCTTAGGTTGGAATTTTCCTTCTAGTGCTTTCTGTAAGGCTGGGTTTGTGGATAAGTATTGTTTAAATCTGGCTTTGTCTTGGAATGTCTTGTTCACTTTATCTATGATGATTAAAAGTTTTGCTGGGTATATTAGTCTAGGCTGGTATCCATGGTCTCTTAGTGTCTGCATTTCATCTGTCCAGGTCCTTCTGGCTTTCAAAGTCTCCATTGATAAATCGGGTGTTATTCTGATGGGTTCACTTTTATAAGTCAATTGGCCTTTTCCCTTTGCTGCTCTTAATATTCTTTCTTTATTCTCTATGTTTAGTTGTTTAATAATTATGTAGCAAGGGGACTTTTTGGGTGGTCTAGTCTATTTGGTGTTCTATAGGCTTCTTGTATCTTCATAGGCATTTCCTTCTTTAAGTTGGGAAAGTTTTCTTCTATGATCTTGTTGAATATATTTTCTGTGCCTTTGAGTTGGTATTCTTCTCCTTCCTCTATCCCTATTATTTGTAGGTTTGGTCTTTTCATGGTGTCCCAAATTTCTTGGACATTTTGGGTCATGACTTTGTTGACTTTAGTGTTTTCTTTGACTGAGGAATCTATTTCTTCTACGGTATCGTCAATGCCAGAGATCTTCTCTTCCATCTCTTGCATTTTGTTGGTTATACTTGCATCTGAAGTTCCCATTCGTTTACTCAGATTTTCTATTTCCAGCATTCCTCTGTTTGTGTCTTCCTCATTTTTTCTATTTCCCTTTTCAGGTCTTAGACTGTTTCCCTATCTGTTTCATTGCTTTTTCATGATTTTCTTTCAGGGATTTATTGTTTTCTTCTGCTTTATTTGTCCTTTCCTCTAGTTTTTTATAGCATTCTTCCCATTTTCTGTTTGTCTATTCCTCCATTTCATTTTTGATTTCTTCTTTATAAGCCTCTAGCATCTTCATGATGTTATTCATTCTCCTTCTTCCATTTTGTGATGTTCAGGTCTAGCTGTTGGAGGAGGGCTAGGTTCTGGTGATGCTGTATTGCACTTTATTTTATTGTATGTACTTCTGCCTTGATGTTCGCCCATCTTGTGGGTTCGTTCTTGGCCTTATCAGCGCTCTTGGTTCAGACAGAGCTGACAGATTCAGGAAGCCTCTCTCTGGTCCAGATCAAAGCTGGGGGCTGATCTCTGAGTCTTAGGAAGTGGCTGGGGTCTCTGGCGGATGGATGTGGGGGCAGGGCACGGAGATTGCAGGGTCTGCCAGGGGGTGTTTTGGAGAAGGGGAACCTTGGGATCGGGGGACCCGACAGACAGTCAGAACCTGGGGCCAAGTTGGGCAGGTCTTCTCCGGAATGGCTGGTGCCCAGGGATGGGAACTAGGGGCAGGCCTCCTTGGGTATGACCCCAGGCACTCACCTATGGTCCAGGGCTGGATGGGAGCTGGGGGCTGGTCTCTGAGTCTCAGGAAGTGGCCTGAATGATATATTTTTATAGGTCACATGGCCTTCTATCTTTACAGGACTAGAATCTTGAACTTCATGCCATATATTGACTTCATGTATTCTGTCTTTTTATAACTTTGGAAACAATTTGATTAATCAGATTTTTTGTGATTTATTAGATGAGGCCAGTGTTACCAGTTATCTGAACTAGTTATTCCCTATTATTGAAGCAAGGGTCATTTTAGTATTCTAGCCAGTATGACTCATAAAGCCTTTATACTGGAGCTTGTGAAAATACATATAATTTTCATCTTTATGGAAATGCAAAGCTCTGTTCTCTCTTACCCCTCAGGATGTTCCTTTATGCTATCTTGAGTACTTCTCTATGTGTACTAATCCTTTTTTTTTACAGAATGCTAAATAAAGTGTCTAGGGCTCTCTCTGTATATTTATCTCTCTTCTGCCATGTCCATGGTCAGTAGTATCCAAGAGA
This sequence comes from Peromyscus leucopus, assembly GCF_004664715.2. Taxonomy (NCBI): domain Eukaryota; kingdom Metazoa; phylum Chordata; class Mammalia; order Rodentia; family Cricetidae; genus Peromyscus; species Peromyscus leucopus. Next base: position 59,509,478 of record NC_051066.1, read on the forward strand.
TTTACAAAAAGTTACATTTCAAAAACTTTAATAATTCTACCAAAGTATTCAGTGAGGTAAATTGCACCTATGTGTCTGATCAGAAATAGAAATCGACTCCTTACTGTTTTCTAAATACTCTAAATTTAAAAGTCACAAAACAAGAATAAGTGTTTATTTCTACTATACTAGATTATTTAAATATTTGTTTTGGATTTATAAATGACAAATTAATACTAATCAGTATATTTTCTTTTATATTTTAGAAACAAGCAATGTTAGAGAAAAAAATGGCTTATCATTTACAAAAAATGCAGGATACTGGCATTAAAGATGACATGGGAAGAAATGCATTTGACTATAAAGGACAAAATGGAACTGCTTATGAATGTGAGAATATTATGGCACTAAGAAGGAAGCATTGATCACTGTAATGTAATATCTTACATACTTATACTTGTTACCCACTTTATGGGCGGTCCCAGACTAACCATTTACACATTATTGTTCAAGTTGAAAAGATCACATGTGCAAACACACACACACACACACACACACACACACACACACACACAAACACATACACACACATACCTAAAGTAAAATAGTCTTATCAACTTGTTCAAGAGACAAATTTGATTGCCCTACAGTTTTTGCAAAATTTCCCTATACTTAAGATAATTCATAGTTTACTACTAACACATTAAAACTAGATGTAAAATAATTGTTTATATACATCAACATTGTGTTTTGTTATGTTGTCAAGTAGTAAGAATCGAAAGAACCTGGGAAATTAAGGGAATAAAGATGGAGAAAACATGTAGAGAAAAGAAGGGCGAAATAAAATGGAAAAGAATAGAAGGTTTAAAAGAAACAGCATGACTTGACCAAGTCCAATTCATATCAGCTGCATTTTATGTGTAACATTAAGTTTACAGTGAAACTATCTATTTAGTTATTGGTTAACACAGAATTCTAAAAAAGTTTTAGGAATGCATACTATTGAGGAAGAACATGGCCATCAGTCTTGTTTCTTCTCAATCCCACTTCAGTTCAGATCCTTCTTATGTGACTCAATTACCTTATTAACTGCTCTTAACTGGATGCTGCTTTTACCTTCCTCCACCCATATTGTACATCTATTTAATTCTGATAATGTCTTCTGCTGACCCAAGCCATTTCCCATTAAATTCAGTTTAAAAGGTGTATGCAAGCATCCATCACACATGGAGTCCAGTCCGTATTTAAACTTCAAGATTTTATGTTGCCCTATGTGCTTGAGGATGACAATTGTCCTTTACTGGTACAGTGTACAGGCTCTGGAGCCAGACTACTACTGTCCAACTCTTCCTCTAACTTCTCCTTTATAATTTTCAATGCCTGTTAATGGTTTTGGTAAATTATTTAACATTTCACAGACACTTTTTCCCTCTAAAACTGAATATAATACACTAAACAACGTCTATGAAGACCTTTAAAATTTTGGCACATAGTAAGTCTTCATTGATAGCTCTATCATATAGGAGTACTGACCATTATTAAACAGATTGTTTCCCTTTTGTTGCCTCTCTGTGTCCTTTTTCTCAGCCTACTATCGCCTACTCACTTTTTCTTTCTAATCCTTCACACTCAATTTACATTCAGTCAGGTATTTTTTGATAACCATAAGCTGCATGATCCCTCGTCTTTGACTCACTGGAAGCTTGCAATACTCTATATAGCTACAGATTTCTAATAATTTCAATCACTATAATACTAAACTTCTAATTTTGCATGTCATAAAATTTTGAGAAAAATAAATCTACTAAATAAGTTTGGTAGATGAATTAACTCAGTCTATTTACAGTCTTTAAAGGATTGGTGCAGATTACAAATCACTTTAATAGCTTTGTACAACCCAGTATATCTTTCTCATATAATAGGGAAATGATGTGAATTGCCAACTTTTCAAAACATTTACATATTTTAAATTTTATATGTATTTTATCCTGTATGCATGTTCATACCTGGTATCTCTGGAAGTTAGAAGAGGGCAACAGATCCCTGGAACTGGTTGGTTGTGAGCCATCATGTGAGCCTGGAGAACCAAACCCAGGTCTTCTACAAGAGTAACAAGTGCTCTTAACATCAGAACCATCTGCTCAGCTCCAGAAGTAGCACTCTTAAACACTGCTACATCATATATTCCTTAGAAAATTGTATACTAATAATATTTCCATAATATTGAAGTGACAAGGAATAAAGACATCAATTTCACACTTGTTATCACAGTAGTAATGTCTTCTTCTACCAAGCAGAAAACATATGTATACATATATACACACACCTATTTTTTTGGTTTTACTCATCTCTAAGTCAAATTCAAGAATCTCATAGTCACTGTGGGCTGGTAAATCTTCATCAATGTCTTTATGCTGGTATGTATTTCTCCAGAAAGGAAACTATATGCTTCAGTAGATTATGGTGCAGGTTTCCTTCTTTCAAAAATAAAAAATAGTCTCTCCAAGTAGGACTTTTAAGTTAAAGGCATAATATTTCAGAAATATTTATCTCTTCCCATTTGACATTTCTCCATCTTCTCCTCTATGTCTTCTAAATACCACATATAGATTAACAAAGACTTACTTCCTCTTGAGCACAAAAGGGTCTTTGATCTTGGCTAATTCAATTATCACTACTAATAATATGTCTTATTACATTTTAAGCTTCTATAAAGAAGAAAAAGAAGCATTTTGATGATATCAAAATAGTTTATCCTGATGGTGACCAGGAATCATTAAAAGGAACATCAGGTAATTGATATTTTAGTAAATATCAAATATTTAGAGTAGTGATTTGGGGAAAACTGAGTTGGTGGTGATCTTCACTTGAATGCACATGAAGCTTTAGTTTATTCTGATGAATTACTGATTTTTGAGGCTGCCTGCCATGTATTGCTTTCAGAATTTAATCTCTATATAACTCATTAATGTTTTTGACTGGTCATTGAACTTTCACTTAAGAACAGTTTGATACAGGATTTATTATTATTAATTATAGATACAAATTGGCTGATTGTACTTTATATTCTCAGAATGATTTTAGAAAACTCAGAAATATTTCAGAAGCTAAATTCATTGATTCCTCAATAAAATGAACATTTATTGAAGTATCACTTTCTATCATTGTTAGGCTGTGTCACTTTTTGTTCTTCATTTAAGCTCAGCAGATTATATTGTGAGCTCCCAAACAAGAAGGACTCTAATGATAAACATGAAAATGAAAAACATTGAAACTGAATACTATGACACTTCATTCACTAATAATTCTCAAGGTGCAGTTAATGTGTAAACTCGGAATAACCTTGAAACATATCTTACTGATTAAAACCTAAAGAAAACAAAGTCCAAGTTTTTTGTTCTCTGTGTGTAATCTGTTTGCTTATTACAAAATCCAGAAACCCAGCAAAAGGACAATGCTACTAATCTTCACTTGTCTAGTCTATCACAGGACCCTCTGAATTTGAGCTTGTCCATCTCTGTGATGCCTTTAATGAGAATGACCTCCATAGGCTCATGTATTCAAATGCTTGGTCCCTAGTTAGTACAACTGTTTGCAAAGGGTTAGTAGGTGTGGCCTTGTTGTAGAAGGGGTGTCACTCTGGGTGGGACAGCATTTAGGTTGCAAAAGCCCACCCCACCTCCAGTTAGCTTTTCTCAACCTCCTATTAGAGTTTGGGCAACATACTATAGAACCTAAGGAAATCTTCCTCTCCCTGTAACAACAGTTATCACAGTTAACTATGGCTATTTCAGTAATTATTTCTGTGAAAACACATTTGGTTTATTTTCAGCCTCTTTGTAAAAAATTAGTTGGCTATCTGGTAGTGTGGGCTTATAGGGTCTTCTCTTTTATTCCATTATTCTACATGTCCTTTTTTGTAGCAGGGTCACGTTGTTTTTGGTATTGTGGTTATCTTAAGCTTCTACTGTTGTAATAAAAACCATGACCAAGAGCAACTTTGGGAAAAGGGGTGTATTTCATCTCACCATTGTAGTCCATCAGGAAGGAAAGTCAAGGCAGGAACTCAAGGCAGCAGCCTGAAGGCAGGAACTGAAGCAGAAGCCATGAAGGAGTGATGCTTATTGGGTTTTTCCTCCTGGCTTGCTCAGTTTCCATTTATATACAACCCAGGATCACCTGCACAGGGATTCACTTCCCATACTTGGCTGGGCTTTTCATAGCAAACGCAAATCAAGAAAATGCCTCATAGGTTTGCATACAGGCTAAACTAGTGAGGATATTTTCTCAATTGAAGTTTCTTCATTACAGATTACTCTAGCTTGTGTTCATTGGACAAAAAACCAACCAGAACAATGGCTCTGTAGTATGACTTCAAATTCAGTATGGTGATACTTTCAGCACTGTTTTTGATCAGGATTGTTTTGAATATTCAGGGTCTTTTGTGCTTACATTTGAATTTGGGGGATTATTTTATCTATTTCGTTCAAGAATTTCATAATAATTTTGATAAGGATTACATTAAATTTGTAGATTGATAGTGATAGTATGGCCATTTCCACAATATTAATTATGGTGATCCATAACTTGAGAGGTCTTCCAATTTTCTTGAGTATTCAATTTCTTCAGTATTTTAAACTTGTCATTGCAGAGTTCTTTTGTTTTCTTGATTATGTTTACTCCCAGATATTTAATAAGCTTTTGTGATGGACTACAATGGTAAAATGAAATACACCCCTTTTCCCAAAGTTGCTCTTGGTCATGGTTTTTATTACAGCAGTAGAAGCCTAAGATAACCATAATACCAAAAACAACATGACACTACTACAAAAAAGGACATGTAGAATAATGGAATAAACAGAAGACCCTATAAACTCACACTACCAGATGCCAACTGACTGCTTACAAAGAGGCTAAAAATATGAATTGGATAAAACGATACTGTCTTCAGCAAATGGTTCTGGGAAAGCTGGATATCTACAAGTAGAAAAATAAACCAGATGTCTATTTCTTACCATATACAAAATTCAATTCCAGATGTATCAAATAATGTAAAATATCTGAAACTGTTAGGTGAAAATTAGGGAATGTGCTTAAAGACATAGGAATAGACAAGGATTTAACAAGATTACCAAATTATCAAGTGTGTTGATACAGAATTAAATGATTACACTCTCAAAAAATGTTTCTAGACAATAGAATGAAGAAATGGTGTGTTGAATGAGATAAAAAATTTCCTAACTACACATCTAATCTGGATTAGCATTTGGAATACATATATATACAAAAAACAGGAAGTAGATGACTACAACATGTAAATAAACTAATGCATAGGCTTTTCTCAAAAGATGAAGCATAAATGGCCAACAAACTGATGAAATAAATGGTCAACATCATTAGAAAAATGTAAGCCGAAACACCTTGAGAAGTGCAAATCAAAACACTGACATTCTTTCCCACTCCAGATGGAATTGCAATCATTAAAAAAACAAATAACAAATGCTAATGAGGATGTGGATTAAAAATGAAAGAATGTCTGTCTATGCATGCTGGTGGGAATATAAATTAATCAAGTCACTGTAAAAATGGATGTTTCTCAAAAGAATTAAATACAATTCTACCATGTAAACCAGCTAAATCACTTCTGGATATTTACCCTAAAAACTCAAAACATATAGAGAAATTGCATATCAATGTTTATTTCAGTACTGTTCATAATAAATTATGAAATTAAGATAGGTGTCCTTCAACAAAAGAATAAAAAAAATATGGTATATATGTATAACAGAATTATATTTAATCAAAAACAGAACAACATTGTTTCATTTGCAAAAATATATGCAATTGTAGAAAATTATATTAAGCAAATTAAATCAGACTCAGTGAAAAATACTGCATGTACTTGCCCATTTGTGGATCCTAGATTTTATGCAGATACATAAACTTATATATTCCTATAAGACATGAATTTACAAGTGAAACTATGTAAGATTAAAGGTGACTAATGGTAACAGTAAGGGAAAGAAAGGGAAAAGAGAGGGGAAGTCTATTATATGCCTGTATGGAAATGACTTTATGAACCCCAGCACAGTATAAAGTGTACACGCCAATTAAAAACAAGGGGGTTGAGAAATGTTTGCACTTCAGTGTCTTGAAAGTTTGTGTAAATTTAATTTCCCTTGGAAATTGGCTTCAATTCTATGAAGTCACTTAAACCCAAGAAGTAATTTGTTTCTGGGATCGTTTTGAAAAAAAAAATTTTAGACTAGTATTATATTTATTTATTAGACAACAATTTTCTCCTATTTTTACTTATTCGTAACTAGTAGTGGATATATGAATTTTCAAGATCATTGTCTTTAATGCATATTTTCATATCATGCATTTTGTATTGTACTCTCCTTTCTTAACCATTTGGTGATTATCTGTAGACTCTGCTGTGTTCATTTATGTCCTTTTCTTTCGCTGGTCAGTCGTGTTTTGCATTTTTACTGAATTTAGAGTTGCTGTTGATATTATTACTTTTTTATTTTCTTAATATGTATGTAAATGAATGATTTTCTCTGCTAAATAAGTGTTGACAGAATATGTAAAAGAAGAGAAATTATGATCTACTGTTGGTTGATATTAAAATAAGATGATCACTTTGATAAAGTTTTTGAGGTTACTACTTAAAGTTATATTTACCATATGGTAAGGCAGGTTTTATGATAAAGCTTTATTCAATTTAACTGAATTATATTAGAGACAGATCAATACTTTTATAGACCAATATATATATTTATGTTTGATATATGTGCATACACACACACACACACACACACACACACACACACACACATATATATATATATATATATATATATATATATATATATATATACATTTGTGCATGAAAATTCACAGAAGTTCATGTAAGAAATGGTTGGAATTAAAAACAACTGAGATGTCTATGAACTCATGGTAGACTACAAAATGTGGTGTACCCAAACAGCATTATGCTGCATAAAAAAAAATCATTTTACTTCCTCAAAAATAAAAATAAAGGAAAAGTGTACATACTGTATAATTGCATTCATGTAAAATTTCAGAAAATACAAAATAACCTTAAGAGTTATACATTAGTACTCTTGGGACTGGAAAGATGAATTGATTACAACCATCCAGGGGAGCACATATATGAGTAATCCTAATATATTGTTGATTGAATGAGTCTTTCAGTTGTAATTTTTTTGTAAGTACTGTTACTCATGAATATTTCAAATTTTAATAATTAGTTAAAGAAAATACAATTTGTTTCACTTAACAACGTGTTCAAAACCAAAGGTTTTCTTTCTCATTTACTCCTAGGACAAGTATCAACTGTTGTTAATCATTCTCAGAGTAGTTCAAAGAACGTTACAAAAATATCAGGATCCTCAGTTGCGTATCAGACAGGGATACAAAACAGTAGCTCAGAACAAAAGGTAAAAATATTTCAAATTTTGTGCTTAGCATTACTTCATTTGCTTAAGTTTTATTCATATGTGTTACCTGTTTTACCAACCTGGTATTATTAGGGGAAATGAGTTCTTGCAAGAAAAAGTGATCCCATTCAGGGGCAAGAAAGATTCACTTTAGCTTTATTATCCATGTACTGTGACATTTAACAGAAACAAATCCAAAGCCCATTACCAATAGTGATGATAACATTGCTATTTACTAGTAATATAAGAAATCTATGCTCATGTGTTTGACCAAGCACTGGAATAAGCTAAACATGACAAAGTAAGAAAATTGAGTCAACTGAATGCAAATTGAGTCAATTGAATGCAAAGGCTAGTGAGGCAACACCCATCTTGAGGACACATTGACTAATTAGGGATAAACATAGAAAATGTTACACTAATCTGGGGAGACTAATTTTTATTCTGGCTCTGGTTGGAAGGAGTACTTCAAATAAGGGTTATAGTGTGTTGCATGGGGTTTAATTGGTAGAATTGTATTTCTCTTTATCCAGTTGAATGACTAAGTTTGAGAACTTTCCATTGAGTGGCTCACTGTGACTTTAAATAAAGGGCAGACAGAAGAGGAGTAAGACCTATATTGTGATAAATTGAGTTCAATATTGAACTAAATTTGAGATGGCGAAAGGTATCCTGGGAAGTTAAGTATATTTACTGTGCTTGCTACTCTTTTTATTACAAACTTTAGACATGAAGGGGAGAAAAACATCTAGATTCATTTGGTTTCCTGAGAGAAGGCAGAATCTCTTCCTGAAATGTTACTAATGAATATTTTTCTCTTTAATATTTTGCAATATAGAGAAATGGAGTAACAAAAAAAATAAGTGATGAAAGAGGTAAGGTTATGAACAATACTAATGATTCTGTTATTAAGTACATAGTTGGACTCCATTGTATGGTTTTGAAAGCTGTTTTATCTCATTTTAAAAGGAATGATTAGTTTGACTTTTTCATTATTGAAGTACCCTTCCTCTAATCACTTCTTTCTCTTTTTAGTTCACCATAATTCTTGCTGTGAAAAAATCTTCTTAAACAACTTTTCATCACTTCTATGACTTTTGCATAAAATTAATTTAAAATACAGCTTTGTTTATTTCTTTGTATAAACAATAAGTTGTTGTTGCAGACTGAATACAATTAAAACAGTCCAGTTTGTCAGTGGGCCCTGTTAATTTCATGAGACTAAGCTGTTGTGGTCATCAAAAGATAAGGGTTTCAGATTTTTCACTGGATGCAATTGGGAAAAAGTGACATTTTTAGGCAGTAAACATCCAAATAGATTCTGTCTTTGAAGAAGTTTGCTTAGCTTAAATAGATTGCTGATTTTGATTATTCTAGTCAGTGTAGCAGCTTAGTCGGGGAAATGCTAGAGCAAGCGGGCAAGTCATGATTCACCTTTGGAATTATAGTACATTCATACTTAAAGCTATCTCTTATCTCGCTAGTTCCTGTAAACACATCAACTAGAGATTCAATTATTTCAGCACAAAATTCACCCACAAAGACTAATAGAATTTCACATGCATCTTTGTGTCTTCAAAAAGAAGAGGTATGTAACATTTAATTTACTCTAAATTAAATAAATGAGATATTTTTATGGTCATCTTAATCTATGAAAATGCCATTCTTGAACCTTACAGTATAACTTCATCCCATGAAAGTTATCATACAGTTATAAAAATATGATAACTCACGATCAGGGTATCTAAATATAATCCACAAGGTGTAACATTTACTGTGTACATGGAACTCTCAGAGGAATCAGCTGAGCTTCTTTGGTGGGCTTCTTATAACACTGATTTAGCATTTTTTTAAATCAGTAATCATGTATCTTCTCATGGAAAGTTATCATGGAAAGGTATCCAAGTGTATAGCCATTTCATATGAAATAAATATTATCTATAAATTTTCAACCTGTTATCTTAGGAATAAAATCAATACCCTCAGTTCCAATTTTAGCATGGTAATAGTTAATTCACTATGCTAAGGTGTTTACATGGTTTTCAACAATTTTAATAGATATTTAATAGATTATCTCCAAATGAATTCATATAAAATAGAAAATTATATCATTTTATATGACTTATAATACATAACAATTGACATCAAATAATGCAAAATAAAAAATAATGCAGAATATCTAAAATGTATTATGCTTACCATATTGGTATGTCTCTGTGACACATTTTATTATAAATAAATATTTGTTAACTGTAATTTTGCATAGTTAGTTTACTAATCTGCTGTGTCACGAGCTCTGTTAAATATGCTAACAATCAGGAAAATTTTAACTGTTGGAATAGAAAATTGTTTACCATATTTTAAAGCCTCTAACATTTAAGAAATCAAGAAGGCCTGTTAAAACAATATCTTAAAACACACTGTAGCATACATCTTTGTTTTGCACATTGTCAAAACATTATAAGGAACAAGAGGCTGAAAAGCATGTGTCAAGTTTATTCATGGGATTGAAAAAAATTGCATGATAAGATACTCTGTAGGTTGATTATTGCAATACTCCAGACTTCAAAATGAGAACATCACTGTGCTACATCCAGATAACTGTTCAGTAAAGAACAAGAAAACAATTTACCTCAGTACACAAAAATAGTATGTGTAAACTGCATTATTGACCTTTCTGAGTATTACATGCTTTACTCACTTTCCATTTTACTCCCAAATGAGTAGCAGATGTTCACAGATACCAAATTTATGATAAGAAGTTTAATTGTTCTCTGGCACACTGTGCAAAGCCTAAAATTGTCAGACATTTTTCTCATTTCTTGCTTTCACATTTCAAATATTGAAAACTTAAGATACTTATTGTTATGATTCTTTTTTCTGCAATCAGGTTGAGTGCCCAGAAAAGTATAGAAACTCACAGTCACTCATAAAGGGTGCATGCTCTTTTTCAGTACCACTGAGCTGCTGTTTTCAAAAATATCATGCACTTCTAGTTAAGTTGATTGACTTCTTTGCCTTTATATAGTTAATTTAGGGTTACCAGAAAATGCTATATTTGTAGGAAAGAAGTATCATAGCAGGAACACAGAACCTTCCTCTTAACCATCTAAATCGTCAGTATTCACTCCTAATGCCAATTCCAACTATTTATAATTTTATTAAACTGTATAATGATACTGTATTTGTCATGAATACAGCTGCATGCTGAGTATCAAAATTGGAAAATCATCAGATGTGTGAGTATTGTAAACATTTTTGATAAATATATTAATTTTAATTGCATAAATAATAAATATAACATAAGCACAAAACATATTTCTTACAAATGGAGATTTGTGACAAATTTAACATTATTAATTTTTAAATAAACATATAAATATAAGTTGGTGATAAAAATTTGGAGAAATCTCTCTTCTTCTTGTTTATGTAGCAGGATATGAAAGGTGATTGGAATGGAAGACCAAGCAAGAAATCAAGTTATGTTGGTGAACCAGGTAAATGTCAGCAGGAAGTTGTGCAGCTATTAAAACATTCTTTCACCTGTCACTTATGCCCATTGCAAATGCTCTGCCAGTTAATGTATTAATGCAGCGATTTCTGCTAGGTCTTGTGCAGAGTACTGAACATTGAAGGAAAACGTAGCCAGGATGTTACCCAGAGCTTTTAACCTATAACAGAAGAAATAGTCTTGACAAACACACAAACCAAGTTTATAAATGCAATAAAGTGTGTGTGTATAAAAGCCATATACTGTATGAAGAGAATACCTAGAACTATGTTATTTGAGTCATGAGGAAAGAGAGTTTTATGATTCTTAATATTTCTTTATTTTTTAGATTATACTATAATTACAGCATTTCCCTCTTCCTCTCCTCCCTCCAAAATCTGCCATATACCCCTCCTTTCTCTTATTAAAATATGCATATATATTTCCAAGTACATAAGTACAACATTCTTATTCTGTATAATGTTACTTGTATGTATGTACTCAGGGTTGAGCAATTGATATGCTCATCCCTGCGGAAGACTGTTTCTCATGCTCTCAACCTTCACCAGTTGCCCATAGTTTTTGTGTAGTGTTCAGGCCTCCTGGACTTCCCCCACCCCCCACTTTAGAATATCTATTATATTGTCCTTGTTCTGTTTATGTCTAGGCAGTCATGTCAGTGAGAGTTTATGGGTGTAGCACCTGACATTCCTAGGAGACACAATGGCACAACACACTGCCTTTCCTGCAGCTCCTAAAATATTTCTGTCCTCTCTTTCTCAATGTCCCCTGAAAGGTTTTATGTTTTAATTTCATGCTATTATTAATGAGATATCTCATATCAAAACTGGAATAACTTCCTATGGATGCTTATATTTTATGTCCTGTTTACTTGTCTATTAGCTTGTCTTTTCCTGTCTCCCAGACTTTGAGGCATAGTGTACAAGTAAAATAGTATGAATTACTAAGTACAAACTACTTAGTAATTTGAGACATATCAAACTATTGTTATACATACATATATACAAATACTACATAATAAGCCAGTTGACATATCTTTAACCTCACAGTTACACTTGTGCATGTAAGTTTGAGTGTGTGCATGGTTAGAACACTGGAGGTCATCTCCTAACAATTTTAAAGTACACAAAAAATACTGTTTACAATATTTACACTACGTATTGGATATGTAATATTTATTAATTTTACAAAAGAATAAACTGTGACAACTATCACTCCATGTTCCTTTCCTTCAAGTCCATTATATTCTGTTGTTGAGTTTGACAATCCATATTTCACAATAAGGGAGAACATGCGATAGTTGCTTTTCTGCACTTTCGACTTATTTCATGTATCATAATGCTCTTCAGGATTGTATATGTTCCTTTTATTTCCTTCCAAGAATGCCCTTAAACTTTATATCCTCCTGCCTTCACCTGAAGATCCATCTTTCAATGTACAGCTAAGTGCCCATAACAACATATTTTGTATTAACAAATCCACAAAGCTGAGTTGTACACTGTTTATGTCAATGCTGGTTGCATCTATACTCAGTGTGTGTATATTTATCCTGTTGTTATTCTGTAAACAATGCAGAATAACAACTACTTATACAATACATTCTGTACTGTTTATTTTATATTAACTACTGTAAATTATCTGGAGAATACAGTGTGCAGGAGACATGGCTAAATTATGTGAAAATCCTATGCTATTTTGTATAAAGAACCTTCAGATCCATGGACTTGATCCTCAAACCACTATCCTAAAGATACCAAGGGATAACTCTACACACCAATGTTGTTTATCCACTTATCCATCAACATATATTTCTTTGTATTAGTACATTTTTGTTTCTATAACAAACTACCCAACCTGAAACAGGACCCACTATCTTAATTTCAGCTCTTGAGTTTGAGAAATTGACTCAGTCAATCATTACTTGCTGCCCGTTCAGAAAAGTGAATTTGCTGTAATGATTATTTTTCATAAAAACTTTCATGGTGTGTGTGTTGGTGTGTGTGTGTGTGTGTGTGTGTGTGTGTGTGTGTGTTGTGTTACCTTTTTATCAGGGATTCACACTGGTCTGGTATTTGAGAAACAGGCTAAGCAGACTCACCACAAAGTTCAAGGATTCTCCCTTATTCCACTTATAAGCACATGCCAGCATGTGACTTTTTTTTGTGCATTCTAATCTCAGTTTCTTCTCCAAAACCAAAGATATGAAAAAAAAAATCCACAAAACCCAAAAAAGTACACAATTTAAATAGTTTACATATATATGATTGTCATTCATTATTTGAAAAATTAAGTTACTAATTAAATTGATTTTTAAATGACCCTAAATAAAAACACAAATTTTCTCTTGACAGTCCATTCTAAGACTTTTGTTTCCTGTTTATTTGTGTAATTAACATACATAAATCTACACATTTTATCCAGTAAAGCAGTGGAGATGCTCTGCAGAAAGGCCTTGTCTATGTCTTTATTAACAACCATAATCAGAGGCAGAATCTCACTATGTTATATACTAAGTCAGACAATTCAGTGGAACAAGATAAATAAATTGATGAACAAGTGCTAAGAAAGCATAAATCAAATAATATATTCCACAAATAGGTATTGCTGAGAATATTGTGGTAAAGCTATTACATTTTTAAGATATATGAATAAACTTGTGATTATAGGAATGAGTTTTCTATTTTTAATTTTAATACATGTTTATTTTTAAAAATTATTTGTGTGCATGTGCACAAGTTCAGGTGCCTGAAGAAACTAGAGGATAGTATTGGAGCCTCTAGAGAGGTCATTTCAAGACTTTGTAAACTGTTTGACATGGCTTCCAGCAAATTAACTTGGGTTCTCTATAAGAGCAGTACATATTCTTACCCAATTATCCCTCTTTTTTTAATTTATTTTACAATACAATTCAGTTCTACATATCAGCCACAGATTCCCTTGTTCTCCCCCTCCCACCCCTCTTCCCTTCCCTCCAGCCCACCCCCAATTCCCACCTCCTCCCAGGTCAAAGCCTCCCCCGAGGACTGAGATCAACCTGGTAGACTCAGTCCAGGCAGGTCCTATACCCTCCTCCCAGGCCAAGCGACCCTGCATAAGCCCCAGGTTTCAAATAGCTAACTCATGCAATAATCACAGGTCCCACTGCCTGGATGCCTCCCACACAGATCAAGTCAATCAACTGTCTCACCCATTCAGAGGGCCTGATCCAGTTGGCGGCCCCTCAGCCATTAGTTCATAGTTCATGTGTTTCCAAAAAGTGCTAGAGAGGCCCACAGAAATCCACAAAGATACTCCCACAATAGACTGCTGGCAATGGTTGAGAGACAGCCCGAACTGACCTACTCTGGTGATGGGATGGCCAAACACCCTAATTGTCGTGCTAGAAACCCCATCTAACAACTGAGGGATCTGGATGCAGAGATCCACGGCTAGGCCCCGGGTGGAGCTCTGGGAGTCTAATTAGCGAGAAAGAGGAGGGTTTATATGAGCAAGAATTGTTGAAACCAAGGTTGGATAAAGCACAGGGACCAATGATCCCTATTTCCAGCCCCCTTTAAGTTCTTAATATAAGCATTGAAGAGTGTTTTAGAAATTCTAAGGAAGGATATCTATTTGTTTAGGTGAGTTTCAATGAGATTTCAAAAGATTTAACACAGACTTGGCAAAACTTTTAAAAATAACACCCAGATAGTGGTGCCATAAACCCCATCCAAGGACTGAGGAATCTGAATGCAGACATCCACGGCTGGGCCCCTGGTGGAGCACTGGGAGTCTAATTAGTGAGAAAGAAGAGGGTTTATATGAGCGAGAATTGTTGAAGCCAAGGTTGGATAAAGCACCGGGACAAATAACCAAATGAATGGAAGCACAGGATCTATGAACCAAAGGCTGAGGGGCTCACAACTGGATCAGGCCCCCTGAATGCGTGAGACAGTCATTTGGCTTGATCTGTTTGGGAGGCAGCTGTGCATTGGTGCCAGGTCCTGGGCTCGTTGCATGAGTTGGCTGTTTGAATCCTGGGACATATGCAGGGACACTTGGCTCGGTCTGGGAGGGGGGGAATGGACCTGCCTGGACTGAGTCTACCAGGTCGACCCCGGTCCTCGGGGGAGACCTTGATCTGGAGGAGGTGGGAATGGGGGGTTGGCTGGGGGGAGAGGTGGGCGATAGGGGGAGAACAGGGGAATCTGTGGCTATTATGTTGAACTGAATGGTGTTGTAAAATAATAATTAAAAAAAGGAATTGAAAAAAAATAAATAAAAATAAAAAAATAAAAAAAATAAAAAATAAAAAAAGAAGTATAAATACAAAGTTTTCCAAAGGAAATGGCCAAAGTAATAGTCCATAGGCACAGAAAGCATGTTACAGTAGGATATTAAATTTTACTCTATGTCTGTAGAGCCCTATAATACATGTAGAAGACCTGGCATCAACAGGCATAGGAGAGGTAAATACAGAGTTCAGATTTTACAGTATAATGAACTGTGCACTAAGAACTTTGAAAGGTGCTATGAAAGTCCTGAAAAGCTTGGGAACAAGTCAGTTACAAGTGAGAATAGGTTATTTGACAATGATATTGCCATTTTAAAAATTATTGAGGATGAATATAAACTATAGTTTTCTTTTCCTGATGCTTAGGATCTCAGGGTGGTGCTCCACCCCCGGGTATTTTTTCTTCTCCTGTTTACTCTAATATGTAAGTATCCAAATTATTAGCATGGAATCATGTATTTATATTTTGATAATTGCTTAAGTACATGACTAAGTGAAATCTTCCCATTTTTGTAGTTCTACTTAGATTTACTGAAACTTCATTTCTTAAAAACTTTCAAAACTGAGTTTGAATTGTAGACATAGTGAATGCCATCCTCCTTTCTTCTATCCAGTCCTTTGGTGTCTGTACCCATGATCTTTGCCCTTTTTCCTAGGGTTTCTTTGTATTTCTCTTTGAAATATTTACCTATGACTTTTGAGATTATTGGCTTCTAATGGATGATAAAATAGTTCATCATACCATTTCAGTGACTTGATCATCTTTCTCCTTCTTAAAAATATTTGCAGTGCTGTCCAGAAAAATACTCATGTTGGAAACTGGAAGCTTTAGAGATGTTTAGTAGCAAAATTTTTTTCATTTCTCAAACAAACATTGGAAAACAAATATTTTAGCATTTTTTTTTCAACTTGAAAAGAACCAGCTACTGTTTTAGAACCATTGTGATCTTTTAAAATATGTTTATATGGAGCTAGTATATGTGTGTGTGTGCATGTGTGCACAGACAGAAGACAGAAGGCAACATCAGTGGTTGTCTTTAGCTTCTCTTTGATATTTTATTTTTATGAGGCAGAGTCTCTATCTGAACCTAATGCAGCCTTTATGTGGGTGATCAGTATGGGAATCCAGTTCTCATGCACAGCAAGCTATTTACAAAAGACTGTCTTCCCAGTGACCCAATGCTAAAACCTTAAAAGGAAACCATCAAAGCAAATGAAATACAAACCAAACTACACACTTCACAAACCTAGATTCCTGTATAAATGGCTATATAAAAGAAAAGATCTCTGATGACAAATAATTTTCATGTTCAGACTAAGTATTGTCCATGAAGAGTTTCAACGTGAGGTTGATGGGTATAAATAAGTAGAACTCAGTGAATGTTCACAGAATACATAGCATTGTGTTACAGCCAGAAAGAATGAGTCTTACCCAAAAAGCAAAATGAGGAGGAAAGATGCCTACCATGTGCAGATAATGATTACTTGTTTTTAATGGGATAAGTAAGTGCTAAAGGAAGAACATTATAATCCCCTTTACTGTCTGGTCAGACCCTGATCATCACATGTACCAATTTAACTATGTATCAAGAAAGGCTTTACCATGGGGACCCTACATTTGTTCTAATGTCAACCACCTTTCACCCCCCTTAAATACTTATTTGTCCTTTTTAAAAGTGTAAATGCAAAAGATTACTAATGTAAAATGAAAATCCATGACAGAGAATTGAGATAAATTTTGTTAGCAGTGGGAGGAGAATTGTAAAAACTAAGCATTAGACAATTAAGTTTGAAATCCTCTGCCATACAGACTATAGTTTAGAACCTGCACTAATTGTTTATTAGTCCAGTAGTTTGGGACAATAATATTGTGATCAAATTAGCATATAATTAATTACTTTGTTAGCAATTCATCATTAGAACTGAAGGCAAAGAACCACTCAATAATGGTCTTTATTTGAGATTGGATATAGGTAGGCACATCTTTAAAACCTACTTATCAAGCATCTATTGAGAACACACTGTGTTTAAGGAACAATGCCAGATGTTAGGCAAATATCAAGATTTACAGAATTAATTCCTTGTGATTATGATGAATTATTTTAACGAAGCAGTATAGGCCAATTTAAAACTCCCTGCGTTATATTCATGTCTTTCTGAAATAAATATTTATGAAATACTGCAAGCCTTCATTTTTTTTAAGAATTGTGGAGTTATGTTCCTGACTGTTTTTAGTTAGTGTCCATTTCTTTAATGAAAAGAATGAATTTTTGAAGGTCTTTACTCTTCCATTATTTTTTATTCTTGTGGCTGGCATTAAAAAGCAATTGCTCCTTTGGAGGGTGCTGGGATTTAGTGAAGTACCTCCTCCATGCTAGGCAAGCACTGCGGCACTCACTGAGCCATGCTGGCAGCTAATAGAGTCAATACATAAGACCAACTTTTCATCTATTTCTTTAGGTCTTTCATAGGTCTTTGCTGCCTGTTTGGACATATGGCAGACTGTCAGTGCAGAGAGCGGTAGGACTCTATTCTATGCCTTAAGACAGAAAAAAATTAAAAATTAAATTTAGACAATTCAAAGTAATAAATAAATAAAAGAAGTAAAGTGTAGAACTTTGAGTTGATTTAACAAACTAGATCTGAGAAAAGTTCTAGTCTATAGATTATTGTTTCCTACCTCTCCCTTCCTCTCTCCCACTTCTTTACTCTCTTTTCAAGCCTTCCCTTCACCTCCTACTTCTTTCTCATTTTCCTCCTCTCTCCTCTCCTGTCATAGTCCCAGCCTAGCTCATGGTAGCTCATGAACTCAATCTTCCTACCTCAGCCTCCAGCTGAAAGCCCAGCTATAATGCCAGCTTCCCAAACTGAGTTCTGAGCTACAATTGAAGTGTTTTGTTTTGCTTCTGCATAATTAAGTTGCAATACTTAAACTTTTTTTTCAAAATTTTGTTTTAGATTTTGTGGAAAAAATGATTTTGGAATGTATAGGCTTAAGAAAATTAAAAAGAGTGCCAACTTGACTAAGGAAGTAGGAAAAGCATAGGCATTTAAATAGTCTGTGTTTGGGACAATCAGACTCAGTTTTCAGACTTATTTATCATAAATTTTAATTACTGAGTTCTTACACTGTTTTACAATTCATAAAACTACCCTTTGTTTCATTACTATTTCATTACTATTAGTATGTAATAGTAAATCTAATTACAACACATGAAAATATGTGTCCACATCATTACACAAAGATGATTGAAGTTAGCATCGAAAGTAGTCAGAAACCCAGGATTCTATCCAGTAGTTACTGAATAGAAATCTGCATGCCCTCTTTCTGCTGTGAGATGTAGCACAGTGAGGTTGGGATCTTAAAATGCAGATAAAAGATTACCAGATAGCTATGATCAGAAAACTTACTATTCCATCAGTTCTATTAGCAGGTAGAATAGAGTAATCATCTGTTCCTTCCTTTCTTATCCTGTATCACTCTCCAGGGAATCGCAAAATGGACATGTCAAAGGTATATCAGAGTTCCAACCACCAGAATCATACATTGTTTATGTGATATATTGCATACTGTGATTCTACTCTCCTGAGTAAATAAAACACAATTTTGAGTCTACAGGCCCTTATTTTAGCAGAACATTCAAGAACACAAAATAAAGTTTAGGGTGTTTCGTATTTATGTAGAAGACCTCTCATAAAAAAGAAACAATAAAGGATATGAATTTTGAAAGTATACTCATAAATTATTTGTCCTAACTTAACTAAATCATAACTATTTCTTAACTTTACAGGCAGCAAAATCTCCAGAATTGCTTACAAAATAAAGTATGTATCCAAAGTTAACTGATAAGACAGTATATTAATTACCATATGCCATCCTAGATAAAAATGTAAATCAGATATCAACAATCATCTACTGATATTTGTTGATCACTTCTTGTGCCTTTTATTGTAATGGAAGTTTACTTTTAGATAATTTTAACAGTTTCCTTATAGTCTAAAGTTGTTCTCAAAAAAATACTCTTGATACTTTAGGAAGGCATCTTGGGTGTATTAATGGAATAAACATCCAGGGACCTAGCTTTGATGAGCAGCATGAGGTAATGGAATCTCATCCCTCATGAGATATTATTCATCAGTATAGCTTTGCAGATATTGATGGCCAACTCTGTAGAAAATGAGTTGAGATGCCTGAATCTGTTTCCAGAAATTCTCATGGGAAGAACCTGCTACCAAAGACCACAGGCAAAAGTACTTGCTCACCTGTGAACTGAGACTTGAAGCAGGAAAAGAAAAGATAGCATAGTTTAAAAACATTTAACTCTGTCTAGTCAGACTAATCCGCGACCTTGAGAAATATAACAGCAGTGGGCCTTTTTTCTTTGAATCTTGCTCAGTTAATAAGGCATGAAGCACACACAAAGATTCAATTTAAGGAATGTTTCTCTGTATAATATCATAATTGAAAAAATTGAAAACTAAGATTCCTTTAACTTCATTTTGTTACATTCAAAACTATAGAAGTTACCCTCTTTTTATATTACAATTGGAAATGCTTTATCCTTCACCTAGATTAAGAACAGCAGTATGATTCCATTGTTCATTATATCTTGTACAAAAAATGTTTTGGATATTTCAATATGTACATTCAGTATTGTTCATTTAGAATAATTATCTCCTACTTTAAAATTTATGATTTATTATTAGAATTTTCAATTAAAGGTATATTTATATAAATAACACTTTTATACTTACAGTGATCTAAATCTGTGCTTATTAAAGCACTAGCCATCATCTATCATAGTAGTGAAAAGATATTTTTAAAAATTGAGTAAATTTTAACAGCCTGGTGGATTTTCATTAGGCGCCCCCTAAGAGCTTCAAAATGGACCAGCAGAGAGGGTGTTACACAGATTTTAGATTTTCTTGTAATGTTGACTTAAAACATGAGTCATTTCTGTTTACCATAGGTATGTTTTGAGTGGAAACAACCTGTCAGCCTTTCTGTCATGTCTTGTATTTTCATTCATCTATTATATGCTTTAATAGATAGTTTGTTCTGATCAGTCATGTTAGCTACAAAGCCAATCTAAAATACACTAATTTTTGTATTCCATTAAAAACAGACTGTGTGCTTACTGTTGTAGCATGGAGTAGACATGAAGATGATTCATTTTTCATCCCCATATAGAAGCTAGACAAATGCTTCTGAAGACTCCAAAATATGTTTACTATATCTGTTTAGAGAAATAATTTTAAATAATTTAATCAGTTTTCAAAATATATAGCAGGTTTATGAATACCACACTGAGTTTTTTCCAAACTTTTCATGAGATATGACTAAATAACAATTTGATAACTTTAATTTTAAACTTATTGACCCAAGTTATGAATATTGGGAAATAATTTATATAGTTTCTTAAGGCATATAAACAAAATGAAATAAAATGCTCAAAATATTTTTCCTCTAGTGTGAAATAAACCAGCTAAATACAGTCTGAAATTTGGAATAGATTCCTTCTTTCATTTTATTATAAATCATGCTGGTATTCTACTTATAATGTATAATTATTATATAATTGTTTAGTATAAAAAATTGAATGCTACCCCTATATCACCCAAATATGGAATAAATATTTATATGACTTAATTTTTATCTGCTTATCTTCTTCCTAGGTAACTTCTGAGGAACTAAATAGCATAATTCAAAATATAATGACGTGGGTTGTAGCTACAGTAACCAGTATATTATATCCAGCCATCACAAAATATGAAGAAAGAGTGCAAAGTAATACTTATCCAGTGTCTGATGACTCAGACCTTTCTTCGGATAGTTCAAGTTTCTGTAGTACATGCAGTGAGGGCTTCACATACAGAAGCTACATACCTAAAGCATTTCAAGCAGATTCATTTGTATTTGCCGGTGACAGGCCAGTGAAGAAACCACCCACACCTTTGAAACCTCCTTCTGCACATGTGGAAAGAAGAGATATTGGCACAACATATCAAATGAGAGGACAATCTACATCTTCACAAGTCAATTACAACAAAACCAATTTGGAATATCCATTTCCTAAGATAGGAAGCAGTAAATCTGATAGTTACCTTTTAACATCATTAGAAACAAGCACCAAAAAATCGAAAGATGTTACCACAGAAACAGATAGTTTAGAGATTCCATTGCTATATGACAAAAAAGCAAAGGCCATGGATCAGATGAAAAATTTAAAGAATGTTTTTGTAAACTTTAAATGTCACTTGAAAGGAGAAACACAAATTATTTTAGAAAGTATTTTTCAGGAAATAATGTCTGACTTAACCCAGGCCATTCCTTCTCTTTCTTCTGTGACTGCTGAAGTTTTTGTTGACCAATGTGATACAGAGAGAGAAGACTTGCTCTCAAATATTGACATATGCTCAGTAGCTTCAGAGATTGTGGAAAATATGCTGGAGAAACTGGAGTCCTCTGTTGAGAAAAAATGTATGGAGTTGTTATCACAAGAAGATCTGACAGTTGATATTAAAACAAGTTTCTCAGGTAGTACTGAATATTTCTCATCCTTAGATACAAAACCTTCAGAAGATACACTGACTTCTACCTTGGAGCCAATGTGTGATATTGCAGATGAGATGGTACATGCCATTTTAGATAAGTTGATGACTCTTACATCTTATAAGAAAAGTGAGCTTCCTCTTGAAGACACAACTAAACATTTCCACCAACAAATTAAGACAGAGCCAATTTTTGATAAATTTTGTCAAAAGACTGACCAAAAGAAATCTAGTCCAGAATCTGATGCTGCTAATCTAATTGTGAAAGAAGAAATGCAGAACTTAATATCAAATATTTTTTCACAGTCCTCTCTAGTTGGTTATGTAGAAGAAGCAATAAGCACTATACTAGGCTATGTACAAACTGAACTTAATAATGAGAGACTAATTGCATCTGAAGAAACAGTAGTACTTCTTCAGCTACTGGATGATGTCTTAACTCAACTTCACCAGGGGCCAGCAAAAGCAGGTGTTAAAAAACATAGACAACCTCGAGTAAGAAATCTTCCTGATGCTGACGAAAAGTATAGACTCACTAGCACTGGCTCATTTAATGGTCTTAGAACTAAAAGACCATTTCCTCCTATTAATGTCCCAGGCATGGTTCTCTATTCTGAAGATGATGAGGAGGAAATAGATAACCTTGTGAGAAGTGTGCTTGATTCATCCTTTAATGATGAAAAAATAAAACCACAAGTGCAGATTCCTAATTATTGGCCTACAAGGAGAGACACTTGTTTTGAATCCAAAAGGAGCAATAACCTACCAACAAAACCTACTCCTCAAAGCAAAGTTGGATCTCATGACTGCGGATTAAAGTTGAAGTTATCTCTTAGTAGTGAAGACATTATGAAGACAACACATTGCTTGACTAATGATGCTTCAGTTTTCAGCCAAGATCAAAAGCATCAAATACAAAAGGCTTCAGAAAACATAGTTCAACACATTTTAACAGAAATGCTCAAGGATATGCCTTCTGTTTCATCTCATCACCCAGGAAGCAAAATTGGTGAAGAAACCTCTGCTTTCGTCTCAGAAAAATCTCAAGGATTATCAGATCAAGAATGGATAGAACAGATGTTTTCTGTGAAAGAAATTTGTGCATTTGCACATGAAATAACTGATTCTGTGATAAATATACTTCACAAGGCCTCGAAGTGCATTCCTAATACCATTAAAAATGCCATTTCATCAGGTCATCAAACTTGTCTAGATCATTCTGATACTTCCCAAACAACCACAGAAATACCAAGTAAAATGCCATTCAAAGTATGGTTTGACAGTGAAAAGAAAATGAAATATTTATCTTCACTTAACGTAGAGCTTGAAAAAACTTCCATGTTAAGATCTCGAGAATGTGAACCTAAGTGTGTAAATGATGTTACTGATAACATCATTAATACAATTTTTAAAAATCTGAAGTTATTTGTTTGTCCAAAATTAAAGCCAGGCAAGAAAATTTCACTCTTAGGGAAATCATTGCATTCTCATCTTAGTACTTACACAATGAAAATAGTCAACATTGTTTTAGATGCTATACAGAATGAACTAGAATTCACCAAGATAAACCCAAATCCTAGGGAGACAGACCATACCAAGGGTCGTACAGGCAAAGGGTTGTTTGCTGATTCCAACAAAGCAGTAGACTCCCATGTCACCAGTGTCAATGACATTATGGAAAGTCCATTGCTGACATGTATTTATGAAATGATATCAAGTACAAATGAAGGTCAAACAAATACTTCAACCTCTACAGATAAGGCAGTTTCTACAGTGTTATGCGGGTCTGAAAATGCTAATAAACAAACTATTTTGTCAAGTAAACAGGATAAAAATTCTTTTCGACAATATTTGGCTACACCTTGTATTCACCACAGTGTCGCTAGTGAAAAGGATTTGAAAGATAGTTCCAAGTTGAAGGTGTTAGATCGAATTGGAGAAACGCTATATGAAATGTTAAGCAAACTCACAGGTTTCCACCCTGATTCTCAGCCATCTTGTAGTCAGCAAAACACAGAGAAGTTACATAAGGATCCTCCAACACTATCTAATGTTCAAGTCATTTCCAAAGCAATTTTGGAATATGTCCTTGCAAAACTATGTGATATTGACATAGATACCAGCATTGTAGATTCTGGATTGAAAACTCTCTCAGAGTCACTTGACATTGACAACCTATCATTTGCTTCAACTATGGAAGAAATGGCCAAATGCACTGACATCATCTCTAATATAATTTCCAAAATTATGATGGATAATAAAGAGAGTACCAGAAATAAAGCAAAAAGTGATCTCTCAGTGTCTCCCAAAACAGAGAACTCAAAGAAAATGTGCCCAAATAAACTGAAAACTATTGCTTCAGATATTCTTAACATGGTTTTTGCTAAACTGGAACTATTTGCCAGTGGAAATGTAGAAAATATTGGTGCCCTTAATGATGAAAGTAAAACAGAGAATAAAATGGACTGGGACTGTGAAAGCAAAAATTCTCCCACAGATTCACATGATAAATCATTGCTGTCTACTTTATACACTCATGCAAAGAAGGTGTCAAGTGGTATTTTGAAAGCCATTCAAACAGAATTAAATATTAATCCATCAGATTGTAATAAAAATACAAAAAACTCACAAGAGATACAAATGCTTACAAACATAGTTGATTTAATTTTAGATATAGTATCTTCAGATATATTTGTTGAAGCTGAATCTGAGCACAGAGACATTGAAAATTATCGATATCGACCAATTTATGGAAATTTTCTTCCTGGAGGAGCTGAATCGGGGTCATTTCTAGATGATGACACACAAAATAAAGAATTCATTGGAGATAGAACATCACCTACAGAAGAAACTAGAACCTGTTCTACTGACCAGTGGCTTCTAGAAAGAACCTTGAACAAAATTGAAGTAAAACTCAAAGAGCCACACAAATCTCCAATTGTTCCCATTATAAGAAATATTTTGAATGAGATTTTTCAAAGTGCTTTAATCAATCAACTAAATGCTTCTCTCTCTCACTCTCATTTTAGTAGTATGCCTTATAATGTGCCTGTGTCAACTACTCAAACGTCTGCTCAATTTATGGATCCTTTGATGGGCCCTTTAGTGTCTGACACAGATGTAACTAAGGTGGTGAATGATGTTGTTAAGACTGTATTTCACAAACTGTATTCAGCTGCCACGACAGAAAAACATGAAAGTGGAAACAGATGTGAAACTATCATCTTTTCAACCAATGTCTCTTTTCATGAGCATACCTATCCAGGAAACCGACATGTAAGTGTCTTAAGTGGAAATCCATGTGACATTCAGTCGAGGTGGAATGTTGACAAACAGACAAAAATAAATGTAGTTGAAGACATTATGCAGGCAATATTAGAAAATTTAGAAACTTTTGCTGCTTCCAAAGTAGAATCTCTCTTTCATCCCCAAGTCGACTTCAGAGTTCCAGTGACTTTGCCAGTACAGCAGGAAGGGGCAATATTAAGCAAAGCATTGTCAGGCAAAGACTCATATTCTGATAAGCAACTTCCCTGCTGTTCAGTGGATTATTATAGCAGCCCAGGAAAGATGGACTCGTGGAGCCAACTGTCTTTGTCCAAATTAAATATTTATGCAAAAGAAGTGGCTAGGAAAATTTTACAAGGCATCAAGCATGAGTTAGATAAAGAACAAGAGAGTCTGTCCCTGACAAATAACATTGTGGTTTCCGAGAATATTGCAAGTCAGGTTGTTAGCACAGTGCTCGATATTGTGTCAAGCAAAAGCAAGTGTGACAAAAACAGTTGTGACAAAGACAATTATTCAGAACAGCAAGATGGTATTATTGAAAGGCTAGTCAATAAGACAGAATATCGAAAAATACTCGAGTTTCAAATTCAAGATACCATTGAAGGGATCTTATGTGATATTTATGAAAATATTATGTATCAAAATAATTTCTCATTTGCCACACCCACTCTGCAATATAGTATACCTAGCAAACACTCAGAAGCAAATTTACAACCAGTTATTCCTGGTACAAATATTATCCAGAAAGTATCAGTTCCTAAAACAGATGTCATTTTGGTGTCCAAAGATATAGTGGATATTGTGCTTCATAACCTTACTTCTTTGGTCATGCTTGCCATAAAGGCCAAAGATCCTGCTTCCTCAAGGTTGGCCTTCTATGATATGTTTCCAAAATCTCAGTGTCAACAGCCTCTTTTTATAACACAAAGAACTGAGGAACAACCAGGGCATTTTTCACATTCAAAAAATACGAATTTAGCTTATGCTGATGTTTATCAGATGCCTGTGAAGAGAAATGAAGACAAGAGGGAACCTGCAGCTGACCCGTGCGAGGAAAACGCCAACTTCATTACTAAAACTATTTTCAATCGGTTACAGTCTTTTGCCACAGAAAGAATAAATTCATTAATGACTCCCACCTTTCAGTCTAATAATGCAAATGTACTTATTAGCCAAGAATTTGAAAATAGTAAACAAGATGACAGAATTTTTTATGAATCAGGCCAAGTTGAATCTGATGTGAATGTTCTAAAATTATCAACAACCAAAACAGATCCTAGCCAAGAGCTTGCAAAACCCGTTTTTGCCAGTTGCAGAGAAAATCTTGGAACCACAGTCCATTTATCACAAACTAGCCTTAAGGACTATGCTGATTTCATTGCCAGTGCTATTTTGAAGCTTATTAAAAATGATTTAGACTTAGAAATACAAAATAAGCACACATATTCAAACAATATTTTATTTCAAAAAAATATTGTGAGTGAAATTGTTAATAGTATCTTAAATATTTTGCACCATAAAGGATCTGAAAAGGAATTTTTTTTATCTTCCCCAGAGAATACTAGCTGTTCACAGTTAACCATATCAAATGAAGTTTTGCTGGGATACAAAGAAAGGGAAAAGCCTACCACATTATCACAGTTTACAAATGACCCTTTAGAAGAAAACCAAACAACACTGGAAAAGGAAAGCCAGAGAGTTGTTTTAGAAGAAATATTTTTGAAAAAAGGAGGATCAAAACCAAGAGAAAAAAATGAAATATTCAATGCAGTAGAGGAGGTTTTGAAGAAAGTGAGTCAAAACATAATGGAAATCATAGGCCACTTGCTCCCATTTAATGAAATCCCTTACATTGTGTCTAAATCTAAAAATAAAACATCAGCTATAGCACAGAAGAAATTCTTTCAGTCTTATATTAATAACACATCAAATGATATACTTGAAAATATTTTGGGAGAAATGCACTCTGTGGTTGTGACATCTTTGTACAAAAAAACTAAAAACAGGAGAGAGGTAGAAATATATGACAACAATGATAACTCAACAGTAAAAACACCATGCTTTAGAGAAAATAAGCCAGCAAGAAAAAGAAGTAATCCCTCTAGACTTGGGGTACCACAATTGCATCATAATGCTGACAGTTTAAATACCGTTGTGTTAGAAAACACTTTTTTGCCTTATTCACCATTGCAGATTGGAAGATATTTAGTTCAAATAGTTCTTGATAAATTGTCAAATTTTGTTTCCCTTCATCTCGAAGAGAGATTTCCCCCTGAAGGTAGTTATGATGACATGTACCTTCTTAAACTACATAATTCTAAACTTAGCCCTAAGAACAGCCCTAGGCCAGGCTGTAAAACAAGTTTAAAAGCAAGATCAAAAATTACCTCGCTCTCTAAATTTAAAACAAAACCACATCTAGGCATTAGTGGTACTAAGTCCAAAAGCAAGACCAAGTTAGGTACTGGAGAGAAGATTCCAAGGGAGAACCGATCCAAAACTGCCATTGGGTTGCCACAAACTCTACCAAAAGAGGATGCCAAAACCCTACTGAAAACAAAACTGCCAGCTTCAGAATTAAGAATTTATGCCAAGAACATAATAACTGATATTTTAGAAATAATTGTGAAAGAACTTGAAAGAGTGGCACAAAATAGAACCATGTTAAATACAAAAGCTTTACCATCTGATCAAATCCTGGAAGCAAGTAAAATTGTTAATGCGGTATTGCAAGAATTGTATGCTACAAACAACCACAATTTGGCTTCTCCAATTAATGTCTCAAATCTGGGTGATTTTCGCATATCAAAGCAGAATCTGGGTGCAGGTTCCCCTACTGAGCATCAGGCATGTTTTTACTTAGAGAATGTTTCCTCACAGCTAGAACAGATTTTTCCTAAAGAAGGTATATTTAAAAAAATGTTTGACAAATGGCAAGCAGAAACAAGTGATACAGAAAATGAAAAGTCTAAACTTTTAACCGTAGCTGAAAGCATTTTGACTGAAATTTCAATTAAAGTGAAAGATTTGGAGTATTCGCTTTCACTTTTAAATTTATCACCACTTGAAGATTGTGGAAACAGATTCTACGATCGCTTTAAAGGTGGATCTACCAGAGCTGAGGATACGAAAGCACAAATTAATATGTTTGGACGAGAAATTGTTGAAATGCTATTTGAAAAATTGCAGCTGTGCTTCTTGTCTCAGATGCCTATTCAAGACGGTAAGGGAATGCTAACAAATAGGAAAGAATATGTTGCTGCTAGAAGTAAGCATGGTGTTCCAAGCAAACACATCCTCAGTGGTGTGCAGACCTGTAACATGAAGACAAAAGTGTCTACGAGTCCTAGCAACCAAATCGTGCAGGAGATCATACAAAGAGTCTTAAACATGTTAGAGTCATTTGTGGACTTGAAGTTTAAGCATATCTCTAAATATGAGTTTTCTGAAATAGTGAAAATGCCTATAGACAATCTCTTTCAAGTGCAACAGAGGCAAATAAGCAAAAAAATGTTGCCAAAGTTACAACCATTTAGAAAGTTTGGTGATGAACCCAAGTCAAGTACTAGTATATCCAAGGAAAACATACAGAACACACTCCTACGGGTTCATTCATTCCATTCAGAATTACTTTCATATTCTGTCACTACTGTCAGTGACATGCTTAGCATAATCAAGAATAAGCTAGACAAAGAAATAAGCCAAATGGAACCATATCCAGTTAGCATACTGAAAGAGAATATTGCTGCAAGTGAGATCATTGGTACACTGATAGACCAATGTACTCATTTCAGTGAGTCTTTAATTGCAAAGCTTCCAAACAAAAATTATTTCAAAAGAACTGAGAATGTTTACATTGTTAACCAGGTTGAATTTGCATCTCATGTGAAAATGCCTACATCAAAGATGAGAAACACTAGTGTGAGAAGTAATACTTCACAAAGGAGTGTATCTGGCTTGACATTTAATTCAGAGGATGATACAAAAGAAAAGTATGGGATCACATCCAATTCACCCTCACACATCAGTTCCTGCATCGAAAACAATATTACAAGCTCAAAGCCAATGGGAAGACCCAGTTCAAAAGCTATGCCATCATGTTCTGGAAACAAAGCACAAGACCAGAGTCAAAGGAAACCAAACTTTGGACTTTTTGAGGAAGCCAACAATTCTCTTCCTGAAGGCAGTATGCTACAAAAATTGTTTAAGAAAGCAAATGATTCCACAGAAGAATCACTGAAACAAGTCATGTCATTCATAGAAATGGGGAAAGGTGAAAATCCAAGGGTTTTTCATTATGAGACCACCAAACCAATTGAGCCAAATGAAATTAAGACAAATGTTTCCCCACTCAAAATATGTTTAGCTGCAGATAATATTGTTAACACAGTACTATCAAGCTATGGCTTTCCCCATCAGCCACACCCGGACGAAAGCCTGGAGACCATGAAACCATTTTTTATGTCAAGGCAAAATCCTTTGTCTGTGGTAAATGGAGGAGAAAAGAATGAGAAAAATTTGCTCAGAATGTGGTGTAAACGAATGACCTGTATAAATGAAGAAAAAAGTGAAGGTCTTGAAGCCTTCCAAGAGGACTTTTCTTTATTACACAAATGGAAAAATAAAAACTCCAAAATGACAGCAGAGACTTTGGAAGAAACTGACACAATTGCCTTTGCTGATCATGAACTGGGTCCAAATGAAATGCATTTGTTGGCAAGACATGTTACTACATCTGTGATCACACATTTGAAGAATGCCATAGCTGCAGGTAAGCAAGAGATAAGTTAGTTTTTAAGTTGGAATAATTTGGGGAAAACAGTAAAAGGTATATTTAAAAGATCTCTTGTCCAACAGTCTACATTTTGTTTTATTTTTTTCTGAAAATAGCTTTAGAAATGTGAATAACTATTTGATTATTTTTAAACTTCCATGATGCACAAAAATGTTACTAAGTTAACTGTTCATGTATTAAGTAAAAAGATGTGGGTTTTTTCCCCTCTAGACCTATAGATAAGGGGAAAATGAAAAAAAAATAAAGTAAGGAACTTTGGTTGAACGTGCTCTGTGAATCAAAAAGTTCCAAATACCTGTGCATGCCTCTACTGCTACAGTCTATCATTAACTTTCTGGAATTGATACACTTGTATTTTATTCAAGATGATAGAGTAACAAAAATCTTTAAACTTAGAAGTAAAATGCAGCATAGAATCAAATATATTGATTTAATATAGTTTTAAATAATCATTTCACTGGAGCTATGGCAGGATGTTTCACCAAACCTGAACAACCTCATCTCTTAGTGTCCATAACTATACAGTCAAGACAGACATCAACCTATGACTTGTAGATTTGAATATGGAAGACCTGATTTCTCAACATATTGGCTAAGACTAAGATTTCACAATTGTGAAGTATTGAAGGAAAATTCTATTTCTTTTTTCATTGAATTTTACCTTTTACTTTAGTAAGGAGTCTCACAGACAAAATACATTGCCAATATGTTGAATTTCCCAAATTTCCTCTAATCCAATCTAAAAATGCTTGTTTCTTTCTTACATTTTTCTTTTAGTTTCGACTGAGGAGTTGTCTCACATTTCTTCACTCCCAAAGAAAAATTATGACTCAAAACAGCCTCTCAAAATCATATATAGTAATTCGTCAATGTATCAGTTTTGCGAACATCTCTCTGATTCAGTCATCTGCTACTTAATTTCAAACATTTCTGATGGCACCAAAGAGGGTAGCAAAGACAAAGCATGGGAAATCCAAAAAGTAGTCTCTAACAAAAATATATCAATACATTCTCAAGTGTATAAGAGCAGGTCTATTTCCATTGGAGAACTCGCTTTAAGTATTTTTGAAGTTATTATTGAAATTCTTTCTAATGGTAACATTATATTTGCTGACAAGGTCCATCAGACTGCCATAAAAACTAAGTACAAGTTCTGTCCAAGTGTGACTTCTTCTGACTTTGATGATATCTTTCAGGATCTCTTAAAAGGAGTGATTTTTGTATTGTCGGAAGTACTAGGAATAAATCATTTTGGAAATAATGTAAGAAACAAATCATATTCTACATTTAGAAATAGTGTGCCCATTTTCAACAAAGTCAATACCATGGAAAGTCAGATAGGCCCCAGGGACTGGAAATCATCTTCTCACCTAATTGATCCCCTTGCTCAAAGAAATAAATTAAATTACCTAGCACATAGGTTAAATGGTCTGGTTGGGAACTTAAAATCTCATGAATCCAAAGAAGTCATCAATGAAGTCTTTAATATTGTTTTAGATTTATTTTTACCAGATGACTTCCCAGATGGGGATATGTGTTCTGGTAAATCAGCAAGAACATTTTTCACCTCAAATAATCAACAAAGTAAAAGAATACTTGCAAATAATCTAGGGCTTTCCCCTAAATCAATTTTTCTTCTCAATATTGTGTGTGAGAAACTTATTAGAACACTTCTAGAAAAATGCACGGGCACTGCATTTCTTGAGGATAGTTCTCTTTTTCGTGAAGTAGCAGAAGAATGTCAACATGTAAAATTACTTCAAAGTGTTCAAGGTGGAGATTTTGATTATTGTAAGGCACCAATGAACTGTGAACAATTTCAAGGAGATTACATGTCAGACCTTTCAGAAAATCTTGGAGACATGGATCAAGATTTATTATCATCAGACTGTATACTTGATGTTATGTCCCACAGCTTGGTTAAATCTTTGATGGATAAGCTATCTCATGGTTTTCAACAAGCTCCTTTTGAAAACAAATACATGAACTACAGAACAAGAGAAATACAACCTTTTTCCCCAGAAGCCAAAAGGCGAGAATTAATAGAATTTGGACAAAATAATGCCCATGTAGGATTCATGAGCTATGACAATAATTATTTTACCAAGTCCTTGAATAATTCCAAAGCAACTAGCTTTAAAATGCAAACACCATTTGGCAAACAACATATAGTAAAACCTTTCTCTTTGCTGCTTCCTGAAAGACAAGAAACAAGGGGAATGAACACAGTAATCTTTCATAAGCTATGTCAAAAAGGTGCAAATGGTGGTGTTTACTCAGCTACATTTTTGGAGGACATAATCTCAGAATTATTTTTTAAGCTGTCTACATCATTGTGGAGGAAAAATATAAACATCACTGAAACCTGGCTCAATGAGATAAATACATCACTTATCAAC
The DNA here is from genome assembly GCF_004664715.2 of Peromyscus leucopus. Lineage (NCBI taxonomy): Eukaryota > Metazoa > Chordata > Mammalia > Rodentia > Cricetidae > Peromyscus > Peromyscus leucopus. The sequence continues at coordinate 59,541,744 of NC_051066.1, forward strand.
AATGTAGTGAATGACTTAAATAATGCTCAAATTACTGTTCTAAGGTATCCTGAAGAAAGACTATATTTTCCATCAGCACATAAAGGATGTGTTACTAAGATTGTTGATTCCATTTATTGTAATGTTTTACAGAAGTATGAATTTAAAGTAACCTGTGGTGGTAATCTGCCATATGATAATACTTCAGTAGCTGAACAAATGTCTAATAGCATATTGTTCGAGATTGTAGACTATCAGCTTCCATCTTGCTGCAAGGGAAAGCTCAGATCAAATTCATATCATACTCTCAATGCTGAAATCATCCTGTATAAACTTCAAAACAATCTAAGAAAATTTATTTCTGAACCCATATCTTCAAAAGGTTATAGCACCATGTTACCTCACTCATTTTTAGAATATGTCATCAGAAGACTTTTAGCTCAGCTTATGCCCCTGTCTATTAAGCCTTCATCTTTAGAAAAACAATATTTAATGACTTCAGATTTTGATGAAATGTCCAACTGTATAACAAATAAGGTTATGTCAGCCATTTCAAAACATAAAATCTGGTTCACCATCTATGATAATCAATGTCTCCACACAGATAAAAACCTTCAAAAGATGGTAGATTCTGTTTACAGTAATATTATACAAATGTCTGGTTCTCTTGATTTAATACAGAAGAATATAATCAACCGAAGCCCAATTATGATTGATCAAATAGCCAGTTTCATTATCCAAGAGATTATTGAAAACCACCTTCGACCATTTCTGTGTGGAGAGACTTTACCTCGCCCCAAAACTCCATTGGATGAGGTATCGTATATGGTCAAGCAAGTTCTCAATGAAGTTGTAGAGTCTCACAAACTCCAGAAGCCATCACCTTTACACATTTACCCTGATAAATTTGTAGGAGAAATTGTTACCAGAGTTTTATCAAAGATTTTTAGCCCTAAGCCTAATACTAATGTTGAGCTGGAAAATATGACCCAAAAAATAATAAACTCAGTGAATAACCATCTAGACAAAACTAAGATTCCTATTCTATGTGATAAGCAATCGTCCTTTCCATTTAGTGATGCAGATATTGTAGATGAACTTGTCACCTCAGTATATAGAAATGTTTTGAAGCAGCATGGGCTAGATCCTGACATTGATGAGTCTGAAAATGGTGAAGCTTTTGTGGAAAATATTGCCAAATTAATCATAGCAGCTATTTCAGACTACCTTCTTCACCCACTGTTTTCTGGTGATTTGTCAACTGCTCCCTGTTCTAATTCAATGGCTGCTGATATTGTTTATGATGTTCTTGGTAACATTGACAATTCTACTAAGTCAAAGCAGAGTTTACCTCCATATAGTACATTGCTACCATATACATTTTTAGAAGATATGATCAGAGTACTATTATCTAAAATTTTTCCTTCTCCTAAAATGGTTTTAAATATAACAGCTCCAAAAGATAAAGAAGTAAATTTTAATGAAATTGCTTCCAATCTGATCAGTGATATTAGGAGAAAAATTTCCCAACATGAAATTAGATTTTCAAAAGATGAAGATAAAGCCAAGTCTTTTTACTCAGAAGATGATGTTTGCCATCTTGTTGACTCTGTTTTCACAAATATTTTAGAACACTCCAGTTCACAAGAATCAGTGGAACAAAATATCACAAAAACTAATGATGTTTTCATTGATAAAATGGCAGGTTTTATTATTAAATATATCTGTGAGCAGCATCTTCAGCCATTTGTGGAAAAAAGACAAATATCTAAATCACCATGCAAATGTTTTGAGAGACAGCCGTTAATTTATGCTAGTGCTTATTCTTCAACTTTTTTGGAAGATGTGGTCGCTGGAGCAGTGAGCAAAATATTTCACAGGGTGATTGGCATTGTACAAGTGGAGTCAACAAGAAATTCAGAAGATGTTTTGTTTGATAAAGCTGAAAATCTCATATATTGGATAACAGAGGAATTTTCAAAAGCCCAGGTTACAACTATAGAGAATGCTGAGAAACAGTTGTGTTTTTCCCCAGTAGAGAGAGATGTACTCAAAAACATTATTGACACTGTGTACAGCAAAGTTTTAGAAGAATATGAAATGGGAACCATGCCTGATAAAGATTTTCTAAATGACACAAAGGCATTGGCTGGCCAGATAACCAAAATCATTCTGACTGAAATTTTTGATTTCCAAATTCCACCAGCTCTTGTAGCAAATCTACCTTTAAGTTTACATTCCAAACTTAGTCAAAATGTTTTGGTAAATAGAGTCCATTATGAAATTAGCAAATCAAGATTCCGAAGACAAGCGTCAACAATATATACTACTATGCTCTCACATATTCATTTAGAAAAAATAGTTACTCAGCTTATGTCTCAGATAAATCCATCACATTCCAGTGTAGAACATTCTGATACTCCGCAATCAGACTTAAGTAACACAGTCATGAAATTAATAAATGAAATTATGTCAATAATTTCAAAACATGCAATATGTATTGTAAAACATGGAAATGAAAAACAAAGTATGATTTCAGAAAAAGACATACAGTCAATGGTTGACTCCATTTATGCTGATCTTTCTCATTCCAATCTATACCAGCATCTTACAAAAGACAAAAAAGGTATAAGTCGCATACCTGTTTCAAAAATTGCAAGTTTTATAATAAAGGAGATCTTCAATCATCATCTAGAGTCATTCTTATCAGGAGATAAAAGTTTTCTGTCAGCTTCAGTTGCTCAGCCTTGCAAGCAGAAGGCAACAAACCCTAAGCAAAGAGAACTGTCTTTTATTATGAACTCAGCTATCTTTATGGAGGAAGTAATTTCTGAGCTTTTATGCAAAATTCTTCAGACATTCATACAGGATTCCTTGTCTGCTGAAACCCCAGAGAAAGCAATAGCCCAAATAATGGATATTGTTACAACATTAGTAAAATCAATTGTTTTAGAGTTCACTACATCTGAGATTTTACTTGCAGAAAATTTGGATGAGAGTCTATGGTTTTCAGAGACATATAAAGAAATGGTTCAAAAAACAGTCAACTCAGTTTATGAAAATATATTACATGAATATAAATCACTGACTCAACTACACAAGACTATACAAAACAACACTACTTGTTTTGGAGGGAAATTATATCATTTTCTACTGCAAGAAATTTATGATTATCAGGTACAGTCATTAGTTTCAGGTCAATTAATGCCTTCTTCTTATTCTTTCCCTCGAGCTGAAAATATTATCAAAAATGTGCTCAATGTCACCTTGAAGGATACCAATGTCATGCCATCATGTATTACAGTGCTCCCCTGTTCTCTGATAGAAAATATGATTTACAAGCTTTTAGTAAATATCTTCCCTTCAGATGATACTACAGATAAACTAAAGGAAAAAGAGGTTGGGCCAGATGATGATGACGAGTTCATGGCTGCAGCTTCAAAGCTGACTGATGAAATTATAAAAGAAATTTCTGAACATGAGATCAGATTTGCCACTGCCGAGGAGAATGAAGATAGTATTCAATTAGGAACTACTGAGAATTTCATTGATTCTGTATGTAGTAATATTTTGAAAAACTCTGAATTCCAAGCAGAATTACAGAAAGATGCACACAAAAAGGGAGGTTCATTTCTCAGTAAAATAGCTGGTTTCATTATTAAAGCAATCATGGATCATCATTTGCAACCATTTTTATATGGTGAAGACTCTCCTTCTAGTAACTTACCTGAGTATGGCCATGCTTCTGTTGTTGCTAAGTCTGGGAAAGAAAAGACACAGCCTTCTCTATTTTCAGCTGCATTTTTAGAGGATGTAATTGTTGACCTAGCTCACAAATTTTGTTCTTTTGCAACTCTTGCTAAAGATTCTATGAAAAAGGATATTCCGGAGCCAGAAATTGTAAGCTTAGCTATAAACTTTGCAAACTCTCTCATACAGGAATTTAGGAAAAGTAAAATCAAAGTTTTACCACATGCTGAAGAAATATTTTCTTTACCACCAATTGGGAAGGAGACAGTTGATGAGATATCTAATTTTGTATATGATCAGTTCATAGGAAAATTTGGATCTGATGGTATTCAGAAAGGTGACACTGGTAACATTGTTATAGAAATGGTTTCTTCTTTAGCCCAGAAGGCAATCTCTGCATTCAAGATTCAGCCACTATTTTCAGGAGACTGGTACTCAACTTTCTTTTCATTTCTAGATCCAGAAAATATCACCCAAAGAGTTCAGCTCCTACCACAGCAAACCTCCATGCAGATTAGTAGACTCTTAAAGCAGAGCCAGCTTGCTCTGTCTGAAGACACATCAATGAAAAAAGATGATATCCATCATCCAATAATTAACTCTATAGCTACCTTCATGAAAAGCAATATTATCAACCTGATGTCAGGAAAAACTACAGGTGTCACAGATACTAAAAAAGATGATGAAAACAAACTGAAATCTGCCACCCTAAAATATGAGAGTGCCTCAAAGGCTACTTCTCCAGCTACCAGTGTGAAAAGAAAAGATCCTCAGGTTGAACATTTGAGGGACAAATGTAAAAGTAATGAAACTGGGAAAGAGAACTTAGTTCTAATCAATGAGCAGGGACAGATGATTGAAATATACACCCATTTTGCAGTTGCAACTGTTGATAACAGTTCTGAGAAGGAGGTACTTGAATCAGATTTCGTAACAGACAATGAAAAGAAAATTGACAGTGCTAGTCAAACTTTAGTGAAAATAGATGACAAGCCCCAGAGTGGGAGTAAAGAGAACATAACAAAAAAAACTTTAAAAATAGCCCAACAGCCAGTCAAGGAAGAGAGGACCCAGTCTGTAGCTGAAACAGATATAGATGAGGAACTATACACAGAAACTGAACGTGTTGAAAATGTCATTGAAAATATTTATGACAATGTTTTAACAATATCTTCTCAAGAGCCATTTGATTTTTCTAGACCAATATACAGCAAAAGCCTCCAGAGTGATAAAGCTTCGGTTAAACTTCAAGATTCTGCACAGCCTGTTACAACAAAGGATTCATCCCCAACAGTTAATAAAGACATCACTGCTAAAGAAAAAGCAAGTGAAGAAGCTGAAACTAAAAGAAAAGAAGAGAGTGAGATAAAAAGAGAGAAAGAGATTAAAAGTCAGCCTAGTAAGACAGACCATCCACAGTCCTCATCAGATAATAAACCTAGAATTATTTCTGCTAAATTTCTAGAAGATGTGATCATTGAAATGGTGAACAAACTAATATTTACATCTTCACCAGAAACAGAAACATGTGATAGAACTCCAGATGCAAGTGGTGACCAAAATCAAGGTGAACTTTATAACACAGCTATGAAACTCATTGATTCGATGTTGAAGGAGTTTTCAGATGCAGAAATTAAGGTATTTAGGACAGATAAGGGAAATGAGATTTCCTCACAAGCAATCAAAGACTCATCAACTAATACGGTACCTCCTGGGATTAAAGAAGCAACTACAGAAGAACCATCATCCAGCATGAATATTAAAAATGTGGACAAATTGCCACATGAGCATAAAACAGTTGAACAATCCTCTTCTGACAAGATGCCCTCCACAAATAGAATGCTATCAATTGAAAAATCAATTGTCAATAAAATTGTTCACTCTTGTGTTTGCGATATTTTAAAGGAATGTACATCTCAAGAGTCTGTTTGCAAGAACATCAACAACAATGGTGAAAAACTAGCAAAAAGGCTAACTAGCACAGTGATAAATGAAATTTTTCAGCATCAGCTTAACTTGATATTTTCTGATGAGATACCAGCTTCAGGATGTGTGCCTCTGGAATCAAAAGATGTTGAGGAAAAGGTACAAAAGGCAGTGCAAACAGCCAGTAAAGAATGTCAAACCTCGTCTCCATACACCATAAAGCTGCCTTTCAAATTTTTAGATGATGTGATTTCTGCTCTTTTAGCAAAAGTTTTTTCAAAACTATCCAATGTCAAAACAAAAATATCTCAACAAAATTTTTCGACACAACGTGACTTCCTTAAAATGAAGCTAGTTAGCGCGGTTGCAGCAGAGATTGCCAAAAATGAAGATTTGAATATACAGTATGTAGACTCTTTGCATCCAAATGATGATGAAATTATTCAGCTGGTGGTTCAGACAATTTATAACAATCTTTTGCCACAGTTTGGATCACAGGAAACCATACAAAATTGTGTAGTTAGTGGATGCAAATTCCTTTCAAAAACCATAGTTGATTTAGTTCTTCGAGAAGTGGCTGGCAATCAGTTGCAGAACTATTTTGGTGGTGAGTTGACTCCATATCAGTGTGCAGAAGTTGACAATGTTGTTGAAAATATCCTCACCAATGTTGTCTTAACTACTCCATCACAGCCACCACGTCCTCGTAAACTATCATATAATATAATAGAAGCAATTGCTGTAAAATTCTTATCAAAACTTTTATCTGGGTTTCCAAAGGTGCATACAGAAAGAACTAAATCTCAAGAAACTGAAATGCAAAAAATAACCTCAAAAATATTAAAGTCAATCCAAGAATGTTTTTCCAAAAGTAAGATCAAAGTTGTACAACCTGCCAAGGAATCGGAACCTGTACCTGTAGCTGACAACGCAGCTATTGACAAAGTAGTTAATTCCGTTTATGCCAATCTTTTAAAACAATCTGGCTCTCCTACGTCTGTATTAGAAGATCTAATGGGGAAGAGTAATATCCTTTCTGACATAATAGGTTTGTCAATGGTGAAGGAGATTTCCAATGCTGAATTTCAACCTCAAGCAGAGGAAGAATTTTCAAGTTCAGAATTAGCTCTAGAAGCTGTCAAAATTATGGAAAAGGTGGTGAAAATTATTGATGAGCTAAAGTCCCAGGAAAAATCTTCACCCGTAAAAGATTTAATGTTAGACTCCAGAGTTTTAGAGGAAGCATTGGCTTTATTCTTGGCTAAACTAGTAAAGAAGCCTGGTGTTGCAAGCAAAGACATGGACAGTCTAACAAAGCCTGAGTTAAAGAAAATTGCATCTCAGTTGATAAAATCTGTAACAGCTGAAATTTCCAGAAATAATATAAATCTCGTGGATTCTAATCCTGAAGGACAATCTTTAACTTCAGAAAACATTGAAATGATTTCTCAGGTTATTGAGTCTGTTTACGATAATATAATAAACCAATCTGGAACCCATAATGAGCCCTATGATATAAAAGGTACAAAGAAGGCCTTCCCTAAGAAAGTGGCTAACTTAATTGTCGATGGCATTTCAAATGTTCCATCATGTAGAGTTAGTGCAACGAGTTCTTATACTGCAGCTTTTGGAGAGCTAGACACAAATCGAATCATTGAAAAGGCACAAAAGCATGCTGCACAAATGAACTCTGACTCCGATAAAGAGTTGGATGATGCATTAGAAGATGAACTTCCTGTTAGAATAATTCCACATGTCGGGAATAAACCACTGAAAATAGATCCAAATATCATCTCAGAACACTTAGCAGTTATTTCTATGAAGACTCAGCCTCTGGAGACACTTAAGATGGACTGCATAAAGAGAACTGGTTGTAGCATAGCAGAGCTGAGAAGAGCTTCCATAAGTGGAAAAGGTCGCTCTTCCCCAGACGTGTCTGAACTAGGAGCAAGACAGAAAGAAAGGCGCATCTCATTGGATAGGACAGGACGACTGGATGTAAAACCCTTAGAGGTAAGCATCGTGACAATGGAGAAAAGGGGGAAAGCAGTGAGCCAGTTCTGTGATTTCCTTCCTTTCCTAGCTACATGCAAACATATGCTTGTTATTTTGCCAGCTGAACAGGGAATTGGTTGCAACAGTTCATCTCCATAGTCAGGATTTTCAGGGACTTGCCATATCATTTCCATATTCCACACTAAAGGCCTAAGGCTAGTTTTTAATAAAATAATCCACTAAAACTATTTTTCATTGAACCTAATTAACATCAGAATGACTGGAATATAATTTTATTTAGAAATTTATAAGAACATGTATTAAAAGCCATCTATTTAAGGCACTACAGTACTATTTTCCCCTCACTTTTATTTAAATTTTTCCATGTAATATATTTTAATCATATCCCTACCCCAATTCATCTTGTGTCCTCTCCACCTCCCTATGCACCCTACTTCATATTCTTTCTCCCTCTCTCTTCTTTCTTAAACAAAAAAGAAAAATATCAGAACAAAGATACAGAAAGGAAACCATAAGACAAAACATAACAAAAACAACAAAGGACGTGCAAAAATACATAAAGTTCAGTTTTTTAGGCCAATTACTCCTGGATATGAGGCCTGCCCTGGAGTATGATTGATATACCTAGTGACATTATTTTAGAGAAAACTGATTTTCCCTTTCCCAGCATGTTATCAATTGCAAATAGCTTCTTGCTTAGGAGTGGTACTATGCATCTACTTCTTCTCACTGCTAGAATTTTGTTTGATTTGAACGTATGCATGCTGTCACATTCTCTGTGACTTTATATGGATAACAGACCTGCTGTGTTGTGTCTAGAAGATGCATTGCCTTGCAACCATCCACCACCTGTGGCTCTTAACAGTCTTTCCATCTCATTTCTTCAGAGATACCTGGGCCTTAAGGTAGAGATTTGCTAAAGACATCCCTTTTAGGGCTGAGTGCTACAGAGTCTATTAGATTCTGCACATTTTCTGGTTGTGGATCTCTGTGTTAATTACCAAGAAGATTATTTTCTGATGAGGGATGAATGAGGCACTTATTTATGGCTATAGCAATATGTAATGAGAGATCATTTTGTTGTTGTATTCCTTTATCAGAATTTCTGAATTCTGAATTAACTGTATTTCCCATAGGCCAATGATCTCTCTAGTCTCAGGTCACTAGCCACATGAGCAATGTCAGATACAGGTTCTATCTCATTTGATTGGGTTTACATCCAATCAAAAACTGGTTAATTACTGCCATAAACTTTGTCCTCTACTGCAACTGTATCTCTTGCAGTCAGTTCACTGTTGTAGTTTTCAGGGTTTGTAGCTGGATGACATTGATAACTCCTTTCCTCCTCCAGTAGCATGCACATTGCTTTCCTATACCATGAAAGCTAGTCACTAGGGGTGAAGTTTCTAGTTAGGTACCAACTCTATTTCTCCATGTTTGAAGACATGAGTATGTGATATCTAAAGTCATAGCATTTACTGTCAAGTTGCAGAGGGTAACTAATAGATTTATCAATAGCCTGTGGTATTTGAGGGGTTCTATAGGACCCCTTTGATAAAATGTAACCCCTTCAATAAAATGTAACCCATTCCTGGCACATTGTGGTTCTATTCAAATTTCTCATATTGAATGTGTGCATTTTTGTGGGATATCTGTTTTTATGGATGTAATCTATGCCATAGCACTGACCCAAGTATAAAACTATATTCTCTGGAAAATAAATACTTCATTTTTTTCCAATATGTCTCTGAAAATTACTGAATTAAGTCTCAAGGCTGATAATTAAATAAGTTAATTAGTTAGTGATTGATTGTTGAGTTAGAGACTAGGTCACTGTTTAGCTCAGGACAACCTGGAAATTACTACAAAGGCTGATAATGTTTAGTTGTTTCTTCCAAAGTATAACATTCTCTATTAGACAAAGACTTACTAAGATTCAAGAATAAAATACAACTTACAAGTTTCAGGAAGTTCCTAAGGCATATAAGATTCACAAGACTCTACTCAAGGTCATTTCAGTGGTAACAACTACTAGAAAGTGGAAAGCTGACAGGAAATTATACAGAAAGCTCAAGGGATGCAATTTTAGTGAGCCATTATTCATATTTGGTTAGGATTTTTACTGATAAAGCTACCTTTGAGTCATCCACCCATCTAAAAGTAATCTCTCACTCATGTTCTTGTAAGTAACCTCAATAAACTCACTGGCTTTAGTAAGACATCCACAGAAGAAATAAACTTCTGATCTTTGTAAGACATTGTCACTTGAAAATATAGTTTAGAAAGTTGTAAAGAAAGGTTGAGTTGAAGATAAATTATAAATTTATTTAAATTTCTATGATATAGCAAAGGCTACAGAAATGGAGTGATTTGGTTACTAAATTATAATTACCGTTTATTGGATTCTTCTATATTAAAAAATAGTAATTGGGATTTGAGTGGAATATGAAAAAGAAATGAAGATTTACTTATCTGCAAAAGACAAAGGATGTGATTATGGAGTAAAAAAATAAGCTGAAGATCACAATTCCAATATGGCATTGCTTTTATAAGTGGAGTTTGTTAAAGTCTTGGCTTTTCTTTAAAAATTAATGTCTAGATGTCTATAGTATCATTTACTAAGGACAAAAAAGTTAATTATGTGGTTCTGTAACAATTTTAAGAGAAATTACAACAGTAGAAGACAGTTTATTTTATAAGAAAATATAAAGCTTAAACTATTATGTTAGACTGGATATTTGGAACAAATTATGGCAGATTATATTATCTCAATGCAAAAATAATGCTAGATACAAACAAGTGTTGCATATGATTTTTAACTATTTCTTTCTTTTAAAACAATGAAAATATACTAGTAAGTGGAATTTGAAGATATTAGCTAGATTGAAGTTAGAAATCATAAAAAAATAGCTATGATACAAAGTAATGTTGGAAAAGATATTGACATTTTTTTTTAATATTTGTTGTACTTTCAATTCCAGGCTGTTGGCAGGAATTCATTTCAAAATATAAGAAGACCTGATATCACCAGAGTAGAGCTTTTGAAAGATATTAATAACAAAAAAGATCTGATCATTCGATTAGTAGCTCATGATATTAGTCAAAAAGTTTCAGAAAGTAACTTCAGAGATGACGCAGTTTCTGATGAGGAAGAAATTGTTTTAGGAGAGGTTGCTGGACATCAATGCTTAGGAGAAATATCTGGAGATCATGGTGAAGAAGTGGTGAAACCTTTAGGAACTAAGGTTGTTTCTCCAAAGACAATAACAAGCACAAGCAGCCTGAGAAAGTTCTTAGCACTAAGTAAATGCTGTCAGCCCACTCCTGGCGAAAATATTGAAAGTATTGAAGCATTTGGAAATCAGGCTATGAAACTTAACAAGACACATGTTAAAAGAGCTGTTGCTGAGCTTGATATGCCCTCTTCTAAAAGCTTAGCAGAAGGACTGTCTTCTAAGGACAAGTTACAGTATAAGGTAGGTGACAAACATAATTCCCAGAAGCTTGGAAGAGTAGCTAACCTCAGACATTCTGTTCTGGAGTGTACCTTGATTATCCAGCAAAAGATACTTGAGTGATTATCTGCATAAGCCTGTAGATATATAGCATAGGTTAAATAATTAACCAAACATGAAACTCAATTAAATATTTAATACACAAAAACCTAGAACTACTTAGGCACTGCTTAAGAAAATTCAACCTTATTTTTTAAACAAGAGGTTCCATTTTGTATTTGGGCTATAAATATTTGTTGGACATCCATAGAGAACTTCATGTCAATAGAATGGATCCAGAACCTGGCTAAGTTATATGGAAGTTAAAAATGATCTGTAGAAAGTGAGATTGCTGCATAACTTGTGTTAAGACCTAAGTCCAATCCACAGCATTGAAAACAAACAACAAAAAATCATTATCTGGTCTGTGTTATTTTTAACTAAATCTCAAATGTTCAATTTCACCAATCAGGGGCCAGATGAAAGCCTACTAACTCAGAGAGGCAGCAAATGCACCTGGCTGACCTTCCTCCTCCTCTGACATCCCAGGAAAAGTCCTTTGTCCTCCACCATCTCCAACAAAAACCTCAAACTCAGTGTCCCTCCCTTCTACTTCCTATGCATCTCTCCATCCATCTTCCTGACTCCCTTTTACTCTCTATGGTTTAATCCTATCTTTACATCCTATCAACTGGTTGTTTGCTCTGCCTCTTGACCTACGGTTGACTTTATTTATCATGTTTACAATATTCAAGCAGAAAGCTCTTGGATTAAAGGTACTTGCTAGGCCTGAGCCACACAACTAGAAACAGTTTTTTCCAGTAAATAATGTAATCTCAGGGTTCACAGCATGATCAAATATCCTGCAAATTTCCCTTTTCTCATCTAAATAAATAGGAAATGTTTTTTACTCTAACACGTTAAAATTATTTGCAATAATGAAGCTATATCTGTCAAACTTTCCACAATGTCCAGCTAGGTTGTATTTGGCAGACTTAGGATTAAACATTTTTGAGTACAAAGTTCTGTAAAATATTTGTGTCAGTATGATATGAACTCAGAAATTTGTTCCAAGCAGTTCATAGTCCAAAGTTGATCATTGGGTCACACTCTGGGACTCTGAGCTGGGATTTCAGGCCAGTCAGTTGGAAGTAGGTGATACCACTTGGCAAAATTTACTCTTTTCCTTGGGACATTTCCTCTTGATGATACATCCTTTTTCTTTAGATGCTTCACTTATCCAGTAGTCTCTGGATCCCTTAGTTGGATGTTTTTGTTCTCTTGGAATGATAAAATCAAAACCCTACCCCAACTCAAATGCTGAGAGTGCCTTTTTTTTTTTTTTTTTTTTTTTTTTTTACAGGTTCTATCTTTCCTAGGCCAAATGATTTTGGCAACAGAAAAAGTATTATCTTTCAATTAAAATAATTATTTGGAAATTTTGAAACTAAATATACATCAGCATATGTGGATTAATATGCATATATTTCCCCTTTTCTTTATATATAAACTCTATGTTTAAGTGTATTTAGTTTTAGATCACAAAGGACATTCACTTTGAATTTCAGCCTGCCTTTTGCAAGTGGCTTTTAAATTTAAATTTCTGTAATTCTTATATGCCTTCCTCTCTCTCCCAAGTGCTGGGATTAAAGGTGTGAACCACCACCTGGTTATGGATTCCTTATAATAGCTATTGTCATAGGGTTGTCTTGTTTTAATTTGGTTCTCCATTTTCTCTATTATTTAGGGGTAAATTTTTAAGTTTTTCAAATGTGTAATCTATCATTCTTGCTGATTTATTCTGAGTTTGTTCCCTGGCAACTTTTAATATTATAGTCTTAATTAAACATGATGCCAAATTGTCTGCTATTTCATTATTTTTAGATGTTTTGGCTATCTTGTCTGTATGGGCGACATAAAATTTGATGTCTTTGCTAAGTTTTTCCATGTTATACCATTTCCATTTGTGCCTCCTATGACTGGATATCGTTGTCATTTATCTGAGAGTTAGTGGTTTTCTATTTTGATAATCATATAGCTGTACCTTTGCACATACATGAATTGGAGAAGATGGAGATTCTCCTTTTGCTTTCCTAGTTGTTTGTCTTATAGCCAATTGTGCTGCACTGATTTTGTGGTTCCTTCCTCAGTATTGGCCATTCCATACCTGGTCTATAGGCTGCCACTTTCCAATAGTTTTTGGTCTATCCGTGGTTGAAAACCATCAGTAAACCATGTGTTAGCCAAATGTGATCATTCTCTTGGTTCCCACAGTTCAATAGGTACCTCTTTTGGGTGGGAAGTGATAGGTTTAAGGAGGGCATTATGGGCAACTGAACTATTTCCTCAGTGTGGGAAGGCACAGACTCCTTTGCTACCATACCCTGGTTGTAAAGGAATGCAGATAGGTACCAGTTCCACTGTAATACATTTCCTTACATAGCTAAGCCTGTGAAGGTCTCTGGCTTTAGATGGACCCAATCCATACTTGTAACGGCACCATTACGGCCACAGGGTGGTTGGCAATGACTAAGTATAAGGTTCTCCATACCTCATAAAAATGTCCAGATTTGTCTCTCAAACAAGATATTTATTCTCCTTATATGGAAAATGTTTGCATTAGAAGCCAACAGGAAAAAGTTGGTGGACTCATTTTCGCTTTATGAAGAGTCTCCAGTTGCCAATTCACCAATAAATATGATATCCATAATTAGAATATCAACTGGTTCAATATTGGTCAGGGTTGCAGCATGGAGAAGAGCTTACAGTTGCAAAAGCTGCTCTTTGTTCCTGCACCCATTGGAAATTAGATACCTTTCTAGAAACCTCATAGTTTTCATAATATTCTGGAAACATGGTATGTGATTTCCATAGTGTGCAAACATACCAATTAGGAGCTGTCTATGAGTTTTTTTCCCTGGGTGGTGAGATCAAAGGCATGTGTCACCATGACCTTTGTTCATTTTAACTCTAGAATTTACAAAACAAACACTTTGTAGATATTCACTGGTCTATGCTAGGATTAAAGGCATGGGCTACCACTGCCTGACCTCTGTGTTTAATATAGTGGCTGGCTTGGTCCTCTGATCCCCAGGCAAGATTTATTTGTTACAGCACAAATAAAATATAACCACAGGCAAGTGTGCCTATGGTAAATTATCATTCAAAACATTATTTAGCTTTATTGTTCATGCCTGAATAAATGATAGGTATTTGTTAGTCTTTATAAGTTACTTTAGATTGAATGATCAAGCTGTCTAATGAACTAGCACCTCTCCTATTTGAGGAGGTCTCCCTCTTCGAATCTAATCTTTATCAATCTTAATAGATTCCATTGCCTTTCTTCTCCTGTGGAAACAAAGGCAAAACCTCTTCCTCAATGTAACACATATCTCTGTTTCCATTCTGAGGACTACACATCTTTAAAATATACAGACTGATTTAATTCCATAGTTTTGTTTTTTATTATTATTCAGTGTCTTTCCACAGCTGTCATTGTTTTCTCATTAGCATTTGGAAAACTCAAAGTAATTAAAGCACTATGTAATCTATCCCAGGGTGTCTTTATTGCCCCTTTTTGTTTATTAAGTATATCTTTTAAAGTACAATTAGATCTTTCTACATGTGCTTGTCCTGTAGGATTGTGTGGTATACCTATAATATGCTTTATGCTTTAATATGCAAAAAAAGTTTCACTTTACTAGAGACATATGCTGGAGCATTGTCAGTCTTAATTTGCACAGGTATCCCCATGATGGCCATAACTTCTAATAAATGTCTAATTACAGAATAAGCCTTTTCAGAACTTAAAGCAGTTACCTGTTGAAACCCTGAATATATGTCTATGGTATGGTGCACATATATTTGCCAAGTTTTATTTCTTTGGGTAACTTTTGGGTTACTTCCTGTAGGTAATGGGGTTTGGGTCTAAAAAGAACCAAGTAGGACATTGCCTTTATAATTTTCTTAGCTTGTTACCAAGTGATAGAAAAATCTTTCTTCAAACTTTTGCTATTAATTTCTTAAGAAATTCTGAGGCTTCTAGCACATTTCTATTAATAACTGATCAATTTCATTATTACCTTGTGCTAGAGGGCCTAGTAGACCTGTATGGGATTTGATATATGTTTTATACAATGAATGCTTTCTGTTTCTGATTATTTGTTGTAGTTGAATAATTAGTGAAGTTAATTCTGAATAATCTGGAATGAGTTGGAAAACAACTCTTTCTGCAAATTGAGAATCAGTAACTATATTAAGAGATCCAGGAATATCTGGAAAAAAAAACATAAGAATGGCACATAGCTCTGAATTTTTTACTGAATCATAAGGGCTTTGAGCCACTTACTTATTTTTTTCTGAATTATAACCTGCCTTTCCTGATTTATTTGCATCAGTATAGAATGTAGGGGATCTAGAAATTGGTGTTCCTTTTACTATATGAGAATGAATCCAGTTAGTTCTTTTTATAAACATATGTCTTTTTCTTTTGGGGATATTTGTTAATCTTTCCAAAAAATTTGCTGCAAGCTCTGTGACAATGTTCATTTCTGCCCATAATGAGGCAATTTCAGCACTAGTAAAAGGTACCACAATTTCTGATGGGGCTATTTCTGCTAATTGACAAAATCTTCTTTTTCCTTTAAAAATCAATTCAGAAAATTTTTATATGGATCTTTAATTTTTTACTCTATTTGTATGCTAAAATATCTATTCTAAGATATTATATTCTCTCTGCATAAGAATTCCTGTGGGAGAATGTATAGATGGTAAAATAACCAGAATACAATCAAGCTTTGGCTCCAAGCAATCTAATGTACATCCTGTAATTTCTTTTCTACCAGACCAAATTCTCTCTCAACCTTAGCTAATGATTTCTTGAACTATTTAAGTCCTTATCACCTTATAAGGTACTTAGCTCTTGAGTAGTTAATTCAAATGTTGGCCTTAGCCAGTTCTCCCAGCAATTTTTGAAAATCATTAAGAGATTGTAATTGATCTCTCCTGATTTCTACTTTCTGTGGTCGAATTTTCAATAAACCTACCTTATATCCTGGATAATTGATAGAATCTCCTCTTTGTATTTTTTCTGGAGCAATTTGTATTCCCCAGAAAGGCACAATTCTCTTTACTTCATCAAACACCTTTTTCTAAGTTATATGTCTCTCAATCAGCTAGTAAGATATCATCAATATATAGATTAAGGAAATTTTATGATTATTTCTAATGGCTGTTGTAAAAAAAATATTGACACAGGAGGGGCTGTTAACATTCCTTATGGAAGAACATTCCGCTGATACCTTTTAACAGGTAGAGCTAATTAGTATAAGTAGGCACTGTGAAGACACATTTTTCTTTATCCTGTTCTGGTAAATGTACATGGAAAAAAGCAGTTTTTCAAATCAATCACTATAATAGAACTTAGACCTTCCCTTAGGCAATAAAAAAGACAAGGAAATTCCAGGCTGTAAAGAGCCCTTTGACTAAATCACCTTATTTATGGCTCTTAAATCTGTTAACATTTTCCATTTCCAGATTTCTTTTTAATGACTATAGGAGAATTCCAAGGACTAGTCAATTCTTCAACATGTTGGACACTTAGCTGCTCCTGTATCAGCTATTCTAGTGCCTGTAATTTTTCTGATGTCAAAGACCATTGTTCCACCCACACAGATTTGTCATTTAACCATTTTAAAGGTAGGGTAGTTGGTACTTTTAAAAGACCAACAGCTGTTGTGTCCTCTTTATGTACAACCTGAACAGTCTTTGATTCTTCATGATAATACTTTTAACATTTTTCTTGGAAGTATCTTTTATGGTTTGTTTATGAGATTGGAATAATTTTCACCTGTGTTTTTCATTGCTGCAATAAATCACTTCCCCATAAATTAATTCATTGCTGTTAGCCACATATGGCTTTAATTTTCCCATTTGTCCTTCTGTCCCTATACACTACCCCCATCTTGCATTTAGTTTCAATCCCTAACGCTGAATATTTATCTCCTGAAGAGGCCAATGGATGTCAACATTTTGGTGAAGTTATTTATATCTAACTTCTGTGTCTAGTAAACCTTCAATTTCAATGCCATTTATTTGTGTTTTTAGGTTTGGTCTCTTATCATTTGCAGCAGTTTGCCAAAATACTTGTTTTCTTGTCTCTCCTGAATTTTTTGTTTTATTTACTAAAGCTGTTCTCTCCTTGATTACATCCAGGTCATGTTGTTTTTAACAACATATATTAACTCTTAATTTTTCTATTTATGAGTTTCTCCAATACTGACAGGAAATTATTAAACCAAATTGATATCAAGGCCTGTGAGAGGCCCCTTAGGGCATTTTGATGGCAAAGGGTTACCTTGCCTGTCCCTTGTTGATCTGAATTCATTAGTATAATACCAGCCTTGGTCATACTTTCTGCATACACCAGAAGGCTAGGACCTGTTTGGATTATCTACAGAATAATCATCATTTCTAGGAATACCTTGCCTACAATCCCTTTTCAAATGACCTTGTTTACCACAATTAAAACATTTGACATTTTAACTTTACTTAAAACTTTTAGAAATTCTCTTATAAGAGTAACATCATAAATATAAGATCTAATATCAGTAATATTTCTAATTCACTCATCTATTGGTACTGATCTTGCCTTTAAAGGCCTTATCGTCTTTTTACATTTTGAAGAAAGATTGAATTGATATTTGTCTGACTTCTGGATCTGATACTATGGTATTTACAGCTGAAGCCAATCTTCACACACACACACACAAAAAAAAAAAAAATCAGTGAAAGCTTCTTTGGGGACTTGTATAATTTTAAAAAATGATTCAGGCCTCTTTCCTGATTCTTCAACCTTGTCCCATGCATTTAAAGTTGCTAAAAAGCATAACACCAAGGCCAAGGCATTATTATCAAATTCAAGCTGCCTTTGCAACTCAGCATATTGACCTTCACCTCAAAACTTATCTTGGGAAATACTAATACCCCAGCTCTATTTTATTGTTCTATGGCCTTAGCTTCCTCTTTCCACCATGTTCTCCATTGTAGCTGAGGACTAGCTTTGAATATTGCTACTGCCAAACCTTTCCAGTCTTGGGAGATAATGCTTTTCTGAGTTGACCATGAATTTAATATCTGCTTCACATAGAGTGAATACATACCATATGAAACAATCACTTCCTTAAATTTCCTCAAATCTAATATTTTTATGGGATTCTTAACTTCTTGATAACCTTGGGGGTGACTATCATCTACTGGTAGTTCTTATAAAGTAACTGGGTAAGCTAAGTTTGATTTTCTAACATCCTTGGGCTGCTGCTCTTCAGTTTCATCATATGGTAGTGCAGTAGGTTCTTGTATAAATTCCTCTGTCTGCATCTGAGTATATTTCTTATTTTCATTTATAAGTTTTTCTAAGACTTGTATGCTATCAATCTACTTCTCATATTTGGCACAAAAACCCACTATGACTATTAAAGCTAAATTGTGAATTACCAGACTGATAGTAATTATAATTGATATTATGTCAATCTCAGTTAAGTAATTCATCTTTTAATTTTCTGCTTCTGTTTTCAAGTCACCTAAAGTAGCATTATACAGGATCCTAATGTGTCATATTATTATATGTCCCATCCTTAACATGGGAAATATTTTTCCTTTTAATATTACTTACCTCTCTCATTGAGGACTTCCAATTTGTCCTACCAAATATGTCTTCTCAGTTTGTTCATAGCTGGCATGATTTCTCTGTCCTTGTGGCCCTGCCTCACATTGGGCACCAAATGTTGCTTTTCTAACTAAATCTCAAATGGTTGATTTTATCAATAAATATTCAGGAGCCATATGCTAGGGTGAAATCCTACTAGCTAAGATAGGCAGAGAAAGCACCTCGCTAACCTTCCTCTTCCCCAGACATCCCAGAAAAAGACTTTTTTCCTATGCCATCTCAAACAAAATCCTCAAACTCAATGTCTTCCCTTTTACTTTCTGTGTATATCTCTATCCTTCCTCTGACTCCTTCTTACTATGTTTTTTTCCTTAATAATCCTATGTTCACTTCCTGTCAACAAGTTGCTTGCTCTGCCTCTTGACCTATGGTTGACTTTATTTAATCCTGTTCACAATATTCAAGCAGAAAGCTCTTGGATTAAAGTTGTGTAGTAGGCCTGAGCCACACCACAACTATAAACAGGTTCTTCCAATAAATAATGCAATCTTGGGTTCACAGTGTAATCAAATATCCTGCAACAGGTCTGAATCCAGACTTTCTTGCACTTAATAAATATGTTACCTTGATAAATTATATGGTGAATATTTTTATTACACAGTTTTTTACTCTTACTTAAATGTAACAAGTTATATACAGTATTTTAAACATCACACATATATTCGTCCATTAAACTTCTTAATCGTGATGGGATACAGTTCATGTTACTGTATCCAAACCATCCAATAGTGATAAGATACTCAATGACCCTTGTGGTTTTGCCCTGTCCAAAAGTCAATATTAATCATATTTTTGGAAATCATATGATGTGAGATTTCTTAGTGAGACAATTGACTTAATTAAACATCCTACCACATTTTATGTACTACTGTGTTTAGACAAACACCAAATCTATAGTAAACCTCAGAAAATAAACACATCTAATCTCAGTCAAATCAGAAACACAGGATTTCCCAACAAATAGATCAGAGTATGTGATAAATGTCTGATCATACAAGCTTATGAGATGCTTAGAGTTGTATTGCTGCTTTTCTATTTAATTCAATAAACTGTAATTAAAATATTTTAAAGTTTAAAATAGAATGTTACATTCTTCAATATCTGTACTTTACATTTAAAATGTGTTCAAAATCTAGTGTCATAATTTAGAATATATTTTCATAACCATTTCCAAAAAACTTACACTAGAAGAGACATTTTAATTAGAATTAAAGGGACCACCTCTATTTTTACCTTTTAAAATAATATGTTTAAGTAATCTATAAAACTTTCTTTTTTAAAAGTATTGATGGGAATACAAAAATGACAATGGGGGAGAAAGTCCATATCAAGTTCTGTGTGTGTGTAATACACGATTTATAATTTTACAGAAAGAAGAAAGACTTGCTGCTGAACCAACACATTACTTCATACACAGAATTATGAGTACTTCATCATACAACCAAGAAGACATCCTTTCTGGGTATAGACAACTTAATGCAGAACCAATCTAGAAACCTGAGATGAAAGAATGGGTCTGTTAGCAAATCTGTAGTTGAGCAAGTGCCCAGTATCAAATCCTTCTTCACTTCTGATTCTCATCCCTTGACTCTAAGTCTTAAGTTTTCTCTTACCATACAATGCTGTATTTCTAGTTACCTAGCCTCTACATATTTCCAGATACCTGTTCTCTCATGTAAATGTCATAGGATCAGATATTTGCTAATGTGTTGTTGCTTGTGGTTGTTATTATAACCCAAAGGATAGGCATAGAGTCAGCAGCAAAAAGTGTCCTGTCAGCACAGGAAGACTCCTGCCTAGCTTTGTTAAGTAAGCTAAAGGTGTATAGCTCTGCCTTACAAGAGGAATCTGAAGAAGACATGGAAAAATGTTAAGTTGGAGCACTCAGAGATTAATTTTAAAAGCACAAACTAGCTGTAGTAATATAAAAACACAAAGTTAAACTGTAAATTATTAAGTAGAATAAGAAGTATACTATTTTGTGCCAATGTGAGCAATACAAATTGAGAATGAAAAAATCAATACTAGGAATAGAAAATATTTGCAGATGATACACCTCTCTCTCTCTCTCTCTCTCTCTCTCTCTCACACACACACACACACACACACACACACATACATATTTACAGATACATGGGGTCACTATATAAACCACTCCCTATACTTAATAATAAAACAACAAAAACAATTTAAAAAATACAAATTATTTGAACAGAAAAATCCTCTAAAAGATTGCACAAAAAGCATGTGAAAGGTGCTCCACATCATTAATCCCTAAGAAAATGTGAATCAAAATCTCAGAAGATGCCATTTGAAACCATGACAGTCACTGAAAGGAAAGGAGCATGAAAAGAGAGCAAGGAAAGGAAAAGAAAAGAAGTATTAAGGATGGAGAGAAACTGGAACCTTTATGCACTGATGGTAAATTATAAAATTGTGAAATCATTATGAAAAGCAGTGTGGCACTTTCCTAAGGAATTTAACATGGAATTAGTGTGTGACCCAGCAATTCTGAATATATTCCTCAAAGAATTGAAAGCAGGTACAGCCATAGATAGTAGTGAATGTGCAATACCAACATGATTCAGAATAAGCCAATGAGAAAGGCAACCTTTCATCATTGTTCATCAGTGGATGAAATCAGGAGAAAAATGTCTCATTCTTTTGAATATTATCTACTACTTAAAGAAAATCCTCACATACTACAACATGCATGAATATGGATGACATTGAACTAATTAGAGTAAGTCACAAAGTAACAAATAAAATTACGACTCTACTTGGAGTATTCAAAATCCTAAAGATAAAAAGTAAAATAGTGATTTTTCAGGAGGAAAATGGGTGTTAGTGTTTAAGTACAAAACATGTCTGAAAGTGGAAGATGGTGATGTTTGCATAGCAATGAAAATGTGCTTAATGACACAAAACCGTACAATGTAACTTTCTAAAATTGTCATATATATATATATATATATATAATAATTTAAAATTGTAGAAAAGTAAATCATAAATCATTCTCATTCAATTTTCAATTTTAGCAACATGCTATCCCAAGTGTGCTTCCATGTAGAGAATGACAGATTGTTGTTAACGAGTAGCTTCTTCATTTGTTAAATATACACATTAAAAATTTTTCTCTTTTATTTTATTTTAGTGAAGCAGAAGAGTTTAAACCAGATCCAAAGGCTAATGCATTAGAAGGTTGGATGTTTTTCTTAACTTTTAGAAACTGATGAAAAAGTAACTTTTTTGACTATTTTGATAACTCAATTATTTCCTACTTGGAAAATGTTAATCATTAAATTTGAAAGTGATGCAAGTTTACTTTTCCATTAAGTATGTCTACTTTAATGAAGTGATTCATTACTATTTTATCCAACTTTTAAAATAAGCCAAATGCTTATAGGAATTTAGTCGGATATTATAAATTTACATTGACCATCCTCCTGTAAATAAAGAAGCATGCAATTAATGTGCTAAATGATATCTGGACTAGAAGTGAAATTAATTACCTCATTGAAAAGTTATGCTTTCCTTGTATTAGACCTTACCCCTATTTAGATACAAAAGGCCTTTTAAACACAAATTTGAGTTGTTCACATCAAAATCTGGCTAGCATGAACTGTTTTGTTTTGTTTTTAAATATCAGATTACATGAAGTGCTTACCACATTTTTATGATGTATTATTCCAGTATTTGTTCAGACCTCAGGAGATCAATCTGATTAAATAATAAGCAATATATACATAAGGTATAGAGATCATTTTTATGATAGCATGGCCTTGAATTCAAGCTACAAGTTTATCCCAACTATTACTCTGCAACCCACTCATGAAACAACTTCTCTCAACTTGGATATAAAAATAATTTTCACTGTTGTTAGCAATAATTCTGTCTCAACAGCATCAACATATCATAATCTGTATGTATAATGGTAATCACCACTAAGATATCTGAATTATAAATCATGGGTTGTAAGATCCAGCCAGGAACTACCTAATGTGATTCTTTAATTTCAATATTGAAGACAGTCAAGCAGGAGGTGAGGACATTAGTGTCCAACATGTCCAACTCCTTGTCTAAGAATTCACATGAGGCCTCATTTTCTGTGATTAATTTTGTGTATTATTTTGTTTTGTCTAACTTTGACTTTTGGATTATGCATATTTCTTATATTTTTCACTGATATTGTCACTGACCAAGTCATTTATTCATTCATTCATCTGAAGATTCACCAAACAGTTCTTTTTTGTTGGTATAATATTCCATGTGTAAATAATACTGACAAAGTTGGCTCTTATGGAATTTACATGGTAACTTGAGTTGAAGAATCCAATGATCAGAATATAAGATAAATTTAGAGGTTGGTAAGTCCCTTCCAGTTTTACTAATGACAGAATTTCGAGACATTGCAGCGGTTACAAGACCCTCCATCATTAGCTCACACTGCCCGTTTTATCTTTCTTAACTCTTCCTCTATTTTCCTTGTGGCTTCCTCTACTCCAGCACACTCTGATTCCTGACCTCTTTGTTGTCCTTCAATCCTACAAAGGCTTTCACTTGCCATGATTTCTGGAGTTTTCTTTCCCCTTACTCTGCCTTATTCTTCCCTCACCTGTAGACCTTTTCCACTTCACTTTCCAAGAGATCTCTCTTATGACCACAGACCCTGAAATGGAAATTAATTGCCTTCTGTGATCTTACATAGGCCACATATTTGCTTTCTTTTTCTCTCCTGCAGTTTTCTAAAAGATGGTGTGTTTTAATAATTTGTCTTGACTGCTTTTTATCAAATGCAAGCTTGCTGAATTGATGTCCACTGGAGCCTAAAACAGCATATTGACATATAGATGCTAAAAATATTGAGTGATAAAGGATATAGAAGAAGCTAAAGGAGTGGGGAAGAAGTATGTGAAAAGAGTTTGGGTTATGAGAATAAGGTATCCATTAGATATTTAAGCTGAGATAACATGTGAACCATTGGATATTTCAGTATATATTTTAATGGAGGTCTGGCGGAACATACTTATTCCTAGTTTCATACAATATAAAACAAAACTTCAAGTACGTGTGAATAGCTGAGCCACTTAAATAACTGGAATTTTTATAGTAAGTGCAGTCATGTGCAATCTAAAGTAGAATCAGATCCTTCAGGAATAAAATAAATTAATCATGAAGTTACTAGTTCTGTCAGATATCTCAATAATTCTTATTTTACTTGAAGGTTTTCCTTTACTATTTTTCCAGAATCTGTATTGCTCCCCAATGATAACTCAGAATACTCACTTCTGTTGCCTTTTGATGACTTCATATGTATAGAGTACATAGTACTTGAATGTACTGTATTTCCTGGTGTCTTCTTATGATAGTGTCCAAGTAGATAGTCTCATTCCCATTTTATGTATGAGTCAGAAATGTTACATTTAATTTGTCACCCACTTCTAAGCAATGAAGCTAAGGATCAACAGAGATCCTCTGCCAGCAGATTAGTTGTCCCATTAAAAATGGGTCTCTGAGAAATGTTGCTTGTTAATTTATTTCTGCTTCCTTGTGTTTTGATGATGTGTTGGAACCTCCAGCAGCTTTGTGATCTGAAATGGTTCCACTAGATTTTCTCTGAGTATTACAACAAAGATGCCCTGTTTTAAAACATCATCACTTTCTTATTTATTTCTGTTATGTGTTTTTGTTTTTGAGACAGAATCTTACTATGTAGTTCTAGCAGGACTGGAACTCATTATAGAGACCAGGCTGGCCTTGAACTCACAGAGATCAGACTGCCTCTGCTGAGATTAATAGAGAGTGCCACCTTATCTGACACACTTACCTTTTTGTAGTTAGATAAATATAAGGCATGTTAAAGTTGGAAAGGCACTTAGGGACTATCATTAAAGTAATCTCTCTTTTATAGGTTAAAAAAATAGGCACCGGGATTGAGAGGCATTACATAGATGTATAGCTACTGAAGCAGAGAGTTTGCTTCTCCTGATACATCATACTCATCTTTCATAATTTCCAAGTGGAAAGCAAATACATCTTCTAACATTCTAGGGTTCTTATTTGTTTCAAATTTGTTCCAACTGACTATTCATTAAAAATAATAACAATTGTATATCTAAGTTATATTAATTGAGGTAAAAATACTGGATTGGTATCAACAATATATCTATGTGTGTGTATATATATAATAAAAAAATATTTCTTCCTGGTTTTTCCAGAAAGTTCTCAGAAACCACAAGCAGGAAACTCAAGCAGTGTTCAGGTAAATATTCTTCAATATCCTTTAGTTTCTGTACAATGTGGTTTAGTTGTAAAATAGCTCAATTTTCAAATTCTATCAGAGCCTGAGTGGCATTATTGGGGAACATCAGTAAACACTGCTTTATTCACATCGCTTCACACTCAGATCTCCCCATCTAAATGAGACCTGTCCTTAATATCTGAAAAAAATCCCTTTAGGAAAGTATTTGATCTTTGGATTTTAATAAAAATTCATTTTTTGGGTGAGTAGAATAAGCCACTGATTCTCAACACCTAGCTACAATTCCATTAATAGCTTGTTCTGATTCTGAAGAAAAGCCTAA
The DNA here is from genome assembly GCF_004664715.2 of Peromyscus leucopus. Classification (NCBI taxonomy): domain Eukaryota; kingdom Metazoa; phylum Chordata; class Mammalia; order Rodentia; family Cricetidae; genus Peromyscus; species Peromyscus leucopus. The sequence continues at coordinate 59,567,219 of NC_051066.1, forward strand.
AGGGATGAGTTACTTGATTCTGCCTAGGGCTAAGGGTCCAGTAATGATGTGGTAGATGGAGACAGAACATTTAGAGTAACTTCAAAGATGAGTCAGGAAGACTATGAATGCCTATTTTCACCCATGTTTTCATGTTTCTACAGATTGACTCTTCATATACAGCTAACTATTACATGGTGTGGGGCTGAGGAATGTTCCTCTTCCTGAACCCTTTTAATAGATCCTGATGTAATTTTCTTTGTTTCATTTTTTTTCACGGTGTCTCCCTGGTTTATTTTAATCCAATTTCATTATTTACTCACATTCACTATTACAGAATTACAAACTTCCCAGCCACTCAGCAACTTTCCAGTATTACAATATAGTACAATTTTCAGACCCAATTTCATAAAATCCTGTATCACACTTAAAGAAATTTTGCCAATTTTCCAAAGAAACCAGTCACTTCTACAGTCAACATAATCTTTATTTATGAATGTAAGCATCTATTTAATAATCTCTAACCTCATTTAATTCATACCTTGCAGAAAATAAAATTATATGTCAGTGGAAGAGAGGCCCTGAAGTTCTAGTCTGAAAGTCATTAACATGACTTTGACTGATGCTGAATTCCTAGCTAGTCTACACTCTTCCACTGTTGTACTTTCCTTTTTTGTTACCTTTTCTGTACCCAAACTGTTGTTAAAATTGTTAGTTGGTACATTTCTAAATAAAGGTGTATAAGTACCCTTCACTCACACATATCCATTAGTTGATTACAACTGAAAACTGTGGACAATAGTGAGGATCTGAAAATAGATAGCAGAAGTTTAGAATGGGAAATCAAATCTCAAAGAGCACTCGATACCATTTCTTAAACATTCTTTCACTATTTCCTGGCACAATTCTGAAATTTCAAAGAAAGAAAAGATAGAATGAAATTTGCTTAGAAGGCCTTGATACTTGTCCCATAGTGGTAGGGAATGGATTGTTTTTCCTGCTACCATGTCAGTGTCAGTCATGAAAACAAGATGCCACCTAAAATTCTGAAAGAAAAGTATTCTTTCTTACCAGGGGACATAAAGCTTCCAAGCTGATGAAAACTGTGAAGTGGGCCTGTTGTTTTGTTTCTGTTCTTTGGAAGTGAATGCAATCCTAAGGAGCATGAAACAACACACAAGGAGACTAGAGCCCTAGGGCATTTTACCCAGCTGATTAAAGCGAGAGGGTATGTTAAGGGTCTAAAGCTAAGGGGAATTATATATAGAAAGAGAGACTTAGGCAAGGCAGTACCTACATGTCTAACTGAAGTTTCTCTTGAACACTTGAAGTTATATATACAAAAGATTTTGAGAACTTGAGTCTTCTTGGTAGTTGCCACATCTTGCCTTTCAGGAACAATTACTCTTCTTTATTCAGAGAAATGACACAAGTTTGCAAAAAAAAAAAAAAAAAAAACCTAGCATCTGGCATGTTCCTAGCAATATCAAAACAAGTCACTCTATTGTTTCAGAACCTGTAAATTGCAAAACTTTACACAGAGAAAATTGAAAGTTGCAAAGTGAAGCATTTTGGATTCTCCCTTATCATTTTATCCATTCTCAGAAACATGTTTGCAAGGTATTGCAGTGAATGTGAAGGAAGAGGTAGGCAAATAGCTGACATTTTCTAAGAGTCAACAGGGCTCAGCTTTTGTTTGCCATGTGGTTAAAGCCAAGGTCATCACCTATCACAAAGACAAATCCTCAATAATATAAATGGCACAGTTCACCTGCCTGAGTCTTAGAGGGGGCTTGTTTGAAGCAGAAGAATAAAGATTTCACTTGCATGAAATTGTGTAATGGTAGATATATATTTGGGTATTTCTTGGCATATCTAATCTTGACTGTCCAAAGACTAAGTATGCCAATTTGTCTTGGCAGTTTGTCACCATCTTTGAAGGATCAAAATGTATGGCCAGCAGTACACATCCCTCAAAGGAACACATTTCAGGTACAAAATGCAGTAACTTTTAAACACAAATGAAGTAAAACTCTTATTAATATTATTGTGAATGTAGACATTTTTATCACTGATCTTTCCAGGATGAGTGGCCCTTGTCTTGTACATTATTAATATGGGATTGATATAATAATGATACCATTTGTATAAAATATCTATAGATTATTATATAATTGTCTTTAATGTTGGACACCAAGGGGTGACAAATGTTGTAACTAACATTTGTGAGGCCACAACTCTCCATATGTTCCTAAAGAATGAAATGGGAATAATTCAGGAGAAAAACCATAATTAGTTCTCCAAAGTCACATAGCTGCTGAGCTACATAGAACCCTAGGATTTTTAGGCCTATGGTCATTCAGGAGCACCATGGTTCACAAGAAAGTATGGCTTCCTGAGCTAGATGGATGATGTAATAGAAGTGGAATAAGGATTGTGGTCACTGAATGCTAGATTCCTAGCAGCCTTTTCAGAGCTTTCTTTTTCTTCCTTCCTTCCTTCTTTCCTTCCTTCCTTCCTTCCTTTCTTTCTCTCTTTCTTTCTTTTTAAAAGAGAAGCTAAATATAGATATTTAAAGAAAGATTCCTGACTTTTGAAATTATATATTGCAGTTAGGGAAATGTTGAGTTTTGACATCTTATGTGTTTTCAAGTTATATTATGAGTTATCGTAAATTGAGATATTTGCTAAAAAGACTCGGGCTACTAATAGCTGATACAGAAAACTGAATCCCAATACTGACATTTTCTTTATCTATACATCATATCTTACATGACAAAGAAATCTATCTATGGACTTTCAAAAAGAAATTTACACAAATTGAGGAACTACAGAATTTTAATATATGTCTTCTTACACTTGAGCACTATAAAATAGAACCCACACACAGAGCACTGAAATGTATCTCCATGTTCAGCTCATTAGACATTTCCAAATAGTTTTCAGGAGAGACAAAAAGTGGACTTTGCACACTTACCTGGAGATGCCTCAAGGTCAAGTGGATACTACTGCACCAGGAGAGATAAAATTACTGAAGCATGTTCCTAGCTTAGACTCATTTTGTCTGTATGATCTCAAGCAAGGTCTTTGACCTCACCAGAGTTCATTGTCCATAAATGAGGACATTACTCTGCACGATTCCTTAGGGGAGCAGAACAAGTCAAGAGAAAACACAGATCAATTTACAAATGCCAACTTCTGAATTCTAAATCATTGCTGTAATTTAACTACTTCAATTATCTCTCAGATCATTAATATCATCTTTTTTCCCACAGAAACTTCCAGGAATACTATTTCCAAGCAAGGGTCTAAAGTGCTGGCAAAGGTATCTTCAACTCTGTCAAAGGTGTTCTCCCGATCTAGCGACAGTATTCCAAAGTCGTCCTCACCACCCCACCAGGATAAGCACTAGAGCTTCTCCACTTGATAAAATTGTGATTCCCTATAAAATAAAATGATATTTAAAGTAGAACATACTGTCCAATTATTATACTAATTCAACTTAAAATATATACTTTAATTAAAGGTATAGTAAAGTCTTGCATTTTAATAAAATTATTTTTTCAATATTTTATTTTTAGGTTATAATCACATCATTGCCCCCTTCCCCTTTCTCCTTCTAAACCTTCCCATATACACCTCCTTGCTCTCTTTCAAATTCATGTCCTTTTCTTATCAATTGTTGTTACATGCATATGTGTATAAATATATATTCATACCTATAACCTGTCCTTTCTATATAATGTTACTTGTATGAATTATTTCAGGGCTAACCACTTGATACTGAATAACCAATTAGTGTGCTCTTTCCTGAGGAAGTCTATGTCTCCTGCTCTTATCATTCCTTACTCACCTGTGGTTCTTGGTGAAAGGTTGAAGCCTTGAATTCTTTCTGCCTTCCATGTTAGGATGTTTATTGTTGTTCCTGTTCAGCTCATGTTTAGGCAGTCATGTTAATGGAACTTTATGGGTATAACTTCTGAAATTACCAGGAGACACAGCCTCACAGCAAATTTCGTGTTTCTTTGGCTCCTTGTGGTGACATTGTGTTCCCCAAAATATTGTGTACCCTAATAAATTTATCTGGGGTCAGAGAATAGAACAAACAGCCACTAGACAGATATAGAGGCCAGAAAATGGTGGCACTCAGACCTTTAATCCTAGTTTTCTGGAGGCAGAGATCCATCCGGATCTCTGTGAGTTCAAAGCCACACTGGAAACAGCCAGGAATGGTGACCCCCACCTTTAATCCCAGGAAGTGATGGCAAAAAGCAGAAAGATATATAAGGCATGAAAACCAGGAACTAGATTTGGTTAAGCTTTTAGGTTTTTGAGCAGCAGTCCAGCTGAGATCATTTGGATGAATACTCAGAAGCTTCCAGTCTGAGGAAACAGGATCAGCTGGGGAATTGGCAAGGTGAGGTGGCTGTGGCTTGTTCTGTCTCTCTGATCATTCACCCCAATACCTGGCTCTGGGTTTGATTTTATTAGTAAGACTCTAAGATTCATGCTACAACTCCTACAGTCTTTCTACCCTCTTTTCAACAGTGTTCCTTGACCCTTAGGCGCAACAGTTGTTTTGTAGATGTTCCACTTGGGACTGATTTTAATTAGTACAAAGAAACATTAAAGTATATAAATTTATACAATGCAGCACCCTATTGGTTAATACATACACCCATAGGTATATGTATGCATATACATAGTATTGTGTTTAAATTAGGGTAAAACTATTTGTCTCTTAAAGAAGTTATCATTTCTTTATTGTAAACTTAAAAAGTAATCTGAGCTATCTTTACAGCCATTTTCTATATATACCATAAGTATCAATGATTCAACTTCTGGGTATAATAAGTATTTTCTATGGGAATTTCAATAAGACTTTAAACTTAGTAATTAGCTCTATGCTGTGACAGCAAGTGACTAAAATTTTAATTAATAAAACAAGCAACCTGAAGTACCTGAAACAACTGAATGTGAATTTTTTCCTTTTAAATTTTTAGGAGATGTATCATTATGATGGTTATCAAGTAGATGACAAAGCAAATATGAGTTATACAACAAAATTATGAACCAGACTGTCCACTGTCTAAGACACATTCAGATAGCTCGTGTCTCAGCAGTTCATGTAATCTCATTACCTATGAAGTGCTATTTCTGAACTTTTATTTTTAATCACTGTAAAGTTAGAAAAGAAACTAAGATACTTCCATGGCTAGGCTTTCTTTTAAACATCATAACCAAGAACAACTTGGGAAGGAAAGTGTTTTTATAGCTTGTAACTCCAGGCTAACAGTTCATCATAGAGAGAGACGTCAAGAGCAGGAACACAGAAACAAGAACTATAACAGAATAAATGGAGGAATCCTTCTTACTGGCTTGCTCCTCAGGGTTTACTTAACCTACTTTCTTATACAACCCAGGACCACCTTGCCTGTGGGAGCCCATTTTCAGGTTCCTGGTGGCTTTACCAGCAGGTCTGCATAGAGGGCATGATTGGACCATGGGCCTGAGTGCAGGTGTCTGAAATGGTCTGCATTTGGCTGTGCTGGGGAACAGGTCTTTTGCTCCACCCCTTGACATTTCTATAAGTACCCTAGGGCAGAGACAGTCAGGGCCCTTTGGAATAGGTTCTAAGCCCTCTCGAGGCTATCCTGTATTTTCTATCTGTTTATCTCCACATTCTAAATCCTTCTTTCTAGTATTTCCTGCTGCTCTCACTCAAGAAAACTCTGGGGAACTGTGGGATTGGTGGGTAAACATCCTGCAGAATGGCACCATGAACACGGACTAAAGACAAATGAACAGGGACTAAAGGCAAAGGAAAACAATAGTAATACTTAGTTTTATTACAAAGTTTTTGGCAAACGTGAGAGTAAGGTCCTGCTAAAAGTGGCCAGTCTAGTGTTTAAGTGAAAGTACAGAAATTAATAAGGGCAGGGGGCTTTATCCTCGAGAGAAAAGGAAAAATGGCCTGGAAGGATGTCTGATGCTGCAGCACAAAAATCTCCTCTATCAAGACTTCTATCTTCTATCTCTTTCTTAATTTCTGTCTGTGAAAAATATGTATAAGTTATAGTGTAGTAATACAGTGTATGAAAAACTTAGAAGTGTAAGATCATGTAGAAAAATTTATTTAAGATAAGGCAACTAAGAAAAACTTCAGTTTTCTAACTTTGGGGGCTATGAACGCAAACGGGGTGGGGGGAGATTTTTCTTTGAGCTTTATGCGTAGAAAAAAAAAAAAAAAAAAAAAAAAAAAAAAAAAAAAAAACTCTTCTTTGAGCTTATAGGGCAGAAAAAAAGTTTTCTGTGGAAGCTTTTGGCCCGAGGACAGCTGAAATGCTAAGTCCAAGCAGCAGGAGAAAGTGATTTCTCCCTGAGGCAAAAATGGGGTTATAAGAAGCCAAAAAGTTTATTTAAAGTTCAGAAGTTTGGGGGAAAGTCGGTTTTACTCTCTCTTGGGGAAAAAAAAAAATCTTCCTTTTAAACTAAAAAGCTTTTCTTGGAAAAATTGGGGGGGGGGCTGGGAATCTATCTAAAAATCCTTAATCTTTCTCAAACTAAAAGGTCTCTTAAACTTTCAAAATTCTCTCAGAAAGACAAAAAATTAGAATCACCTGAAGATATTAGTATGGGAATCACCTGAGATTAGGTCTAAGGGAAAACAAACCTCTTAAGACAGCAAAACCTCTCTAAATTCTTTCTTTCAAGCCTTAAAAATCCTCCCTGCAATGCAGGAGGCAGGGGTTGAGTTCCTAAAAACCTCTGCTCTAAGCTCTATCTCTTGCAGCTAGTAAAAGGCAGCAGGTTAGAATCCCCTGAGGGAAATGCTTGGGAGAGTGTGGGTGAAGAGCCACAAAGAGCCCAGTGGGGCAGGAAACTGCAAGGGAAAAGCAGAGCCAAGCTTTTCAGTTACAGCTGAGCTTGAGGCATCAAGGGTTTTGTTTCTGAGTGAGCACTTGTGAATGTAAGGGTGCTCCTAACTACCTGAGGCAAAGATCCCGGAGCAATGAGCCAAAACTCTGTTCAGTGTTGTACCTTCACCTCTAACCAACAACCGGAGAAGCGACTAGCCAGGATTCTCCTACAGCTAGAACTTAGCCATAGACTCGGTAAAGTTGCAGACACAGAGCTGCAAAGAGCCAAAGCAGATCCTTCCCTGACAGGAGGGGCTGCTGGGGAAAGCAGTCAAGCTGAACTGTATCTGAAGCAGCTGGGCAGCCGAGTCAGGAATGTCTCTGGGGAAAGAGCCCAGCCAGGGCAGAATGGAGAACTATCCAGGAGTAAAGCTTTCTTTTCTATCAGAGAAAGCACCTTTCTGGAAAAAGCTTGTTTTGACTGACTCTGGTGAGGTGAGGGAGTATTGCCTTAAGGGGTGAGTTGCCTTAAGGGGTGATTGCCTCAGGCAATAATCTCTGTCAGAGAGTACTCAGACAAAGGAAAGCAATCTACTGGGGATTTGGGCCAGGTAAAGGCCTAATTAGGGAAGCACACCTGTCCTAATGAGAGCTTAGAGATGGCAAAAATCTCCCTTGTTAGAAAAGCAGAAACTTGAGTTTTCGGTCTGTACGCAAACCCCACAGACCCTGAAGATAGAGATGGACTAAATAAAGCCTCTACCTTCAGAAGCAGAAGAGCCGACACTGTGGCATTGGGAAACTGTTTCTGGGGCAGAGGGGATAAACATAGACCAAATTGGGAACTGTCAGGGAGAGAGACTCTCAGAAGAAATGGAGGAGGGACAGATTCCTCCCCAGAAAGCTGCTAGGGGGGAGCCCCTACCTCCAGGGGCAGCTAGCAGAGGAGCAGAGCAACAGCCTGAGATAACTGAAGCTCTGCATCTGGGGGGGGGGGGGGGGGGGGGCGGCAAGCAAAAAGAGATAAAGATCTATCCGTGGGAGAAAATCTCTCTGAAGGAGCTAAGGAAAAGCTCTGTTGTAAATGCTTTTGCTTTTCACTAACTGGCTAAGGCAAACACAAACCCTGAGGGGAGTTGGTAAAAGGAATGCCCGCCTCAAAGGCATGCTAACAAGACAGGTGTGACTCTGATCTGGAGACACCTGTTGAGGCCAGCTCTGAGAGAACAGAAATCTCCCAGTGTCTTGTAAATGAAAACATAAAACGCTTGGTTCAAACCTCCCGGGCGAAAACTTTGAAAGCAAGCCCGGTAACAGAGAACTAGAAGTTCACTTTCAGACTCGAAAAGAACTATGGGAAATGAAGTCCATGAAGTAGCTTGCAACAAAGGACTGATAGAAGAGAAATGCATTCTGGGAAAGGTAGTTTTTCCACTAAAGATGGCAAAATTGCCCTGAAAGACTTTTGTCAGCTCGAAAATACATTCATAGTAAACTTAAAATACAGCTTTTAAAAGAATAAGAAGGAGGAAAATCATCTAGAGTTTCTGGAATGTTAGTTCCAAGGAAAGACTGTAAGAATACGAAACTCAGAGCTATGCTGCTTTTTGGCTTTACCAGCTCCTTGAGAAAATGCCTTATGTATCCTAATAACTGTGCAAAGTTTTTACAGTCGTTAGATGACAAAAAGCTACCTGTAAGAGCCACTTTAAAATCCTTGAGAAAGCAATTTATACACTGAACATTGTTTCAGATATGAAGAAACTTACGTAAAAATAAAAAAGTTCTTTGCCTTTTGAACAAACAACGTGCAATGAATGATTCCTTTGCAAATCTAATAAGGAGACAAGGAAACAGGCATTCAAAAAGAAGTGACAGCTTTATAGATGGGAAACAAACTTCAGAAAATCTAGCTGTCTTATACAAAATATTTGCTTCATACTTGAAAGTTCCTTATAAGAAATCAATGCTAAATATCACAGCTGCTAACAATAACATCAGGGGTTAAATCTAATGAAGTGAAAATACTAAATCCTGAAAATGCTTTTCCTCTGAGTAAGCTAATGAAGGATATGTTTCATGAAAAAATGCCTATGTTCTTGACTCTTCTGAATAGTAGCAGTTTTGGAGAAAATATTGGGCTAACAAAAATCTATCAGAAACATCAGGATTTATAAAGAACTCAAGGTAAATACAACTTTAAAAAAATTAAGAAGGGGGAAAACCATATCAGAGTTTGAGTATAAAAAGCAGCTAAAACAGCCAGGCGGTGGTGGCACATGCTTTTAATCTCAGCACTCAGGAGGCAGAGACAAGCGGATCTCTGTGAGCTCAAGGCCAGCCTAGTCTACAGAGAGAGATCCAGGACAGGCACCAAAACTGCACAGAGAAACCCTATCTCAAAAAAAAAAAAAAAAAAATAGTTCATGGTACTGGACTAGGATAAGTGAGACAGTGGTTTAGCTAGAACTGTTTAGGGTGCCCCAGGCAGTGGGAATGGGACCCATCTCTAGTGCATGTGCAGGCTCTTTGGAGCCTAGTGCCTATGGTGGGATATTTTGATCAGCCTTAGTGTGGGGAGGGGTCTTGGACCTGCCTCATCTGAGTACCAGGCTCTGCTGACTCCCCATAGGAAACCTTACCTTGGAGGAGGTGGGAATGGAGGGTGGGTTGGGGGGAGGGCTGGTGGTGGGAGGAGGGAGACAGGGGAATCTGTTGTTGGTATGTAAAATAAATAGAAAATCTTTTTTAAAAAGCAGCTAAAACAAAACTCTTGATATTAAGGTTCCATCTTGCAGTCTGGGGATAGCAGGCGTATAAAGAGGCTTCCAGGCTGCTGAGGAGTTTAAAATGTTTCGGCAATGTTTTCAGATCTGCTGAATGCTGCAGGTCTGGAACTAGACTCCAATTTAGACAATTATCTCAGACTGAGTTGCCAGCTAAGCAATTCAGAAACAGAATATTCTTTACAAGGTTTTTCTTCTCTTTTCTTTCTCTTTGGGTTTGCTATAAACTGACATAGCTCTTAATAGAGTTGTTATAAAACACCTGAAATGTTTAGCAACAGAACTCACTAAATCCCAGAGTTAAGAAAGCCACTAAAGAAATAGATTCTCCTTTCAAAAGAACTCTCACAACTCTCAAAACTGATTATAAGCTCTGAACTTTAGAAATAATTTGTGTACTTCCTGTCTAGTTAAGAAAATCTTTCAATAGAGATAGTGATAATAAGAGTAAGAAGTAGAATTCTGTATTGTTAGAAAATGTTAAATCTCTTCTAAGTGTTAAGAAATCTTTAGGTGTTTGCTAAGTTAGATATATGCTAATGGTAGCCCGGTAGAGTTTTCTTAATAGTTCTTATGAGTATAAGTTTGTAAAATAGTTCTATAGAATTTCTTTAAGACATGTAGGAAATAGCCATGATGTAAGTTTAAAGAAGTATATAAGAAGTATATTTGCTAAAGTAGTCTTATAGTTTCCTTAAGAAGTATAAATAAGTAGATGTTAATTTGTTATGAGTTTATAAAAAAAGTGTAAATGTTGAGTGTGAGTTTATGTTTAAGTATGTTATATGTGAGTTTGTAAAAAAAATGTTTGAATATGAGTCTAAATACTTTGTAAGATGTTATATGTGTGTATATGTTGTGAGTCTATGCTTAATGTATATGGTGAAAAAACCTGAGACACAGGAGTTAGTGTCCTAGTAGACTGCAAAGCAGGCAGTCTGAGTGGTTTCAAAAGCTCCAGAAGCCATTAAGAAGCTAAGAATGGTGGACACCAGAACCACAACAAGGCATCCGCAGTTGAGATCCATGGAAAATCAACACAACACAGAAAAACCTGAGCTAACATCAAAAACGGTGCAGTTTAAAACATTACTGTAATTAAAAAGTTCTCTGGCTTGAGAATGAAAGTTGCAGAGATGCTTGTTTGAACTAAAATTGTTGACTGCAAAAAGTTTTGGTTGTAAAACATCTCTTCATATTGGAAGTGAAAGTCTAATACTAGAATTTACTTTTTTTTTTTTGAACTTTTTGAACTTAAATGTGATAAAACTACAAAAAGGTCTTTGTTATGGATTTTTTAATATTTGGAAGGCTGGTACCAGAATTTATTATTTGAATTTTGGGACTTAAGAAATGAAATGAACAATAATTATTTCATTGATATGAGACAGTTTTGAATTTACTTATAGTAATGACCTAGGAACTGTTTTCTGGAATTATTTGTGTTAAAAATGGAACTGTTTAAATGAAGAAGTTTATTGTTTCTACCTAGACTCAAGATGCAGTTTTATGTATGCGTATATGCTGGTGGTTCATGAATTGTTTTGTGTTAAAAATAGAACTGTTTTATGGAACTGTTTATGTAAAAATGAAATTACTTATGGAACTGGTTTTGTGTTACAAATTGGAACTGTTTAAATGGAAAAGTTTGGGTTTCCTAACTAGACTTGAGATTTTGCTTAAAAAATTATAAAGCAAAGGTATAGTCAATATTCCTTACTCTATTTAATTTAAAACATTTCTTATTTGAGTGGATTAAAGTTATATTTTGTTAGTAAGAACTGCAAATGCGTATACTAAGAGATTCCTTTAAAGTGTGAAAGAGTTTTATTAAGAAACTGCTTTTGGATGTTTTGCTGAAAGTTTTCAAAGTGTTACTGGTTAGATTGAGAATATGGCTTTTCAATATGGGTTTGTAGGAACTGTGTAAGTTTGGGGTTTTCTAACTAGGTTCGAGATTTTTGTTTAAAAAATTATAAAGAAAAGGAGGAGTTATGAGTGAATTAAGGTTGAATGTATGTTTGCAGAAATTACATTGACCTATTGATATTAATGCACCCTGGTTTGAAGTTAAGGAAATATCTAAGTTTGATGTGAAAACAGAAATTTTCTTTCTTTCAGAGGTTTTTCCTATGTTCTGTTAGCAAGAAAATTCAAATGGTTCTATTAAGACTTAAAGTTGTAAGACTGAGAAAATTGTTAACTATATATAGCACCATTTATGTTAATTCAAATGGTTCTGTCAAGAGTTTGCTTTAAGTTGTAAGATTGACAGGATAGTAACTATGTATAGCAATATTTATGTTAACCTGTTAATGGTAATGATGAAGCTAAGAGATTCTTTGAGTTTGCAATTGCATTAAGAGTTTTTGGTTTAGAAAGGGCTTGATGCAGCTAAAGACCTAATCCAAAAGAGAAATGCAGTCTTTATCATCCTCTACTCCCATATGGAATGTGTAACAGCTATGGAGTTTGCTGTTAGCTCTTAATGAGTTATTTTTTATATATTAAGAAAAGGGGACCTGTGGGAGCCCATTTTCAGGTTCTTAGTGGCTTTACCCAGCAGGTCTGCATAGAGGGGATGAGTGGACCATGGGCCTGAGTGCAGGTGTCTGAGATGGTCTGCACTTGGCTGTGCTGGGGGGAGGTCTTCTGCTCCACCCCTTGACATTTCTATAAATACTCTAGGGTAGAGACAGTCAGGGTCCTTTGGAATAGGTTCTAAGCCCTCTCAAGGCTATCCTGTATTTTCTATCTGTTTATCTCCACATTCTGAATCCTTCTTTCTAATATTTCCTGCTGCTCTCACTCAAGAAAACTCAGGGAACTGTGGAGTTGGTGGGTAAACACCCAGCACTTGCCCAGCAGTGGCACTGTCCACAGTGATCTGGGTCCATCCATATCAATCAATAATCAAGACTTGCCTACAAACCAATCTTACAGAGACATTTTTTAAACTAACATTCCCTCTTCCCAGATATGTCTGGGTTTGTGTTGACAGAAATTTACTAACATAGATATTAAAAGTATTAATTAGGATTTTAAAATATTGATACTAAATGTATTAATAATAAGTAAAAGAAGGGATTTGGAGAAAGAAAATATAATGAGGAAACTATATGCAAGAATTGTATGAGTTCTGGAATCAAAGGCAAATTGCTGGGCATTTCTGTGAGGGGTTTTCATGGTCAGATTATTTGGAGAAGAAGAGCCACTCTAAACTTTAAGCAGACCAGATAAAAGCTAGAAGGAAGCTTTGCTTTTACCTGCTTGCCATTAATTACTCTGGTTGGCAAGTTCATCTGTCCCATCCTGGCCACTGATGCATTTGTTTTTTGACATTAGGGCTCAGCTTTGGGCTTCCAATATGGACCCAAAATCAGGAACTCTCTTCAACAATGACTGAGCCAAAGAAGAAATCAAAAATGCATTTAAGCATGTCTTGAGAAAAATGAAAATCAAAATTTAATAAATCAGACCTGATAGGACTCAAAGAAAGAGCACTAAGGGGGAATTTTACACAGCTAAATGTCACCATTGAAAAAGGAAGAAAAAGCTGAAAAAACAATTTTTTCTCTCAAATATTCATAAAAGTAAGAACAAATGAATCTAAAAATTATCATAAGAAATGAAATATATACATCAAACAGAAATAGTAATATGACTAACCAAAAGAGAAAAAAGGTCATTGAAATGATAAATGAGTCCTAATGACACTCTGCTGTACACCACAGCCTCGCATAATCATCATCAGAGAGGCTTCATCCAGCAATTGAAGGAAACAGATGCAGAGACCCACAGCCAAACATTAGAAGGCATTTGTGGAATCCTAAGGAAGAGGGAGAGGAAGCACATAGTAGCCAGAGGGGTCAAGAACACCACAAATAAACCCACAGAATCAACTAATCAGGGGTCACAGAGATTCACAAAGACTGAATCCACAATCAGGGAGCCGGCATGGGTCTGACTTAGGCCCTCTACATATATGTTATGGTTATGTAGCTTGGTCTTCTTGTGAGACTCCTAACAATGAGAGCAGAGGCTGTCTCTGACTCTTTTGCCAGCTTTTAGGATCCTATTCCTCCTACTGGGTTGCCTTGTCCAGTCTTAATATTGGGGGGGAGGGGGAGGTTGCATAGTGTTATTGAAACTTGATATGCCATGTTTGGTTGATATCCCTGGGAGGTCTGCTCTTTTCTGAAGGAAATGGAAGAATTGGGGGAAGGGGTGATGAGACTAGGAGGAGAGAAGGGAGGGGAAACTGCAGTCAGGATCTAATATCTGAGAGAAGAGTAAAATATAAATAAATAAATACTTCCAAACTCACATTATGAGATTTGCATCACCCTACTAACTAGAGTCAGACATGAGTCATCAGTTTTCTGGTTAAAAATATTTCTGTGAAATAAACTATAGTGAATTAACTTTATGAAATATTTTTATTCTTATAATAATTTCAAGGCCTTTACTAGCAAACAACTGGTAGAAATATTACTGTATTTTACTTTAAACTGATCATATAAAGTTTGAGCATAAATTAACAAGTTATATCTTTTCCAATATCATAAAGGAAAACTCTGGTCTTCACTGCACATTGCTATGTGATGGGGCCTAAAAGAATGCTAGTTAACTGAAGCTCTCAAAGGGTGAAGCACACTTTTGTGAGGTGCATTGTTTAATGTTAGTATATAATGTATAATCTTTACTTTGATGTGATAAAACTCCCTAGCTATACTTAACCGTATTGAATTTTTATTTTTAGTCAGGTCCCAACTCAGGCTAACTTCAAAATCACTATGCAACACACACTGACCCACAACTCACAACTCTCTTGTTTTTTAAAGCCTCCCCAAATCTGGGGTTAGAGACACCAGCTACCACACTCAGCACACATTTGAGATTTTTGAGAGAAATTTTGTTTCAAAACTCATAAAATTTCAGGAAAATGACAGCTGACAAGTAATTTGGGCAAAGAGGATACCAAAGAAATAAGACTCTCTAAACACAAGAGGACAGTCACACATGTGAATTCACAGAGACTGTAGCACCATGCATAGGGCCTTCACAGGCACGGGAAAGATGTCCTAGTGGTCCTAGTGCTGAGAGGGTAAGTGGACACATGTCCCCGTCCCTAACCCAGAAGCTATCTCCAATTGATAACCACTCACAAATGAAAAATTAGTTCTCTCCAACAGTCTCACTAGGGATACAAACCACTCTTAAACACAGGCCCCATGCCCAGAAGAAGATGGCCAACACAAAATGACCTCAATGGCATCTTTGGAGGTTCTTTGTCTCATATTTGTCACAGCTTTTTTTTTTTTTAACCTCACAGATCCTTTGCATTTGTTCGCATGGCTTCAGTTTTGTGTTTTTATCAGATTCCTTTGTGCATAAATGTGTTTGTCTCCTTGTTTTTATTTTTCCTCATGCTTTTTCTTTGGCACTTTTTCCTTTCTGTTTGTTTATTTTATCCTAATTGGTTTTTTTTCTTTTTGCTTTTTCTTATTTTATTCCATTATTATTCTTTAGATGCCTGTTTGTTTTCTAACAAGACAGAAAAGGTATGGATTCTGATGAGAGGGAGGTGGTGAAGATCTTGGAAGCTTCCATAATCAGAATATACTACATTAAAACGAATTTATTATCAATTAAAAAAAGAATGTCTGTAGCCTTCAGTTTAGTACAATAAGTAGTAGTATGTATTAACTGATGATTACATTATGATAAATAGACTGAGTAATTTAAAATTAAGAAGGGGAGGAGATAAAAAGCATACTTAAACTTAACAAATCACATAATCTTTAGATACCAAAGCAGTTTTCTAGAAATTTTAACAATTAGTTCTTAAAAAATTAAAATAGAAACAAACATATATTTTATTCTAATATTTTAATCTAAACCATAATATATATTGGTATACAGGATAAAATCTGGAAGACATAACAAAACATGTAATATGATCTTTATAAGTAGAAGTCTTATACTTAATGGGGGAAATCAAAACCATTGTATCACTTTAGGATATTCATTTAGCAATATTTTTTTAATTTAGAAAACAAATTCTAGAAGAATTCATGCATTCCTTTTTAAAATGGTATTATTATTGTTGATTGTTATGTTTATGCACCATGTATATGCAGTGCCCACCAAGGCCAAATGAAGGCATTGAATCCCCTGAAACTACTGTTATAGAAGGTATGAGCTGCCATGTGGGTCCTGGAAATCAAATTGAGTCCTCTGGAAAAACAGCAAATTTCTCTCTCCAGCCTCTGTTTCTTCCTTATTTGCCATTATTATTATGCAAGTTTTCAACATTAAATTATCACTCTTCTTATAGTACAACATCAAAATTTGCCATCATTATTAACCATAGATACACAGGCAAAAGTATAAATTTAATGATAAAAAACTACTTAATGATATAAACCCAATTGCTATATTTGCTTCAGTATATCAAATACATTTGTTTAGGTAAATGTGAAATAATTTCATTTGTAATTTTCTAGCCTCATAGAAGGACGTCATTATTTTCAAAAGAGTGTCAGACAATCATGTGGGTATGAGAATGTTTCTTACTCTTCAGACTCAAAGTAAAGATTTTAAACACACATTTCCTAGAAAAATAAAGATCAGAAAAAGGAAATCACTTCTAACTCTATCCCTAATACTTATTAAATAGTATATAAAGACATAATCAAATCATTTCAGATTAGATTGAATCCCTCTAAACATAATGCTTCTAGGTTATGTTTCAAGTAACATGGGAGTCCATGTTTAATTTTTAATAAAGTATATTAAGTGATAAGTGCACTATCTTGATGCTTATTATAGTGCAACAGTCAATATGGTTAGCTTCTGTATATGAAGATAATTAAACTTTCATTACATTTCACTGGAAATAAGATTATTAATATTTAAACAAAATGACATTTTTACATAAAAACAAAAGGATATTGTCAATAATTTATTTCATCTCTATTTCAGTTTTACAAGTTCAAGCTATGATTTGAAAGCCTCTTCTAATGTTGTTTTGGTAAATAAGTAAAGTATTCTAAAAACCTTTGACAAATAGAAGTCTAGTTCAATGTGAGATGTTATCAGCAACATACCCTCATTCCATTTGGTCAGTAAAAATTCTGTGAGGTAAAAGCCAAATGATTGGAAGATATAATCTGCTGACATTAGCATACACTAGTTATTAAAATGTTTACTTGTGAAGACAATTTGTGTGCCAGTTTGTAAATTTTTTACAGTTCTTTCTCCTCCCGATACTCTCTAGTAAAATGTCAAGTGTAAGCGTTCACTACAGATAAAATGTCAGGTGTTGTTATTTGTTTTGTTCTTTGCTTTTTGACTCTTTACTTTTTGGGGGGCCTGCCAACCAGCTCCCAAATAAACACACATTGAATCTTATTCTTACTTCTGACTGCCTGGCCTTAGCTTGGCTTGTTTCTTGCCAGCTTTTCTTAACTTTAAGTTATCCCATCTACCTTTTGCTCTGGGCTTTTTCCTTTGCTTACTTCTGTATATCTTACTTTCACTCTTCCTCCCTGGCTGGCTGTGTGTCTGAGTAGCTGGCCCCTAGCATCCTCCTCTCCTTGTTCTCTTGCTCTTTCTTCGTCTCCTCACAGATTTCTCCTATTTAATCTCTCTGCCTGCCCCCCCCACCTAACCTCTCCTGCCTTGCTATTAGCTGTTCAGCTCTTTATTAGACCATCAGTTGTTCAGACAGGCACAGTTACACAACTTCACAGAGTTAAACAAATGCAAAGTAAAAGAATGCAACACATCTTTGCATCATTAAAGCAAATATTCCACAGCATAAACAAATGTAACACATCCTAAAATAATATTAGGCAGCAGTCAGGCTGTACCTTTGGGTGGAAAACTTACGCATAGTAGAGCAAGGGTTCCATTTGGACAGTTTGCATTAACATATGTATGTCATACACTCTGTAAAAACTGTAGAAAATGCAGTTCAATGTCTATTTAGAATAAATCTCAATTGGAAATAAATTCTTTCCACCACTGTTGAAATTACCTCTCTCTTCCCCATAGACACACATACTTTATACACACACACACACACACACACACACACACACACACGCAGGCACACAGGCATGCATGTTTAAGATGTTTCATAAATAATCTTTGGAAATTCTGACCTTATCAAATGTTGCCATTTGGTAAGTCAAGAATAAATCATGTATATGTAACATGATCTTAGATCACACAGCTAGGTAGAAGTAGTTTAGCTTTCTGACTCCTCATTATGCTTCAGAAAATGTATTAAATGTTTCCACTGTTCTTTTAAAGGAAGAAAGTGTGGTACTGAAGGGCTAAGTGCCAGCTTTAAATTATGTAGGTTGAGAATAACGTCAACCCCCCCCCCTGAAATTTTTATACAACTCCCCATGTATATTGTTAACTGAACCCTATCTGTCAACATTGTCCCAAATTCTTGGTATCCATCAATTGACAGGTAATTTAATTGTACTGAATTGTAATCTGGAAGAACATGTGTCTGCCTCATATAATCCACTATTTTACCATACAGTGCTTAAAAATTATTACTTGTTGCAAAAGCAGGAAGATACCATTGGATATATTTTATTTTACTCAGGAGCATAAGCCAATAGCTGTGAACTTGAGATCAAAGAGCAGCCTACATCAAAATCCTTTATCTAGATTATGGAGTACAATCCAATCAGTACTCCTACCACAGCTACAAAATCAACAGACACAGAGGAAAGCGGGCTTGAGATAGTATTTTGCTATATAAACCCAGATGGATTTGATATCAGTGAAATCTTAGAAGATACAGACTCCTAAGATTCCCACAGTAAAGGTGGAGGCAACTTTATGAATGAGTTCTTAGGCACTTACATGTCCACTTCATGTAGATTTCAAATGCAGGAAATTTGTCTTTCCAGCCAAGACCATGTCTCCATCAATATTCTTAGTTCTCTGTTACAAGTTAGTCATTTATCTTCCCTTTTTGGCCTGGATCCATCCATACTAAACTTATGTCAGCTCCTTATCGAATAACTACAGAATGGAGATTATGAAAGGTTAATGATTTAACACAAAATGTTGAACAGTGGAATCACATTGAGTTGTATACAACACAGTTGTACATTCAGAAAAGAAGCCAGATATTGATAATAATTGTTAGGGCATATTCTATTAAAAAACTATTCAAAAATTTCTAAGGCTTTATTTGATTTAATTATATGTCACACATGCACAAAATATGTTAGGAGTTATAACTAATTTTTCAGTGGTCATTCAGGAATATGGTTAAAGAAAGTTCATTCTCAACACATGGTTTCAGAATTGTTGTGGAAAAGGGAAAAGAGACATGATAAATTATTTTAGCGTATTTTCTATAATAGTATATAAGAAGTCTTCCACTGTCCCACCAACCAGCTCCCAAATAATTACATGGAGACTTTTTATTAATTATGAAATCTTGGTCTATAGTTTAGGATTGTTCCCAACTAGCTCTTATGACTTAAAATAACCCATTTATATTAATCTATGTTCTATCATGTGGTGTTATCTTTCTTCCATCTTGCACCTCCTGTTTCCTCTCTGTGTCTTCTGGGTTCTCCTATCCCTTGATTCTTCATCCCTTTCCCCCCCCCCAGAAATCCCACCTATACCTCCTGCCTAGCTATTGGCCAATTAGCCCTTTATTAAACAACAATATATCTTCACACAATGTACAGATATCCACAACATTTCCCCCTTTTTTGTCTAAAGAAAAAGGAAGGGGTTAACTGTAATACACTAAAATTATATACAACAAGAACAACTATCAGGTAAAAAATACATTCACGATGTATAGTCCATATGTATTTGGCAAATTTGTAGAAAGTACTATATTATCTGTCCTATCTTAGTGAGTTCAAAGTTTTATACCTAAACCATTTTCTATCAAAAATTTATATTACCATACTGAAAATACCTTTTTAGATCTTAAAACATCTTCTTAAGTGAACAACTTAAGCTTTTATGTTTCTTAACCTTTATTAACTTTACAACTCTTTTTAAAGTTTTTTTTTTTTTTTAATTTGGTGACAAGGAATGCTGTAACTATAACTATCTTGTCTTCACGCCCATCAGAGATCGAAGAAGGATATATTACCTGAGTAAAGAGGAAGTACAGAGCAAGCAAATTCCCAAACTATAGAAATGACAGAAACAACAGGCTTCCTGGACAGTCATCCTCATGCCTCTGCAATGTTTGGGCATTCATCTTCAACCTATAAGCCTAGAATATCTGGCAGACATTTTTGTGAAGCATGAATTTTGAAGGACTCTCCTATGTAGTAGGTAGCTGTTCCAGCTTTGACCTGGAAGTACTACCCCCATTAAGGCTTCAGTAACTGTTACATCTACAAGGCAGGCATAGACAGAGACCTTAAGATCCAAGATCCAGATGTGCCAGCACTCTGGGTTCCTGGAGGTAGATTAAGCAGAGTTTTCCAGAGGACACCGCTGGACTGTGCTACATCTTTCCCAGACCCTGAAACCTATCCCTTTACTTGTAAGTTACCCCACAAATTAAACCTCCCTTTTAACTACGTGGAGTTGCCTCAGTGCTACAACCAATAGTCCTACCTTGTCGTGGCAAAGTTTAACAGTGACTTTTTTTTTGTGTCCTGCTTATAAATTTCGATGCCATACTGTCAGCAATCGAGGCAAGGGCAGTTTCTTGACCATATGACTAGCTTTGCCACATAGAAAGCAAACTTTATATGGAGGTTCTTCAATGCCCATCATCCTTTTTTAACATAAATTGGTGCAACCAGGAGCAGATGTGTCTCATTGTCATGAAAAGCCTTATGTTATTAGAACATCTTAAATGCCGTATCTGTCAGTCTCTGAAGTGTGTGAAGACCATCTGTCTATCTAAAATATATCTCTGTTTGACCTTGAAATCATACCTAACATGGCCACAAATTTGATTATTATAGATACTAACTACTAATCAACAATTCTTAGTTATAGTAAATAGTTTATAATAATAGACTTTAAGGATAAGAATTTTACATTACATTTTAAGATGAGCTGTATAGGTACAATACCTTAAACAAGAGTAGAAACATATATACAGTATGTTAAAACAAAATAACCTGAAATTTATATCAATATACATAAATATCCTAAATAAGAGTAGAAGCATATATACAGTATGACAAAAATAACCTTAAATTTGTATCAATATACAAAAATCCATACCAATGTAAAATGTCAAAGCTAGTAGTTGTTTTATTTTAAAAGTAGATCCAATAATCTACGTGTAGTAGGTAGCTGTTCTAGCTTTGACCTGGAGGTACTACCTCCATTGAGGCTTCCAGTAACTATGATGCCTACTTATGGCCTGCCCCTAAGGTGGAGCTGAGACAGGAGCCCTTAAGACCCAAGATCTGATGTGCTGGCTCTCTTGGTTCCTGGCGATCCTGGATGCAGGATGTAGACTGAGCAGAGTTCTCCAGAGAACACCGCTGGACTGCACTTCACTTCTCCTGGATCCTGTAATCTACCCCTTTACTTTTTGTAAGTAAACCCCTATGACCTTCCACACTTAACTTGATAGCCTCTTTTTCTTTGATTATTATTGTTACATATATTAAATTAATAAATACAACTTGCTGAGTTATATGCATGGTTTCAGGGCTATTCACTCTGCATTGGACATTCTCAGCATATAAACTGATATTAAGACCTGCCAAATGTATATTATAAAAGAAAATAAAATATTAAAAACAAGGAATCATGAATAATTCTCTAGAAAATTATGATAGCACAGCTTCAAGTATGAAAATATTATTCAGATCCAGTCTTTATAACACTAAAATCACTGCAGTTATACCAACTTTTTACTAAGATAGTCTACACTCATAAAAACACCTTCATTACACATGAAAGAGAATTCCTCTGTTTCCAACAAACACAAAATAAAATGACTTCGAGAACTTTTTCAGTTCTCAAACAAAAGTCACAATCCAGGTATGTCTACTTCTGTATGTGCTAAAGACATTTTTCAAAAGAAGATTGTAATGGGTAGCCATTCCAGCTTTGGTCTGGAAGTTCCAACCCCCACTGAGGCTTTGGTAACTGTCACGCCTACAAGGCGGGGCCAAGAGAGGGCCCTGAAGACCAGAGATCCTGATGTGCACCCTCTCTTGGCTCCACATTGAAGGCATGATAGTTACCGAAACCTCAATGGGGGTTGGAACTTCCAGACCAAAGCTGGAATGGCTACCCACTACTGAAGATACAGGAAATGTGTTCAAAGTCTGATTTTATTTCTGTCAGGTATACACCGTAAGATAAGTCAAATCAAATTTTTAGAACTGCAAAAAAAAGATACCAGATTTGTAAACTGTTGAAATAGAAATAAATGAAGTGTTCTAGAATTGACAAATGTTTCAATAAGTGAGATATTTATTTTTCTTCTTTGGGCAGTTATCAAAATCGTGAATGTAATAATAGTACCATATAGTGTGATTTGTTTGTATAAGTAAATTTAAGAAAAAAAAACATAAACACAATGAAGTTTCTTCTATTTCAAGCAACTTATAGACCAGAGGCTGCCATCTAATGTGACAATATCTTTTGCTTACCAGAGCTCTTAAATCTCACAGTTTTTGTATTAAATATAAAGAAAAGTGTGGTTATTAGTTACATATCTTTGGCTTTTGCTTGTTTTCTCAATAATGGTTGCAATAATTACATATGATTTGCAAATGTATGCTAAGTAATTTGCAATTCCATGTTTTCATTCTGTCTGTTACCTTATTTATTTTATAAAATTTAATTCTGGATACATCAAGTCACAAAACACATGATTAACGTTTGGCTTTGACATGCCTGTTATCCTTTAACTCTTTCAGAAAATAAGTATGTAATGTTTTGTTTAGATCCTCATGTCAATTTCTTCTGTGTGTAGATTCAAATGTCCTTTATTGGTATTTTCCTGGTATCGAAAGAACAGCCTTTAAATTTTCTCTAAATATAGATCTTCAGATGATGATTTTTTTCAGCTTTTGTTTGTTTGAAAAGTATTTATTTGACTTTCATTTCCCCCCACCAAAAAAAAGTGTTTTATGAACATAGAATTTTACTCTGAACCCTTTTTTGATAACTTTGTTTTTTTAATTGATTTCAGAACAGGGTTTTCTTTCAATTAATCCTTCTTTATGTGACTTTACTCCAAGTCTTCTTTGTTTTACTTTTGCTTCTGTTGTCAGAGACATGAGCTTAGCATATAGAGGCCCTGATCTTCCTTTGAGCCTAGACTAGCCTTTAACTCAGGCTCCTCCTGCTGCACACTATCAAACACTACAGTCATGATGTGCACAGGTATGCCCAGCTTACTCTGCTTCATCTTCTTCTAGACTTTCATTTTTTTTCTGCTGGCTTAAGAATTGAATTAGAATTTGACTTTTTTGACTGACTGAGTGTATTACTTGTACAGGGGTTTATTACTTTGAATAACTGTGGGACACAGTCTTTTTTTTTTTTTTTTAATTCTCTTACCCCGTCTTAGGGAGCACCATTTATACACTGATAAACCATTTAATACAGTTCATCAACCTAGGACACTGGTTCACTGCAATCATTTAGTAATGTCTTTTTGTGCTTTAGTCAAATATTTTCTATTGCTGTATTATAGAGGTTATTAAAATCCTTTTCAACAATGTATTTTTATCTCTAGAATACTTCCTGGCTTTCTCTAACCATGATAGTTAATGATTATTTCTAGTGCCTTAAACCTACTAATCATATTTTTAAAACGTGTGTGTGTGTGTGTGTGTGTGTGTATGTGTGTGTGTGTGTGTGTGTGCATGCGTGATAAGCACCTGTGTGTCATGACACAAGCGTGGATATCTGAGGACAACTTCCAGAAGTCAGATCTCTCTTTTCCATTATTTGGGTCCTGGAGATCAAATTCAGGTCATCAAGCTTGGAAGCAGGTTTCTTTGTCCACTGTACTTTCTGGTTTCTTTCAATCCATTATTTTTTTCTCTTGACCACATACCATATTTTCCTGTTTCTTTATTTGTCTGGACGGTTTTGATGAGACAGCAGATATTGTGACCTGTAGATCAATGTTATCAAAATTGTGTTTTATTATTTTAAGTGGTATAGAACCTATTTTAGTTGTTATTTATAATCAGCTTTCTCCATTTAGACTTCTTGTTAAATTTTGATAGTGAAGCTTCTTGCAATACTATATATACTCTTGTATATATACTTCTTGCAATAGTATATATATATAATAGTTTGTCCTTATAGTATAGGACAAAACAGTCCTTTACAAAGCAATGACTTTCTGAGGAGTCTGCTAATTATTTTGTACACTATAAAAACTATATGCTAGATGGCTTTTTCATATGAAGTTTGTAAATGGCTTATATTCCTGTTTCCTGGTAGCTCTTTTTCTGGTCTTCAGTGCTTTTCTCTCATGCATCCAGAGACCTGCACAAATCAGAACCTAATTGGAGATTCTAGAGTACAAGGGTCTCTCTGCACATCTTCAGATTCTGTTCTCTCTATATATATCCAGTGTTCTGATATTTTCCTTGTCAGACTCGAGCCTCTGTTTTCTGAGCTCAGCTGTGGGTTATGACCGTATTGTTTGGTCTGTTTCTTTTGCTGAAATTTGGAAGTGTTTTTCCCTCTGGGGATAGTGGTACATAGCTTTAATCCCAGCACTGTGGAGGCAGAGCCAGGTGGATCTCGGTGAGTCAAGACCAGCCTAGGCTACAGAGCAAGATCCAGGACAAGCACCAAAACAACACAGAGAAACTCTGTATCTGTATGTAAATTGTCGAGAATAAAAAAACATGAGAGAGAAAGAAAAAGAGAGAAAAAAAGAATGAGCAGAACATGAAAACACAGTAAACAGTAAAAATGTGAAGTATAAATAAAAAAAATAAGAAAGAAAGTTAGCAAGAAGCCAGGCATACAGTGTAAGCAATAAACTCTGTGTACAGGTCGAGGGTGGGAGGCGGTGACAAAGATTTGTCTGACTGTGGACAAGGCAGGAAAACTCTGTCTACAAATGGCGCCCAACGAGGGGCAAGAGTTTCCACCTAAAACCTGAGAAAAGATTCTAAAATGGAGCTAAAAACAGCTTCCTAATTGTCTCTCTCAAATGAGCAGCAGCTGCCAGTTTGAGTTCCTGGCGGGTTCCTGGCGTGTGTGCTCGACCAGCAATATGGCGGAAATGAGGCGTTTGCCTGCGGCACATTAAGCTGTGTGGTAGATTTAGTCTTTACTAGTATTAAAAAAAAAAAAAAAAGAGGTTTCTGGGCTACACGCTGCTTTGATAAAAGCTTAGACCCACTATTTCTGAGACTTGATGACTCCCAGAGCTGGCGGAAAACATACCACTGCCATGTTGGGAAGCTGAAGTGGGCGGAGCCAGCAGCCACAGTGCCTTTTCAGTCTTAGAATGGTGCAGTTTAAAGCAATAGGCTCAAGGTAATATAAAAAATAAGCCACGTAAAGATGGCTACCACACAGAAAATCTGGATTATGTTGTCTTTGATATTCGTAACTGAAGAAAAACATTTGATTGCAAAAGCTGTTGAGTTATGCCAAAATGTATATTTTAAAGGTACCTTGACTTCAAAATTTGGATTTAAGGATATGTTGCTTTGGAAAAGAGGTTCTGCTTTTGTTTCCACAGAAAGCCAGAGGCTGTGGATTTGTTCCAAATTAAGATACATCAGGTTTCACCAGCCAAGACCCCCTGAAAGGCCTCCGATGACACCATGGCCCAGATGATCCAACATCCAGAGCGGTTTCAAGGCAACTGGTTCACACAATACAGCCTCACGGATTACCCCATAGGCCTAAAATTTTCTTTGCGTCCCCATAAGATACAGTGCCCCCCTCCAGCAGGAAGTAGTAAGAGATGCTACGCCCAAATTCCCAAATATACCAAGCTGGCTTTGGAGATGTATAAAAGTTAAAACCTTCCTTTTGAAAAAGGAAAAGGGGAAGTGCTGTGGCATGGCCTGTATGTCAAATCTGTTGCTCTGATTGGTCAATAATAAACACTGATTGGCCATGGCAGGCAGGAAGTAGGTGGGACAAGAGAGAGGAGAATACTGGAAGCAGAAGCTGAGCAGAGACACGCCAGCTGCCACCATGACAGCAGCATGTGAAGACACGGTAAGCCACAGCCATGGCAAGTATAGATTTATAAAAATGGATTAATTAAGCTATAAGAAAGTTAGCAAGAAGCTGCACGCATACAGTTTGTAAGCAATATAAGTCTCTGTGTTTACTTGGTCGGGTCTGAGAGGCTGTGGGACTGGCAGGTGACAAAGATTTATCTGACTGTGGCAAGGCAGGAAAACTCTGTCTACAACTCTGTCTCAGAGAGAGAGAGAGAGAGAGAGAGAGAGAGAGAGAGAGAGAGAGAGAGGAGAGAGAGAGAGAAGGATGAAAGGAAGGCTGAGCAGATCATTGGGGTGCTTATAGAACTTCCCTTAATTTTCTTTTCTCAAAGTATCACTGGCTTAAACTGTATTTGTTTAGTGTCTGAGAAGAATTATTTCATATAAATTTGTCTATCTGTTGGTTATCACATAAGAAGGTGGGACATACCTGGCCTATTTTTCTGCCATATATGGAGAAGGAAGAAATTAAATACAGTCCTAAATGTGCTCATGAACTCTACATGAGCTTGAACACAACAAACATAATCAGGTTGGACCTTTGAAAACAGCCAAGAGGACATTCAAGTACACCCACAAAGCAAAGCACAGCATATGAGTTTATGTTTTTACTGATGGAAATAATAATTGAGACAAGAAGTTTATTGTACTCCTAAGCAGCTTATTACATCATCAGAAATAATTATGCTCTATGTTTTCCAGATTCCCATTGCTAATATGAACCCTAAGTATCTGATAAAATTCTAAACAAGTCTTATATATGATCATTTCTTACAAATGAGTACATAAGGGATTCTAAAGTTCACAAGTTCAGTTTTCCTTAAAACTTAAATAAAAACATATTTTGTTTGTCTTTTACTGAAAAACAAATTTCAAATTTTGTTGCAACATGATTAGAACAATTGATCATTATTAGTATATCTATGTTTAAACTGTATGCTCATTTTCTGAGAATCATACATTTCTAACTTACAGAAATGCAATCTAAACACTGAATAAACTATTTTATTTTATAATTCATTTTCCTACAATTTATCTTATTTGCAGTGTAAGGAACAAGAAAGCAGCTGTATTTTTTTCAGCTGCAGCAAAGTGCTTTAGTCAAGGAGACAAGCAACACTAGTATTAAATAGAGCAATGTATTTGTGCCTCAAAATGACTATCTCTATTTTAAGATAAAACTAGCTACCAGTAGAGCCCAGCAGCTGCTAAGGCTAAACTGAATATTTACAAAGAAATTAGGCTGCCACTGTATCAGCGATATTCTGAGAAAAGAACATTAAATTACTGTAGAAACATTTAATAAAAACTTTTCCTTTTAATTCACTAAAAGTGAAAAAATAAAAAAAAAATCTCACTTCATTTCAGTCAATGATACCATTTGAGTGACAGACTATGTCCATTTCTGCTGTAGGTAGTCGTCAACTTCTACTCCCCTTTGTAGCCAGAGTTTCAAGCATGGTCTTTAATAATAGATGGGAAGAAATGTAGTGAATCCATGAGTAGCATAGAAAGTTGAGATGATCTTGCATCTCTAGAGGCTGCTGTCTCTAAGAGTCATGGAAATGGAGTACATTCCAATACAAAGATTGACTGTAATTCAGTGCTTTCAAACATACACTTCTGGTTGTCAACTATCACAAGTTGCAGTTTTATAGCAAATTTAAATTTCCAAACATGTCTGGAAGACTGTTATTTGTAGCAATCAGTAATACCATTAGGGTATACAATTAAACATAATTCCTTCTACAGTAGAAAATCCATAAATTTACCCAATAGGCATGAATCAAATTCCAACCTGGAATTGTGTTAATGCACTCAAATTAGAATATTACAGATAAAGTCACTCATCTATAGATCCATAAATGTGCCTATAACTTACACATTCTCATCTCTAAAAATTAATATCATTTTATATTTCTCTGAAATAATTGTAGTTTATGCTTTCATGCCTATTGTTTTTTAACAGGACATATCAATGACCATGCAAGTTAGGAGATAAACTACTGTCCTATTTGAGATGTCAATCATTTTAGAAGAATTAATGATAATATAAACCTATATATCTAGTTGCTTGCAATTTGTCTGTTTGCTAGACAGTGAAAAAGGGAAAGCACAAAATACCTGTGAGTATAAGATCTTCAGGTTTTGTGCTGAAGTCCTGGTTTCAGGAAGCTTGTGCTCATCTCTGACTTTCGTGATTTTCTGCATTGGTTTTTAATTCAATTTCACCTATTTCTGTTCTTCATATTCCCTTCTTTCTGCTTGATTTAGATTCTTCTCATTTCTTGAAATGGAGACTGGATTTTTGGTTTGTCCTCCAGAGCAAGAGTAAGTGAGACAGCAAGAACAGAAGACAGAGAACATGGCTGGCACTGGGCAAGAGGCAGACAAACAACACGTAATTCAGGGGGACATAATGGTCTCTTAACAGAAGATTTTGAAAGTTAGTCTTGTACTTTATAAGACCCAGGTGCCTACCATGTCAGTGTGAAGAAAAATATCTTCATCAAAGATCTTGATAAGGAAGTTTTAGCAGAGCCATTTTAAAGGTTGTCACATAAAATGAGGAGCCTGAATTGAGACCCCTTGGGCTTAGTAGGCAAATAAACATGGTTTTCCCAAGGATTCATTGATGGGAGGTTTTCTTTTCTTGACATTCCTCTCGTCTACCATCCAGGGGAGATTTTGACAATGGTTTATTGTCTGCTGTGAGAGAAGAAGACAATGTCTTCTTTTTTTCCCTTTTCCTTTTTTTTTAGACTAGTGTATCCATTTATTTTACTTCAGACACATCGAACACCTCAAGAGTGTTTGAAATGAGAGTACTAGTTAACTGTGGGAAGCAGAGAACACAAGGGGCTTGGGAGTGACAGTATTCTACTTTGTAATGTGACTTTTAGAGACAAGATGTTAATTTGTGAAAATACATTGACTTACACCTTTACTGTTTATGCGTTTTTCCTCTGTGTGTTAGAAATCGATATATAAAATTTGTAGCCATGTTACTCATCTCCAATGGATAGCTCCACATCCTTGACCATGGGATGGCTCTGGTTACATATAATAAGTCAAAAGCAGAACAAAATTACAAGACGTGGTATGAACACTTGAGAGAAGAAGGGAGCTTGGCAATGGTGTAGGAGAATAAGAGAGGGTGGGGAGACAAGTGTTACCAGAATATATTAAATAAATGTATAGAATTGTCAAAGGATTGATTACTTAGAATTAGTGATGATAACAACAATGAATGGATTTCATAAATTTAAATATAACCCAACTATATCTTATTATGTATAACACCAACTAAATCAAAATTATCCTCCCATTAATAAAGAATTTGTGAGATTAAACATATTTCACCTAAATGAGAACACAAAAGCAATGAGAATTTATTCCATTTTTCATGTAGCTACAGAGAAAGCCACAACCTGTTCTCTTGGGAGAGTTTTGAAGAGAAATGATGAGTGGAGTAATTTTATATAGAAGAATAGGAAGACTTCCTGTGTCTTCACTGGCATTAATGTGAAACAGGCACTTCTGGAAGACTGGCTATGAAACTATATTTGACTCAGATAGATTAACCCTAAATGTTTTTAGTGATTGGCAAGGTTGGGATTTCTGGAGGGAGAATGAATTCTGCATTAGAGATGGTCTGACTATCATCTTATTTTACTTTCAGTCTCTCTCAAATAAAACAGTGAGTATTAGCTCATAATTTTTTTATCAAATTAGGCCATTAATTACTGTTAAAAACTGACTAATATACGTTGCTTATATTATTCCACAGATTATATGTGAAAAATAACAGAAACAGGTCATATGTTATTAAAATTAAAATTATATTGCTAAATAGAAGTGTTTCAAAAGCAACAAATTATGTTTAAGAATATGACTGTGGTATAAAATTTGAAAAGAAATCTCAATGTCTGGAGTAGTCCAGAGGCTATGTGATAATGTAATAACTGTAATAAAAGGTTAAGTAAATTGGAGGTCCAGACAATAGATTTTAAAGTTTTAATTCATCATATTTTCAATACCAAAAAGATGTAAGAGAGTAATATCATGTCAGAGAAGATATCTACCTTAAGTTATTGGTAAAAAGCAATGCCTGAAGAAAACAACAAAATCAAGTAAAAATGCAAGTCCATTACCCTTGCTCTCTTCATCTGAAATAATGGAGAATATGAAAACTCAGAGAAAATAAAGTAATTTTTTTAAAAATTTGCTCACATGTATTTATTGTGTGTGTTGGGGTTAGGGAGCTGAGTATGTGCACATTGCAGCATACATGTATAAATCAAAGAACGGCTTGTAGGAGCTGGTTCTCTCCTTCCACTATGTGGCTCCTGGGGACCAAATTCAGGTAGTCAGGCTTAATGTAAAATGCCTTTCTCCACTGAGCCATCTCACCAGACCAGTGTTTTATTTTAAATACTAAAGTCATTTCTCATTCTGTAGTTTGAGATGATGTGCAATCATTTGGTCTCTAAAATCAATCTTTCCTCTATTATGTCTATGTAGTTGAAAGTTTTCCTATGTCCAGCCCAGTCCTGCAGCTGCTCAGACCCAAATAATCACAGAGACACTTCCTAGCCTGTATGGCCTAATGGCTTAGGCTTCTTTCTAGCTAGCTCTTACATCTTAAATTAACCCATATCTATAAATCTATACAATGCCACGTGGCTTGTGGCTTACCGGCACTTTTACATCTTGCTTCTCCTGGTGGTGGCTAGCAGCGTCTGCCCCACTCTCCTTTCTTCTATCACTGTCTCTTGGATTTTCCCATCTAGCTCCATTCTGCCTTGCCATAGGACAAATAGCTTTATTTATCAATCGATCAAAGCAACACATATTCACAGCATACAGAAAGACATCCCACAGCACTGCTGTGCTGGCAGTTTCCCTCCGACATGGAGTTTCTCTCAGGATTATGTATCACACATTTAAAGCACTTAATATAAAGCCTAGTACTTAGAATTGCTAGTGTTTCTTCAAAGTTTGCTAAAATGTGCTGTTAATGTAAGAAATGCACATTCATACCTACTATTTTACAGTTACTAGTTATAATACTAGCAGTGGAATACTAAACCAAGTGGACAGTTCCCAGTTTTATTGAGGTAGCATTGTAGAGCAACAGAAATGCTATAAAGAGGATTAAGACAAAGAAAGGCCTGCAGAGTGATAGTGCAGAGGTTTGTTATCAATAGAAGGTCTGTGAAGAACTGTTCAATAAATAACCTGGAGCCAAGGGGAAAATCCCACAGAGAGGCAGATAGCCCTATGAATTAAGTATGATTTGTTGTCACTCAAATTCATGTTGAGTCTTGGTCCCCATTGTGTTGAGATATGGCACCTAATGAGAGGAGTCTATGTCATGAGGGCAGAGCCCTTATGAACAACGTAATGTCTTTCTCATATGAATGACTTTCTGTTCTCCCCAGAGCTCTCCTGAGAGTGGACTCCATGAAGCAAGTCGCTGTGTCATCTCTCTTTTGTGACCAATTTGTGTTTTTTACTATTTCCCAACACCAGAAATACTTATTTCCTAGTGTAGCCAGCTTCTTAATGTTTATAAAACTCTTTACATCTATTAGTCTGGTTAAATTAAAGAAAAAAGTTTAACTGTTTTTTTAATCCAATAAGCACAACAGTTATAAAACTTATATGTATACAATTTAAATAATTTAAGCCAAGCATTGCTTGGTATTTTGATTAAAAATGCACATAGAAAATTTCTCATAATTACACATAAATCCATATGGAAAACAGTAACAGCTAAACTGCTTTATTCCATTCTATAATGTAAAATATTCACATTAAGAACTTTTGTGATAATAGATAATGATAAAGCTGTATCTATTCCTTTTTTTCTAAACTACTTTGGGGAACCAAATCTTGAAAAAATTAAACAGCAATACTCAAACTCTGCACAATGAAGAATGGAACATGCTTCATACACCCTTATAATATTTTTAAATTTACATATTTTAATGAGGATGTCAGCATTTAAATTGTAACCTTTGAATAAATGGATTGCTTTTGTAGACTTGAAAAATATAGCTGGGAGTAATTATTGCCAAGCAGCCTGAGTTGATAATCAACAATAATGGGATTTTCAAAATAAAGCAAAAATCTAACTCTTTCTGTTAATAGAATTCAATTTTAAAACAGAAAGAGATTTTATGCAGCAAATAATCATCTCTCAGAAAGAAAGCCTCCAGCTAACTACCTTTTGAATAAAATGTATTTTTCATCGTTCTAAAACATGTAAACATAAAATTTTAATGCTTTAAAGTTCAAGTGTATTTCATAAATTAATATTAGAGTATCATATTTAAATACCAGGTAATATTAACAGTGAAATATGGTATAATTTATTAGTGAAATTATATTTCGTTTCTATTACAATTCATAATTAGGCCAACTACAGTTGTAGTATATGTTAGCATTGAAAAGTGAGTATTTCATGTAATTGAATCATAAATTTTAACCATTATACCTGGACTTTACATCTTTATTCCTCATAAGAGTTCCAACATCCTTAATTGCATCCTGTGTTGCTTTTTATAAAATGCTTTGTTTTGTAGATTTATTACACAATTATTTCAGAACAATATGAGCACATAGAGATATCACATTCACTTCATACATACATTTTTCTTCCCATTTTGTTTTATGGTCCAGTAGGGAACTGTTATTCTATATTTCAAGTGTTATTTGAATATTGGGTATTACATTAATTTAATTGAATTTTAAAAATGAAAAATAAAACCCAGTTCTTACAAAACTCCATAGTTAGGAAACTTTATTTCAGCCTTTTTGGTAGATGTGGAAACATACTGCCAAATACCCCACATCAAGAAAGGCCTTGCTGAACACAATTTGGTAATGGTGACTGTAGATCTTAAATTCTTCAGAGGCTAGCTCAACTTCAGATATCAGATTTCACTCAAATTCATGTACTTCTCAAATTAATGTAACTGAGAAAGCTAAGGATTATGAAAGTGGAATGACCAGATCCCTATAGCCCACCAGAATATCATCTGACAGGCTGTGATCGCCCAAAATCTCCCTTACAGGCTTTTATTGAGCTAGAATTACACTTTTGAGTCTTCTTCTACACAAATCAAATCCCAGCAGTACTAATATCCACCAAGGCTTTTTAAAATATATAAATTCTTAAACTTGTCTTAATGAGATTAGATATTCAGAAATTTCTGCTTCAGCATATCCAGATGCTGATAGACACTGAAGTTTGAGATGCACCAATTACTCCACTGCATTCTTCTCCCACTGCCTTCCCACTGTAGATGGGAAGCTGGTGCAGTAGTTAGTGCAGACTTAGTCCTCAGCACCCTCACAGAGATAACCAATACGTAAGAACTTTGTTGTGCCAGTACCTGTTTAAACCAAGTCTATTAAACATCAACCTAAAATAATTATGTGTGACATTTTAAGAGCCCCACAAACTTACTGTGTGGTCAAGTTTTAGTAACTAACAAGCATTAAAATATTCTTCTGTGAGGAACACTTGGCCACCTTTTAGCTCTTAGCCAATTCATTGTCAATGGCAACTAATTTCTCATGATAGTCTCTATGGAAAATAGACTCT
Source organism: Peromyscus leucopus (assembly GCF_004664715.2). NCBI lineage: Eukaryota > Metazoa > Chordata > Mammalia > Rodentia > Cricetidae > Peromyscus > Peromyscus leucopus. Next base: position 59,600,670 of record NC_051066.1, read on the forward strand.
AGAGTATAGCAACTTCCATTTCCACTGTCTGTTACCTTTCTGTGCTTAGATCAGCCTCATTCAAAATCTAGTTCCTTTCCACATACCTAGAATAGAAACCCCCATATATGTTTGGGATTTGGAATATCAGAAGTACTAAGTCACCTGATTCTCTCCTCTGAATGCTGAGCACAATGAAAAATAGTTTCAGAATTCTATACATTATGGTCAGACATGCTCTTCTCTGGGTTCAGTTCATGCTCTTTTTCCTTGGATTCACCACCAAAGGGTAGTAAAAGCCTTATGGACCTATGATTCTCTAGTTCAAAGACTGCTCCTCTCATCTTTTTCACTTCCATTATGCAAAGAGGTTCTTCTATTAAAATTCTCTTTATTTTTAATAGTCTTTGACTGATATGTTTTCTTTCAGCTGAGTCTAGTTTTTTATACATCAAGAGCCTTTAGTGTAAGAACTTAAATATTGTGAATATATAATGCAAAAACATGTGGAACAATGAAAGTTCATTATAAATTTTATAGAAATTTCTATACAGGAAAGTAAATAAGAAAGTCAATCATAAAATTATTACAATGTTTTAAGAAACTGACTTGTTGGTTTAAGAGTCAACATTTATCAAAATATTAGTACTATTTTTATAATGGTAAGTTCTTTGTGGCTGAGTTGGTATCCCAATCCCTCTACTGGAAGTCTTGCCTGGTCACGGAAGATGGCCAGTTCAGGCTAAGTACTCACTACTGCTAGGACTCTTACTCTCTCTGTATCTATTCAATATCATACTTGAAGTTCTAGCAAGAGTAGTAAGACAACAAAAGGAGATCAAGAGGATACAAACTGGAAAAGAAGTCAGAGTATCACCTTTCCAGATGACATGATAGTATACATAAGCAACCCAAAAAGATCCACCAGGGAACTTCTACAGCTATTAAACACCTTTATTGAAGTGGCTGAATACATGATTAACTCAAAAAATCAGTAGTCCTCTTGCATACAAATGATAAAAGGGCTGAGAAAGAAATTATGGAAACAGCACCCTTCACAAATAGCCACCATCCCAGAGAACCACTGAGGTAAGACAATGTATGGCTAATAAAATCTCTGCAGAGAGGCCTTAAGAGATCACTTCATGAAGCTATCAAAGTGAGGTTCAAGTTGTAATATAGACCCCAGAAAGAAGAGAGGCCAGAACCATGGAACTCAAGCCCAGAAAAAGCTGCAGGCATAAAGTGGAGCTGACCCAAGAAAGAGGCTCTGTGTCGTGTGTTGCAACACTGAAGTAGTGAGTGTATGGAGTCTTTGGAGTCAGAAAATTCCATTATGAGATACAGATGCTGGACATGGAACTGAATCTGGCATGTCACATAATGAATGTTACTTTTATTTTTCCTACAACTAAATTTCATCTGATGGGACCATCAGTTGATAAAATGTATGACAAAATGAACCCCTATTTATGTTGATTCGTACTCTCCATGTAATTGTACCAATTATTATTTGTATATCTGGGGGCTATGTCACAAGATGAATAAATAAAGCAATCACAATAATAACACTAAATAAACCAATAACAAGTGAGGTGGTTTATCAAAGTTAAAGACACATGGAAATTAAGTTTTTCTCTATGTAATTAATTTACTAAACATTAAATGAAATAACATGGTATGCCACCAATAGCAAGTATAATTTTTAAAAGATACCATGCATTGTAACACTCTAATAAATCAATCTAGCAAAGAAATAAAGCAATATACTATCCATACAAACAGAAACCATATGGTAATTATATTACTTTTAAACTAAGAAAATTAATGTAATTCTGATAAAACGCAAAAAAAAAATTGCCTTCTCAGTTTGCATTTGTACTTACCAATAATACAGGAATTCCCCTTACTCCAGATCCTCACCACTATTGATATAGACAGTCCTTATGAATTTTAATCAACTCTCAAAAGTTTCAAGTGATATGTTATTATGTTTTAACTGGATAGTTACTATTGACATTGAATATCCTTTCATTCACTTGTTTATAGTTCACTTAACGTTGGCTAAAGAAAAGATCAAAACATTTCTTCACTTTCTTATTGACTAATGTTCTTCTAATGGAGGTGTCAGTGTGCTCTTTGTATTTGTATACAAGTCTTCTTATAACAAAGGTTTTTACATTTTTATTCCATCCTGAAACTTGCCTTTGTATTTCCTTATAGTGTCTGTTGAAAAGCACAATTATTTGAATCATGACAGTCTCATTTATCATTTTTCATGTTTTATGGCTTATGCCTTTTAGGTACAATCTTAAACATCTTTACCTAACCCAAAGATACAAGGCTTTTTCATTATTTTCTTCTGCAAACTTCATAGCTTTATTTTTTTAGAATTAAATTTCAATCGAGAATGGAGTATAATAAATGGTACAAATGAAGATTTTTATATTCAGTGTTTACCTCATATGTTTAACTTTCCCATAATGTTTTCATAAAAAATACTGTCATTTTACCCTGAACTTTCTCAATGCTGTTATCAGTTCTGTAAGGACAACAGCAGTATATGAACTCTTCATTTTCTGTCATCAATTGGCATGTCTGAATTAAAGTAACATGACATTGTCTTGATGATAAATCTTGACATCAAATAGTATATGTTCTTTGGTTTTAAGTGGTTTTGACAGTTCTAGGCCTATTGTATGTCATTCCCAATGTCTAAACCAACTTTTCAATCTTGAGAAAATTCACACTGAAGTCTTGATAATAAGCTATTGTTTGTTATTTTTGTGTATTGTTATTTCTAAAATGTCATTGAAACATAGAAGAAAAATAATTTTTCTTCAAATTGCTCACCCCAGGGAAAGCTAATTTACTATATACAAATATAGAGAAATACATTAGCAAGTGTTTTTTTTACCAACTTACAATTTTCTTGGGGGTGGAGAGATGGCTCAGCGGTTCAGAGTTTGGTTGCCAGCACCCACATCAGGAAGCTCACAACTGCCTGTGTTTACAGCTCTAGAGGATCTGATACTCTCCTCTGACCTTCAAGGACACATGTACACAAGTGTCATACATACAGACATACAAACATACATATGCATAATTAAAAATAAAATTAATAATTAAAAATAATTTTTCATGCAAACATAAATTCAGTAATAATTATTACCAAATATAACAATCTTTTCCTAATTCTTTTTCAGTTTGTAACTCACTTTCTATAATTATCTAAACTGATAACATAAAAACGTCTTCTTCAGTAGATTATAGGTGAAAATTAAAAGTTTGGTGCAAATTAACAAATTTTGCTATAAGAAGTATAGCATAAATGCTTCTTAAAGTTCTTAATATCCTTTAATGTGATATCAACACATTTTTATTTACATATAATTTCTCATTATAAATACAATTAGCACTCATTTGCCTCACATGCACCTAATACCATCAGAAAACACAGATATTTACATTGCAGTTCATAATGGTAGCAAAATTACTGTTATGAAGTAGTGATGAAATAATTTTTCAGTTAGGGGTCATCACAACATGAGGAACTGTATTAAAGGGTCATAGTATGAGGAAAGTTGAGAATCATTGCATCTAGAACCCCAGCCTAGCCAAATGCCTAGTCACCTTATATGGTTGTGGTGTGTCTGAATTGGTCCACATGTCTGAAATTCCAAACTCTTCTTATGATATCCACTACCACTGACCTTTATCAGTATCATTTCTCAGATAGTTCATCATAGCAGATTTATAACCAGTTTCTCCTTGCATTTATGTGGTCCATTTTCAACTCAAAACCACTATATGCTTTTTTTTGCCAGAAGCCAAAGTTCTTTTAACAGCTTACAAAGACCCTCCAAAATCTGAGGTCCTCAATAAAGTTATACCTACTTTTAAAATGTCCAGTTTACACTTTAGGGACCAATTAGTTTCCTTTACATGTAATTGTGCCATTATACTAACTGATCTTGGCTCAATCTGAGAGGAGGGGACTGGACCTGCCTGGACTGAGTCTATCAGGTAGATCCCAGTCCTCGGGGGAGACCTTGATCTGGAGAAGGTGGGAATGGGGGGTGTGCTGGGGGGAAGGGGAGGGGGGCAGGAAGGGAGAGAACAAGGGAATCTGTGGCTATTATGTAGAACTGAATAGTATTATAAAATAAATAAATAATAAAAAAATAAATAAGTCCATATTTAAATCCGTAAGAATAATCCAATACAACTTGGGTATCCAGCATTGTTGTATTTAGCTCTTCAAATGTCTCATACTATAGACATCAAAACGTCATTAAGTAGCCAACTGCTTTACTACCAAACAGAATTTCCAAGTTCCTAATTTATTTATAGTACATTAGAACATATCAGATTTGGAAGACCACAATCCCAAGCATCAGAACAGGTTATAGGATACTATTGAGGATAAAGAAGAGCAATTATCTTAAACTACCCTGAAGAGAATAATGTAAATCAAATGATGGGATTTGAACCCAGATTTCCTCTCTTTCATCATAACTTTTCTTTTTAATGTGTGGGGCTCCTTTCCTAAGTCCAACTATGTTTTTCCACCACTCACACAGCTAAGGGAATATAACATCATATTCCCATAGTTTAACACACTCACAGAGGCATGTCCCCCAGGCACCGATGAGACCTTTTAAAGTAAATTATACAAAGATTATCTCATTAGTATTGTTGGGATCTTATGACCAGTTTTCTTGACAAACACTGTGGGCAACAGAAAGAGTAACCACAGTCAATCTGATATAGTTGAAGGCTATACCCAATATCTCTGGATTCTCAGAGTGATTCATGCCCATGCTGCAATGTGTAAGATAATTCTCTAGAGAACTCCTGCAAGCTGGAGATAGGTGTGCCTGACAAGAGAAAAATGTCCTGTTCTGTTTGTTTGCTTGCTTTTGCTATTACAGAATGTATCTAAACTGTGGTAAGATATTGAACCCAGTACTATTTACCATTAGGCCAGTTCTACATCTTTATTTATAAAATGGTTTCTATGCTAGAAGATGACAACATTTTTATAGAAGAAATTAACAGCAAGCTCTTAATAGAAGCCTTATTGTCAAGAAAGGATATGTCTAACACATCAGTGAGAAGTCCCAAGGAAACTGCACTCTCTATGCAGACATAACTTGACTTAAAGCTGCGCACATATTAGATCAAAATGTTTACATCCCTTTGTGCAAATGGAAAAAACTGAAGTAACTTCAATGAACGAGGAAATGTTTTGAATTTAACATGTTTACAAATTAGTAGTATTTTAATAGAAGAATAATCAATCATAACATAATAGCAAAAACATATGTATCTACCTAACAAAAATATATAAGAATTTCACACATCATTTTAAAACTTTACTGTAAAAGAGAGGAAAAGGTGTATACACAAATAAAGATATATTACCCTAAAGAGCATAATAGAATAGCAATTTTAATGCAGCTGTATGTAATCAGTGATACAACCACCAGTGTTGCAAACATGATGTCGCTTTCTGTCAATTAATTTATCAATTTAAATCTATAAAAACCTACATATGGAATTATATAAAGGGTCCTAAATTTTACACAAGGAAATAGATGCTCATGATGAGCTAAAGAAGTTTAATAATATCCATAAAAGTAACTAAAGGGAGTGTACACAAATGCTGACATCCTCCTCCTTGAATATATTTTTTATTCATTCTTTTCATTTGTTCCCTATCACAAATCTCTGCTAGGTTGTCTCTTGAACATGCCTTCCTTATATCTTAGGGGCATACCCAAAAAGGCTAGAACTTCCAAACAGGCTCTTCTTCTTCTTCTTCTTCTTCTTCTTCTTCTTCTTCTTCTTCTTCTTCTTCTTCTTCTTCTTCTTCTTCTTCTTCTTCTTCTTCTTCTTTTCTTCTTCTTCTTCTTCTTCTTTTTCTTCTTCTTCTTCTCCTCCTCCTCCTTCTCCTTCTCCTCCTTCTTCTTCTTCCTTTTCTTTCTCCTCCTCCTCCTCCTCCTTCTTCTTCTTGAAAGCATTTAATTAGGGTTTGCTTAAAGTTTCAGAAGGTTGCTTCATTATAATTATGGTGGGAGCATGCCCAGAGCATGGTAGCACTCTTGCCACTGGAGCAGTAGCTAAGAATGAAGTCCTGATCCACAGGAATGTGGGGTATGGGGGTTGGTCTTTGATTCATGGCTTAGAAGACATGAATCCAAATCACAGAAAAGAATTTTCAACCTCTAAAATACAAGGTAGAGAAATAAGACAAACACAAGTATTTCATTTTTGCTTACAGAGCATAGTCTATCAAACTCTTACATTATAGATAAACGAGTTTTCCTGAAACTGCAATAGAACAGAACATTAAAGCATCAGCCATACTCGAAATAAAAACCATCCATCCACATGAGTTCATCACATGCTTAGTAATCAGTTCTTGTTTGGCTGTCTTGAATCTGGCTGCCTCGAAAGCCCATCTGCTTCTTAACTAGAATTCTGGAATTTATGACTCAGGGAACTGGTATAGTTTCAAATTTGTCTCTGTGATGCCAGAGGAGAAGCTGGAACCTCTAAGTACCTGGCATGGTCCTTTCCATAGAACTCTCAGGCAGCTCTGTTTTAAGACAAAGTGCCAGAGACTGCAGATGCTAGGAAGCCTTGTCAGGGATGCATTAGTGTAAAAATTAAAAGCTGCTAGTAAGTGACAGACTTAAATTACTGTGTTAACCTAATAGTGATTTTTTAGTTGAAATCTCTGACAAGCATATGCAGGCATAATAATATGGGATGGGAAATAAGACAGCAAAGGCAATCTGGAAGCACTTTAGATAAACTATGTGTATTGGCCATATGTTAACAAGCACAATGACCAATCCTATTTTTAAGAGAGAGCAAAGATCACGTTCAATCTGTAAACATGCATGAGTTGTATCATTACAGAAAAACTCTTCAGACATAAATCAGAAAATCCCTGAAACATACTATACCATGAATGTCCCAAGGATATAGCTAGAGAATATCAAGAATCCATCAAGTTGACAAAAATTTTCTAAATCTACAGTAAGTTCTAAGTATGTATCATGAAGCCAAAGTAGGTGTGGAATGTGAGTCACTGATTTTTGTGGATTTGTGCCTCCAGGTTGAAAATTACAAATAAGGAATGAGATCTCTGAGAGTCAGAGCACACCAATTGGTTGTCCAGTGCTAAACGGCCAGCCTTGAAAACATACATATAAGTAACATTACATGGACCACACAGGTTTCATTAAGGAATACATGTGTATATGCAAAGATATGTGTGTCCACACAATTGGTAAGAAAGGAGGCCGTGAATTAAGGGGAAAAGAGAAGGGTGAGTTTGGTGGGAGGAAAGGGAAAGGAGAAATAATGTAATTAAATAAATATCTCAAAAATAAACAAAAAAGTAAATGTGCCCAGTGATTATGTAAAGTGATACAGGAAGAAATGGAACTTGAAGCCAAGGAAAGAAATGACACATTGTTCTTGATATTCACCTTCTTTTAACCTTTAAAGGAAAATGCAAAGTATCTTGGACTTGTTTTCTCTGTTTCTGAAATACCTATTTTAGATATTTTATTTATTTATTTATTGGTTTTGCCTCACTTGGTAGACCAGACTGTTCTTGAACTTATGATCTTCCTGTCTCAATCTGAAATAACAGTATTACTGCTCCTTGTTTGATTTAGTAAGTTTATAAACATGACAAAACAAAACACGAATCATTGTCACATGCCGTAGACACTTACTGTACAACTGCAGGCGTGGGTTAGTGCTGTGATTTGGATGTGAGGTGGAAGGCTTAGTCAGAAGTGCAGCATGATCAGAGGTGGAGCTTGGGGGAAGTGGTTGGATTAGGAAAGCACTAACTTCACAAATGATTAATTGATGGGTTGATAATTTGATGGCTTTATTGGTGGATGGTAGAAAGTAAAACATAGGCTTTGCTAGATGAAATATATCATTAGGCATTTTTCCTGGAAAGCTGTGCCATGTGCCCTGGCCCTTTCCTGTTTCTCTACTTTCTGTCCATCAAAACACTCTCCCTCACCATGGCTGAAAACCAATGGAGCCAGCTCACCATAGACCATGGTGAGAGCTTCTGAGAAGGAGCCCCAATAAATCTTTGCTCCCTTTAAACAGTTTCTCTTAGGTATTTGTCATAGTGATGAAAAATGGACCATAGGAACCATAGATTCAATTTCAATCTAAAATAGAGTCATATAAAAAAAGGTAATAGGCAGAAAATAAATTTATCATGATGACTAGTCCAGGATGACAAGATGTATTATTTTAGTGAAGAAAGGGGCTCAGGAAACTACCATTTTGCTTACAAATTTGTGTCTTTTTATCCCAAATACCCTGGGGACTGCATTGTTTGAGATGGGTAGGAGCTTGAGTTAAGGAGATTACATACATGTCCATTATTTAGTTGCCATAGTTAAAGATTCAAAAACATTGAAGAAAAATTAGGGACAGCATTTGTTGGAGTTGATGCCACTTTTTCTTGGTCCCTTTGCCTGCTAGATACAGCTGCTAACAATGCTTTCAAAACATAATAGGGTCCAACATGATTTAAGTCAGAAACTATGGATTATGTCTTTGATAATTCAAGATTCTGTCCATGCAGAAAAGGAGAGATTGAAGAGAATAAATGAGTAATTACATTTAAAGGGTCAAGAGATAATATTGGCTATATTTCTTGTCTAGAGGCAAGAAAAGATTCCACAGGTATGCTAAGAGGTACTGCGGTCTCTAATCTATTGCCTCAGAAATTACTGTGTGTGTGCCCACATACAAACTTGCACACACACAAGACTATACAGGTATAAAAATAGAATTATTAATATGTTGAAATAAATAGAAACTTATGCAAGTTAGGTGGAGAGGGCAATATAGACAAGAGGCCTAAAGTCAGAGAAATTATAGTTTTAGACTAATAATAGATATAACTTCACACTCTTAGGAAAAACAACAAGCAGTCTCTAGAAAGTTGAAAATTCTTGTGGTTTTTTTTTTTTTTTTCAAAAGAGGGGATATATGCTTACATTACTGCCATTGCTTGGGTAAGTATTCCTGTAGCACGAATCTTAAAAGGTCTTATTAATAAAATCAAACATCGAGCTGAGTATTAGGGTGAATACTGAAAGATCAGAGAAGCAGAACAAGTCACAGTTTCTTCACCTCGCCAATTCCTCAGCTGATCCTGTTTCCTCAGACTGGAAGCCTCTGAATCCTCATCCAAATGAATCTCAGCCGAACTGCTGCTCAAAAGCCTAAGAGCTTAACCAGGCCTAGTTCCTGGTCTTCCCACCTTAAATACCTTTCTGTTACCTGCCATCACTTTCTAGGATTAAAGGCTCTTGTTACCACGCCTAGCTTTTTCCAGTATGGCTTTGAACTCACAGAGATCCAGGTGGATCTCTGCTTCTGGAATGGTAGGATTAAAGGTGTGTGTGCCATCATTTACTGGCCTCTATATCTAGTGGCTGGTTTATTAGGGTGCACAATATTTTGGGGAACACAGTATCACCACATATTACCCAAAGGCCTGTGTGTTAAATGCTTGATCCAGCCTGTGGTCACTAGGGGAAGAAGCCTTTAGGAATGAACTCGGGTGGGAAATCTTAGTGTCACTGAAGGCATGCCCTCAAAGGCGATTACAGCAGTCTAGCTCCTTTCACACCTCTCTTCTGCAGCTGAGCTAAGATGTGAGCAGTTCTCTTCATCACACTTCTCTATGAGTGTCTCCCTCAAAACCACAGGGCCAACTGGTCATGAACTTAAATCACTAGAACTGTGAGACAAAATAACCCTTTCTCTTTTAAATATCCCCAGTATTTATATAATAAAAGTAAAATGGAAGTGGATTAGTAAAATGGAAGTGAATTAGTATATATATATATATATTATATATATATATATATATATATATATATATAGTGAGGATGTGGAAGAGCTTTTGATATGGGTTTATAAGAGAAATCTGGAATTGTTTGGAGGAGGTAACATAATCCTAGCATGCTCTAACAGGCCTTAACAATTAGTTCAGTTGGAGACTCAGAATGCCCACATGCTGTGGGACCATGGGCATAGATGCCATCCTGACGAAGTTTAAGACAGAGATGAGGGTTCTCACAGAAACTGAGCTACAGAGTACCTGTGTCAAGCTGTGGCTGCATTTCCTCCTTCTTTGAACCTTTATGGAAAACTGAGCCTGAAGGTGGCAGACTAGTTTACTTAGGGGAAGAAATTACAAGAAGGCCCAGCATCCAGCACAAAATGTGTCAATGGCTGCATTTAGCCAGAGATTACAGAGAAGCAGAGGGGAAAGTTTTAAAACTTTGGGACTTATCTAGAACAAAGAGCATATATAAAGATATGGCCAAGGTAGGTGGGGGAATTTGGGCTCATTAAAATCCAAAGCCAAGTGTTTGCACCAGAGCAGAAAGAGAGATACCAGGAAAGACATCTCAAGAGTGATGGAAGCAACAATTTGTTTCAAAGATATCTCAAGTGAATTTCCTAATATAAGTTTGCCAAACTTCCTTGATTTCCCAGAAATGTTCAAGCTAGCCAGGCTTTCAGGAGTTCTGCAACTACTGCATGAACAGACCCAGATACAGCTTCCACAAAGGGCTGATCTCAGCAGAGGCCACCTGAGGCTGGTATCCCGTACAGGCAGAATGAAGAACTGTGAATTCATGGAAGTTTCGTTTGACATTTCAAAGGAATATCTTGGTTAGACAGTGTGCTGCAGGAAGGAAGCCCCTGCACATATCTTCCTGCAAGGGCAATGAATAGGGCTTTGAGAGTGCAAGCAAAGCAGCAGAGATCCCAGAAACATGGCAACACCAGTGGCCAGCAATGTCAGCTAAGGAAAGATAACGGCAGTGAGTAAGGTAGCCAACATGCTGAGCCAAGTGAAACGTTTCCCTTTGTTGGCTGGTTGTCAAGTACCTGTAAGTGCTCACAGAGATGGAAAGCTCACACACAGTTTGGAAATAAAACAGAATTTGAATAGCACTTGTCTGAATCATCTTAGGGCTATTCCTAAAGGGTTTAAACAATACTAAATGATTGAAACTTGTAAAGTAGATTTCATAATCACTCTGAGAATTTGTCTTTCAAACCCTTAATTTCAGATGTGAAGAAACAGTAATCCACTGTTATGTGAAAGGTGAAAGGTTATACAGACACAAACAAAAAACAGTAAGGACAGAAGTTCAGTTCTCATACTTTTAAGAAAGATTTTTTTCCCTCCCTTCTACGATAGTATACTCCCTATTTCAATAAATTAACCTGTTTCAGCATCCATTTCCAATGAATACAGATTTCCAATCATAAATGTCTGAGCGTCTACAGTCACAGAGCCAGGAAAAAATATTGATGGTAAAATATATTTTTTCCTACCTTCATGATACTAACTTGATCCATCTTAGCAGAGATACTTAGAATAAAATACAGAGCTGAGACTTGCTAACAAGCTGCTGGGTAGTACATATCAAGAGGGTATTCATTGGTAGCAACACTCTTTAGAGCAGAACCATGGTATTTATATTCTACACTGAAAAGAGAACAGATTGTTGAATGGTAACACAAGTATGGAAAATTGACAGTTTGGTGAAAAGAAATCTTACATTGTATTGTGTTGTGTTGTTTGAGACAGGATTCTCCATGAATACCAGGCTGTCCTGGAACTCACTCTATAAATCAGGCTGTCTTGAAAATCAAAGATTCACCTGTCTCTGCCTCCCAAGTGCTGAGATTAAAGAGTGTGCACCACCATGCCTGGTGAAGAAAAACAATCTTATGCTGCTATAAACATTAAAAAGGTATGACATATATATCTTAGTAATTTAGTTTCCCAAAGCACCATTACCTGGTGAGAATCTCCCACTCTATCATCACATGGGAGAAGGCAAAAAGATAAAGAGACTGAATTCAAACTTGTACAATATTGATAATTTCATACCAAGTCAGTCCCTTATGGGCCAGCCATTTCTTAAAGAACTCACTTTTTAATAATGTTGCAATAACAATTACACTCCAACCTAAGTTTTAGTAGTAAAATTCAAACCATACCAAACCTAACAGCAGGAAAAATGTATATTTACAAAAACAACTTTCAAAATAGTTTATACCAGGTTTATTCATAATAATTTACTAGTGGAAACTGTGCAAGTGCTGATTGACAGGAGAATAAATGTTGTTTGGTAGGGTCTTGTTACATTGCTATTACTACATGATAAAAATACTGATTCTGGCAACAAGAAAACATACAATTTGTCATAGATAAAATTTCAAAGCATCAGAAAATCATTAAAGAAAATCAGTCAAAGGGAGAATGTCTCATGATTCAATTTATATGCAACGTAACAGGGAAAAACAAAGCTGTAGCAATAAAAATCAAAACAATGTCTAACTGGAAGCTTAGGCCCTTGATTGGTTTCTCAACCACCTTTCAGTATTTCAACATGTTGGAACTACCTCCTTATAGACAGATCAAGAAAAACTTTGAGTGATTATAAAAGTATTTTTAAATTAATTGAGATTGTTGTACCAACTTTCAGTATGGTATGCTGGTGAACAACTGTAGACCAAGAACTTGAGAAGGTGAGATAAGAGGATCTTGAGCTGGAGATAAGCCTATTCTATAAAGCGAAACAGAGAAGGAAGGGATGGAGAGAGAAAGAAAGAGAGGGAGGTGGAGAAAGGATGTCATTCCTAACCTGTATAAATTTTAAATATATCAAAACTTACCAAATTATTTCTTTAAATATTTCTTACTTTATATAAATTATAAACTCATTTTAGTATATTTTAATCAAATTTTAAGTATATTCATATAATGGAGTAATTCTCAGATATAAAATACAATGACTACTGATTCATGTGACATTACTAAGTTTGAATATTGTTGAGTTATATCACAGGCAATGATCAGGTATTATATGAATTTCTTCATTAAACAAAGGCAAGCTAAGGTGCTTAAGTCTGAAGAGAAAGGTCTCATCAGTGTTTTTGATCTTAGCCATTCTGACAGGTGTAAAATGTTATCTCAAAGTCAATTTTATTTGCTTTTCCCTGATGACTAAGGATGCTAAACCATTCTTTAAGTGTATTTCAGCCATTTGAGATTCTTCTGTTGAGAACTCTCTGTTTAGATATGTACCCTATTTTTAAAATTGGATTATTTGGAGTTTTGCTGTCTAGTTTCTTGAGTTTTTATATATTTTGCAGATCAGCCCTCCATCAGATGTGGGGTTGGTGAAGATCTTTTCCCATTCTGTAGGCTACCATTTTGTCAATAAGACAATTTTTCATTGTTTTCCTTACAGAAGTTTTTCAGTTTCAAGAGGTACCATTTATTAATTGTTGCTCTCAATGTCTGTGCTACTGATGTTATATTTAGGAAGTAGTTTCCTGTGCCAATTTATTCAAGACTATGTTTCACTTTCTCTTCTACCAGGTTTGGTATAACTAGATTTATGTTGAGGTCTTTGATCCACTTGGATCAAAGACAATTGATACCGATTTATTTGCATTCTCCTACATGCAGACATACAGTTATGCCAGCACCATTTGTTGAAGATGCTTTCTATTTTGGAGAGGATGTGGAGAGAACACTCCTCCACTGCTGGTGGGGTGCAAACTTATACAGCCACTTTGGAAATCAATATGGCGGTTTCTCAGAAAAAAAAGTGAGACTCAATCTACCAATTGATATATACCAATATTGGCATATACTCAAAGGATGCTCAAGAATACCACAAGGATGGTTGCTTAACTATGTTCATAGCAGCATTATTCATAATAGCCAGAACCTGGAAACAACCTAGATGCCCTCAATCAAAGAATGGATAAGGAAAATGTGGTACATTTACACAATGGAATATTACTCAGCTGTAAAAAGCAATGGCAAATGGATGGAACTAGAAAATATCATCCTGAGTGAGGTAACCCAGACCCAGAAAGACAAACATGGCATGTACTCACTCATAAGTGGATATTAGGAGTAAAGCACAGGAGAAACAACTTAAAATTCACAGACCCAGAAATGCTAGATAATGAAGAGGGCCCAAAGCGGGATGCATGGATATCCCTGGAAAAGGGAAAAAGAAGAGATCTCTAGGAAAATTGGGGGTGGGGTGTGGGGAGGTGGGGATGGGAACTTGGGGGAGCAGGTTGGGCAGCTTGGGTGCCAGAGATAGGTTGGGGGGCAGGATGGAGGGAGAGAATAAAGAAAGGAAAGTCTTGATGGGGGGCATTTCAGAGTAGGGAGAAATCTGGTGCCAGGGAAACCCCCAGGAATCCATCAGGATAACCTCAGCTAAGACTCCTAACAATAGTGGAGAGGGTGCCTAAACTGGCCTTCTGTAATCAGATTGGTGACTACCCTAATTGTTATCAGAGAGCCGTTATATAGTGACTGATGGAAGCATTGGGCTGAGCTCTTGAAGTCCTCCTAAAGAAGGGGAGAAGGGATTGTATGAGCCAGGGGGGTCAAGGTCGTGATCGGGGAACTCACAAAGACAGCTGACCTGAGCTCATGGAGAACATGGACTCTGAACCAACAGTTAGGGAGCCTGCATGGGGCATACCTTAGCCTTCTACATGTGTCTGACAGTTGTATAAATTAGTCTGTTTTTAAGGCTTCTAGCAGTGAGATTAGGACCTGTCCCTGGTGCTCAGCTGGCTTTGGGGAACCTGTTTCCCATGCTGAATTGCCTCACCCAGCCTTGATGCAGGGGAAGGAGTTTGGTTATACCTCAACTTGATGTGCCATGCTTTGTTCAAGCCCATGGGAGGCTTTCTGTGTGGGAAAGGAGGAGGAGTGGATAGGGAGGGGGATAGATGGGGGTTGAGGGGAGGGCACGGGAGAAAAGGAAGGAGGGGAAACTGTGGTCAGTATGTAAAATAAATGAAAAAAGTTAATTAAATAAAATAAAATTTAAATAAAAGAAGGAAGGGAAGGAAGGAAGGAAGGAAGTGAAGGAAGGAAGGAAGGAAAAAAAAGAAAGAAAGAAAGGCATAAATTTCTAAGATGATCAGAATATGGCCAAACTCATATAATCAAAGTTTATAATTTTCTCCATGTTACTTACAGTTCACTATCAAAACAGAATTGTGGGATTCTATGGTTTTCTTTTTGAATATTATTGTTCTTTGTTGCTGTTTTATTTGGTAATTGTATTCTAAAGCTTTAGATCTCATCAAATAACTACTGTACAAAAAGAAACAAATAAAAATACTAAAAACAAACTCTTTTTGCTAGTCTGAATGTGCAACTATCACATAAACCAACTTATACTTTAACACAAAACACGTGTTTTCTGAAACAAATTTAAAATTAAGAAAAGCGAGGAAAAGAATGCCTCCACGGTTCTAATTTTTAGGTGGAGAACAAGCTAGCAATATGAAGATGAGGCAGCCTGTTTCCCTGGTAACTGAATAGACTTGCTACTGTCTTGTAGAAATGGAAAGACAGCAAAATATCAGTGCACAGCATTTTCTTGATGAGTTCAGATTCATCTTGAGACAGACAAGCGGCTGCCATATGTATCAAGATCTAATCATGCAGCTCAATGGCCTGCATCTACACATCTACCACTGGAGAGTGAAATTTGCCCATAACTATAACTAAAGGATAAATTGAAGCTCAAGTCGATCCATCATCTGTTTAAACTTTTTTTCACTCATAGTGACATAAAAATTATTAGGCAGATAATGTCCAACTCCTCAAAGACTCCTACACTACGTCTTATCATTTTATTTAGTGATAAAAACTTGTTCATACATCAATCATTCCCCTGCATCCTACAACTTTCTGTTTGTATTTTTTTAATATTCAGATAATATTCACATTTAAGGGAGCCAGGGGGAAATAAATTCAAATCTGATTTGAAACGTCTTGCTTACCTCCCAGAGGAGAATGCACCAGACTAAAGGCTTTTTATTCCTGTCTCTCAAGTGTCCTTTATGAATCTGACCCCACAATTTTAGATTGGCTTCTCAGCTACCTTTTGCTATTCTAATGTGTCATACTATCTGCTTACAGATCAGTGTTGCTATAACCTAGGGGACCCAGAACTTTACATTGTCTGACTACAGTGAACACACCTTAGCAAAGATGGTGTCTGTAAATCATTGCTTTTAATCATGTCGGAGCTCAAGGCTGCTTTGAAAATGTTTCAAGAGTGGGAATTATCTTTCTTGAGGAAGTCTAGACTTGCACACATTTTTAAGTGTGTATGCATTATACATATGTGCATATACAAGCTATCTAATTGTATTAGTTAATAATAAATGACATATATTACTAACAAGTTCAATCTTCAGTAGATTCTGTAGATTTTTCAGAACACCACATTGAGACAGTTTCCTTTAAGCTGGATTCTATATTTGGCTTTTACTGAATGCACCAACTAATGATATAAAGGATTCATGTGCCTCTAGGGTAGCTAAAATAAACTATTATATCAAGTTTGCTGAATCAAGACCTACAAAATTAATGCTATATTAATGCTTATGCTCTAGGCATAAGAACACTAGAGGTATTTTGAAGGTGTGTATCCAGTCATTCCCATGCACAAGTTCAAGATTCTGGACATTTATCATGAGGACCTGGGTCTTCTTGATCAAGGGTACCACCATGATCTGATCTTGGCAAAATAGCAAAAAATTCTTACTGCGGCTGATTTTGCTTGGAAAAATTTATAAGTTGCATTTGGAGTTGAGAGTAGGAAAATTATGTAGCCTAAGCAAGTGTTATTGATGCCTTCTTGGCTCCACCTTTTGAGTAAACTCTGATGGGTAACAGAACTTGCCATCGAGCACGACTATAGAGGGGTCAATCCTTATGGACAAGTTCTCTAGCTAGATTGTGTGATCTTGTATGAATTGTGCTATTACAACAGAAGTTCATACTCTAGGGACTTTTTAAAGGACAAAGGTTATTTCTTATAACTTTGGAAGTAGAAAGATTCTAGAATAGGGCATTCCCTTGCCTGGTTTGCTGATGGAGTCCTTCTTGCTGCATTTTAAGGTGGTGGAAGGTAGGACAACAGACTAACAGCGGTGCAATTTTCAGAAGTGACTCAATCTCATTCAATATAGAGGACTCTTTATGGCATAATGACCTCAAAAAGTGCTTACTTATAAATACTATAAATACTACCACATTAGGGTCATAATTCAAGAAGGATAGAGTCAAACTACATAGTTCTACCCTTGCTGATCCAATATTCAAGGAAATGAACTTGATTTGAGAAATAGCTTAGAATAATTTTTCATTGTTCACAATTTGCCTTTTGCTCTGTTTATTTGGTGATAAAATTCAGTTTTTATATTTATGTTGATGCAATCCTATTTGTCTATTTTCACTTTAGCTCCATTAGCTTTGGATGTGGCAAGTAAAAATCTCTCTACTTTTTATTACTCTCCTTTTTATTATTTAAAAAAATTTTCAAATTTAAATATACTTTGATCATATTCTTTCCCTCCCACAACCCACTCCAGATCCTCTCCACCCACTTAACTACTTTAAGCTCTTTCTCAAAAATCAGTCAAAAAAATCAAAATACTACAAGGAAATACTTCTAAACCCAGAAAATAGGACACAACAACACCCAACAAGAAAAAAATGTAACCAAATAAAAGTATACAAAAATATTGTGGAGTCTGTCATCTGTTGGTCAACCACTCCTGAATACAAGATCAGCCCTGGGGTGACTGACATACCCAGTGTCATTCTATTGGGGGAAAATAGAATCTCTCAGCAAGTATAAACAACAGCTTGATTCTTCACCCTCACCCTAGTAGCTAGTCCCTCATTCATTATTCATTCATTTTAAAATATAACAAAATAAAATATAATAAAACAAAACAAAGACCATCACATCAAAGTTGGACAAGAAAAGCCAACAGAAGGAAAAAAGAGTCTAATAGAAGGCACAAGACTCAGAGACCCATTCATTCATAATCTCAGGAATCCCATAGAAACACTGAACTGAAAGCCATAATATAAAGGCAGAGGACCTGGTGTAAACTTGTTCAGGCCCAGTGCATGCTGCTTCAATCTCTATGAGCTCATATAGGCTTTGCTCATGCTGATTTAGAGGGCCTGTTTGCTTGGTGTCCTTCATCCCATCTCCTTCTTATACTCTTTCTGCCTTTTCTTCTATAGCGTTCCCTAAACTCTGAGGAGAGGGATTTGATGGAGACTTCCCATTTATCAAGAACTGTTCCAAGGGCTCTCATTCTCTGCATAATGTCTGGATGTGGGTCTGTATATTTGTTCCCTTCTGATGCAGAAAGTAGCTTCTCTGATGATGGTTGAACAAGGCGCTGATCTATGAATATAGCTGAATATCATTAGAAGTTGTTTTATTACTGCATTGTTTTTTAAGACCATTCTTATTTGGTTTTGCACTAGATCTCTGAGCTATTTAGTCTCAGGTTCTTGGTCACCCAAACAGTGTCTGATATGAGTTCCATCTTGTGGAGTTAAGTCAAAACAGTTACTGACTGGTTAATCCCACAGCATTGTGGCATTGTGCCACCATTGCACTAGCATACCTTGCATGTAGTAGATGATGGATTTGTGACTAGTTTGGTGTTTACATTTCTCTTTTGAGAGCATGCAGAGTACCTTCCTGTACCAAAGACACTGGAGCATAGAGCTGAAGGTTCTATGTAGGCACCCAACTTAACATGTTCAACGAGTTATGTCTGTGTTGTCTTCAGCAATGGGGCTTTGCTGTCAGTTTGTGGAGAGCAACCTAGTCTCAGCAAACAGCCTGGGTTGTCTGGGGATTGTCTTGGGACCCCTTTGGTCAACAACTCATTTAGACGTACCCCAAATCTGGTACTGGAAGTTTCATTTGGTGACAAAAGACGGCCGGTTGGAACTCTGTAAAAAAATTTCTTAGGTCGGGTGTTGGTGGCCCATGCCTTTAATCCCAGCACTCGGGAGGCAGAGTCAGGAGGATCTTTGTGAGTTCGAGGCCAGCCTGGTCTACAGAGTGAGATCCAGGATGAGCACCAAAACTACACAGAGAAACCCTGTCTCAGGAAAAAATAATTTCTTAACTACATCAATGCCATATTGGTTTGCCCCTATAATTTTTTCTTGGCAGTTTTATAGTTTTAAACTGTATATTTGAGTCTCTAGTCCATTTATAGTTGATATTTTTTTCTGGTATGAGACAAGAAACACCTAATTCTTTTCTTGGTTGTATATTACATCAAATTTATTTAGCTCAGCACTGTTATTCTGGTTTTATTTTTAATTTTTGGTATAATAAACATTAATGTAGTTTATAGAACTGATATTGGTAGGAGCTTATCACAGTCCAGTCACCATGGCTAGTTCCAGAGCTCATCTATTCTAAAAGACTGGCCACTCAATTTGATAGATCAGTTCCATTACAGTACTTGCTACAAACATTTTTATGTGCTGAACTTATCTATATGATAAATTTCTAAGAGTGAAATTACTGGTTAAATCTTTTCTTATAACAGAAACTTTAAATTAGTTTTAATGCTTAGTAGAAATAGTAATTCCTTACTGTATTTTATATAATTTCATTTAAATCTTTGTCTATGTTAATATTAATTTAGAATCAGTTTTTTTAGTTATAAATTTATACTACCATATCATGAGAAATCTGTCAAAATTATAAAAAAAATCTTGGCATACATAGTGCTTTGCGATGTTGAATCATTTCAAAATCATAGCATGAGTATAATTTTATAGGATGCCTTAAAATTCCTTAATTTATATGCAAATTTGAATATTTCTTATTAAGTTTAATTTGTACTTTTAATTTTAAGTTTAATATTTTGTGGTATTTGGTAATTAAATGTGTTCTACTACACTGTCTAATTATAGTAAACGTATCAACTGTAAAATCATTAATTTGTATATTTTGAAGACCTTTTCTATGACATATGACAACTTACAGTTTTTTCCTAAATTTGCAGATACTCCTGCTAGCCACATTTCTAGCACTTGCATGACCACATAGATATACATGCTACATGGATATATGGGATTAAGTTCTGACAAAAAACTGTGAAACATTTTCAGGATTTACCTGAGAAAGTTGCCTGCATAATCCTGCATATTCTTTCTGTCCAAGCAGTCCCTATCTGACAGCCTTGTGTGGGACCTAACAAGAAGTCAAACACCAATGGGCTGTCAGTACTCTACTGGGAGAGAAGACTAGTCCCCAGACTACCATGGGGAAAGTTACAGAGAAGGATAGAAGACCAAAGACTGGGTACTGAACAGAGTGGAACAATATAGTCCATCACTGCTTGTCCTCTAACAGTGAATTTGGGGAAGACTAAATTTTCTTAGTATGTAGAAATGTGTTTTCCAAGCTAATCTTCCACTAATCTATGAATAAAAATGTTATTTACTTTACCAGTAATTACTAATCTTTTTTATTTAATTGTATTAGATAGTAGTTCACAATTATCATAGAAAAGATGAAAGACAGGTAGATGTAGCTGAAGTTTTCTCCAGTCCTGCCCAGCCCCACGGACCCTGCAGCCACTTATAAAATAATCACTCAGAAGCTTATATTAATTATAACTGCATGGCCATTAGCTCAGGCCTACCTGACTAGCTCTTAAATTTAAACTTAGCCTATTTCTGTTAATCTATGTATTGCCACATGTTCCATGACTTTACCTGTGTGCCATTATATGCTGCTCCCTGGATGGAGGCTGGCATCTACTGACTCAGCCTTCCTCTACCCAGAATTCTCCTTGTCTCTTATCCCACCTATACTTCCTGCCTGGCTACTGGCCAATCAGCGTTTTATTTATCAACCAATCAGAGCAACACATTCACAGCATACAGAACATCCCACAGCAGGTACAAGATAAATAGATCATATATGTACAACCATGACTTTGATGTTACAGCCATTTAATTCTTATAATTTTATGTGATTTCCAGACTGCAGACTATATATATATATATATATATATATATATATATAGATAGATAGATAGATAGATAGATATAGATAGATATATATATATATATAAATGTTACTTCAGATGAGATGTGTTTTGTGGCCCCATAATTTAGATAACATAAAAAAAATAACAAGAATTTTAGATATTTAGTTACCTAGTTCTCTGTTGATTATTATATTACACAATGTTCTCTAGTTTGCAGAAATAAAATTTACCAGCTTAAGCTCAATTTGAGTTTTGTATCTTGTTCCCCAAATAGCATTTCTTTCTTTCATTTTATGACAGGTTCTCTTATTTTGGTGAAATTGCCTTCATTATGTGGCTTTTTAAATATCATTTGGTATACAAACATCTGACTGTACTTGTGCTTTTCATGAGATAATAGAGCAACTTCAATCAGTCATGGGGTTCTAACAGAATGGCTAGGGTGCTTGGTGAAGTTTATTAGTTCATGTAGCCCAGTGCCTCCAATGTCTCCTAAAACAATGATCCTCCCCACTTAACTTCCTATGGTCAGTCTCCTCTATATGTTCATACTCTTTTAATTAATATTTCTATCTAGCCCATTGAAAAAAATGCAAGCATCTATATTACTTGTAAATGCTGACCTTAATTGGTTTCTAGACATGCTTACTACTTATTTCTTTTTTTTAATATGATAGTATTTTGTGTGTAAATTTATCCTAGAATATTAATATGGAAAGGGCTGAATGTAAATTTTGATTTTTTTATTTACTTTCCTTTGAATTTTTCTATTTATTAAAGAAAATGTCAAGAAAAATTATTTTCCACTCCCTTACTTAGCAGCAATTAAAAGATGGCACTGGCAGTGGAGGTGCCGGAACTGGCCTACCCTGGTAATCAGATTGGTGAATACCCAACTGTCGTGACAGAACCTTCATCCAGTAACTGATGGAAGTAGATGTAGAGATCCACAACTATGCACCAGGCCAATCTCTGGGCGTCCAGTCGAAGAAAGGGAAGAGGGATTATATGAGCAAGCAGGGGTCAAGATCATGATGGGGAAACCTACAGAGACAACTGAACCAATCTCAAAGGAACTCACGAACTTTAGACTGACAGCTGTGGAACCTGCAGGGGACCGGACTGGACCATCTGCATATGGGAGATAGTTATGTAGCTGGGTCTGTTTGAGGGCCCCTGGAAGTGTGATCAGGATCTATCCCTGGTGCATGAGCCAGCTTTCTGGATCCTATTACCTACAGTCAGACACCTTGCTCACTCTTGATAAAGCAGGGAGGGGTATGGTCCTGCCACAACTGAATGTACCAGGCTTTTAGCTGCTCTCCCCCCCCCCATGGGAGAACTTACTCTGTTGGAGGAGGGAATAAAAGATGGGGATGGAGGGTGGGGGGGATCAGGAGGAGGGATGAGAAAGGGATCTGCATTTGGTATGTAAAATGAATTTTAAAAAAAAGTTTGAAAGTGGATTTCATAGAAGATAATAAAAGCTAACACAAACTTCAAAAAAGATGGCACTGGTTATTTTCTATATAGAACTAAAGGTTTTATAAAGAGTCACTAAATATGGACTGGGAAAAAGTAATATAGTGAGTACTAAAGCAAATCATGAACATTTTTATTTTCTTTTATGCTAAAATACAGCAGGATTCTTGCATCTCAGAAAAACCTCAAGTTTCTTTATAATCAAGCCATTAATAAATTCACAATATTTATTCATCTCAGTACATTCTTTTCTGCAGTGAAGATGGGCTGTGTTCATAAAAGAGGAGGAGACAAAAGGAAAGAGGTTTGCCTATGGCTCTGCCTGTTTTTTTCCTTCACAGTTTTATTACTTCACAGTCATAAAATACAGCCCACAGTGTTTATGATTTATGAGCATTTCAGAGTCTGTCTAAGATAAAATCATTTTAAAATATTTAATTCTTATATAACTTCAAAGAAGTGATAAAGGCAGACATAGACAGCATTATAGAGCTATTTGGGGGTTTAACTGTGGCAGCACAAAGGAAAAAAATCACAGATTGAACATTTGTATTTCTAAAGAGAAAAATGAGCATAAACTAATTAAACACTCAATTCAAGGAAGCAGAAGTAAGGATTGGGAATGCAGTTGACAGGTACAAACAAGGCCCGTGGGTTGACACACACACACACTCATGCACACATGCACAGGCACACACACACACACACACACACACACACACACACCACAGCATAAATAAAACAATGGGATGAGCCCGTGAAAATTTGATGAAAGAAATAAAATGCAAATGACGCTCTTAAACCGTTTACAACCGGTACAAAGAGCCAAATGTCAGTAGTTTGCTGCCAAAACCTACTGTAAAATAGATAAGCCATTAGTCCATCTAATTAAGAGAAAAGCCAAAAGCACAAACACACAAATGAAAAGGAGGAACACGGAAACCCATAAAGAAACTTAAGTGTCTCAACAGTTCATTCAGGATGAGTAGGAGAGGACTGGTGAGGTTACGAGAAGCAAATGGTGATCTGAACCGCGCTCTAAATGGCGGCATTCTCTAACTCTCCAAACACCAAGTGACAGCAAACGTGTGCCGCGCTTAGTTCTGACTTATGCCTCACTTGTTCGGGATTGCTGTATTTTCAGCTCTAAAGCCAAACAGAGAAAAGGTGGGGGCTACAAACTGCTGAAGTCAAAGCACTCATATTCCTAAATGTGCAGGAGACACGGGATTCAGCCAAAGGAAATTAAAAGCAAACACGGAATTGATCTCGGGCGACGCCAACCTCTTCGCACTGTCTACAGATCGGATGCCCTTTGATGTGCTAAGTTGCCTTAAAAAGAGAAACTCTCTTAGTTTCATGGGCAATAGAGCTTGGAGCAGGCCAACTAAAGGCATGCTTCAAACTGACTTCCTTCCACATGTCCTCCAGACGCAGGCTAGTCTCAGAAGTAAACTGGTGGTGGTGTCTGTGCCTCAGTGGACAGGTTTCTGAATACACCGCAGCAAGACATTGTGGTGGTAATCTAATTGTACTGAAATGTGATTTTGATTGTATGTTAATAAATGAAGTTGCCCGGGGGTCAGAGCTATTAGAGCCATAGCAAGAGTGTGGCGGTGGTGGAGCATGCCTTTAATGCCATAGATCTCTGTGTGTTCAGGGATACAGCCAGCATTGGAGACATATGCCTTTAAGACCTAGGGGGCTGTACATTCAGACAGTGAAGAGGCAGTCACGTGTTTGGGTTTACAACCAATGAGAAGGCAGAACAAAATACTTTAAATAGACAGGAAATAGAGCTCTCTTTCGGGAAGCTGGGACACCGCAGGCGGAAGGATGAGATTTTAGATCTGAGCTCTGACCTCTCGGCTTTCTCTTTTGCATTGTTTCTGTGTTTCTTATTTAATAAGACGGTTGGTTACATCTATAAGACATACTCCCAAAACAAGTTTTCCAGTCAGCTAGAGGTCCATAAAAATACTTAGAATCTCCATTTAAAAGTTTATAGTTTTGTTTTAAAAATCAATGTTAGCATGTAGGCAACTGTACTGGCCTGCCCTTAGGGTCCGGACAAGATATATCCTCAGCTGCAGCCACTGAGAGCGCCCCCTGTGCACATTGGCTACATTTCCTCATAAAAGGTCAGCTTTGGCCATCTCCTGCCCCTTTCTCTTTCTCTTCCTTCGCTCTTTTCCCCCTTCTCTGCCCTTTCCCCTCAATAAACCTCCCACACAGACACCGTTGTATGGTTTGACTCTTTGGCTCCACTTTTAAAATACAGGAATAAATAGGAAACTCACTCTCTCGGTTTTCACACGGAATTGTTTTAACGTATTTTTCACATTCATATGCATAATGAGAACAATAGACTTTATCACCTACTTGCCACAGAACAAATAGATTAGACACGATATAGACACCATCATTTCCTATTCACTTGCCGTTACAGGAACTTAACTTCTTCAAATACAACTTGTATTTGAAGTTTAAATTTAAATGTAAATGTGAACATAAACTTCTTCAAACTTAACAAATACAGGACAAGTGGGAGTGCAAAACGGCCTCACTGGTGTGATTTTGAGTGTGAACAGTCTTGCACAGGCTGTGTGTGTGAGCTGATGGTGGTGCTCTTGTGGACAGTTATGGAGCCTTTGGGGGGGGGGAGTTTGCTGAGGAAAATGGATCACCAGGGCTTGAGGTTTCATAGCCACACCCCACTTTCTTCTCACTCTGTGATTCCTGGTGGGGTTGCGAGAGACCAACATGTCTGCTTGCTTCTGTAACCCTGTGTTCCCGGTCGGGATAGACTACACCCCTGGAACTCTGAGCAAAATAAGCCCTTCCTGCCTTAATTCGTTGCTTATCAAGTATTTGTTCACAACAATGAACAAAGTAACTAATGTACTCAGGAGTTAAAATCATGGTATAATAAAAGAATGCTTCTTTCACTTGGTAATTTAAGTAGCTAGTCAACCTCCATAATGGGCCAGAAAAATTAGATTTCCAAATTTCATGTCTTAATGAGAAAAGGACTTTATAACTTTCCTAATATGATGGAAATTATCCTTTTGAGTGAGCTTCAATGTAGGATAATTATTTTTAACAAATACCTTAAATTTTCAAAGTGATAAGTAGAAAAAGCTTTATGCATTTATTATAATGATAATAATATCTTTCACTTAGTTCAGATACTGATAGCAAAATTTTGTCTTCCATTTGTTAGATTTTCAGCAGGAAGAAAAATATAACATTTCAAATCTTTGGAAGAATCAGCTGAACTCTGAATTCCAGGACATTCTCTTTCCATTCTAAAACAATTATGTTTTTAAATTTTAAAAGCAATCACATAGGTAAATGAAGAGGGAGGTCATAACTTATTTTGATTGTATTTTTTTTCTCTTTAAAGCAATGGTAAAGAGACAATAACTTGTTCAGATGTTTTTAATCAAATGATCTATGCAAAGAATTTTAGCCTGTTTATTCAGATTTTTGCATGCACCTATCAATGTACATATACAAAGTGAAACTGTGTTTGTTTGTTTGTTTCCAAGCTTATAGGAAGACCTCAGCTAATGTGCACTGTTTACAGTTGGACGTAAAAGAAATAACCATACTGAATCTTGGATCCCTGAATAGCCCTACTTAGAGAAAAGTTTGTAGTACTCCTCCATTAATTAACTTATTAGGCAGCAATTGGGAAACCATCTGTGTTCCACTCATCTCTCCCTTCCCATCTTGTTAACTAAACATAATATTTTCACTTGATATCCTTAGATAACCACCCCAGTCAACCCCAATTTTCAGTTCATGATGTGACAAAAAATTGGAATTGCCAGGCGGTGGTGGCACATGCCTTTAATCCCAGCACTTGGGAGGCAGAGCCAGGTGGATCTCTGTGAGTCGAGGCCAGCCTGGGCTACCAAGTGAGTTCTAGGAAAGGCGCAAAGCTACACAGAGAAACCCTGTCTCGAAAAAAAAAAAATTGGAATAACTATGGAAATTTTGATTTTGTTTAAATTGAATTGGTTTGTAAATACTAGCAAAAGCTTTCCTTTTCTGGGTATTAAATTTCCAAGGTCCCCTCCCCCCCCAAAAAAAGTAGAGAACTTTATTTCTGTTTTTGTGTTTTTGCTTTTTAAGAAGAGTAAAACTCATAAGTAATCTATCAATATGATTGTGAGAAGCACTGCTCACCTCCACCCTCTGCTCGTGGGTCATAGACTCTTCCCAGGAGCATAAAGGGTATCATATGCTGACAGCTGGCTGAGGTACGCACTTCCTCCCAGGAGGCAACACCTTGCCCCTATTGTGTTTGTATACTAGATGCCTTACAGAGTGAATTTCCCATAAAACACATCATGATATTAAAACACCAACTCACCCAATGTGATACAATTTACAATAAGACAATTGAATCAGCCATATGGTGGGCTTGTAACATACATCCGATATTAAAATAAGCCCCTTTGTCTGAAGTGTGTGACTTCTACATTCTCTATGAAAACTATGGAAATGAACTATAAAGGGTTTTGGAAGACTTTTAACTAATAATTCAAATCAAGTAGTGATGACAAATGAGTTTATTTCTTTCTTAAGTAACTCTGTTTTTATTATCAGTGCTGGAGACCAATCTTGGGAATTTGTGCATGCTAATCACATGGTCTATACTCCAACCCTTGAATATTTCTCAATAATCTTTAGCAATTTATCAAAGTGACCACTGAATCAAAGTTTTTACTTTAGCATAGAATTATCATATTTTAAAATATATCATGAAAACCTGTCACTATTATATTAAAATATTTTTGCTTTCTTGGTAATAAGAATAATTTTATTTATACTTTATGCTGTTCCTGTTTTTAATTAGTAAAATTATGTCTGGCTTACTGCTCAAAAATGACAGATTATATAAATAAATATTGTTCCCTTATCCTTAGCTTGCCCTTCACTGTGATATCTAATGTTTTCTTCATAATATTTAGAGCTTATGCAATTAGTGATCTAATTTACAAACAGATTAACTTTCTGCTTTTCTTCATTGCTAATGCTAGCATTTAATTTTATGAATTTTTTTCCCAAACATCCTCTTCTAGATATGACACTTATATAGTCCAAGATCCCAACCAGGAAATGGTACTGTCCACAGCAGGCAGCTCTTCATCAAGATAATCTTCCAAAGGCTCATCCAGAGGCGATTCCCCCAGGGGATTCCACAGTCTGCCAGGTTGACAGTTACCATTAACCATCATGTGGATCAATTACCTCTGAGAAGCGCTGCCTCCTAATACCATCATATTGGGGATTAGACATTCAGTATGAGTTGGGGGGGGGTCAAACAACTCAGTTTTTAACAATTATCCAACTAAACTAAACATTTCTAATTTTATCAGATTTATTACTTGAGATGAGTCTGTTTATCCCTCCAAACCAAGGAGATTTTTAACTATCTTCTTATCTTTGGATTATATCTTAATTGTGTTATGGCCAGTATATTGGATTTTAGAACATTTTACAGCTCAATAGATGGCAACCTTTAAAACTTTACAAGGTTATTTAGAAAGAATATGTATTCTTGCATTCTGAGGTACACTAATAAACAGATGGTGCTGTTCTCTGAATACAAAATGTTCCTGTGTGTGAAAACTAGGACATGGGTCCTTGCTTGAGGGTGAATCAATGGAGACAAACCATGTTAGGTATACTGTCTGTGGCTCTTTCCAATCTCCCTTGTTTTTGTTATATGATTGACGAATAACTATCCACTGCAATGGCCTTTCTCTACACAGCCAATGACAACAGACTAAAACCTCTAAATCTACAAAGCAAAGTATGTCCTGTCTCTAAACTGTTTTTCTCTAGCACACAAAAATTAGAGATAGAAGTACTTGTACTATCTGTATAATAAATTGTCCATGGTAGTGATTTTCTCTACTTGATCTGCACTCATTGCAACTGAATATTATTTGAACTAAATTAAATTTGTAAAATATCATTTCTGAGAAGTTGATGGTTTCTTTTGTTTAATCTGTCAAGTTTGCTTCACATATTTGCTGACTATACAATAAGGTGTGTATTACCTTGAGGTTGTTAATATTCCTGGATATGTAATCTTTAATATTTCATTTACTCATTTATTTGTTTGGGAGTTTGGCACATGGGACAGAGGTCAAAGGCCAACTTGCATGTCCTAAAGGTCCACCTCAGATCAAACCCAAGGCATTAGGCTCAGTGCTAAGTGCCCTTCCACACAGAATCGTATTGCCAGGCCCATAACATGATCTCTAACAATATAGGATAGAGGTATACAAACTCCCTTTTGTTGTCCATGCATTTTCTTGTTACTTCACTTTCAACTTTTCTCTCTTTCCATACATCAGGGTGATATTTCCAAATTATATCAACCTGCCTTTTCTTCCCACTTAACTTGTCCGCTTTTATGTCTGTCTTGAGTGATAGAACATTTGTATTGACTAATTATAGCTAGATTCTAATTCAATTCCAATGTTTTCTTGTTTGGTATTTATTTATATAATTTTGACCTTCCCTTTCCCTTCTGCATACACTCCTTCTTGCTGTCTTCCAAATCCATGGCTTCTTATTTCTTAATTGCTGTTATATGCATATGTGTACATGTACATACATATATATTCCTAAATTTCCATATTTATTTAGTGAGTCCATCTCTATTCGAATTATTTATTTAGGACATTGTAGATAACCAATAAAGGTGACATGCATTGCAGATTATCTGTTCAGTCTGTACAGTGTTACTTGTATGTATGTTTTCAGTGCAGAACACTTGGTATTGGATAACCAATTGATGTGCTCTCCCTTGGGAAAGATTATTTCTCCCATCATTAACATTCCTTACATGCTAGTTTAAAAATTCATTTGACAATTATTAAATGTTCACAGTGCTGTGAATCAAGTCCCATTTTAACTGATTGGGAAAACATTAAAGTTTGCACCACAGTTCTCTATAATAAACTTACCTTGGAAAAAAGAAGTATGCCCTTGTAATTCTGCACAAATGCTGTTTGTGCAACTCAGCCATCAAGACTTATTGTCTTGTTACAATGCACAGAGATTCCTTATATAGCTAGTGTGGATCTATGATATAGAAATGTATTGTATAGAAATGATAAGATAAAAGGGTAGATTATTGAATGTACTCTGAAAAGAAAAAAGGGAGAATATGGATATGATAAGATAAAATTGTAGATTATTGAATTTACTTTTAAGAAACAGCTACTAGTTTTAAATATTTACATTGGATTGGAGTTTTGTATATTGTATACAAATTTTGTGTATTTGTACAAATTTGAGATAATTTTTGTTAGAACATACTGTGCATATGTTTTTAATCTTGTTCAAGATATTGTACCTATACAACTCATTTAATAATGTAATGTAATGCCAGGCGGTGGTGACACATGACTTTAATCCCAGCACTCAGGAGGCAGAAGGCAGGCAGATCTCTGTGAGTTCAAGGCCAGCCTGGTCTACAGAGTGAGATCCAGGAAAGGTACAAAGCTACACAGAGAAACCCTGTCTCGAAAAAAACAAACAAAACAAAACAATGTAATGTAAATTACTAGTCTGTAGCAGGAATCTTAACATTTTTTAGTAATAAAATCAAACCTGTGAGCCAGGTATTGGGGTGAAGCTGGAAGATCAGAGATACAGAACAGACCACAGCTACCTCACCTCGCAGGATCCTCAGCTGGTCTTGTTTCCTTAGACTGGAGGCCTCTGAGTCCTCATCCAGAATGTGTCTCAGCTGAACTGCTGCTAGAAGCCTGAAAGCTTATCCAACCAAATGCTTAACCAGCCAAATGCTTCTAGTTTCTGGTGCTCATGCCTTATATTTCTGCTTTCTACCACCACTCCTTGGGATTAAAGGCTCGCTTTCTGGGATTAAAGGCATGAGTCACCATGCTTGGCTGTATCCTTGAACACATGGATTTCTGCCTCTGGAATGCTAGGATTAAAGGCATGTGCTACCACTGCCTATCCTTTATGTTTAATATTGTGGCTGCTCTGTCTCTGACCCCAGATAAGTTTATTAGGGTGCACAATATTTTGGGGAACCACCACATTTGTCTTTGTAACTAGAGTTTTCCTGCCTTGCCCACAGTCAGGACAAATCTCTGTCACTCACCAGTCCCACAGCTGCTCAGACCCAACCAAGTAAACACAGAGACATATATTACAAACTGTATGGCCGTGGAAGGCTTCTTGATAACTGTTCTTATAACCTAAATTAATCCATTTCCATAAATCTATACCTTGCCACGTGGCTGGTGGCTTACTGGCATCTTCACATGCTGCTTGTCATGGTGGCAGCTGGCAGAGACTCCTTCTACCTTCCTGTTCTTTCCATTCTCCTCTCTGTTAGTCCCGCCTATACTTCCTGCCTGGCCACTGGCCAATCAGTGTTTTATTTATTGACCAATCAGAGCAATTTGACATACAGACCATACCACAGCACTAGTCCTTGAAAGTTATTATTAGCAACTAATTAGAATATAAAGAAATGCAAGTTAGTCATTACAATCAAGCTTGTAAGACATATTAGGTTGTTTTTAAGGTCAAACAGAAATATATTTTAGATAGACAGGTTATCTTCAAACACTTCAGAGATCTACAGAATATGGCATTTAAGATGTTTACATAACAGATTCTCTTTTTTATGACTATGAGACATATCTGCTCCTGGCAGCACCAATCTATTTTAGAGAAGATGATGGGCATCTAAGAAACTCCATATGGAGTTTGCTTTCTTTATGGCAAGTTAGCCACTAGGGGAGAAAATGACCTTGCCTCAACTACTGGACAGTATGCAGTCCAAATGGACAAGCAAGACACAAAAGAAAGGATTACCAAAACCTTGTCAAGACAAAGTAGGACAGCCCTTCAGAAAATCCTGCTTCACAGATAAGTCTGTCAAATAGGCTAGGCCTGTAGGCCAACGATGGATGCCCCAATGTTGCAGAGGAAACTTGGGTGACTGTCCAGGCAGTCAGCTGTTTCCATCATTTCTCACATTGTTTGGAAGTCATTTGTTTGCTTACTTAAGTAATATTATTTCCTTCTCAGGTCTCTGAGAGAGTTGAAGACTAGATAATTATACAGTTTTCCTTGTTAACAAATTCAGAAACTCACTAAAGATTTGTAAAGTATATAAATTTGAAAGAAATCAAAAGATAGTTTTTGGGTGGTAATACAAGTTAGAATAGAAAGTGAATTAGGTACAACATTTTGGACTCACCAAATTAGGATAAATAATGAAACATTTTCCCTGAATTTGTCAAATGTTTATGGACTGGATGTAATTCTTGACTGTATATATTGTATATATTTATTGTATACAGTTTTTCTTATATTAGTTATAACCTTCCTTTAATATTTTAGCAAAAAAGGGGAAATGTGGTGACATATTTTGAACTCTAATAAAATTTGCCTGAAGATCAGAGAACAGAACAAGTCCCTAGATTAAACATAAATGCCAGGCAGTGGTAGTACACACCTTTAATCCTAGCAATCAGGAGGCAGAGATTCATGTTCAAAGCCACCCTGGACTACATGAGATTGACTCAGTCTAGGAGAGAAAACAGAGCCAGGCAGTGGTGACACACACCTTTAATCCCAGTACTGGGAATCACACAGGCCTTTAATCCCAGGAAGTGATGGCTTGGTAGAGAAAGGTATATAAGGTTGGAGGAGATAAAAAAGGGGCTTTTCAGCAGAAGTATCTCTTTTAGCTGAGTCCTAGATATTGTGCTATGTTGTGACATCATATTTAATCTTGTTACTGACATAAGACCTTCTAAGTCCCACTATCTTTCTCCTCTCTTCTCATTTCATTTCAGCCTTCACCTCATTCAGTCAGGATCCCTTCCTTATTCACGAATATAAAATGCCCCAGTCCTCATTATGCTCTTAGTTGTCCTGTCTTATTGTATTGCCTTATTTTTACAGCATATTAATAGCTTATTTTAATTTTTTGTTGAATCAATAAATATGTAAATAAACAAATATATAATAAATTTATATGTGAAAGTATTTCTTAAAAATTGAATATACCTAAATAATCAACACTCATATTAAATAATGTAAACAGAAGTCTGAAATATTCACTTATCCTTCAACTGATTCTCTCCACTTTTGAGTGCCTGTTGTCTTGAATTTAAAGACTATAGAGTAATTTATGCATTTTAAGGATTTTTATGTGTGTTGTATATATATTCATACTGACCTATAAACATATATGAATATATACACATATATGTTGACTCAATTCGGCATATGTTATTTGGGGTCTGAAATGTTCTCCTAAATATTTTTGTGAGATTCATCTACATCAGTCTTATAGCTTCAGGGTTTTGTTTTTTTTTTCATTCCATTGTGATAGAAATTTGGATAGTTTCCAGTTTTTCACTCTGAAAAGTGGTGCACATATATACTCATGCATGTGCACTGCTTTTCATAAATATATGCATGCATTCAGTTGAATATGTGTAAGGAATCAAGTTACTGATGCTAGAAAATACTTAGCTTCATTTTGATAGATACTGAAGTCATTTAGTCCTCCACTACACTTTATATTTGAGCACAGAAATATTAAGGGATACACATGAGAATAACCAGGTTTCCAGTGAAGTTCTTCCATCCCTGCATTACACTGCAGAGTAAACTTCACCTTGTGGCTTTATATCAAGTCATTCCAGTTTATTCAGTCACTCTTTACTCTGCCTGTTGAACCTGGGACAGTTGGGTGGGTGCTTAACTTTGAGTCCATTCCAACCTATAATATGAATATGCCCCTTGACAAAGTAAGTCCTCCCTTTGCAAATTTCCACGTCTAAACAAACTTCAGGCTGAAGTGATTAAAATGGAATTATGTGATTTACTAACTAATATAATATTGTAAATGATTCAAATTTCCAACCGATGATTGTTGACCCATATAGTGTAATTGGGCAAAATAATAATTCTGCACTTTAATATGAAACAAGCACAAATACTGAAGCTTCTAGGGGGGATCCAAATTTTGTAGCCTCTGTATGCATGGTAGATGTCTTCAGTTGGCTGTTCTTGTATCATTTAATGCCAGATGCTTTTAGGTGACAGTATCGGCAGCAGGACCGGTGAACATCATTATCATATGCTCATTTCTGGCTGAATCTTACTGTAATGTGGTAACCAAGATGAGATGCAAGGCTCTGCAAGGCAATTTGCTAGTGAATAGCATTTCATATGTATTGAATAGTACAGCTGCCAGAAACATTACACCCCAAAGAGGTAATACCTTACGTAGGCTAAGTGCTATTTCACTGAAACAAATAACCACTCCTTTCTAATTAAGGTGATTTAAGCTGACATTTCAATTCTACAAGTAGTAATCAAGGTTTGGATTTGATTATCAACTGCAAGAGCCTTTTAGTTCTTGCTATCTGCCTATGCCTTAGTTTTATGGGTGATGAGTGAAATTCTGCATACTTAAAGTATTTATTTTCTTCCATAAATGTAGTCAAACTTTGTTAATTGCTGAATGTCATGGAGAAATAAAAGAAAGTCTGTGAATGGCATGGGTGGGTATTCATGAATGCATAGATGGGTGTGGAAGTTAGCCAAGTGTCTTTGGTACGACAAAACAAAACAAAAGTTTCCTCTCTAACACTTAACTTTCACAGTACTTTTCATTTTTCTCAACCACTCATTGTTTTACCATAGGAAATTAGAGAGTAGTAACTAATTTACAAATCCCAGAAGTGCTAGGCTTCCCAAAGGAAGAAAGGTATTCATCATTGAAAGAACTGAAGGATGTAGCTCACATGCACCAGAGACTGGTGGTGTTGCTTTGGCTCCTAAAAATGCCAAGCCAAAAGAAGTAGAACATAAATCTCTCCAACTGATAGAAGATCTATCCTGCACCTCTGATGTAACAGGTAGCACCCTGAACAGGACCTTGGTAAGTGACTAGATCTTGGAAACCTGAAGAACCGTATGATCTGCAGTAAGCAAAATAGGAATGGCAGTATAATTGGAGAGATTGTAGAAGAGAAATGAAAGGCTCAAAAATAGGAGAAGCCATAGACACAGCATGTGGCTAGGAAGTCCACCCAATGGATATATTATCCAGGAGAATGTAGCAACAGTCAAGCGAAAACTCCATTTACTAACATGAGAGAGGAAAATGTGCTGGTAAGAGGAAAACCGTGATGCTCTTTTTGGACACTTAATGACTATGGACAATGTACCCTACCAGAATGCACTGAAAAATAGAGTCCTCAAATTAAAGAAGTCAGGTGGTACTTGAAACTAGGTGGCTGTGATTGCCACAGTCATAGACCATTTTTAATGGCAGGAAGTCTGGCTAGTATAGAGCTGTAGAGTCAGTTAACAGAATATAACACATTCAGAGGCAATGTGGACAACAATCAATAAATATACTCTCTACTCTGAAACCAAAGCACAGGGACAAATAGCCAAACTAGTGGAAACACATGAACTATGAACCAATAGCTGAGGAGCCCCCAACTGGATCAGGCCCTCTGGATAACTGAGACAGTCAATTAGCCTGAACTGTTTGGGAGGCTTCCAGGCAGTGGGACTGGGACCTTTCCTTAGTACATGAGCTGGCTGTTTGGAACCTGGGGCCTATGCAGAGACACTTTGCTCAGCCTGAGTGAAGGGATGAGGGACTGGACCTGCTTGGACTGAATCTACCAGGCTGAGCTGAATCCCCAGGGGAGTCCTTGCCCTGGAGGAGATGGGAATGGGGGGGTGGACTGGGGGCAGAGTGGGGGATGGGTGGGGAGGGAGGACAGGGGAATCCATGGCTGATATGTAAAATTAAATTAATTTATAAAATTTAAAAAAAAAGAAAGAAACCGAAGGAAATGCACAACAGGAGAAGAAGTTTGAGGTAGCTCCCAGGATAAATAATCATGATACCATGTATAATCCATGTTAAGCTTGATTTAAGGTACCCAGTGGAAAGAATCCAAAGAAAGTATTTCCAAATGCTTTTAATAACCCCTCTCCTGATCTTCTATAAAATGGGTATGCTAAAAAGAGATGAAAATACATAAAGATTTTTGAGAACTGTGGAACATAAGATCCAAGTTGATACAATACCCAGAAATCCAAAATTTCAATCACAATGGGGATATATGGCTGGAACAAAAGTAGAGCCTGACCCAGGATCTGTGCATAGTGTGGCCACCGAGTGGAAGGAGTTGCCTGGTAGACATTAGATCCATTTCCAAAGTGTATTAAGAATGGATACACTTGGTACTTCGCAGAGTGCCCACACTGGCAAGGAGTTTGTGAGACAGAGTCCCGCTGTAGTTCAGAGGACAAATTTTTGAAACTACTCTACTGTGAAAGCAGTAAGCCTCAAATAACATTACATATTTGGCAAAAAAAAAAAATTGTTTTTAAAAAATCAATGAAACCCTTTACATATTCCTAAAACTGTGAAGGAATGAGCTTTATTTTTTAGTCATGGAATTCATGCACCTACCTCCAATGAAAGCTTGGTAGATCCTGAAGCAGAAATCTGGACTCCCAAAACCTATACAAAAAGTTCTCATTCACAGATCTCCAGATATAGTTTTTGCTAGAGAATATAACTACAGCACAAGTGTGCAGGGATTCAGAAATTTCAAGGAATAAAGGTATCTTTCACCACAATAGGCCAGACATAGAGGCCAGCAGAGATCTCAGCTTAAGGAAGGCAGTAGGAAAACAATAATTGCTATAGCTACCAACAAGAAATGGTGTGACAGTGTTGGGGATGCAAATATTCTCACCTATCCTCTGTTTATAAAATTCCCCAAGAATCCAAAAAAAGGCAGGAGCTGCTCCCTAAAGTATTGAAGTTAATATATGGACCTCAGGGGCAAAGGAGTGTCAGGAAAGACTAGAATAGAGGTATGCTGCTCAGCTCTGCTCTAAAATCAAGGCATGAATTCCACCCAGCTTCTGAGGGGATTGTCTTCTGCTGGCTTAAACCTGAGTGCCTCACTAGAAACCTGCCTTGGCCAATGATCATTGCCTTGCCAATGTGATACCAATTCCCACAGGCACCTCATGTGAGGTACCTGCTGATGAGGGAGGGGAACAGACTACAGCCTCAGTGGGACCCGCCAAGACCTCAGAACTCATAACAAATCAGTGACATGCTTGCTCCTGCTGCCTTCGCTTCCTCATTCTCTACCAACATTGTTCCATACATAACTAGCAAGAGAGTGCTGCACACAGATTTCCATTGCCGAGCCCATTTTCATGACTCAAAGCAAAGACTGAGAAAATATCACGATATCTGTGAAGTATATAACGTAATACATAAAAAAAATCATTTGGTTTTTCTTCAAATATTCAATTTTTCAATACAGGAAATTATTAATTTTCTAGTTAACCTATGAATATATTAACATGTGTGCAAAAATGGCAAGTGAAATATAGGATTAAATATTTTGTTCTTTAAACTTTAGAAAATATTTCTGAATTCATAAAAGTTTACAATCTGTCTTGTACCGGTGAATGGATAAGATATTTCATTGCCTCTATTTAAAAACATGAGATTATCTTACAGTTAAATCGATAAGTTTGAAATTCATGATTAATCTATTGATTCCAAGGTAACTTAAAAATCTGTGATTAACTCAAAAGTTTTTAACTGATCCCTTATGAAAGCAATTACAATACAAAGAAGTAAACATACTTGAATCTATTTCAATCTACTTAACTATGAATTTGACTTCTGGCTCCACATTTTTCATAATAAAACTAATCTTATCTATATACAGTGTATAAAGGGTATTATATTACCAAAAGTGATATATTAAAGCTCAAAGTAATTTCCTAATAGCATATATATGTCACTTATATGAGTTTTATTCATACTGTATTCAGAATTTTAAGATGCTTAAAAACAAAAAAGAAATAAAAAGGTGTTATTTCTTTGTCATCTTTAATATTTTTCCTAGTAAAAGAAAAAAATTGAACAAAACTCATAAGAATTTGTAGCTATTGAAGTGATTTTTATAATGGAAAAATGTACACAGCTATAAAATATATTCCACCAGTGACAGAATAAGGCTTACAAACTCATCATATTTTCAAGAAAATATAAGCCGATTCACCATTACCATAGTTCCAGGGAAGAGATTGTATTGTGAGAAAGGAAACTGTATTTAAGAGAACTAAAGAAAAGGAGATTTTATTCAAAGCACACTAATCTTCAAACACTGATACAAAGCCCCATTAGAATCAGCCTTGTGGAAGACCTTGGTGGCTATTTTCTATTATTCCCACTTCTTACCTTAAGTTCTCTGCCTCTCTGAGAAGTGTGCTACATTTTTCTTTTGTATTTCTCAATTGGTCTGCTCTCACTCAGCATCCATGGCAAATCACATAACTCCTAAGAAGCCACACCACTGATGCTTCCTTTTGTGCCAAGTAAATTCAGTTTTCCTGGATCCTCTCTACAGGGTGGGCACAAGCTATGGTGTCTCATCAGACCATGATTGATCCATGTGTATATAAGAAAAAAGTTCAAGATCATGTACTATGAAGGTCTCAATAGAGCATTCTGTGCTATAGGGGTGCTATATTAGAAACAAGTACACATAGTTTATAGAATAGATTCTGAGACATGTGATCCTTAATTTTACTATCTACTGATTTTTTGTCCTTGGGGAATGTCTGCCACTGTGTACATTTTTTATTATCTTATCACATATCTATTAATGTAGACATTGAAAATGAACCAAAAATAGAAAAAAATGGCAATTGGCAAAAAGTTTACAAAATGCAGACAGTCTGGTTCCTAGGAGAGACACAGTCTCTCTAGAGTCCCAGAAAGACATCTCTCTGTGAATGTTACAGTATATTCCTGGTATAGTCAAGCTATGTTAGTTTTTTGTTGTTGTTTGCTTGTTTGTTTTTATCTTAACCAGATGCAAAAACTAAACTTGAGATGAGTAAGGCTAAAACATCAGCAGTTGTCTTCTTTGACCCAGTCCCTGTAGATAAGTTAAAGGTTCAATCTCAGATGCAACATAAGGGATCTCAGTCTACCTTTACCCCAGTTCACCTTGAGGATGGAAATTCCATGTCAGGAAACATAAGATGATAAGAGAAGATGCTACTACCTTTGCCAATGTCCTTAAAGAAGAAGTGTCACTTACTGACATACCATACCAAGTAAACCTTTGTCTAAGTCCAGAACTCCAAGCCAACATTTATTTTTGACCACATAAGATTCAAGCCCAAAGAACATATTTCTGTGATGTTTGGTCAGGAGAAATGAAGTTAGTAGAAGTGGCATGGAGGGGACCTTAAAAGGAAGGATACTTTCAAAACCAGTAAAACAATCAAAGAGCCTAGAGGTGAACAACTAGAGAGGTAGCTTGTCAGATAACAATCCTGGTTTGTTGTAAGAAATCAGCTACATAGACATAAAACAAGGGTTTTTTCCTCAGGCCCAGACATGTG
Source organism: Peromyscus leucopus (assembly GCF_004664715.2). NCBI lineage: Eukaryota > Metazoa > Chordata > Mammalia > Rodentia > Cricetidae > Peromyscus > Peromyscus leucopus. The sequence continues at coordinate 59,639,628 of NC_051066.1, forward strand.
TATTCTCAGTACTCAGGATGGTGAACCAGCAGGATTTCTATGAACTTGAGGCCACCTTGGCAATGAAGTGAGGTCCAGAACAACCTGACTAGAGTAAGACCCTGTCTCTAGAAACAAAAACAAAAACAAAAACAAAAAACGCATGTCCACAGGCATACACACACACACACACACACACACACACACACACACACACACACTCATATGTAGCTAGAGTTTTCCTGCCTTGCCCACAGTCAGGACAAATCTTTGTCACCCGCCAGTACCACAGCCACTCAGACCCAACCAAGTAAACACAGAGACTTATATTGCTTACAAACTGTATGGCCATGGCAGGCTTCTTGCTAACTGTTCTTATAGCTTAAATTAATCCATTCCCATAAATCTATACCTTGCCATGTGGCTGATGGCTTACCAGTGTCTTCACATGCTGCTGGTCATGGCAGTGGCTGGCAGTGTCTCTCTACCTCAGCCTTCCGCTTCCCAGATTTCTCCTCTCTCCTTGTCCCACCTACTTCCTGCCTGGCCACTGGCCAATCAGTGTTTTATTTATTGACCAATCAGAGAAATTTGACATACAGACCATCCCACAGCACTAATTAGTCATTTATGATAATCATATTTGTAGCCATGTTAGTTAAGTCTTCTAAGTATACATAGATATATTTCAGATAGATAGGTAATGGTCAAACACTTCATAGACCTAGAGAATATGGCATTTAAATAACTTAGAATTCTGTTGACGTGAGACACAATTGCTCCTGGCTGCACCAATTGATCCCAAGAGAATGTTGGGCTTCTAAGACATTTCCATTTGGAAATTTGTCTTTTTGGCAAATGGCCTACTGGGCAAAGAACTGCCCTTGCCTTGATGGCTGACAGTACAAATGCAATGCTCTCCTTTCTGGACAAGCAAGACACAAGGAAAGCAACCACTGAACTCTGCCAAGACAGGGTAAAATGGTCTTTCAGAAATCCTGCTTCTGAAAATGGTCTGTCAGATACTCTAGGCCTGTAGCCAATTTGAGTGCACCAACAATGCTGAGAAACATTAGGTGACTGTCCAGGCTGCCAGCTGTCTTGGTCTACTCTTGCAAGATTCCTGAAAGTTGCTTGCATCCATCTACCATTTCTCAGGTACCATTATGTTCCTTCTCAGGTCTTTGATGGGATTGAAGACTAGCAGTTATAGTTAGAACTTAGTATATATAATATCTTAGATAGAACATATTAAGTATTAGATTCAGGTTCTTTAGGATAGGACACCTTTGAATGATCTTTAAACATGCCATTTACCTATGCTCTATACTTCTCTGGATTTTACTATGTGTTTCTTGCTTGATATTGTTTGCATTGGTTATAGTTCCATCTTATCTAGGTCATTATCCCTCATTATTCCTGGACAATATTTGATAAACATTCCTTTGTATATAGTCTTGTATTAGTTTAAAACCTTCTTATTTAGACAAAAAGGGGGAGATGTAGTGGGTAGCCATTCCAGCTTGGATCTGGAAGTTCCAACCCCCATTGATACTCTGGCAAATGTCACGCCTACGAGGCAGGGCCAGGGAGGCGCCAGGAGACCTGAGAGCTGGATGGGCCAGCGCTCTCTCTGTGCGCTCTCTCTGTGCCAGGACGCTGAACAGTGGCAGCTAACTGAGCAGAGCTCCAGAGAACACTGCTGGACTACATACAATACACCTTCCCCAGACCCTGCGACCTACCTATTACTTAATTTGTGAGTTGCGCCATTAAATAAATATCCTTTTAACTACGTGGAGTGGCCAAAATAATTTCTCCAATACTCATACTTTGTGGAGATCAGAGTAATGTTAGCCATTGGTCTAATTTTAACTGGATCAGACGATGAGGCAGTTTTAGGCAGATCATGAAGGAAACAGCATAGCAATGAAACAATGAAACAACCCTCCTAAAAACCATTGTCATCCATGGCGAAGGTACATATGCCCAAGACTGTCCGGAATAGCTTCACACTACAGGAAAAATAGACGTTACCAAACTATCCATCCAGCCGTTAAACAAAGAAACAAATAAAAACAACCTCAGAGGACTGGTGAAGTAAATCAGTACCCAGAACTACTCCAGTGAGTATCCAGAGTCCACTTCTGAGCAAGCAGAATATTTTACAAATAAAACAGTAGTGTGACACACAAGGGCACAAAAACAATTTTGACAAGTACAAGCATAGTGTAGCTTCTGTTTAGAGCCTTACTGCAACAAGTTTGTTTGGCCTCTCATTGTGTGGTATTGGTATCATGACAGGTATGCCATCGTTGAAGTGTGGCATGTACCGGAATACAACATGCTTTAAAACATTCAGTCGTCAGCGGGTGGTGCCAACCAGGAGGTGGTGGCACCTTTCTGAGGTAGGTCTAGTGGAAGGAAGGAACTTGTAGGCCTGGTCTTATAGATTATGGGCAAAATGTGTTATTTATTATTATAAGCTTTTAATTCTACATAATTTCACTCAAGCATTTTAATCTGGGTGAACTTGCAATACAGATACTGCTCTGTTTTCTAGTACTTTTTAACAATCATATTAATTTTTTTTGTGTGACTCAAAAAAAGATTGAGGAATTTCTATGCATTTTTCAATTAGGTTTGTTTTCAGTTGGTAGAAAGTTTTCCCTGAAAATTTGACTTGTGCTTTTATATATGTTGCTATGATTCTATTTTTTCTAGTATGTCTTATTTATAGGTCAGAAGTGCAGTTTTTGTGTCCTGATGTATTATTAATTTGTATAAGTATTTCACTGGCCTTCAAAGGAAAACTACATGTACTGTTGTTTTCAGGATATAGTTTTCAATGTATTCAATTTGCTCTGTCTCATGTGTTATTCATTTTTATCTTCTCTAGTTTTATCAAAGTTGTGTGTACTTTGTATTTCATTATGTGAAAAAGAAAATTTAATCTCCTCCTTAAAAACTTTGATCTATTTCACAACACATTTTTGTAGTGTTTTTCTTTTAGAGTATGGTTATATTATATAATACATAGACTCTTTATTGAGTTTCATCATGAGACACCCATGACATACTGAACTCTGTCCCATTGAATACTTTTGTTCTGATTTCTTTTTTTTTCCTTTTATTTCATTTTACAATACCATTCAGTTCTACATATCAGCCACAGATTCCCTCGTTCTCCCTGCTCCTGCCCCTCTCCCCTTCCCCCCAGCCCACCTCCCATTCCCACCTTCTCCAGGGCAAAGCCTCCCCCGAGAACTGAGATCGACCTGGTAGACCACATGAGAAAAGGAAGAAACAAAGTACTAGAGAGACCCACAGAAATCCACAAAGATACCCCTACAATAGACTGCTGGCAATGGTCGAGAGACAGCCAGAACTGACCTACTCTGGTGATGGGATGGCCAAACACTTTTGTTCTGATTTCAATAGTGTCTATTCCTAATATTTAGCCATTCATTAATTCATGTCACAGTGAAATTTGCTACTATACTTTCTAAATGCAGTGAATTAGTGCAAACAAAAAGCACATGGTTTTCTGTATCTTTAAATGAGCTTCATAAAGAAACAGAAACTATCATGATAAACTAATAAAATATATGTCATATCCAGACAAGGTCAAGTTCTATGATGGAACAGTTAGCATGCATCAGTTCACTAATGAAACACAAATTGCTAAACGGTGTTATTAATAAAAAACCTGGAGCCAGATATTGGGGTAAAAACCTGAGAGATCAGAGGAATAAGAAATCCACAGTCAATGTCACCTTACAGATGCCTCAGTCTGCAAACAGACCTATTTCCTGTATACCCATGCCTATACGCCTTTCTGTTCTGTAACCTTTCTTCTTCTCTCCACCCAGCTACATCACTTCCTGTCTGTCTGTACAGACCTCCAGACCTTTATGGTTAGTTCTGGGATTAAAGGCATATGTCATTATGCCTGGTTCCGTTCCCCAATGTGGCCTTGAACTCACAGAGATCTCGGTGGATCTCTGCCTCCCGAATGCTAGGATAAAAGGTATGTTCTGCCATTGCCTGACTTCTATGTTTAATATAGTGGCTGGCTTTTTTCTCTGATCCTCAGATAAGTTTTATTGGGGTACACAGACAAAATATCCCCATACACTAATAGCAAAGATGAAACCCTGTATTTCTACTTTCTCTAATATTTTCTCTACTTTTCTATTACCCATCCTCACTTAATTTCTTTCATAATGGTTACATCATAAATATAGGTCAGTTTCCATCATTGAGTTTTAAAAATTTCGACTCCTGATGTAAAACAAGAACAAATTAGCTATTACACATACCTATGACCCTGACTATGGACAAAGGTATAAAACAAGACTACTTCACAACTATATTTGAAGACAGGCATAAATAAATAAATATACTGTAATTGTTTGAACAGTGGCCCCACAACTTAATCATCAAATGACCACTATTCTATTGAAATAAGTCATTACATATTAGATTTAGATACACTACTGGAGAAATATGGAATGTTCCAGATTATGCAGATAAGCCCTAGAAACCAACCTTAGGTACTTGTAAGAGATACCAGAAAGAATTTGGCAAAGGGACACAGAAAAATATTCCTCAGTGGAGACAGAGCAGAGGTCTGAATAATGAATTCATTAGCCAGGAGTCCAGCATCCAGAAACTACAACAGACAGGACTCAGCCCAGTTCTCCAATATCTTTTTTGCAATTATAATTGCAAAATTATAATCTTAATTTGCAATATTGTAGTAGGACAAGCCCATAGGGTTGAGGAAATTGGGTCAAACCAGTTGCCAAGGCATGCACATAACATACTTCCTTATTAGCCAACCTGGAGTCTGCAACAGGTGCTATCAGAGGTCCTGATCATGCCCAGCCAATGAGGGATGACCACACAATGCCACCAGATTGGGACACATCTTGAGTGCTGCAAGGAGGGTATATAATGCCTTCTCCATTATTGAGTAAAGGAGTCTGCTGTTTGCTTTCAACTGACTCCCAGTGTCTGTGTCATTGACTCCCTGTCTTCTCACCCCCTTTCCTGAGGGACCCACTAGGATCCAGCAACATGCTATGACTACCAAATTGTAAAAGAATAGTTCCTATTCTTTTGGGCCAGCAAATTGATAGTAATGTGTAATCTCTAACAGACTAAAGCAAAGAATACTTTGTGTAATCATGGATAACTAGTCACTTTACATCAAGACTAACTAGAGCAACTACTAGTTACCTAATGAAAGTCCTGGCTACACTTCATTTCCTCTAATTGCCTTACATATAATCATCATTAATTATCATCATCATCATCAGTATTTCACAGTGAAAAAAATCTAGAACATCTGAGTGTCTTTGAACCTTCACCCAAATCAGCAACCATGAACCCAAACCGTACAAGCTCCATCCACTCATCCACCACACTCTTTCTAAGTAGCCTTAGTGTGTCAACTGTATGCACTCTTTCTTGCTGCAATACTTAAGCAGCGGTAGTTTGAGAAGTATATATGCATATGAACTATTCATAGCAAGACAACAGGTCTCAGTGTGTTTTCTTTATAACACTGGCAATCCTTTGATCTTTTCTGTAATATTAAGTCAGTAATTATGAATAACATGTATTTAAATTTGTATGATTTGGTATAAAATAGCATGAGCATGTTCATTCTAAATTTTGAAATTCCTATTTTAAAATTTATAATCTTTTTATAGTACTCCATATTATGTCTAAGGCCTTATATCGTATTTAACTAAACATGTCTTCATAACATCTGTGAATACTATGATTGTGTAATTTCCTTTTGGCTACTTTCAGTGCTGCTGTTATTGCTTTCCATATAGAATGAACAAGATGAGTGGAGTTCTTGAGCCATGTATTATGGAAGAATATCCAGATACCCCCACAAAATCATAGTAAAATATAAAATATAGTCATAACTTTAGTGTGATTTTCCAGGCACTTTAATGCATATCAAATTGACTCTTTCACAGACATGCTTTAAAAGAACTTATTATCGTCACAATTCATGGCTAAGTAGGCAATACCTAGTCACCCAACTATGACATCATCTAAGAGTTAGTGCATGTATAGTCTGTATCTATATATCATATCCCTTCCTTTCTCCAGTAAGAGTTATACTTCAGAAATCTTCTAGAAACAATTCTAGAATCACAAGGTTTCATTCTAATTAGTACTTAGTTCAAATTGAATAGACCCCCAGGATCATTATTATGATTAATTATGATTTTACAATACATCAAAAATATTTGCCTTCTGATTGAAAAACACTTTTCACTAGCTCCTCTGACATTGCATCTTTCAACCTCTTCATTCAAGAATAACCTATATCAAAGGTAAAACTTGGTGTTAAAATTGTCACTCATTCAACAATAATTGATATCTGGGCTGGAGGGATGGCTCAGAGGTTAAGAGCACTGACTGCTCTTCCAGAGGTCCTGAGTTCAATTCCCAGCAACCACATGATGGCTCACAGTCATCTATAATGGGATCTGATGCTGTCTTCTGGCCTGCAGCAGAACACTATATACATAATAAATAAATGTTTAAAAAAGAATAATTGATATCAAAGGTGTAACTTAGTGTTAAAATTTTCACTCTGCATTTAATAAATGTACTCAATTATTTTAATGACATTTATGCAGTGATTCTGAACTCTGGTCAAATTCATAGAGTAGACTGTGTAGATTTTTTTGGGTCCTGGAATTGTACAAATTACAGGGAGCAGACTACCAAAGTCTATTAACCAGAAGCAATTTTATTGAAAACATCACAGGTATAAAAACTTCTAACTAGTTAGGGCCACAGAGAATATTTAGCTCTGTGACCCCAAGAAGAGGCCTTGAACATCTTTTAATAGAGAAGAACCATGTGCAGGGGGTGCAGGATTTTCAGCCTCTGGGAAGTATGGAGCCTGGAGTTGGAATTTGTGACCTCAGGAAAGGGCAGCTCCTAGGAGAGTGCAGTTCTTTGGGTTTATGGCCCCTTGGGGAGTGCATTCCAAGAGTCAGGGTTCACAACCTCTGATTATAGGGTGTTAGTTAAAGGTGTTTACATAGTTCTGGTTCCTTTAAATTGCCTTACCTGGGAGAATGTAGGGGAGGGTCCAAGTGGCTATCAGTCCTAATACAGTTAGAAATGTGCATATAGGCTATAAGCATACAATTCTTTTCATATTCCTGGGCACTTCTATTTGTCTCCTCATCTTCATATCTAATTTCCTCACCTTCTCACCATGCTGTAGGGAGTCACAATTGCACATATAGCACCAAGATATATTGGACTTTAGACACACACACACACACACACACACACACACACACACAAATGGCTGCTTTCTCTCAGAAGAACTGAAAGATTTGAGAATCAGGCTGAATCACTCCTTGAAATAAGGAATAATAAGCAGCTATAAACCTAGAAGATGGGAAAGTGAGTCCTGCCTGTAAAGTAGGAAAGAATGAAGCTGCCTGTAAAGGAAAAAAGAGATCAGGAAGCAAACCAACTACAAGAGAGGCACTCTATGGAGCACATTCAGCTCAAGAGCAAGACTGAGCTCAAGTTACATCCTTATTCTGTGACTCTTAATGGTGTTTCTACCCTTAGAACAAGTCAATCTTTTTATTGGATAACAAATTGGGACCTCTTCTGTGGGAAAGACCATTTCTTCTGCTCTTAGCATTGCCCAGTCACCTGGAGTTATTTGTCTAGGTTTGAGGCCCTATGAGATAGTAGTCAGTTCTGAGATCATATACATATAGATAACAAACAATATATGGATTTATCAGATTGTACTTATGTATTTATATATTATGTATATATGTAAAAACAAAGAAAAAATGCCATGAATTTGGAAAAACAATAGAAGAGGGTGCATGGGAGGGAAGGTAAGAGGAAAAAATTATGTAGTTATATGTTAATTTCAAAAAATTAAAGGGTTAGGAATTTAGCTCAGTGGTAGAACGCTTGCCTAGCAAGCGCAAGGCCCTGGGTTCAATCCTCAGCTCCAACAAAAGTTAAAAAAAAAGGGATGAGTGCATTTGCCTGGCAGTGGTGGCACATGCCTTTAATCCCAGCACTTGGGAGGCAGAGGCAGTTGGATCTCTGCAAGTTTGAGTCCAGCCTGGCCTACAGAGTGAGTTCCAGGAAAGGCACAAAGCTACACAGAGAAACCCTGTCTTGAAAAACCAAATAAATAAATAAATAAATAAATAAATAAATAAATAAATAAATAAAAAACTAATACTTAAAAAAAAACAAGTTCTCTTACAATATAGTGCACACAAAGACTTCTTAAAACTTTTATAACAAAGAAAGTTAATTCAACCCTACCCGTATCTGTGAAAAGTTTGCAATAAAAATATCAGGGCCCACCCCAAGAGTCATAGCTTCAGCTTGAGTCTCTGGAGAAGTGGATAAGGGTGCTTGCCTCTCTCACTATAGTTTTAGATCTTTCTGGACAAATTTGATGTACAGTCTGGGAGGAAAAACCACTGTACAAGTAGGAAAATCCAAAATAAAAAGAGAAAATTTGCTCCAGACTTTAAGGATTTCATTAATCACATGAGCATGCATTTATTTAAAAAAAAAAAAAACCCTTAAGCAAGGTTTTACAGGAGGCTATTGAGTGTTTCAACAAATCGTGTTCAGAAGTGTTGAATAGGGAATATGAAGGGAAACATGAAATTATAATTATACCAATCTGCCTCTTTAAACATTTATATAAATTCTCAAGGACCATGTCAATACTATACATTAGAATACTTCATCTCCTTAAGAATACAAAAATCATGATCATGTAGGCAAAATGGCATAACATGCTATTAAATCAAAGGTTCAATAGTTCAAATCATGCAAATAAATTTTAAATTAAGCCCAGATTCTTGGGCTGTTAAGATCATAAGGTGAGAATGTGTTTGATTTATTGCACGAAGAATCTATCCTGTGTTACTTCTGCTTGTTTGCTCCGGGCAGCTCTCTGATTGTGTGTTATTCATCATCCTGACATTATCAAGACAACAGAAACTCCTATTGATACAGATAATGCATTTTAAATATCATTGCTGACAGTTCAGGTTATATTTTCATGAACACTGGAATAGTCCTAAAAATTCTGAATATGTGAACAGCACCTTGGTCAACATATATAGAATCTCAGAGTTAAAACATAGAGGTGTGATGTTTCCAGGAAAACTACACTTTTATCCCTCATAAAATTCTTCTTAAATAAGCAAATATATGTAAAATGCTACTTCCAGCCTAGAATGACACAGAGCTCTCAACCTGCAGGCTGCTCATTTCAACTCATGTAAGCATGCATCTGTATTTGTATACATTAAAACCAAGGCATCCCTCTAGATAGTTAAGAGAAGAGACATTCTTGATTTCCTTAAATCCTCTTTAGAGCCTTGAATTCCAATAGCATTTATCATATTTGGTGACTTAGTATTTTTTAAATAAGCTATAATGACACAAAAACTTATCCTTCAGAAAGACCTCACTTCTTAGAAATTTCAATCCATAGAAACTGAATATAAAAGTAATCAACCAGTATTAGTTTGAGCCAGAAGGTAGAAGTATATCTTCTCAATAAGGAGTCAGCTTATTTCAGGGTTTGCAAGACTATTCGCTGAATATTCATTTTCAAGTTTACCAATAATATGCAAGTCTTTTTCCTAAACTGAATACTAATTTTTGTCAATTTTTTCCCTATTTTAGTGGTCAGTATTCTCTTATTGACTTTTAAGAATATTGTATCCTAAATCTTCATCATATATGTTGCCGATATTTTTCCAAATTTGTCAGTTTTCTTTAATTTGATAACAGTTTTCATTATTATTAAGTACTTATGCATTTGTCAATCAAAGTCACAAGATTATAATATTTAATGAATTCTTAATTTGGTTTTGTTATAAATACTCCAGATAACTGAGAAAATAACATACACATACAAAGAACACATAAACTTATTACATTTAAATATATATTCCATGTGTATTATTTACATAATTATTAATATCTACACATAGACATATATGTGAAGAGAAATAGTTAAAGTGACTCTATCTAAGGGAGCATTATTTAAACATTTTTAAAGATGCTTTTTACAGGTTTTAGTGTTTTACCTGTGAATATGTGTGTGCACCACACGTGTGCTGTGCCTGGCACCAGTGACAAGTCAGAAGAGAGTGTCAGAGCTGAAAACTGAACCTGCATCCTCTGGAAGAGTAGAAGACGCTCTTAACCAGTGAGCCATCTCTCCATACTCCCCTACTCAGACGCTCTTCCTAGTCCATTGCAGCATTCACCATGTCTGAACATGCTTTTCTAAAAATATTTCTTCGGCTCCATGATTTATCAGTTTTTTTCCTTCTCTTCTCAACTCTCCTTTCCTGTCTTTATCACAGGCCCATCATACTTCATTTAAGCAACAAATGTTTAAATTCTTTAAAATTAGGTACTAAGAATTCTGACATTGTTTACTCTTTACCTTTGTGCATCTCATCCATCCTAATGATTTTAACTGCTTTGGATGGCCCTAAGTTTACTCACATTTTGGACTTCACTCACCTTACCTATACTTGTCTATTTGATATATTAAATGTGTAAACCTCAAAAGGACATCAGGCTCAACTTGTACAAGACTGAATCCATACCAACTCTCCGACACAGTTCCTATTCAGTTTTAATAACACAATGAACAATGTCTACAAATAAAATCAATTTAGAAGTTGATAAACCTTTTGTAATTTCATTCTTCCTTTCTCTGCATATTTGGTGTAATACTAAATGGAGGTACAATTACATCTCTTTGATTCATCCATTTGTCTTTATATTTCATCTGTGATTAGCTCTTGTTGGACCACTGATTGGATGAAATCCAGGGTGCTGTGTTTTAGATAATTTCAGTATGTCCTCATGAACCGATGTGATGGAAGCCTAACCCTCAAGGTGAGAGACTGTAAAACATTTTAAAATGCAAAAATAAGTTTTAACTTTAGGATCCAAGAAAGCAAGTAGCAAGACTGGATCTGGCCCCTAGTGTACTTGTACTCCTCTCTCCCACTGATATCTTTGAAACAGACTTTTAGAACTGCAGGCATGCAGATCTTGGGTAACTCGTTGCCAATTATTCCAATCTCCTGCCCAATTGCTTTTCTCTACTCTTGAGACAAATGTAAGCCTTCCTTATGTGCTTCAAGTCCTTGTAGTGTGCTTCCTGTCCCTGTTCTTACACTGTCTTAATGACTGACCATTTCATCTTATGACCAAGGCTGCTCTCCCGCTAAATTTCTTTGGCAAATACAGTGTAAATAATGTTGGGACTGTGATTCTTCTTGTGTCTATGTTTTCATGTATGCATGTGCATGTGTATTTTCAAGTACAAATGAACATGTGCATGTAGAGAACAGAAGATGACCTCAGTGTTATTAATTCTTCAGACACTGCCTACCTCCTTTTTTTGTAAGATAAGGGATCAACTGGCTTGTAACTCACCAAGTAGGCTAGCCTGTATCTGCTTCCCCAAGGCAGAAAGAGACCCTGATCCTTATTTTGTAAGCATTGTATCACATGTATGATATGATTACTAAATATATTCTTTTTTATTTCTTCTCTCATATAATAGATGCCAAAAGCAGTTTCCCTTCCCTCTACTTCTCCATGTATTCCCTCTTCTCTCCCCAGATACACTCCTCCTCCATTCCTCTTCAGAAAAGAACAGGCCATCCAAGGAAATCAGCCAAACACAGCACAACAAGATACAAAATAAGACTAGGCACAAACCCTCATATCAAGACTGAGCAAGGAAACCCATTTTAGGTGGTACAGGGTCTGAAGAGCAGGAAAAGGAGTCAGAGACACCCATATTTCCACTGCTAGGAGTCCACAAAAACCTCAAGCTAACCACGGTAGCATATATGTAGAGGACCTACAGCAGCTCTATGCAGAGGACCTACAGCAGCTCTATGCAGGCTTTGTGATTCCTGCTCCAGTCTCTATGAGCCCCGATGAGGCCTGCTTAGTTGATTCTGTGGGCTATGTTGTATCTTCTTGTGGTATCCTCAACCCTTCTAGCTCCTACAAATCTTGTATTCTGAAAAAAAAGTTTCAAAAATCTCTGTGATGCTTATGAAAAAATAATTTTATATCTTTCTTCTGTTCTATAACTTATAAACAAAATAAATGCGTTCTGGCTGTCAGAGCCTACATGATAATCATGCAGCACCACATAATTAAAATCCTCAAAACAGCTCTTTTGTACCTCATAAACTTCAGACATTCAGGCTAAACATCTCACAATTGAATGGAATACTTTCAATAAAACCAGGTATTGGAAACTATATATAGATGTATTCGTAGTCACTATATATAATAAAACACTTATTGCTATGAATTAGATGTTCATACCCACATGAATAATCTGCACTGGATACCATTTTAAAATAAATTTTAATGACTTTTGACAACCTATTAAATAACACTCATAAGACAATACCTCAGAATACAAGAATGTTATTACATCTGACACTGGACTCTGTGGACCACTTCTTTTTAATGAAAAAAAAATGTATTTCCTATGCCTATGCTGACATTCAATAGTGAAAATTAAACAGGTTACCTGTGCTGAAGTTAATGTGTATTATCATCCTATTAAGTGGTAAAGATATTGACGGTTAGATAAAAATAAATCACTATACTCCAAGTAATAGTATTAATGATATCTTGACTTTTTCAATTAGAAATTTTCATTTATTTTTAAAAGTAATTTCAAAACATTTAACTAAATCCAAAAATGATAAGAATGTGACTTTCATCCTGGCCATCCCATAGGGTAAAAGAAATAGACTTCAAGAACTGAACAACTCACTGCTGTGTGTGGAGACCAGAGGTCAAATGACCTTACATTCTCTGCCTGAGTTTTTGAGAAAGGGTCTAACTGAAACTAAAGCTCAACCACTTTGGTTACATTGGTGGCCAGAAATCCTCGGGGATATTTCGGCCTCTGTCTCTCCAGGACTGGAATTATAGGCATGGTTCACAGCTACCAGCTTCACGTGTGAGTCTTTCAGATCTAAACTTGGCTCTTCCTGCTCCCACAGCATGCTCTTTGTCAACTAAGCCATCCATCCAGCTGCAGGCATTTATATCACTTAATGTCAGTGTTTCTGATTGTTTGGGCTGCAAGTAGCCAGAACATAATACATTCATAGGAGCTACTCGCGATTACCTTAATTAGAGATTCCAAACACTATTGTTCTTCTGCTGTCTCCATCAGCCACTCTTGGAGCATTTTCTTGCCGGCTTCCTTCAAGTCCACACAAGAGCTTCCACAGCTCCGAGTATCATGTGAAAATGGATGGAATAGAATAAAAAGCACCCATATGACTCTTACTAACACTGAAAAAGTAACTTAGAGGGTAAAACTCATGTGTCACCTTACACGTTGTTTTCCACAAAGTTCCACATACCTATTCAAATTGAAATATCAGAAGTAATGGAGTTTTGATGGGTAGGTAAAACATGAAGCCTCATGGAAACTATGGGTTCTGAACAAAATAAGGATTCTACAGGAAAAATACAGGGTATAAGAGTACTTTGCTGATTGTTACATGGGCATTTAGCAGTGTGTACTATATTGATCAAGTACTTTAGTTGTTAAATAAACATTTAGTGAATGTGGACAACACTCCATGCACTGTATGGTCAGAACTACCACAAAAACATAAATAAATGAAAATGGGGTGTTAGACTCAAGGTATTTGCATATCAATGAAAGAAATAAAAATACTAAAATAAAAATAATAGAATGGAATATACTAAGTATTAGTAAAGAAAATCAGAGAATATGTACATCATAAACAGATAACTTTTTAATAGAATAGAAGATAAGAAAATGAAATCTGGGTGGATAATGAATTTACTGATATGAGAAATGTATGATTAATCAGCTATAAGGAAGATATGTGGCCATGTTTTATTGGAAGCATGCCTTATTCAAGTGGACATGTGACAGCTATGAGAAATATTGTGTACATGACTCAGTACTTCTAAGGAAACTCTCCAGTAAAAAATGATATAGTCTATCAAATCACTCTTGTTCATTAGATGGGTTTCGTGTGTGTGTGTGTGTGTGTGTGTGTGTGTGTGTGCATGCATGCGTGTGTGTAGGTGGTATATGTGCCTGTGCACACAAGGGGCAGAACACATCATCAGGTATTTTCCTGTATTGCTTTCTACCATATTGCCATGAGACAAGATCTCTCGCGAAACGAAAACTTAAAGTTTGTGCTAGCTGGCTTTTCCAAGAGCTCTTGAGATCAGCTAGTCACTGCCCCTTGACAAAGCTGGGCTTGCAGCCCTCTGCAGCCACCTGTCCTTTGACACGGATGTGGGGGACTAGAACGCAGGTCCTCATGTTTGTCGGGCAGCTCTCATACCCACTGAGCCATCTCCTCTGTCACTTTCTCTCCACTTTATTTTTTAAAATAATATTGTATGGTGAGAACATAAAGTAGCAGTATCGTTGAGACATAATTTGGTCATTTCTTGGCAAAGCTAAATATATTCTTACCATAAAAACCAATAATCTCTTTTTTCAGTATTTGCTCAAATTGATTGAAAACTTGGGTCCTTCCAAAACTCACCCACAGATTTAAATGAAAGCTTTATCCATATTTACCCAATCTTTGGAACACTGATAACAACAATACAGTACTGATAGGGCCTGAGGGCTGTATATAGTTGGAGCTGAAAGGGGGGTGCATGAGAATTATTCCTACTTCCAAATCTTCTGTAAACCTAAAATTAACTTAAAATATAGTGTTTTCAATTTCTTATGTCTTTAAATTTTATTTTAAAAATTTATTATTATTATTATTATTATTATTATTATTATTATTATTTTCTTGTATATTACATCCGAACCTCAATTTCCCCTCCCTCCCCTCCCCACAAACGTATAGAGATTAATTTTAAATTATAAAGATGAGTAGAAATATAAAATATTCATTAAATATTAACCACAGATCTCCCTCTCATCCCTCCTCCCATACCCACCACCCTTCCCCTCTCATCCCTTTCTCTAACAGGGTAAGTTCTCCCATGGTCGGACAGCTGAACCTGGTACATTCAGTTGAGGGAAGAAGGATGAGAGGGGAATCTGTAGTTGGTATGTAAAATGAATAAAAAAAAGATTTGGAAAATAAAAATATTGATTAAAACTTCTCAACTGTAGTACACATGTTCTGCTTTTTAAAAATATCAGTATTGCCAGGCTGCAGTACGCATGTCTTTACTCTCAGCATTTGGGAGGCAGAGCCAGGTGGATCTCTAAGAGTTTGAGGCTAGCCTGGTCTACAGAGCGAGATCCAGGACAGGCACCAAAACTACAGAGAAACCCTGTCTCAAAAAACCAGAAAAAAAATTATCAGTATCATAATAAGTTCATCAAATCCATTTCTTCCAGAAAATTTGATCATTCTTTCTCTCTTGTTCTTAAGAGCCCAGGGATCTTTATACAAATTGCTTTTGCAAAATTAAGAAAGCTAATTTCCTTTTTATTGACTCAATGAACCAATTATTGAAACCTACACAGATTTTGAACAGAGTGCCCTTTTCCTTGCAATGATGAATAACAATAAGTTGTTAATTATTTCACCATATCAGATTGCTTTCATTAACATAAAGAGACAGTTTAATGAATAATAATATATGATTGTGTCAAATAACTTCAGATTTAAAAATAGATAAGAAAAATGACCAAGAACTTAATTCCTGGAAGTTAAATACAGACACTACATTCAATAAATGAAGCATTTATCTGACAGCTTGATGAAGAAAAGAAAGACACTATTCTAGAAGCGTTTTGAGAAAAAATGAGAGAAAAAGACACATAATTGGCATGAAGTCATACATATAAGAATTACATTTAGAGAAAGTACTAGACATTGTCCCTGTTCTTCAGTCACCAGGAATGTAGAAATAATAGAGAGAGGGGCTCAGCATTTTTAACTTGGATTTTGACCACAGCCAAAGTTGATTTTTTCCCTGCAGGTATGTAATTGAAAGAGCAAAAAGGAAGGAGGAATGAATTCAAAAAGATTTAGGATGGATAAAGTAAACGTTTATACAACTTTGACATACACAGGGCGATGCTTTCGATAACCATGACGACATGATGAAAGTTATTTGGATGTAACTGTGTGCATCAAGGTTAGTCATTACATTCACAGCAAATCCTACTGTTGCTTACAATTTTTCTTCACATGGAATTATGGGGAGAAATGAAGAATATTTATAATAAAGTGTACGCTCTTGGCAATTTCTGTGGTCCTCAGTTTTGAGCATTTCATAGCTGTTGCAGGAATCTTAAAAGTTCTTATTAATAAAATCAAACCCGAGGCCAGTTATTGGGGTCAATGCTGGTAGATCAGAGAGACAGAATAAACCACAGCTATCTCACCTCGCCGGATCCTCAGCTGGTCTTGTCTCCTCAGACTGGAGGCCTCTGAGTCCTCATCCGGAATGGGTCTCAGCTGAATTACTGCTCAAAAGCCTGAATGCTTAACCAGCCAAAATGCTGAACCAGCCAAATGCTTCTAGTTTCTGGTCCTCACACCTTATATATCTTTCTGCTTTCTACCACCACTCCCTGGGATTAAAGGCTGGCTTTCTGGGATTAAAGGCGTGTGTCACCATGCTTGGCTATTTCCAATGTGGCCTTGAACTCACAGAGATCCAGAGGGATTTCTATCTCTGGAATGCTAGGATTAAAGGTGTGAGTGCCACCATTTTCTAGCCTTTGTATCTAGTGGCTGTCTGTTCTCTGACCCCAGATAAATTTATTAGAGTACACAATATTTTGGTGAACACAATACCACCACACATAGCCATGCCTCTCAATCACAAAGTGGCCTTCTAGGAGAACTATAACTTTGTACATTTACTTTCCTTTATAATATTTAATTTATTTATGTATTTACATATATGTATTATGTATGCATACATATTTGTCATGGTGTGTGTGTGTGTGTGTGTGTGTGTGTGTGTGTGTGTGTGTAGGTGAGAGGACAACTTGCAGAGTTGGTTCTCTCCTTCTATTATATGGATTCCAAAGATGAACCTTAGTAGCTTGGCTTCAATCATTTTACCTGCTGAACCATCTTACTGGCCCTCTTCAGAGCTGTAAGAAACTTCCCCCGCCTTTGTGGATTTGATTTAGTGCTGTCCTTTGCATCACCTTGACCCAAATTCCTTTGCTTGTAATGTTATCACATATTTTCTCTGATGGCTCCTTTCTCATTATTGTTGGAATGTGAATAGGTTTTCCTCATGAATTCAAAGGAAGAGATTTATTTCAATTTTTTAGTCTTTATAAATAATGCTTTTTAATATTGATTTTTAAAATGTTTATATTGATATCCTTTCTTTTTAAAGTGTAATGTCGAACATTTCATTGTATGTTTAGTTGTGTAGTATTTTAAATTTGAAGTTCACTTGAAGGCAATGCATGATGTGTTTAATAAAACACCATGTTTTAGCTAATAAAATACTGATGCAAAAACACAATTACTCAGCTATATTCAAACATATTTTTATAAAATGAATATTTTTTTATTGTTCTAACTTCAACACAATGGCTGTCCCTTAACCTATGGCTATCTCAGCCAGCAATTGCAACTCTGCAGTTACCTGCCTGCTTCTGGCAGTGGCCTGGCTGCTCAAGTCACAGCCTGGGGGAATTCTGCTCCTGCAGGCACTGGCCCTGTCACTGCTGCTAAAGGTAGCTTTAACTAAGTCTCTGTCTTTCTAATTATGAATAAGAATCAAGATTCAAAGGCTGGGGTGAAAACATGTGAGCTCAGAGAGGCTGAGTAGCAACTAGCTAACCCGCTCTCCTTGCTGGCTTCCATGGAAGACCTGTGCTTCCACTTTGCCAACCCAGAAATATCTGCCCCACTCAGAACCACATCCTACTCTGTCCTGTGTCTCTTTATCTCTCCTGGATGCCCTCTGAGGCTCTACTGCAAGCTCCTGACACATGGTTACTTTTATTTAGTTAACACAAATGCAAACTTGAGGTTTGCAGTGTGATCAAGTATCCCCCCAACAGTTACTAATAAAAATTGATACAAATTGTTTCCAAAAATTAAATTTTGCTTCATTATTTTGTATAGTTATTATTGAATATAACCTACATGCTTAGGTAGAACTATTAAAAAAGAATATACTCCTGGTATTGGGCCTGTAGATTATTGAATACCTACAGTCATTGGTTTATACCCCTTTCAAGATTGTTTTGATATTATCAATATACATGCACTATTTTAAAGAAGAGCTGAAGGTATAGCTCTTTGACAGTCCTTGAATAGCATGTAAAGGGCCCTGAAAAAGCCAAATCAGACTAACAAGGATAGAAACACGGGAAATAAATGAAGTTAGTTACAAAATCACCATAGCTTCTTACCTTAAGGCCATTTCCAGACTACAGAAATATGAGATAGAGACACAAAGGCTTGTGTCCTAGTTGACTTGAAGAGAAAAGGATTAGTCCTTGCAATATCCTCAGTTCAATATCACCAAAGTGACATAATCTCCACCTGTCCTGGCAGAGCTAAAACTTAGCCCACAGGGATCTGAATAGTTGATGATGACTGAAATCTCTCTTCAAATAGTAACATTCTCCAAAGGAACACATTCAAATACAGACACTCACAATTTCTAATACAACATAGAATAGTAAATGTTCAAAACCAGAAAGACATAACCCCTTAGCATAAAAATTAGTTAATGGAAACAGACACAGAAAATGACTCATGTATCACCGTGGATGGGACAGAGTACTCAAAAAAAAAGCTTCTTAAATAGGCTCTACATGTTCAACAGAACAGAATGTAGATGACCACAAAAGAGATTAAAACAATGAAAACTAACCAAATGTAAATCCTAAAGATGGAAAGGCATCTTCTGAAATGAAGAAGTCCTTGGGTCAGATTAAGCAGAGAGAGGCTGAGAAAGAAAGATCACTGAAAATGACAAAGATAGCAATTAATATAGAATTTTAGTTATCTATTATACAAATCTTAAAATCATGAAATGACATAATTCTAATACCAAAAGCAAAAGAAGCCACCAAACAGCATTTTATTCTCTAGAACAAAAATTAAAATGCCTTTTAAAAAACAGTATAATAAACTTCATTTAAAAATGATAACTGAAAGGATTATTTGATAACAGAGTCAAATCATAAGAAATATTAATAGAAATTCTTTAGGAGAATCATTTAAAACAGGAACTCAGATGAATTCAAAGAGATGAAAAGACACAGTAAATATAGATAAATCTAAAAGGAGTTACTTTTCTTTTTAACTTTTTAAATACAAATTTTACATATGTCAAAAATGTCAAAAATGGATGGGACTGGTAATAGATTAGAATATTTGCCCACCACAAAGAAGTCCCTGAATGTGCTCCCCAGCAATACAATAATACAATACAATACAAAACAGTACAGTACAGTATAATACAATACAATACAAAACAGTACAGTACAATACAATACAATCCATACAATACAATATAATACAACAAAATATTGAAAATGTTTGTAGTTACTCTGGCCAGGGAAGCTAGTAGGATAACTTCAGATCTTCACTTCTCTCTCCTCTCCTCCAAATTCAACCCCAAAATCTTATTCCAAGCTTTGTAGCTGACCACCTCCTACAGTCTCTTTTCTTCCCATATCCCCATCCCCAGTGGATTACACATATCTTCCCCTCCAAACTTCATTACCCCACTCGTTGCTTTATCCCAGCCACCAACTCCAACAAGCAATCACAAGGAATAATTAATACCAAGCCAGCAAGTCAAAAGAGGGAACATGCATCATCATCATCACCACCACCACCACCACCACAACAACAACAACAACAATATAACAGGAATCAACAAACAGCACTCATTGATATCCCTCAGCATCAAGGTCTCACTTCCCCAATGAAACGACAAACTGAAGAATGGATGGGAAAACAGGATCCATCTCTGATGTATCCAAGAAACACCCCTCAACATCAAAGATAGACATCATCTCAGGATAAAGGATAGGAAAAAAATTCCAGACACATGGACTTAAGAAGCAAGTTAGTGTTGCCATTTTAAAATATCTGACAAAATAGACTACAGACCAAAACTAATCAGAAGAGATAGGGACAGGCACTGCAAACTCATCAAAAAAATTCACCATGAAGACATTATAATTATTAACATCTATGAACCAAATAAAAGAAACCCCATGTTCATAAAAGAAACACTGCTATACTAAAGAATGGGGTATAGATGTAAATACTCAAATGGTTGAAAAACACTTAAAGAAGTGTTCAACATCATTAGTCATCAGAGAAATGAAAAGCAAAACTACTTTGAAATTTCATCTTACAAAATGTCAGAATGACTAAGATTAATAGATAGATGACAGCTCCTGCTGGATGTGAGGATGTGGAGTAAGGGGAACACTTAGCTGTCATGGGTGAGAGTGCAAACTTGTACAGTTATTATGCAAATCGATGTGCTGGTTTCTCAGGAAGGTGGAAATCAATCTACCTCAAAATCCAGCTATACCACTCTTGGGCATATATCTAAAGGATACTTTATCCTACCACAGGGACACTTGCTCAACCATGTTCATTGCCGATCTATTCATAATGGCCAGAAATTTGAAACAACCTAGATGTCCCTAAAGAGAAAAACAAGTAAAGAAAACATGATATGTGTAAACAATTGAGTATTACTCAGCTGCTAAAAGAAATAAAATCATGAAATTCACATGTAAATGGATAGAACTAGAAAATGTCATCCTGAGTGAGTAAAGCCAGGCCCAGGAAGAAAAACATGATATGTAATCACTTACATGTGGATATTAGCTATTAAGTCAATAATAAGCAAACTACAATTCCAATACTGGGATTGGGTTACATCTAATTGAGTTGTTGCTCAAAGAGGCCCCAATGGGAATTCCCAAGTAACCCAGGCTGTTGCCAAGACTATAGGTTGGCAGCATGGCCCCATTGCTGAAGACAACATCTTTGAAGATGGAGATGTTGATCGGGAGCCTACACAGAGCCTTCACCCCTACATTATAACATCTTTGGTACAGAAAGGTGTTCTGTGGGCTAACAAAAGAGAAACATAAACACCAAACCAGACACAAACCCTTTGATCTACATTGGTGTCCTGTTTGCAAGATCTGCTAGTGTAATGGTAGCACAAAGTTTGTGGGAATAACCAGTCAACATCTGATTTGACTTGAAGACCCACTCTACAAGATGGAACCCATACCCAACACTGCTTGTAAACCAAGAACCTGAGGCTAGATAGCCCAGGAACCTAGATTAAAACTAAACACTGCTGTTTTTTAAAAGTAGCAATAAAATGACATTCCACTATACATATAGATCAGTGCCTTACTCAGCCTCCTGTACCAGATAGAAACAAATACAGAGCCCCATAGCCAGACATTATGCATAGAGTGAGAGACCTCAGAACACTCAGTTCAAAAGGGGATGTCTCCATCAACCCCCTTCTCTCAGAGCTCAGAAAAGGAGGTAGAACGATTGTAAGATCCAGGGGTTATGGAAGACCCCAACAAAACAAGCTCCATTAAATCAACTTGATCAATGCACATATGAACTCACAGAGACTGGGACAGCAAGATCAGGATCTGCAAGGGTCTGCACAAGATGGGCTTTAGAGCTGAAAAAAGTGAGCATATGGCCCCATTTTTAAACCATTAGTAATCTCCAATTGATAACCACTTGCAAATGAAAACTTATTTCCTCCAAGGCAGTCTCACTGGGGAAACAGACTGTTTTTATGGGTAGTCCACATGCCCAGCCAAAGATGGCCAACAGAAAATGAACTCAATGGCATCTTTGGAAATTCCTTGTTTCATAATGTTATGTCAGGACTCTTCCTTTTTTTTTTTCAATTTTGTATTACTGTTTTAATTTTAGTTTTATTTATGTAGTTTTTTCTCATCTCTCTTTTTATCCTACAGTTCCTTTGTGTATATATTATAGCTTCCAGTTTAGTGTTTTTATGATATTCCTGAGTGTGCATATGAATGGGTCTCTGGTTGTTGTGCCTTCTCTTAGTCTCCTTTCCTTCTGTTTGTTTTGTTTAATTGCAATGTGTTGATTTTTGTTTAAGCTTATTATATTTTATTTTATTATTACCCCTGAGAAATCTGTTTTCTTTTATTTTTTGTTTTTATTTGTGATTTTTTAGGGGTGGGTTGTTTCTGTTTTTTTTTAACAGTCTTACTAGGTAGTCCTGGCTGTCCTGGAACCTACTATATAGACCAGGGTGTCCTCAAGTTCACAGAGATCCTCCTGCCTCTGACTCCTAAGTGCTAGCATTAAAGGCATATACCATTATACCAGGTGCCACCTACTAGTTTTCTAGTGAGAGACAGAAAGAGGATGGATATGGATGGGTGGGGAGGTGAAGAGGAGCTGAGAGGAGTAGAGGGAAGGAAAACTATAATCAGGATATAGCATGTAAGAAAAAAATCTATTTTCAATAAAAGGGAAGAAAAGAAAATGTTTGTAGGATTTACAGTAGATGTTCAATTGTAATGAACTACAAAAAATAGATCAAAATATAGAATAAATGAATATATTTGGCCTAAGAACCATGAAATCAGGAAGTGACAGAAGTTTCTATTTTTTAAAAAATAAATTTAGATATGTTAAAACTGTGTATGAACACCTGGGGAGATGGATCACTCTCCAAAGCACTTGTCTGACAAGTGTGAGGACTAGAGTTTGGAGTTTGAAGCCCCCAAAAAACAGGGCAAGCATGGCAGTCACCTAGAATTCCAGCACTAGAGAGCCAGAGAGAGGGGGTATCTACGTAAGGTAGATAGCTAGACCAGCTGGAATCATAAGCTTTGGATTCAGTGAGAGACTTTACCTGCATCAACTTTGATCCTCCACACACATGCTCACACAAATGCCCATTTACCCATACACATATGTGTTCACACAAATATGAGCATGCATATATATGAAACACACAGACTCACCCCCCACACATATGTATGATAGTACTCCAGAGAAGATGAAGTGGATACAATGCTTGCTGCAGAAGCATAAACACCTGAGATCAGATCCCTAACACCAACACAAAAAGTTGGATATGTTTCATTTGTAATCACTATTTGCTAAAAGGGCAGAGAAAGGCCAATCCCAGGGTTGATAGCCAGTGGATTTAACTGATATGGCACCTCCAAATTCAGTGAGAGAGCTTGTCTAAGAAGAAATAAGGTGTTGAGAAGCAGTGGATGAGACACGGGATATCAGCCTCTGGCCTCCAAAACTACAACATGCATGGGTAAGTTCACACAAACACACATACACACCTATATAAAACTTTTACATGTTTATGTATCATATATATATATATATCATATCTATCACAATAGTAGTCATTAAGGAAATAAAATAGAGATATTCTCACTAAGCTAATAGTGAAGAT
Organism: Peromyscus leucopus; assembly: GCF_004664715.2. Taxonomy (NCBI): domain Eukaryota; kingdom Metazoa; phylum Chordata; class Mammalia; order Rodentia; family Cricetidae; genus Peromyscus; species Peromyscus leucopus. The sequence goes on from NC_051066.1 coordinate 59,663,163, forward strand.
GGCATGAGAAGTACAAATTACTCTAATAAAAAGGAGACAAGGGAAAAAGTCATTATGACAGAAAATTTAAACCTCAATATATTGATAGTATGTTAGATACAAATGGTCTAAATTTTGTAATTAAAATACATATACTGTCAAGATGTATTTTGAAAAATGAAAATCCAATTATATTTGGCTACAGGAAGTTTTTAAAACTCAAATATATTAGTGTTAAAAATGCAAGTCCATGCATTATTATGGTTTAAATGTGAACTATTCACCATAGGCTCATGTGTTTACAGCCTTGGTCCCTAGCTACTGACAAAGGTTCTGGAACCTTTTAGATGTGGAGTCTAAATGAGAAAACAGATTTCTAGGGTTGACATTGAGATTTCACAACCAAGCTCCACTTTCTGGGCACTCTCTGCTTCCTGACTGCAGGTGCCACATGACCAGCTGCCTCCCACTCCTGACACCATGCCTACCAGAGCTGTAAGTCAAATCAAGCCCTTTGTCCATTAAGTTTTGCTCATTGTCACAATATGGGAAATGTAGCTAATACATGGATCACACCAAGTGTCATCAAAATAAAGTGGAAATATAAACAGTGTCAAAAGGCAAATTAGGTTGTAACAGGAAATATTATCAGTGATTAATATGAAATTCCAAGATGATGAAGAAGGCAATTCAACTGGGCAATAAAACCACCCTAAATGTATATTTGAATTTCAAATTACGAAATTGGGAAGCCAAATAGACATAATAGATAAAGAAGATAAATTCATAGTTGTAACAGCTAAAAGTAAGGAAAGCAATGTTTTTAGTCTTTATTGAAAAATGAGCAAAGTGACTGTAAACATTGTAATCAATCTGTTCATACATATTACTATGTGATAAGAAAGCTAATAGATGGATATACATAAAAAATGACAGCTAAGATATCATCCTTTTTCAGGTAATTTATCATGAAATTAAAGTTAACATCATCTTGTTGTAGAGCTACATTTTTGCAGATATTTAGATTAAACAAATAGCAAATATTGTGAAATTATCTTTTTTACTAATAACTCATGATAAAAATGTTAAATATAAAGGGTTAAAGAACATACATATTTCCTAAATATCACATAAATATTAAAGCAACTTTTGACATTATCCCTTTCCCACCTAGTTATCACTTTTGATACATGAGTTTCAGCTGCTAAAATATATTTTAAAAATATAGCACATTACTTTTATTTAGAACAATTTTTTATACAACATATATATGCCAGTGAAGCAGAATGCCTCAGACAGAATCACAGGAAAAGGTGTAGCATTAATTATATTATCGTTATGGCTTGTTAAAGTCATATATATATGCGATGAAATACAATGAAACAACGTCAAAAAGTAAAATGGAAAAAGTTTAGTCACAAGAACCAAAGAAGTTAATAATAATGGCAGAAGGCTAGTAGGAAACCTGGAAAAAAAAAAAAAAAGATGATCAAACCAAGGGTGAGGAGAGGGACAGACAGCAATGACCTTGGGAAGAGTCATTTCTAAGATTCCCCAGCCCTTTTCTCTTAGGTATTCCCACAGAGGTGTGGATAAGCTATGTTACAGGAAACATGAGGGGAATCTGGGAAGATGGCTTAGTTAGTTAGTACTACTGCTCATTGTGCAAGAATGAGAACCCAAATTCAAATCTCCAGCACACATATGAAAAAGAAAATGCTAACATGCATGCCTCTAGCTTCAGTGTTGTAGAATAGTAGCTTGGTTACTTTTGTATTGCTGTGATAAAAACAACACCATGAACAAGGTAATTTATAAAAGAAAGTTGGTTCACAGTTTCAGAGGGCTTGCGTCCATGACAATGAAGTAAAGAAAAAGCTAATATATTTATCCACAACCACAAGGCAGAGAGAACAAACACTAGGAATCACAGAGTCTTTTGAAACCTCAAATCCCACCCCCAGTGACAAATTTCCTCCAACAAGGTCACACCTCCTAATCTTTCCCAAACATTTCTACCAACTGGGGACCAAGTATTCAGTTATGTTAGCCTATAGAGACTATTCTCACTCAAACCACCACAACTGGGGGGATATAGATCCCAGAAGCTCACTGGGAATCCATTCTATATGTTATGGCAAGCTACTGGTTCAGATTATGTCTCAAGGAACTAAAGCTCAGAATGATGAAAGAAAACATATGATGTCCCCTCTAGTCTCTGCATGTGCACACACAGACTCCACATGTGTATTCATGGGCATGCACACCACTGCAAAAATGCATAATACACACACATAGCACACACATGCACAAAAAGAAAAGAAAAGAATTAACAGATAAATTATTCACATGTTTTAGGGTTGACTCCGGGTTTTATTATGATAATTAGCCATTGGGCACATTGGGTTTGGGGTAAGTAAGGTGAGGAATAACAAAGCTATATCATAATGACCCTGAAGAGAAAGGAAATTTTAGTGATGCCAAAGGTGACTGGACATGACAAGGTTACCAAAACAGGTCACACCAGAATTTGATAATAAAACAGCTGTTGTATTATGTAAACTTATGACACAGTTATGTTCATGATTATACTAAGAGTTTGATAGTTTATAACCAATGCCTTCTAAACTAGAAACCAGATCCCCACACATAAAATCTCATCTAAGAGTTTCTTAATTTTCTAATAACTCATAAGGGCTTTAAGTCTAAAGTTCTGCCTTTGTTTCAATTTCCATAATCCAGATATTACACATCTCTTTCCCAAAAGCCACTGCAATAAGTTCTGTCTCCACCTCTCCTACCCTCTGTAAAGGAATGCTTGTCCACATAGATAAAACGCCCCTAATGGCCTCAATATCACCATAATTTTCACTGCACTATCAAACCATGATATGAACTAAGAATAAGCAAGGAAAATGCTCCAGGCATAAAGTCTGTATGATTTTCTTAGTAAAGTCAAATATAAGCCTTACAGAATCATCCGGCTTGTCTTTCCATCAACCAGTTGCTGGGGCTAGACAAGTGAATAAATGAACTTCCTTGTGTTTCTTTCTTCATAAACCTCTACTAACTATTTCCTCTATCCTACATCATCTTCATCATGTCTTCAGAATCACTTTGTATCATGGTAGAGTATCAAGGTCTTTACAGTCAACTCATGTCATGGTTGCAGTTAAGTTGATCTAGGCTCCAATTCAAGTGCAACCACTTATTTATTGGGAACTTGAAAGAAGTTCCTTAACTTTGCTGAATTTTAGGTCCTTCTTTCCAGTAAAAATAGAGATGTGATCACTGATGCCATAATTGATAAAGATTATGCATATAAATCAATTAGCTCCTCTGCTATGCTTACAAAACACATTAGTAATATAGAAAACATTTCCTTTTGTGTTCCATAACTATGACAACAATACCTAATAGACTGATTTAAAGGAGAGAAACACTAATTTTGGATCACAGCTGAAGACCTTTCAGTCTGTGGTCAGTGGCTCCATTCCATTAGTCCTTAGAAGAGAATAGGTATGGTGGTAGGAACATGTAAGGGAGGGGTACTCACTTCACCATGGAAAGGAAGGAGACAGGAAGACAGGAAAAAGCCCTGGGGAAACTACTCCAGAGGCCAACTGTCAATGACCTACTTCTAGCTAGTCCCACTTCTTAGCATTTTAAGCTCCTCCCCAAAGATTATTAACACTATCTTCAACACATGAGCTGTTGGAGGGACACTTTGTATTCTAAGCTTAACACTTTCCTACATATGATTTCTTCCAGTGAGTTCTTAACCCCTCAGGAACTATTTAATGTATCTTTAAACACAATACACTCTTTATGCTACTGTTTTCAGTTTTTCCAGTTTTGTTTTCCTTTTCACATTCCTGAAGTGCATGGTGTCTAATAACAAGCCAATTAAACTTCATTTAGACTGGAAAGAATATCCTGTTTCTTAAAAGCCCACCACTCTGTGGTATGTTATTTCTAGCCCCATTTAGGAAGAAAAACTTGAGCAATTGAACATAATATTATAGATACACTTTTGTGGCTTCCAGCAAGGTCTCAAAGTTGTCAATCACAGTCTAGGAGATCAGCAAGATGGCTCTCCAGAGACATTACACAAGGAAAATCTTTTAATATTTTATCAGTGGCTGTTGATAGGAGGCACTTGAGCTTAGTGAGTCTTTTTATTACTTCCTTTCATTTATTCAGGAGAAGCTTTTATCTCTGTTTATTGATTGCTACCTTTGAAACTCTCATTTAACATCAGTAAACAGAGATATTAAAATTTTTGATTAATTTTTTTCAGTAGAAAATCACTTTAAAAAAGCTTTCCAAAATTTAATGCAGTGGTCTTCCAACACACTCGTTTTTGTATGTATTTTTATCCTTTCCTTTGTTAGGCTAGTTCTCTGAAGACTGACAAAGTAAGGAAGAAAACTAGAATTTCAACAAAAGAAAACTTCTGTAAAAGTCTTGGAAATTTCTTTTACATGATTTTCCTTTTTTTGTAGCAATACCCAGGGGACACATGCCAAGGATCAATCATAAACCTCAAATAGAATGAAAATAACAGTTACAAATATATAGAGAGACTATTTATGCCACAAATTATTGGATGTTGCTTGTGCTTCCTCCTCCCCATATGAAACCCCAAATAACAACCAATTGTCACAAGAGAAATTTGCTAAGCGGGCGGAAAAAAAAAATATTCAAAAGCCACTTATAGCTTACTCCCAGTCAGAAACTTGCTGATTTCACTGTTTCCCTTATTAGCAACTGTGCAAGGACCAAGCAGGAGACTCTTAGTAGAACTGACAAAAGTTCATCGGATTCCATAAGCTCAGAGCTTCTTAAGCCAATGTCACTGCTGAGGGCATCACAGCAGCTTTCCAAGTGCATGTGAGTAGGAATCACCATGTGTACCTCTGAGTTCCATCGATCCAAGGCTGATGAGTGTTTCTAAGACTGCATGGAGTAGGGCTGAGAAATCTGTTCTGCTGTGATAGCGTTGCTTGTTTGCATTAATAGAGTAGTAGGTAATTCTGACTGCTCTGAAATCGGGAGACTTTGGACTCATTACAAGAATGTTTGTGACAGAATGTAGGAAAAAGGAACAAGTAATGTAGTAAAGATCAGTTCTGCTATAAGCCTCTCAAGAAAAAAGATAACCTTCGAGGTTGATCTTTCCATACCTACTCTCCTTGTGAACATGCAAGTGTCCCACACCCAAAGTGACAGCATAATTTATAGGAAAGGAGATGAAAGCAGCCATAACCTATTTCCAGGTACACTCTAGCCCATGGAGAAAGGAAAGGCCTTTAGCTAGTATTTTGTAATCCAAATAAGTAATGTAAAAGAATTCATTTTCTAGAAATGGCTTTTATATCTCTTAGAAGCATTTTGAATGAGAAGCTAATTAAGACAGCAATGAGGGGTTCTAGTGGATTGTCACTCATATCAGGAGACTCATTACATGAAATGGTAGGGTTGACTAGAATCACACACAGAAAGAAATTGCCTTAATTTAAGACTAGTTTTTAAACTCTCAATACAAACTGTACATTAGAACCATGTAGGAAGAATTCACATGTCTTGATGCCCAGGCAACAACACATAAAAACAATTCAATCAGGGACTTTGGGTATTGACTCAGACACTAGCATTTATAAAACTCCCTCAGGTGCTCAAAATACAGAGCCAAAGTAAAAGACAGTTATTTAATCTCCTTGCCTTTTCCTTTTGCCAGTACTGAGCTACTTTTATTCTTGAAAGCTTGTAAACTCATGCATACAAATATACTTAAATTATTGTTAACTATTTACTATTATGATTTATATTCATGGATTCCCTGTGCTATAAATATTCCCACATCCCAGTAAATGTAATCATTCTGTGCTAAAAGAAATTGGGTCTTCTTTGAAAAGTAGCTGAATGAGGAGTTGAAATTAGAAAACAGGCCTGGACAATCTTAATGGGCCAGAACAAAAAGATGGAGGGGCTTAAGGAATACTGAGACCATGACAAAAAGCCTGAGGATCCATTTAGTGAAATGTAGCACAATTTAGGCATCAAAATAAATAAGTGAAAGATCAAAGTTTTAGTAAATAATGAGATCTTTACACAGTTTAAAGGCATCTCCCTATAAGACTCTTACTCATCACAAACATGACATATGTCACTGTGCCGTGAAGTAGAGATGACATCAGACACATAATCAAACTGACATAGAAAAATCAAACTAAAGTCATATGATTCCTCGCAGGGACATAGACTCCCTTTTGCAGGTGTGCATAACCAAATCCAGGAATGGGAAACACTGGAAAAGCTCAAATGAAGAGAAATCTGAGAAATAACAAACCTATTGTCTTCAAAAACTTCAGTATGAGCATCAGGAAAGTGGCATTTCATAATGTCCCAGATAAGAAAATAAACATTACACTTTGTAATGTGTAAAAGACCATGAAATAATTTCTAAAATACCCAAGAAATGCTCAATCATACCACAAGAGCACTTGCTCAGCTATGTTCATATCAGCATTGTTTGTAATAGCCAAAACCTGGAAACAACCTAGATGCCCTTCAACTGAAGAATGGATAAATAAATTGTGGCACATATACACAATGGAATACTACTCAGCAGAGAAAAACAATGACATCATGAGGTTTGCAGGCAAATGGATGGATCTAGAAAAAATCATCCTGAGTGAGGTAACCCAGACTCAGAAAGACAAATATGGTATGTACTCACTCATAGGAAGATGCTAGATGTGGAACAAGGATGACTGGACTGCTACTCACATCACCAGTGAGGCTACCTGGAAAACGGGACCCCAAAAAAGACACGGAGAAATGGATGAGATCTACATGAACAGCCTGGTCATGAGTGGGAACAATGAAGAGCGACGGTCGAGGGAAAGAGAGTGGGAGATCCTAGCTGGATCAAGAAAAGAGAGGGAGAACAAGGAATAGGAGACCATGGTAAATGAAGACCACATGAGAAGGGGAGAAAGCAGAGAGGTAGGGAGGCCCACGGAGATCCACAAAGATAGATACCCCACAAAAGACTGCTGGCAAAGGTCGAGAGACGGCAGGAACTGACCTACTCTGGTGATGGGATGGCCAGACACCCTGATAGTTGTGCCATAAACCCCATCCAAGGACTGAGGAATCTGGATGCAGACATCCACGGCTGGGCCCCTGGTGGAGCACTAGGAGTCTAATTAGTGAGAAAGAAGAGGGTTTATATGAGCGAGAATTGTTGAAGCCAAGGTTGGATAAAGCACAGGGACAAATAACCAAATGAATGGAAGCACAGGATCTATGAACCAAAGGCTGAGGGGCCCCCAACTGGATCAGGCCCCTGAATGGGTGAGACAGTCATTTGGCTTGATCTGTTTGGGAGGCAGCTGTGCGTTGGTGTCGGGTCCTGGGCTCGTTGCTTGAGTTGGCTGTTTGAATCCTGGGACTTATGCAGGGACGCTTGGCTCGGTCTGGGAGGGGGGGACTGGACCTGTCTGGACTGAGTCTACCAGGTCGACCCTGGTCCTCAGAGGAGACCTTGATCTGGAGGAGGTGGGAATGGGGGGTGGGCTGGGGGGAGGGGGAGGAGGGCGAGAGGGGGAGAACAGGGGAATCTGTGGCTATTGTGTTGAACTGAATGGTGTTGTAAAATAAATTTAAAAAAATGAGAATCAATATCAAAAAAAAAATCTAAGTAGAGTTTTAGTTATTTACAATATGTCTCTCATCTCACATTTTCAAGTAAGAATTTTTCATTGGTAGCCTTTAGTTGAAATTTTTATCACCAAAACTTTATATGATGACAATACATCAATCATCAAAGCTAAAGTAAAAAGTTCTAAGAGGCACAAATTGTTTTGTGATTATGTATTATAAAGAAATATTATAACAAATATTATAACTTCTTTTACTGTTACTTGCAAACAATTCAGAAAAATAAAATATTTTATTCAAATCATATTTAAACTTCAGCTATATGGTTAGCTTTAAATATTTGATTATGGCTAATTTTAATCTTTAACAGAATATTTTTATCAATAGCTGGTTTATTTGTTCTTATCCATCCTTAGAAACATGAACTTTTAAAACTAAAAAGTTAGATGGCAGCTGCCAACAACAGATTCAGATTTTTGCATTGCTAGGCACTTGGATTATTTCCATATGGCTCAATGACTTTTTAACAACAACAACTAAGGACAGTGAGCCTTTGCTGCCATGGTATCCACTGTCGAGTAGGTGATTTAAAAGTGAGAACTCTTTCAGAGTGATGGATGATATGAGACATGATCAATTATTTGTCATCACATGAGATAAGCTGCTCACATCCAACTTCTTCACTTGGACTCTGCTGGATCACATATAACCTCTTCAGAACGTCTTACGGAGCACCTAAAAGCATTTTATCCCACTGGCTCAGAGAGCCTGTATGTCAAACAAAATAAATAAATAAATAAAACAGTCGTGCTCTGGTTTGTGCTTCCCCAGAGGAAGAAAACAGTTTGAGGCAATTTGTCAAAAGCTGGAGTGCTACTTTAATGGACAATTTACTTTAAATGGCTGCAGTTATTGCTAAACGAAGTCCCAAAGCCTGAAATAAAGAAGCTCTCCCAATTGGTTTTACTCAGATAGACTTAATTTCCTAAGATTAACTAAGAATGCCTAACCTTTTATTCCTTTTCTCTCTCTCTCTCTCTCTCTCTCTCTCTCTCTCTCTCTCTCTCTCTCTTCTCTCTCTCTCTCTCTCTCTCTCAAAGCAACAATAAACTCTGCATTTCTCAATTTTATTTGTCTTTAATATGTTAGATCCAATTAATATGTTAAATGTAATTAATTACCCAAAACTGGCAATATATTAAGGCAAGTGTATTTGTCAATCTTTCTGTGACTTTAAAAATTATCATAAAAGCAAGATTTTATTTTTGATGATGGTTTCACAGTTGCAGTCCAGGGCTGCTTTATCCAATTGCTTTAGGCTGTGGTAAGACAGCACATCAGAGATTAGAGTTGGAGTGCGTAGCAGATCACAACCAGGTGACCATGGAACAGAAGAGCATAAGAGAAGATCCAACAATCTTCAAGGACTTCCCTCCAAGTCCCATCTCTGAAAGGTTCTGCTACCTCCTCAACGAATCTACCTGCAAACCAAGTCTCCAATCAATGAACATTTGTAGAATATTCAAGGTTCAAACTGTAGCAGCATCTGAATTAAGAGGCAAAAAAAAAAGTGCCTGTAACTAATGCCTGACTTCCTAAACTCATAGCATATTTCATCTTTTTAAGCATAAAAGGACCTTAAAAATGTATGAATGCATTAAAATGCACATATATACTCATATATGTACATATCTTGACTTCACTATGTAATATCCAGTTAGACCAAAGATAAACTTTGACATCTAGAAGTTTAAGAAAATTCCTTTCTATTTTTTACATGCTATGTACAAACCATAGCAACAGTTTTCTTCCATGTCGTTGTTTTTGACAAATGTTTGCTAAGTTCATAGTTCCTTGTTTCTGTTTGTGGAGGTGTTCATTAGTTAAGCAGAACTAGACTAGTGGGGTATGCACTAAATGATAAAAGGAGTTTACTAGATTGTTTTATAGGATTGGAGGCTACATGATCTGAAGATGGATGTTTGCTCAAGGCAGGAGAAAAAAAAAAAAAAAAAAAAAAAAGAAAGAAAGAAAAAAAAAAAAAAAAAAAAAAGAAAGAAAGAAAGAAAGAAAATCATTAGTTGCTCAGTCTATGAAGCTAGAAGCCTCAGCTGAAGGGGGACGAATCAAAAATGAAAGCCTGGAAGCTCCTTAAGGCAATGCTGGTGTGAGTTCTTACTGAGTGGTGAAGAAGGTGGCAGTTAGAATTCATAGACCAAGAAGGAGCAGTGCTATGGGGTAGTCTGTATGTCAAATTACTCTGATTGGTCAATAAATAAAACACTGATTGGCCCTTGGCTAGGCAGGAAGTATAGGTGGGACTAACAGAGAGGAGAAAAGAAAGAACAGGAAGGCAGAAGGAGTCACTGTCAGCTGCTGCCATGACAAGCAGCATGTGAAGATGCTGGTAAGCCACGAGACACGTGGCAAGGTATAGATTTATGGAAATGGATTAATTTAAGCTGTAAGAACAGTTAGCAAGAAGCCTGCCACAGCCATACAGTTTGTAAGCAATATAAGTCTCTGTGTTTACTTGGTTGGGGGTCTGAGTGGCTGTGAGACTGGCAGGTGACAAAGATTTGTCCTGACTGTGGGCAAGGCAGGAAGACTCTAGTTACAGAGCAGTAGATGTAACTTTCACAATCTGGCTCTTTCTCCTCCTATTTATCTTGCCTGGAAATCTACAGTCTATTGGATGATGCCATTTACATTGTAGTTGGATGTTCTACATGCCGATCATCTCTGAAAACACCCTTAGAGACACAACCAGAAATATGTGTTAGAAATCTCCTAGGCATCTCCAAATCTAGTCAAGATTAAGCATCATGTTTTTAACTTCATGTTGAATACTTCACTGAGCAGGATCATGATTTTATATATATAATATATATATATATATATATATTCTTTATCATGATAACATATAGATATATGTCTATAATATGTATATTAATTCATTATCTTCCTAATATATCATAATATATCCTCTAGATATACTAACTGTTCAAAATTTAAACCTAAATGTAGGGCGCGGGGTTAAAAGCAACAAGTATAGCTATGCATACACTAAGTATAGACATGCATGTTTACCTACAGCTGATCAGAGTTACACATGCAGTTCCTGTAGTATAACTCATACTAAAAGCCCTGTCCATTGCCCAGAAAGAAACAGGGTTAAAAATAACTAAAGGTGTTCAAAACTGGAGCCACATATTATAGGTAAAAGTAATTCAAATTTTCTGTGTATTTTCACCCATGTGTCTACACATGATGTAAAATTTTCCCTTTTGTGAATTGTCTAAGAAGGAAATTCCTTTTGGAAAAAGTCATCAGCATGGATATTTTTCAGTCCCCACTCCTGCTAATTGACCACTTCTTAGAAGCAGTAGCTGAGACATGAGCATCAAACAGATGCGTTAGGTTGATTATCTCATATAAACACTTATGTTTTAACTGTTTTACAGTAAGTTGTATACATACTTTACAAGCTCCATTTAAAATCATCATTAAAGTTATCTCAGAATGGGCTAGAGAGATGGCTCACGCTTTTAAGAGCACTTCTGCTGTCACAGAGGACTATTGTTCAAGTTCCAATATCCACGTGGTGGCTCACAACTCTAGTTCCAAGGGAATCTGCTATCTGTGGCACTAATTGTTAAATGGTCTTATTAATAAAACAAACCTGATGCCAGTTATTGGGGTGAATGCTGCAAGATCAGAGAGACAGAACAAGCCACAGCCACCTCACCTTGCCAGTTCCTCAGCTGATCCTGTTTCCTCAGACTGGAAGCCTCTGTGTCTTTATCTGAATGGATCTCAGCTGAACTGCTGCTCAAAGGCCTAAAAGCTTAACAGGCTCTAGTTTCTGGTTCTCACGCCTTATATACCTTTCTGCTTCCTACTATCACTTTCTGGAATTAAAGGCGTGTGTCACCATGCTTGGCTGTTTCCAGTGTGGCTTTGAACTCATAGAGATCTGGATGGATCTCTGCCTCCGGAAGGCTAGGTGTGTATGCCCCTATTGTCTGGCCTCTATGTCTATCTAGTGGTTGTTCTATTCTCTGACCCCAGATAAGTTTATTAAAGTGCACAATATATTGGGGAATACAATATCACCACAGATATCCTTTTTCTGACTTCTGTCAGCTCCTGATTACATGTGGTGCACATACATGCATCCAGGCATAAACTCATACATATAAAATAAAATAAAAACTTTAAATGCTAGTTAATAGAACATTAAAAAGGCAGCTTTTTATATATTATCAACTTCTGTACCCAATATAAGAACATATAAGAAGTTATATGTCTTGATTCTATTATTTTAGACGTTCTTCAGAGACATGAATGCCTAGAAAATTTTCCCTTCAAAAACAAAATCCTTATGTTCCTTAAATGGAATTCTGATCCAATTGAAAAGGAATAAACAACTCACATCTCATAACATTGAAGAATCAGTAGTAATTTTACTGAGTGAAAGATGCCAGACAAAAGGCACAGAGAGTGTATAATACCATCTATATAAAATGCTATTTTGGCAAACGCATGAGACAGGAAAGTGCATGCAGGGGATTACAAAGGAATGCTTAGAAGCCTTCTGAAAGATTTCATATCTAAACCAGTGTTTTGTCTATCAATAATTCCTAAATAATGCTGTTGAATTAAAAATCAAATGAGCCTTTATTAGTTTATTACATTGCCTAAGTGACAAATAGTAGTCTATTCTTTATTTATATTGTGTTTTGGTGTTACCAGTGAATCCAGAGACTTGTACACGTTAATCAGAACTCTTCCACTGCGTTATAGACTCCTGTGCCCACATAATAAATATAATAGTTAATTAAATCAAAGTGCATTAATTAAAAGTGTTTTAAATATATTCTTATATTTAATTTGAATTTCGTTTATACAATATTCAAAATGCACATGAAGGTATTTGTTAAAATCTTTGCATATTAAATATGAAAATTCTATAAGACCTTTAAAGCACAGACTTGCCAATGTATTGAGGTGTTCATGTTTGTCTTTGAGAACTAAGGTACTTACTTATATAGAGTTTGAAATTTTGTTCTATTTTCCTAAAATTTGATGTTACATAGTTTTTCCTTTAATATCAGCCCTTCAGGAGAAATGAAAACATTCAAAACTTCCTGCTGGAAGCATTCTTAATGTCCTCTGAAGCATTTTTTTCTTACATGAAAATAGGTAAAAACCACTGCAAAATTATCCTACAGATCATTTTTCAATTTTAAAAATCTTGAGCATGTGTTTATTCTAAAAATGCACATGTTCGTAAGAAGGAAAAACTAGATTCTTAGTAGTTTCCCTATAAATTTCTTTCCTCATCTTAAGTGTATTCTTTGAAAACCAAAGCTCATTTTTATGATTAAAAAATGGCTGTCATGGGAGTATAAATGATGTGAAAAAGGACCTCCTGCTGGCACAGTCCTGAGCGTTGCAGTACTCTTCTCAAGCTTTACTCTGTGAAAATAGAACTGCCAATACATTTGCATGGTGGCTTTTCCTGGTATATCGCTACTGTAAATTGTTTTCAAGTTGTATTTTACTCCTGATCTATTTTTGAAATAGCTTCTTTAATCAAGTTCTGGTTCCCTGTTATCCCAAGGAATTTTATTAAATTTGAATTCTCCTTAAATTCTTGGTTATTTATCTATATTGACTTTTACTTCCATATTAACTTCTGTTTACCGATTCAAACCTCATGTGTAAATTGATAATACCAAAGCAAGCCATTTTGCCAGTAACATTTTCATGAATTTCCAAGAATTCTCCTTTGATATGCCACATAGCAAAAAGATTAAGCACAAGAGAATGGTATTATGCAGAAGTGAGAATGTGGTCCCATTCCTTGGTGATGGGAAGTAGTACGAGCACTTTGCAAGAAAGCTCTATACTGTTTCTCTGAAAGCCAAACTAATCTCATCATATAACCGATCATTTGGTTATTAACCCAAATGAGCAATAAACTTTTGCCCACATAGACACCTGAGGTGTGTGTGTGTGCACTCGAGTGTGCACACACAGACATGCACAAATGCTACAGCTTTTATGGAGGTCAAAGGACAAATTCCAGAGCCTCTTTTTCTGCTACCACTATGTGCATGCATGCCAGTGGTTGAGCTCAGGTTGTTAGGCTTGGTGGCAAATGTCTTTACCCACTAAACCATCTCCTGGCCCTATAAATGAATCTTTATGCAGTTATATTCATTATGCACTCATGTGGAGAGTTACAATCCCTGACTTGCCCTTTTCTTCAGCCATGGAATTCTGCACTGAGTGACCTGTAGTTCATTAACACAATGTCAGTGAAGAGTCATCATTAAGTTTCAGTCAATGTGTGTGCCAGGATTGGAACAGTGAATAGGAGAAGACATGTGCTGACTAGTCTTTATATCAACTTAACACAAGCTAGGATCATCTTGGAGGAAGATATTTTAATCAAGAAAACGTCTCCATTGGAAACCTGTAAGAAAGTCTGCAGGGCATTTTTTATGACTAATGTAGGATCAATCATCTCCATAGATACTTGTCCTGGGGACTATAAAAAAGCTGGCTGAGTTAGCCATGGGGAGCAATCCAGTAAACAGTGTTCCTCTATGGCCTCTATTCAGTTTCTGCCTCCAGGTTCCTGTCTTTAGTTCCTGCCCTGATTACCTTTGATGGTAGACCATGACCTGATATTTGTAAACTGGAATAAACCCTTTTCTCTCCAAGTTGCCTTTGGATAAGGTGCTTTTGTTGTTTTGTTTTGTTTAATTCAGAGCTGAGGACTGAACCCAGGGCCTTGCGCTTGCTAGGCAAGCACTCTACCACTGAGCTAAATTCCCAACCCCAGGTAAAGTGTTTTTTTATTACAACAGTAGTAACTAAGACAGAAAATTGGTACTAGGCAATGGGATATTGCTGTGACACACTGCATGTTTCTGAAAGGATTAGGATGGCATTTGAATTTTGGGCTAGAAATGGCACTGACTGCTCATAAGTCAATGGACAATTCTGTTGGAGCTTGGAAGATAAGAGTATTGAGATAAATGCATACAATGGTGACCTAGTTTATGAGGTTTCATAGAGAAGTTTGAGAATTCCTCAAAGACTCTATCAGGGATATTTGTGAAGTATTTTGAATTAAGAACCACTACAGTGAAAACTTTGCTTTGCTGGGACAATTGGAATCAGCTGTGATTAAGAATTGGCCAGCATGCTGGGTGGTGGTGGTGCATGCCTTAAATCCTAGCGCTGGGGAGGCAAAGCCAGGCAGATCTCTGTGAATTCGAGGCCAGCCTGGTCTACAGAGCAAGATCCAGGACAGGCACCAAAACTACAGAGAGAAACCCTGTCTCAAAAAATAAAACAAAACAAAACAACAACAAAAAAGAACTAGCCAGCATCATTTGGGCAAAATCTTCTGGAAAGTGTTTCCACAGAAGCTGTGGTCCAGAAGGGACAGGCTACTTCTCATAATGGCTACCAACCTTGATGGATTTATAAGAATCATCCAAGTGGTACTGGTTCTGAAGGTATGAAGGGGTCATGGAGAGAACTGAGAAACTGGGGCTTGATGCTATGAGGCAGGGTCAGAGACCCTGAAGAGAACCTCTGGAGAGACTGTTGTTTAAGATGCAACCCAGTTAGAGACCCCAACATTTGGGAGATGCCAGTACCATGGGATAACCACCAAGAATAGCAGCATCCATGAGGTAGAGCTGTCCTGAGCCTAGGAAACAAGCTGAATGTGCTGCAAAGGGTGTGGCTGGAAAAGGGACCCTAGACTTGTGGAAGAGCCAAGAAATCATGAGTGAATCCCAGATATTGGACACTGATATTCAGTGTTGGAACTTGGTATTGCTTTGTTCAAATTGTGACTGTGCCCTGGTTCTTCCTTCTCTGAGTAAGTATTTAATTTATTTTTTTTTATTTTAGAAGAGCCTGCAGTTGAGTGACTGAACTTTTAGAGAGACTTTAGACTTTTACAAGACTTTGGAGTTTTATGGAGATTATAGATATTTTAAAATGTTAAAATTTTTAAATGTTGTGGGATTTTTAAATGTTGAGATGTTTTAGATTGTCATACTAATATAATATCTTGGGAACAACAAGAAAGCAAAGGTTATTGATTAATAAATGATGTGTTTGTGTGTCAAGTTGACAAGGGGTCAATAGTGCTGGCTAGTTTTTATGTCAACTTGACACAAGCTTGGGTCATTTAGGAAGAAGAAGTCTTAATCAAGAAAAATCTCTCTTGGTAGGTAGAGCTGTAGGTGATGCTGTAGAACATTTTCTTAATTCATGATTGATGTACCCATTCACTATAGGCAGTGCTGCCCCTAGGCTGGTGGTTTTGGATGGTATAAGAAAACAGGCTGAGTGAGCTATAATGAGGAAGCCAGTAAGCAGTCTTCCTCTATGGCCTCTGCAACAGTTCTTGTCTCCAAGTTTGTGCCCTGACTTCCCTCAGTGATGGACTGTTCTGTGGAAGTATAAGATGAAATAAACCCTTTTCTTCCAAGGTTGCTTTTTGGTCATCATGCTTTATCACATCAATAGAAACCCTAACTGAGACAGCATGCTTTCATTATGGGGTAAAACAAATAACATTCAAAGTTTGGTCCTTTGTGAGCAAATGGTGGAAGAGAACAAGTTTACAGTGTGACATGTGACCCTGCTGTTCCTATACTGACATATGTTCCCATGGAGCAACAGTAGTAACACTAAGTCTTAAAAAACGCAGAAACTCAGGCACTGGCGTACATCTGTGACTCTGCATATAAGCTTTAGCAAGATTTCCAGGTTACTTAGGAGTGTGTTGAAACTGGCTATGCACTGCCTTAAAATAACTGTAATTCTCAAGAAAGGGCTAAAGAAAAATATTTATTAGAATCAAAATAACTTCTGGCAGTTCCTGATTTATTTTTTCAAATAGCAAAGCTCACTTCTTGGTATGTCATTTTTACTCTACCAGCAAGCTAATCTGAGGAGGTAGGTGTGCAATGAAATGCTCAGACCCAATGAACATCAATCTAATGAGACCATTGAGACCTTTTTCCACTTCATTGCATATTGTATACCAGAAAATTTTTATTTTCAGCCAGAACCACATTAATTCATTTAAAACCCAGTCTGAAAATCAGTTTTATCTGACTTATAGATTATACATTGCTGGGAAGCTTTTCAATACCTTTACCTTCATCTGGCATTGGTAAAACCCCAAGTTATTTGGTGCAGATATTCATTGCTTCTATACAATTCCTCATCATGTAGACTAGAGGTTCTCTGCTTAATAGAAAACAATACTTAACAACGTGCTGTGACTTAGGTTCACCAAATGCATGTTTAAGAAGATAATTAAAAGGCCATCTAATTAATCTCATGTCCTATATTTCATAATGCTTAAATTACAAATATTCATACATGAGTAGAGAATATTCATTGTGTTTTCAAATGTATATTATCGAACAGATTTCTTTGAGCAAATATCAAACTAGGAAAAGAATGAAGAAATTATTTTGAAACTCCAGATGACATTCTTAGGCAATGCTTGTTGCATAGTATGGAGGCAAATTAAATGCAGTGGATTCTGAGACAGAAATATATCTTAGTTTTGGTGGTGGTGGTGGTTTTGTTTTTGTTTTTAATCACCTACCACTTTTACATTTAATTTATCACTGTTGCTAAAATAGTTTATTTCCCAAATAATATATATTTATTGATGCTGATTAAACCAAGAATAACAACCACAAAGTCCCTAGAAATGATCCCCAGCACTGTTTCTGTCCTGTTTTCCAGCTAAATAAATGACAATGTAGGATTCTCAAGCAAGAACACAACAACATTGTCAGGAATAAAATTGCTCTTAAAACTGAAGCTAAAAGGCCTGTAGCAGAAAAATTGGGGTCAGGCCCTTTAGCATGTAGCAGATAAATCCAGAATCAGTTTAATATGTTCTGTGCTTGGAGAGTAAAAAATAATTGATATCTGATCAATGGCCTTGTTGAGAACACAAAGGTTTTCAGGCAGTCACAGCAGGAAATCAATAGAGAATAAAGTTTCTGACTTATCAAGCATAACAAATGGCAACAAACACAATGAAATCCACATGGTCATGACTAGAGTTTTGGCAGAACATGAAGTTTATTATCAAAGAATCATGTGACACATTGAAAGTCACTGGTAATTCCATTTCTCCTTGGGTAATGGCTATGTGTGGGTACAGCACAGTTGAGTGACTCATTTAAATCTAAACAAGTGATTTTCTGTGTCATAACAGGACTTTCTTTTCACAGTTTAATTTTTGGAATTGCCCTATTACATGTACTGCACAAAAATTAAGTAAATGGACAACATGATGAAAAACAATCAAAGGATACACTGCAAGTGAATTCCTACATGATGAATGATGGCCATGGCACTCTGTACTCTTCTGGTTAATAGAAAAGGATTAGAGAATTTTAAGGTGCATTTTTTGTCAGGTATGGTGGCACAAACCTGTAATTCCCAGCACCTAGGGAGCTGAGTAAGAAAGATGGAGTTCCAGGCTTATTTGGGCAGAATAGTGAGATGCTGTCAATATAGATAAATAGGTAAATAGATGATAGATAGATAGATAGATAGATAGATAGATAGATAGATAGATAGATAGATAGATAGATGATAGATAGATAGATAATAGATAGATGATAGATAAATGTAGATGTATATACATATATGTATATACATACATATGTCTCTATACATCATTGAATATCTTTTATTCTTTTATAAGGGAATTAGTACTACTCAGGAGGGTTTTATCACCATGTCTAAATCAGTTCCCTAAAGAACCCCAACCCCTTTCAAATACCACTACATGAAAGGTTAGGATTTCAACATATGAAGGGGCACAAGAGCTAACATTGAGTCATGGGTACAAACCTCCTCCATTGATACTGTGACCTTGTTATTCACAACTGTGTTATTGATATTTATGCAGACAACCAATTACATTCAATAATTAAGTCTTGACAATATTAGTAAAGACAAGAATGATTCCGCCGGGCAGTGGTGGCGCACGCCTTTAATCCCAGCACTCGGGAGGCAGAGGCAGGCAGATCTCTGTGAGTTCAAGGCCAGCCTGGGCTACCAAGTGAGTTCCAGGAAAAGGCAAAAGGCAAAGGCGCAAAGCTACACAGAGAAACCCTGTCTCGAAAAACAAAAAAAAAAAAAAAAAAAAAAAAAAAAAAAGAATAACTCTATTATCCAAGACTCTAAAATTACAAATAGCATATTAGGTATATTTATAAAAATGAAAAGTCTTCAATTAAAATTCAAAGTCATTTTGATATGATGTTGATGACTTTTTATTTTTGTTTCAATAATTTGATTACAAATTAGTAAATAATAAGAAAACACACATAATTAAAAATTATTTTAGTTGATTGGCAAGGAATCTCAAAAGCATATATAAAAGGCTGAGATTAAAGTAAACTAATTTGCTAAGATTGAGAGGAGTTCTTTTTCTAAGTGAGATATTAATAAATTATTTTTAATTAGGAAAAACATAAAAGTATAGTGGGAGAGACAACTCCTGAGGATCGCACTATGTATAGCACTGTGGAAAACTATGGAGATTTTAACATAAGGGAAGTGTGTTTTTTAATCTCCAAAAGGTGAAATCAAATTGGGAAGAGTACTCTTTTTGGAGGAGAAAGAGAACATAAACTTGTATTTGAGGAATCATCCTCATTAATACAAATAATCATTAACACAAAGAAGAGAACGATTACTTCCAGCTGAAGAATGGAGACTTCAGGGAGATGAACTAAATGATGAAAGAATGAAGGATTTAACAAATGTTTTTGTCAAAACACAGGGAGACAGCTCTGCCTGACATCAAAGTACTGCAATAGAAGGGAAAGACACTTCGGTGTAGGATTCTCACTTATATGTGTTTTTTTCTAACTTGGGCAAGGAAAAGGAAAAAAAAGAAAAGTTTGAACATAAAGGAACTAAGGGTACAACTATTTTTCCTTTTAAGCTTTAGTGTTCAAAAGCAGCTCAATAAAATTCTTCCCCTCAGGAGATACGTTCACTTAAGTCCAATTGAAAGTTGGCACAGTTAATAGCTTAAAATTAATAAGAACCTTCACAGACTCAAAATACTGGGTATGGGAGCTGACTGAGAATCCACATGAAGGTCTGACCCAACTTCCACAGGCCCTGCAAGAGTCTCACAGTGAATGGCTCCCTTCCGAAATTTCTTGACATGTTCAGCCCTTGGATATGCATACACATTTTTACTCCAAAGATAGGAACTCTGGCTCTCTGGCCGGGTGGTGGTGGCGTACGCCTTTATCAGCACTGGGGCAGGGGGGCTCTGTGAGTTCGAGCAGCCTGGTACAGAGTGAGTCAGAAAGCGAAGCTACACAGAAACCCTGTCTCAAAAAACAAAAAAAAAAAAAAAAAAAAAAAACTCTGGCTCTCTGTCCAACTTCTCAGGGCTTTTACTTTCCCTCTACTTCAAGTAAAAAGTGTTTGTTTGTTTGTTTGTTTGTTTTGATTTTCCAAGACAGAATTTCTCTGTGTAGCCCTGGCTGTCCTTGAACTTGCCTTATAGACCAGGCTGGCCTTGAACTCAGATCTGCCTGCCTCTGCCTCCCAAGTGCTGAGATTAACGGTGTGCACTGCCACACCCAGCCCCAAGAAATACATTCTTTCTGGTAAATACCTTCCATCAAGAAGTCAGTGCTTTTTGGATGATTCTTCCATTAGTTTATACAGAAGACAGGATATTATTAAATAGCATTTATCATTTGTAGGATTTAGGATGTATACGTACACACTCTTCAGGAAGGCAGGGACCAAACAATCACCTGGCCCCTGTGTTATTAGCTCTTTTTTCAAAAATAATGAAAATAGTGTAACAAAAATAAAATTTCTTAAACTAAGAACTTATAAATTAAATGTTTTTATCTTTTAAACTCTTTTGACGGAGGATTATTTGATTCCATGCTATTCTTGAACTTCATCTCTCCCTAAACCTAACAAGAATCATACAGAATATCAAGGTCATTACTGTCCTTACAGAAAATCTAACTTGGAAGTTTTATCAAATATTATTTCTTTGAAAACTAGACTACCCAATCCACTAAATTAGGTTCTGCAACACTAGAAATACATAGAGATGGTGATAAACCTCTACCCAATTTTGTGGATTTAAGAAAATTACAACTTTTTAGGCCCTTTATATAAACAATATTTTCAGATATTATATTCAAAATTTGTTCCAGCTATATTCTATTATCACAATCCTGTTGTAGAGGATGCCAACCAAACCAAACCTGAAACATCCTAAAGATGACAGTCATTGAAAAGCAGTTAGTTTTCATGTTTAAAACATAGTCTCAGAGAATAACCAGAGTCATGATATATAAGCTAGAAGCCAAGGACAAAAATCTACAAGGGACCAAAATATACAGCAGTAATGTTATTTTTTTATTTAAAAATTTGAAAGCTTTTTATTTTGTCTTGTTTGAACAGCAGTACTCTACGTAGCATCTAGAAGCTTAATTAAATGAATTGATTGTGTAGAGTGCTAATTGGTAATACTCAGTATATTGTAAACCCTTCAATACCTGTTAATTTTTCACCAGAATATCCCACAAGCATATGCATGCAGTGAGGAGCACACACAAAAAGGAACAAACACCTTAATACAGAAAAAAAGGCAGACCAAAGACACAAGTTTATTTTTCACTTAATCATTGCTACTTTGGTCACAGTTCAGGATGAAAACATATATAAAGTAAAACATCCCTCAAGTATACAAAAAGTAAAGCATTTGTATGGCATCAAAAGCACATATAGTGATTACCAGAGGAAGTTTATGAAGCATAGTGTGATGAGACAACTTGGTTACTATCCCAGGAACCTACCTAAGGAAGGACCTTAGAGGAAGAATCTAAGGAATGAACAGCATGTCTACAGTAGACTCCAGGGAGGAATCTTTACAAAAAGCAATGGATGAACACAGGTGTGTAGGAAAGAAAGATCTGCTGTGTAATCAGTAAAAACCCAGGATACTGGCCATGCACAAATTATATTAACAGTGATCTTAGGAAATAAGCACAAAAATAACATTAGGAGATGTCAATGTGTAAACAAAGAGATCATTTTTAAATAACAATATATATTTGTTCATTCTCAGACAAAAATATTCATTATCTTCACTTTGTTATTTTATTCTTTGCAGCAAAATAAAAACAATAATTACCACAATCCAATTATACAGTAAGATAATTTTTAAAGCAGAATTCATTGTGCTTGAATGTGATTATATTTGACAAGATAAACAATAAAATTAAAAAAACAAAGACAAATTACAAGAGTCAAGAAACAAAACCTGTGCAGATAATTTTTTAGCCTTGTTTACTTCTGCCATTTACAGAAATAATAAAAGGCAGGTAAATTTTTAATGAAAGAAAACAGAAGATAAATATAACATATACTAAGAAAACCTGAAAAATATAAATTTTCAATTTTAAAGCATTTCCTACTTTCTGCTGTAAAGGTGCACTGTACATAAAAGAGAGAGTAGTTTTTTATCCTGGTCACAATTCACAACCAAAAAAAAAAAAAAAAAGCCCAAACTAAAAGTTTTCTTTACATGACAGTTATTGGTAACTATTTTGTTGTCTCTCTGACTTTTTGAAGCTTTTGTCATTTAAAATGAAGGAGTTCTATGACCACAGACAAAACAGAAGTGAAAAATGATGGATAAGCATGCATAAATTTATCTTATCCTCCAAGAAAACACTCATCCTGTCAATTATGAACTAAGCCTAAAGAAATACAAAGAAGAAAAAAAATCACTGAACTTTATGAAATTTTTTTTCATATCTTATTCCTGACTTGTTATAAGACAAAGTCAGCTCTACACCTATGAGAATTCCAAATGGCCCTGTTCTATGTCCTTGTTCACAAAGTTAAAATGTTGCACTTTGCATCATGAACTTCTACTGAAGACAATATGGAAAGTTATATTCTCTGCTTAAACATATCTTCCCTAACCCCAAGTGATCTTTATCAAACCAGTCCCACTATACTGGCCTTCACAGCCTTTGGGCAAGGCTTATGGAAGGCTCCAGAACACTCTATGCTGCTTTTCCTGCTCAGCCCATCACGTAGCAACTGTACCAAGTCATGCTTTCTTTAATGCGCATTTAGAAATCCCACAGAGACCTACATTTAAAGCTAGACCTTCCAGAACTGCATATTCTACTGCCTCCCTCCATCACTGCGACTCTACCCACAATGTCACAGTAGGTTGCACTCCAAATAAGACCAACATTCTTCCACATTAAAACACCATCAGCCTCACTCTGATAACTACTAAAAGTCTAATTCCAAGAAAAATATTTTCTTAGGGTTTATTGAACACAACTCCCCAAAGATCTATAAGACTAATTCTGACCTCATGTATTTCAGATAATAACAGAAGCTCAAGTCTCCCTCATTTCGTTCTGTGGCAATCACTGTACACCCCACCAAGCTGTGTTGCAGTTAACCATGCTGTGATGGCTGTTCTTGGTTGTCAACTTGACTATATCTGGAATGAACTATAATCCAAAAATGGAGGGCACACTTGTGATCCAGACCTTGAAGCAAGAGAGAACATGACTTTGATTTGGATCTTGAAGCTGAATGACCCATGCCTTTAATCTAGACCTTGAGGTTGGAAGGCACACCTTTAATCTGGGACACACTTTCTGCTGGAAGGACAATGGAAGAAAGAAGAGGGTGTGTACCTTCTTTGCCTGCTTGCCCTCACCTTGTCAGGACATCCATTTCTTCACTGGCATTGGAGTCTACATCTTCGAGATTCCAACATATACAGAAGACCAGCTGAAACACCCAGCCTCATGGGACTGAGCAACTACTGGATTCTTGGACATTTTATTCACAGCTAGCCATTGTTGAACTGTAGTCTGTAAGTCATTCCAATAAATTCCCATAGATTATAGATGATAGATAGATGATAGATAGATAGATAGATAGATAGATAGATAGATAGATAGATAGACAGATAGATAGACAGAGATACAGATATATACAAAGATTCATTCTTTAATCTCTGTTACTCTAGAAAACCCTGACTAATACACATGACTTCTTGAAACATCTTTTTTCTCCTCACACACATCAACCTCACAGATTCTAACAGGCTATTTTCTATACTTCTTCTTCACAGCTGATGTCTCTTCCTGTCCAGTTCTTTAGAAGCGAAATGGTTCTTTTTCAACACTTGAGACTTTGCTTTGTTCACTTGGCTCCAGAGTTGATCTTGCTCAGTCTCTACACTGTGAATATAAAGATGAATATCAAATTTTCAAACTTTACCCATTGATCAAGTTTCATCCATCCACTTTTCTGAGCAACATGATCACTTCAATGTCTAATTAACTAATTATATAAGAGAACTTAATTTATTCATTTGTAAAAAGTGTTCTACATCTCCCAAGTTCTCATTCATTTCAGCAAGTGGTACCACTATTACTTAAGCCAATAATAAAACATTTTATAAAAAATCCTTCCCTATTTTCAAATATCAAATTTGTTATCAAATGAAGCCAGGTGTATCTTCAACATGTAGATTGAATCAAACAATAATGCTCACCTCCACAACTACTACTCAAGCTCAAGCCAGGATCACCTCCTTTGAGAGTCACTAGAACAACAAGCTCCAGTTATTTACTCTCCACCCATTTCCATCTGTTCCTACATGGCTTTGCCATGTTAACACCTGTTGGCATCAATTCTTTTTTGTGCTATGTATTTAATTTTCAAAAATGGACAAACAATTGACATTTTCTCCAGAGAAATATGTTTCTTATTTTTATTATTATTTTCTATGCACAGGTGTTTTGTTTGTAAATATGCCACCTGTATGCTTGGTACTTGAAGAAGCCAAAAAAGGGTATCAGATACCCTGGAACTGGAGTTGCAGTTGTGAGCCATCATGTGGGTGTTGGAAATGGAATCCAAATCCTTTGAAAAGAGCATCCAGTGCTCTTAATCTGTGAGCCATCATTTCAGCCACAGAAACAAGTGTCTTGTAATTTCTTGCCTACCAAGTGCAAGCCACATCCCCTTTGTCCATAAAAATAAAACCCAGTTTTAAAAAATTGATGTTCTGGTAGTGTCCATGATCTGTTAAGTTTGTAAAATAATGTCTTTTCCTTGATTTTCATTCTTCCTTCCTTCCTCGTGTCTCTGCTCTCAGTATGCATATTAATGTCTTTTCGTTATTATTGTTAAACTATCAAATGTATTTTTTTCTTTCTTCCTCTTTTTGAGTTTTGAAAATACATTTTCCCCTTTTTAAAAATTTATTCTTCTCTCATACAATACATCTCAACTGCAGCCTCCTCTCCCTCTACTCCTTCCAGTCTCTCTCCCTCCTCCCTCCCCCAGTCCACTGCTCCTTCATTATCCTCAGAGAACAGGTTTCCCAGAGATGTCAACTTAATACGGCATCACAAGGTACAGTAAGACTAGGCAGATACCCTTGTATCAAGGCTGGAGGAGGCAACCCAGTGGGAGGAAGAGGGTCCCCAGAGCAGACAAAAGATTCAGAGACACCTAAATGCACCTGATCTCGCCTGCATATGAACTTCTAACCGAACCCTCATTTCTTCTCTAAACATTTCTTACTCTGTTCAACTTCGAGAACTACCACGTCCTCCCTCCTTCACCCACCACTCATTCCTTAGCAAGTGCTTTTCTTCTTTCAAAATAAATCCCGTAAGTTGAACTCCCCTTCATTGGAAAACTAAAGAGGACTTGAAATTTAGAAGAATTTTAGGACTAGAGAGTGTGTTTAATGTGTGTTTCAGTTTTCCATTTTGTAATTCTATTATCAATGTTTTGTAAAAGTATATATTTTCAAATACTATTCATTAGAAAAATGCATTTATTTTTATCTCAATATCTGTCGTAAACTCCCAAAATATATTTCCTGTGTCTGGAACAGTTGCTGTTAATTGTGCTCCATCCATTCCTAAGGATGGCTTCCTCAAATGCCCCATTTCCAATCAGTAATTTTTCCATTTCAGCACTTCTTATAACTTCCCATTTCTGTCCAGGCTCTTATCGCCTCTAAATCAAATTCCTTCAGTAGAATTATAATTGGTCTCTAGGTTTCAAATGCTTCTCCTTATTCTTGATCTTGCTCACTATTGACAGATTAATCTTCCTAAAAGTCCTACATCACACATTCAGTCATGTTATCTCTCTGGTCAAAACTCTTTAATAGAAGAGAAAAATGGAAAGATGAAAATAGATTGCTTTCTTGGGGAACAGATTTGGGAGCAAAAAAGGTTTTATATTTATTTTTATATCTTACATTATTTCACAATGATTTAATAATTGTCACTTGTAATTATTATGACAAAATTAATTACAACTAAAGTGACCTCTATAATAAGATTTCAACATTTTATGTACCACTTATTCCACTGTCCTATGAAACAAAATTTCTACTTTTCCTCTAATTTTATACTCTTAAAATTACATTCCTGTATTATTTTAAGCCTAAATTCCAGTCTTTTATAAGCTTCTTGATTATATGAACAACAACTAATTATATTTTGTACAAAATCTTGTACAGTATCAGAACAAACAGTTCTTCCCTCATCAGTGTTTTCCACTGAAATTTCTGATTTATTTTTTCCTCATGTTAAAGAAAAATATATTCTTAACAAGACCTTTTCCCTTTGCAGTAGAAATCACAATAGCTTAAAAACACAAAATAAGTCTTGACTAGATATTTATGACTCCATCAGGCCAACAATGAAATAGTCCACAGCTATTTCCTTGTGGGATAATTTTTGCTTTGCTTCAAAAATTAAAAGCAAAAGCAGAGATGAGTGGCCATTGGAGACGCTGCAGAAGAATCCCCACTCTTGCAATGGCTTAATCTAGCACGGAGAGCCTAGTTTAAATGTGACCCATTCATTAAGGATACTCACTAGTTTGGTATAAGCATCACTCTTTTCTGGTCGAGATAAATTGCTGAGTGCCACTCTCAGCATCTGGCTCTTCAACTTGACTTCAAGGTACAGGGAGTATGGGCAGCTCCCTAAGTGTCCCTTCATTTGGTTTCACTTCTCTGTACAACACTCAGAGGTAAACATTTGCTTGATTCCTATCATTGTGCAACCTGAAAAAGAAAAATGCACGAGCAACACCATTAATGACTTTTTAATGAAGGAGTAAATCGCTGTGTCACAGAGTACATAAAATGAGCCAGCTTAACCACAGACTAAGCAAAACAGAAATAAAAATCTTGTAAACATATACGTAGTTTGGACATCATTTTTCTTTTCCCTTCATCACAAATGACAGAATGAAACTGGCTCAGAGAAAACAAATGAACATATCCAGCCTCTTGAACAGATTAACTGATATTTTTACTACATGTTTGATCCAAGTTTCACTGCAGTAAGCAATTCAGGCAAAGATCTGATTACTCGATTTATCATTTGATGGTCTTTACAAAAGCTGAAAATTACACTCTCCCTAAATCTTATGTTAGCTGGCAATAAGCACAGAAATGCTGGCCAAGAGTTTACTTACATAATGCTGGTAAATTGCCAAAACATGCACAATAGCTCTTTTGGCCTCCGCTTTGCACCACAGCTGATGACACAGGAGAGATGTAGCAATGCAATCTCCACCTTAGCTTCCAACTGCTGCTTCTGTGAGTTTCCCTGGTAAACTACACAGGCACCACCAACAACAACAGCAGTCACACACTAACAGACTGCCTACGCACATGCATGTGCTCAACCTGAGGACGATTTCAGCATGGTGGACAAGTAACTAGTAATCGAGAAAGTTACCGTTAAAATATTTTAAAAAATAGAGGAAAGGGGAAATTATTTTATTTTTAAGAACTAGGCACAATAAATAACGGATATATAAAGTAAGGTAGAGAAAATTTCCCTTTTCCTCTTTCTTTCCATATTGACACTAGACTCAAGCACAAAAATTCTAAAAGAAAGATTCCTTTTGACTCTGTTTACTCTAACTCAATCTCTTAAACATATACATGAAACAGTATGTTTTTAAATTCTTTGTCTTTTGGTTCTAAATCAAGCGTTGCTGCCAGCCCCAGCTACCACTGCTCATTGCGGCACTTAACATCAACCACACATTGCTGATACTACTTACTTATATTGTCAGTTCCCATCTTTTGGCTTTATCCAAATAATTCTGTAACTAGGATGAATCCTGTGATGGTTGGTGTTGTCAACTTGCTGGAATCTAGAATTATTTGGGATATGGGTCGCTGGGCATGTCAAGAAGGCTGGTGTCTTGATTGTATTAATTGATGTGGGAAGATCTTTCTTGACTATGCAATGTATTCACCCACTCCAAGTTCCTACTCATTTGACTCCCTTGAACTGTGAGCCAGAACAAACCCTTTCTCCCTTAAGTTGCTTTTTCATTCCTGTTACAGCAATAGTTAAAGAAACAAGACAACCCCCGTCCATATATCTTTATGTAGTATTTATAAAGATTTGTTTAGTAAAGAGTCTGGAATGGTGATTGGCTAACTTTTTCTCTCTTCTGCATGCTGGTTCTCCTAATTGCTTCAGTTTATGCTATATTTCAAGACTTTTCTTAATAGTGTCATCTTCCACACCTCTCATGAGATTTTGACATCATTTTCTATCTAGAATGACAGAACTAGAGCTTTAAGAAATTTTTATTTACTAATAGGATGACACATTCTTCTGGCAATGGGAGGCCAGTGTTAAAGGCTTTAAGAAAACACCACACACAACACTTCTGGAAACAACTCTACAGAAGGAGGCTACACCTTACTCTTCATTCAGAAGGTTAATGTGCTACCAACATCTTGAAAAGTTTTCACATTTGCAGGTAGAATGACTCTTTGACATAATTATTTCATCCTCATTTGGTTTCTATTGAAATCTGCTTATAAGATGGTAAACTGTTTTTATGCAAAATCATTTTACTGTCATAACCTCAAAACCTAATCATTACCCAAAACATATCACATTAACATTTGTTAAACAAATCAAGTAAAATCTGTAACTTTGAGTGCTTGTGTCAAAGCAAATGATACTCTAATGCAAATTGAGTGCCTTGGCATGCTGAGTGCTTTGAGCTGAAGGTTATTAGAGGAACTTCAAATGACTTCCATATGGCCTGATTTTTCTTCTCTTATGCCTATCTTTCTCTTCCGAGAACAATTCATAGACATTAGGTGTAGTAGGACAGGGCCATAGGGTTGAGGAAATTGGCTCAGACCAGTTGCCAAGGCATGCACATAACATGTTCCTTAAGAGCCAACTTGGAGTCTGCCTAAGGGCCTAGCAATAGGAGCTGTCAGAGTTCCTGAACATGCTCAGCCAGTGAAAGACAACTACACAGACTGGGTGCTGGGAGGAGGGTATATAAGGTCTCCCCTGTTATTGAATAAATGAGTTCCTCATTTGCCTTCAACAGACTCCCAGTGTCTGTGTTGTTGATGCCACACCTTCTCACCCCCACCCCCAAGGGAGCCATTAGGATCCAAGCTACAATCAGGATTCTTCTTCTTCAGTATGCATTATGACACCAATGAGTGTGCCAGAGTGGATGAGAAAAAGCCTATGAGACCTCAACTCTACACAAAGTACTATAGGCAACTGAGGAAACCTGGGGTGGAAGAGGTGATCTTTACCAAGGACGAACACATATCTGCTAGTCCAGTGCCAAATGATACATACAAGTACTAATACCAAACATTTATATAAGTAACATTATACAGACTGAACAAGTAATACTTAGAAATATGCATGTGTTCAACTATATTATATATATATGTGTATATATATACATATGTGTGTGTGTGTGTGTGTGTGTGTGTGTGTGTGTGTGTATAGCTGAATGTAATAACAACTAGTGAAAAGGGAGGCTATGAATTTGGAGGAGAGCTGGGAGGGATATGTAAGAGTGTTTGAGGGGAGGAAAGGGACAGGAGAAATTCTATAATTATATTTTAATCCAAAAAGAAAATAAAGCAGCTTTTACTTTCTATCCTCCCTTGCCACTTTCTGAGTATGATCTGGCCATAAAAATTTTCTCAAATCTACATTGTCAAAGAATCCTATTGCAGAAACTTCTTCCCTCATGTTCAAGAAGAAGGAAGACGCTACACAAGGACCTCAAGAAGAATATGAACAAATAGCCTAGATGTTTTTCCCTCTCGGTCTCTTGTTAAGTCATGCCCTCTGTCTGATCACATTTCTAAAATGGCATTCATTGTTCATCAAAGATAAACAGAACAATAGATATCTCTTTCCCGGGTCTTCTAATCTTTGCTACTGAATGTTCCAATGTCACATAAAACATGGATGAAATGCATTATTCATGCCTTTCTTTTAGGTATGACCCATGTGATGCAGAAGCAAGGCCTAGTGACTTGCTGCCCCCACTGCCATCCTACATCCTTATACAAACCAATATCAATGTTACCTGCATCCAAATCTATATAAATCCCAGCAATAGTTTATCCTAGATACTCTTTAATCTTCCCAGTGTTCACATAATCAGAAATGAATCACAAGAGCCCTCAGATTCTATTACTTGCACTCAGAAATTATTGCCAGTATTTTGTTTTGCTCTGTAATTCCTAAACTCTAACATGTTATGATGTAGGTTCCCTGTTTTATTAGAATTTCGGCTCTCATGAGCAAAAAAAAGGATAACAAATCAGATTTAGATGTGTTATCTGAAAAGTATATGTAGAAGCTATTGTTGTGTTTATAACAGTTTACTTCAAAAGACATTTAACTGATTTTAAACCAATAAAAAACTTTATGCATCAATAAGTAGATGAAATATGTCAACAGTGTTAGTTTTGTTGATATTTAGTTCTGCAACTCTAGTTGCTCAATGTGTGTGTACATAGTCTCTGAAATTTCAGGATTACAAATTTCCAGATGTTAGAATTACCTCAAGATTAAGCTCTGAACCTAGTTAATTAAAGTCATCGTGACCTAATTGCCTTGCCTTCTCTTCCCTTCCAACTCTGTAAGGCTGTTCTCTATTCCAGCAGGATGCTCCTACTCAAATACAGAGAAAAATGCTTTTTAAATTTCAACTGTCAATATAGAAAGTGAGCTATGATTAAGTTCCATGCCAGATGTACATCTACAGTGCTTTTAAGTACCTTTAACAACCCCATTTCAAACCCTAATCGCTTTTGATCTGTACTGCATCAAAAATCTTCTGTCTAAAGCTGACCCTTGTCTCCTTTTTCTCTTACTCCAATTGATCAAATTCAGTTCAAGCCAGCTGAAACATATCAATTATTAAGAGCTGATGGGTGCACACTCGCTAGACTGCTTCTTCCTGGATACAGTACTGCTTCTATAGTGACCCTACCCAAATGCTCTATGGTGTGCCCATCTCAGGAAACTCATTTCTAGTGAAGACAAGAGAGAAATTCCTCATATTCTAGCTGCACATTTCTTATCTGAATAACTATATTGAACTTATTTAATTCATGTTTTCTTTAAAAGAAATCTTCTGGTTGGCAGCTGATAGTCATAAATTGCAAGTACAAACTCACCATCTATTTTATGATTTATCCATCCACTGTCCTTACTCATCATTTTGCATTTTATAAAATTCTGTGTATGCTTCCTCGACATGTATGAGGCTGATTAGAGATGAATTAAACGTTGCTAATCCAAGACTTGGACTGGCTGCTGTCCGCTGCTGTTTAGTGACTTAATTATGTTAGACAAACTAAATTGTTTCAAATGAACCTTCACAAAGGTCCTTAATAAAATAAAGCAGTGATTTTATTTTGTGTTATCTGCTTTCTGCCAGAAAGCTCTCTTGGGGTTTCTGCAGTTTGCCTTTCTCTCCTATTAGCTAGTAAGCACAATCTACTGAGCCTGTGAACCTTGCAGGAGCTTACGCTGAAAATATTTCTTTCTTTGACAGGCACTGTGGTAAGATTTGGAGCTGCTGTGTAAGCAGCAAGATTTAGTGGTTTTCTCTTAAGGGAGCTGGTTACAGAAGTGACTTAGAATGCCGCAGGAAAGAAAGAAGAACTTTCATATTGATAGTGTGTGGAGGGGATAACTTTATATACAATCCTTAGTTGAGTGGATATTTGAAATAGAGAGGCAGTTTTCACAGTAGAATTTAAAATGTCAGCAAATTCATAGAGGGCTTGCCTTGACAGCAGGCAGTAAAAGGTATTAAATTTTAAAATAAGAGGTTCCATTATTTCTTCAGTTTGCTCTGTGCATGCCAGAAGTTCAGCAGGAGGGGGAAGCTCGGTCTGTTATCTCTAAGATGGCCCATATTAGCCATGATTTCCTCAGAATGAGGACCTCCACCCAGCACCTGTGATGAAAGGCTGATGTGCACAAAATAGTTCTCATGCCCACAGCAGTCGGACAAGAAGGTCAAATCAGTAAAAAATATAATAGGATAATTCAGTCACTACACTTCTGAGCAAGGTATGCACTGCGGAGCAGCTAGAGTGGGGACCTTTGTGGAAAGGGGTCAGACAAAAAGGGTTCTCTGTGGGAAGAACTCTGTGGGACACAAGAAGCTTTCCTGACTTCTTGTTGCTATTCTTAGAGGTCCCTGGGCACCAAGCCTGAGCTCAGCAGAACTGGTCTATTGTACAGAATGATTTCTTTCTCCTCCTGTGCACATTCCCACAAGAAAACATCAGCACACCAACAATATAGAACTCTTGTCTTTCAAAACTGTTCTATCTCCAAAACTCGTCTTGCTTATCAAATACCAAACCACAGTGGGACTTCTTGGTGTTTTAGTTCTTTTGTTTTGCTAGAGCACGATGAAGCTGACACATCCAAACTAGAGGAGGAAAAGGCAGCATTTCAATTACTCTAGTAGAATGCTTTGTCTTCGCAATATGCACCTTAGCTCCTAACTGGGGTATATCTATCAAAAATATACTTCTAGATCTGTCTTCACATATTTCAGTGTAAAACATTAAAAATTTGAATTGGAGCTGACAGGGAGGAGCATCAGGCAAAGACACTTGCTGCATAAGCCTGGTGATCATAAATAATCTCCAGAACCAAGTGAAAGGTGAAGGAAAGAATCATGCCCACAAAGGTAGCCTGTACGCTCCACACAGATGCCATGCCACACACTGACACACAAATATCACACACACACACACACACACATACATCCCATTACATATACACAAACATCACACACACACATCACATGCACACACACACTCACACACACACACACACAAGTCATGTACACACATTTTAATCATCTAAATAAGCAATTTTATTATATTCTTCATTAGAAAAAAAGAAAATACAATGTAAATATCCTTTATTCCACACACAAGTAAAGTAGAACACAATGAGAAAATAAACAGCTTCCTTCCAGCAAGCTTGGGGAAATATTAACAAAGAACTCCCAGAAATTTAAACCTTAATAGCACTCAGAAGAGGTCTAGGAGGAATTCATAATTAGGCCCTTGGGGAAACATAAGAAAGAAATATAAAGCTGAAGAGGTATAAAGAAAAGTCTGTTGAAAAAATTACTCTGGAAAATAAGGGAACTAGTTTCATTTTTAAAAGATGAACTCTCCAAAAACCATACCTGATGCAGAATCTTTGAATGCCCAACATAAAATATAACAGACTTAGCAGGAAAACAAATAACAACTGCAACAAAAAGAACTCCCAAAGCCACCTCAATACCAGGACTAACGGTTAGCTTACAACAATCATCCCAGAGGAGTGTGCACTAATGTGTGTTAAAATATGCTAGGAATCAATCATAGTCCTCAGACTTTGAGCAAAGCATCAACATTAGGAATATATGTCTTTGGTTCTCTAGATTTTCTGGGCAGATAAATACAAAAACTCTGTAAGTCATAAAAGGGCCATCTCTTTTATTTCTTTCAAGCACTTTGGGAACTTGCCTCCTTTGTAGTTATTTTCATTCTCCTCTAAGCTTTTTTTTCCCTGAGATGAAAATTCCTAGAAAATGATAATTAGAAAAGTACAGAAGGAAGGGAATGGTATTAAGAGGTCATCTTATTAACACAACCCTTTTTTAAAAATTAATGAAATTTGTTTTCAACAATTTCAGATATGTACATAAACCCATAGTGACCACTTTCACCCCAACCCTCACCCATTTCCCTGCTATTCCTGTCTACTCCCTGCCTTCTCTAGAGGTTTTTTTGTATCCATGCTTACTCCTGTTGTTTTGTGTCACTGAGTTTAATCAGAGCCATGTGTGTGAACATGGGCTTGGAGCTTTCTGTTGGACCCTGATAGACCCAGAGTAGAAACAAAACTGGAGAGAGCCGGGTAGTGGTGGTGCATACCTTTAATCCCAGTGCTCGAAAGGCAGAGTCAGGCAGAACTCTGTGAGTTCGAGGCCAGCCTGATCTACAGAGCAAAATCCAGGACAGGCATCAGCAAGACCCAGGACAAGTTTCAAGAAACCCTGTTTAGAAAAAAAAAATTTAAAAACTGGAGACAATGATTTCTCTTCCCCAAGAAATAAGTAGCGAACAGTTCAAAAATAAGGCTAACTAGAAAGTAGAAAGTCAATGAATTCATTATATTTTGGAGACTATAATTTTTTCATGTACCTTTTCCTATGTGAGTGCCATAAGCCTAATTGATAGACTTGATAGTCCATGCATCTAACAACACTAGCTATACAATTCTTAAGTTGGACTAAAAGCAATATTCCCCTTTGTTTGATTGGGTTTTTGTTTATTTGTTTGTTTTGTTGTGTTTCACTATTATTCAAGAGGACCCAATCCTTACTTAGGTAAACACTAACATATTTAAGCATTCAGTATTTTGCCAAAGTTTCATCAGCAGATCCATATCTTTTGAGCATGAGAATGAATGATAGACAATATCAAAAATCAATAAGAATAGTAAAAAAAAATAATAAACAATAAAAAATAAGAAAAATTTAGTTCTTTCAAAGGTTTGTTTGTGAATACCAAAACTACATATATGATACAAAAATGAAACAAGTGTCATGTTTGGCATTGAAGATTCTTGGTGAATGGTGTTGAATCTTTCATTCACTGCAAACAGTACCATAATGCAGGTATCAGAAAGCAACTGTTTCAATTCTAAACATTATAGTATATTTGTTTACATTAATATTAGCTAGTCTAAAATATGATCTATTAAACATTTCACTAGAAAATAGCTTAAAATAAAGGCAATTGTAATTACAACTTCTTAGCTCTGGCTGGTTTATTGTATATAATATAAAGGCTTAGAAAATATTATCCTACAACCAGCACCCCAGCATCCTCACAACACATAACCAACACACACACATACACAAACACACAAATATATATATATACCCAACACATACACATGTGCATCTATAGCAAAAAAAAATGTATTACAGGAATGAGTTTGAAACATTTGCCTTGAGGCTTATGGGAAATGATGAAAGAATTGAAATCTTGGAGAAAAAGGAAAAAGACAACAATTCCCACTGATATCTCCTGGCTCCCAGTTCTCCTTTTCTTTCTTTTTTTTAAAAAAATAATAATTTTTTCCAGTCCAATCACAGTCTCCTCTCTCCCTCTCCTTTCCTCCCAGTTCCTCCTCCCAACCTCTCCTCTTCCCTCCAGTCTATTCTTTCTTCTATCTCTTCAGAAAAGGACAAGCCTCCCATGGATATCAGCCAGCCATGGAATATCAAATTTCAGTGAGTCTGGGCAACTCCTCTCCTTTTAAGGATGGACTAGTCAACAACCCAGTAAGAGGAAAGATCCCCAAAGTAGGTAACAGAGTCATAGACAGCCCCTGTTCCCACTGTTAGGGGTCCCACAAGAAGACCAAGCTGCACATATATGCAAAGGGCCTAGGTCAGTCCAATGCAGGCTCTCTGGTTGGTTGTTCAATATCTGTGAGGCACTATGATTAGCACAGTCATATCTGATAGGAACAGCAAAAGTCATATGGCTAGCACAGCTATTTGACAAGGATCCAGCAAGCTGAGCCACATGATGGCTGTTGTGCCACCTTTGGTTTTCATTTCTACCTGCTGCATACTTGGGAGACTTTTAATATTTGCACAATTTAGGGAATATTGGATTGATGCCTTCTCCCAGGAGCACTGTTTCTAAGGTTCCCAGGAAAGTCCTGAACATATTACCCTTCCTGCTTTTTGGGAGATATCCTTATCCACTTGAAGGTCTTCTTCATACCTTGGAGGTTGTGACACATGAAAGGAAGCCAGAGGTCTCCTTATGAGGCTATGAGACATTGTTGAAACATCTGTCACTGTACTTATGCAGGAACAAGATATTCAAAACAAAGTAAACTTTAAAAGGTCAACAAAATTTGGTAGACTAGAGGAGTTGATCACAGTTTAGATTACAAGCCTCTTCCCACTATACACTCAGGCAATTACATGACATATACAGCAATAAGGTTAGATTAGCTGAAGTTACCTCTTCCCTACATAGAGACTTATCTTGATAAGCAAAGTATGAAATAGAAAGATGATAAAAGAATAAGATGTCAGGACCTCCCTTTCTTAGAAAAGTAAGCACATGTAGTCACTGTGATGTCTTATGACCAAAGAACAACAGAATGCCAAGATTAGACATATAAAAAAATCTATAAAAATATAAAATATAAACATTGTATTATGCCAGAATTTGAAGAGTAAGTGCAGCAGCTTTGGTCTGAGGATTTTTCTGTTGCACAATGACCTTTAAGAGTTAATAATACACTGCTTGGGACAAGGCAATATATCTGGGCTGGCTTGAAGATTTTGTTTTGGTCTAGAATCCTCGAAGCAACTGAAGCTACCAGCCTGAGAACAGGCTGTCACATGCCTCTAGATTCTTAAAAAACGGGTTATGGGTTATGAGTAAAAATGATAACTCTTTTCATCAATGATGTCAAAACTTGAGGCAAAATGATTGGAAATGATAATTCTGTCATAGTTTATTAATGATGACTAAAAGATGAGCAAGAAAAGGTGAAACACATGTCCAAAACCAAAAATGATATTATCTATGTTTTGGAACAATATGAATCTATCCCTGTTTACTAAGTGTTGTATAAATAAAAAAGCAATCTGGCTGCTAATGAGTAAGGTTGCAAGATTCTCCTGATCATTATGCCTGGTTCATTCCTTCCCCTGCTGACTCCTTACACCCTCTGCTGGGATCTGTTCTCTGCCAGGGATGGCCCTTGACATATGATCCCAGGTTAGTTGATTCTGTGGGTTTTCATGAGATGTTTTTGGTCCCTCTGGCTCCCATAATTTTTCCTCCCCCTTTTCCACAGGATTCCCCAGTTCTGCCTAATGTTTGGCTGTGGGTCTCTGTATCAGTTTCCATCAGTTGCTGGTCCCTTCTGTTTCTATACCCACCCACCCATCCAGACCTCTCCCCCTCCCATCCACCTGTGATATCTATTCTATTTCCCCTTCACAGTCCAGCCTTGAGCCTTCCTTGTTACTTAGCTTCTTTAGGTCTGTGTGTTCTAGCATGGTTATCCTTTACTTATCGGCTAATATCTACTTATAAGTGAATATGTACCATGTTTGTCTTTCTGGATCTAGATTACCTTACTCAAGATGACCTTTTCTAGTTCCATCCTTTTGCCAGCAAATTTCATGATGTCATTGTTTTTAACAATTGAGTAATATTCCATAGTGTAAATGTACTTTTCTTTATCCATTTTTTTGGTTGCTGGACATCTATGCTGTTTCCAGGTTCTACTATTATGAATAAAGCCGCTATGAAAATCAGAGAGCAAGTGTCCTCACGGTAGGATGTAGCATCCTTTGGGTATATGTTCAGGAGTCGAATAGTTGGGTCTTATGGTAGGTCGATTCCCAATTTTTGGAGAAAACATCATATTGATTTCCAAATTGGATATACAAGTTTGTACACCCACCAGCAGTAGAGGAATGTTCCCCTTGCTCAATATCCTCACCAGTATGAGGTATCACATTCTGACATGTGTAAGATGGAATCTCAAAATAGTTCTGACTTGCATTTCCCTGGTGGCTAAGGATGTTGATCATTTCTTTGTTTCTCAGCCATTTGAGGCTCTGTTGAGAATTCTCTGCTTAGATCTGTTCCCCCTTTTTAAATTAGATTATTTGGTTTGTTGATGCCTGCTTTCTTGAGTTCTTTATATATTTTAAATATTAGCCCTCTGTCAGATGTGGAGTTGGTGAAAATCTTTTCCTATTTTGTAGGCTGCAATTTTGTCCTATTGACAGTGTTGCCTTACAGAAGCTTTTCAGTTTCATGAGGTCCCAGTTACTATTTGTTTATCTTAGTGCCTGCACAGTTAGCATTCTGTTCAGGAAGTTGTCGCCTATGCCAATGAAATCAAGGCTATTCCCCACTTTCTCTTCTATCTGGTTCAATTTATCTGGTTTTATGTTGAGATCTTTGATCCACTTGAATTTGAGTTTTGTGCAGGCTGATAGATATATACCTATTTGCATTCTTTTACAGTCTGATATCCAGTTAGACCAACAACATTTGCTGAAGATGCTTTCTTTTTCCATTTTGTAGCTTTTACTTCTTTGTCAAAATGAGGTGTCCTGAGGTGTGTGGATTTATATCCGGGTCTTCAATTCAATTCCATTGATTCACCTGTCTGTTTTTATTTCTATAGCTCTGTAGTAGAGCTTAGGATCAGGGATGGTGATACCTCCAGAAGTTCTTTTATTGAACAGGATTGTTTTAGCTATCATGGGGTTTTTTGTTGTTGTTGTTTTTCCACATGAAGTTGAGTATTGTCTTTCAAGGTTTGTAAAGAATTGTGTTGGCATTTTGATGGGAATTTCCTTGAATATGTAGATTGCTTTTGATAAAATGGTCATTTTTACTATGCTAATCCTACCGATCCATGAGCATGGGAGATCTTTCCATATTCTGATATATTTGCAAGTTTCTTTCCTCAAAGAATTGAAGCGCTTGCTATACAGATCTTTCATTTGCCTGGTTAGAGTTACCCCAAGATATTTTATATCATCGTGGC
Organism: Peromyscus leucopus; assembly: GCF_004664715.2. Lineage (NCBI taxonomy): Eukaryota > Metazoa > Chordata > Mammalia > Rodentia > Cricetidae > Peromyscus > Peromyscus leucopus. The sequence goes on from NC_051066.1 coordinate 59,701,910, forward strand.
TATTGTGAAGAGTGCTGTTTCCCTAATTTCTTTCTCAGCCCATGTATCATTTGTATATAGGAAGACTACTGATGTTTTTTAGATTATTTCATATCCAGCCACTTCACTGAAGGTGTTTGTCAGCTGTAGGAGTTCCCTGGTAGAATTTTTGGGGTCTCTTATGTATACTATCATATCATCTGCAAAAGATGCTTTGACTTTTTTCTTTTCCAATTTGTATCCCCTTGATTTCCTTTAGTTGTCTAATTGCTCTAGCTAAAACTTTGACCACTGTATTGAAGAGAAATGGAAAGAGTGGACAGCTTTGTCTTGTCCCTGATTTTAGTGGAATTGCTTTGAGTATCTCTCTATTTAATTTTATGTTGGCTACTGGCTTGCTGTATATTGCCTTTATTATGTTTTGATACATCCCTTGTATCCCTGATCTCTCTAAGACTTTTATCATGAATGGGTGTTGGATTTTATCAAACACTTTTTCAGTATCTAATTAGATGATAATTTAGTATTTTTTTCTTTAAGTTTGTTTATATGGTGAATTACACTGACAGATTTTCATATGTTAAACCATACTTGCATCTCTGGGATGAAGCTTACTTGATCTTGGTAGATGATATTTTTGATGTGTTCTTGATTCTGTTTTGAAGTATTTTATTGGATATTTTTGCATCAATGTTCATGAGGTAAATTGGTCTGTAATTCTCTTTCTTTGTTGAATCTTTGTGTGGTTTGGGTATCAGGGTGACTGTGACCTCATAAAATGAATTTTGCAGTGTTCTTTCTGCTTCTATCATGTGGAATAATTTGAGTAGTATTGACATTAGCTCTTCTTTGAAAGTCTCCTAGAATTCTTCATTTTCCATAGTGTGAAGAATGGGGACCTATACTAGGATTCTATAAATTAATATACTTTTGGTGTAAGTATCTTTTCCAAAAGGTTTTGCCATGATAAATAGAAAATACTCTAAATCAATGTTCTTATTAATTAGAGGCTTAACTATCATAAAGACAAATTATACCCAAAATAAGTTATAAACTCAATGAGTCTCTGAAATCTCAACAATGATTTTTGTGAGAATATGACAAATTTGACATAAAATGTATATGCAAGGTGGAAGTCACAGGCAATTTTGGAAAAATATTTATGGGTCACTCTATAGAGATCAGGAATCAGAATGTGAGTATTGGTGCCAAAGAAAATAAATGTAGCAAGCAATAGAACAGAGCTAAAAAATGAACTAATATGTCCTAGGTATCTTCTATCCATGGCATAAAATTATCTGAGCAGGTGAATCATGGTCTGGTCAACTGACAAAACTAAGCAACTGGCTCAGCCTGTTAGCTAGTAGTTAGAGAAAGACCACTTTGTCAGGCGCTGCTATAGGTATTTTCCTCCTTTCATTTAGTTTTCAACATGACTTAGAAAGTGAAATGACCCATTTCATTAATGGAAAACCTATGCTACAGGAAAGGCAAATAACTATGAGACAATATACTAACAGGTAGCAGGGTCACCATATATGTATGAAAAGAAATTAATTAAACCCATACCTCATGCCATAAAGAAACAATTTACATTTAAAAGTTAAGACTTTATGATGTCAGTGAGATGATTTGGTGAGTGAAAGCACTTACCAACTGACAATCTGAGGTTGATCGCCAGGAAACACATGGCAAAGAGAGAGAACTAATTTCCCCCTCTTGTCCTCTGACCTTCACGAGTGCCCTGGAGCCCACCTACATATGTGCACACATGCATGCAAGTATATGCTCTCTCTCTCTCTCTTGCTCTCTCTCTCTCTCTCTCTCTCTCTCTCTCTCTCTCTCTCTCTCTCTCTCTCTCACACACACACACACACACACACACACACACACACACACACACACACTTTTAAAAATAAAAGATATAAGAAGCCTAAGGGGGTGGGACAAGGCTCAGCCAGCAGTAGAGTCCTCACTAAGAAGCTAAGTTTGAGAATAATCTGAGACATATGTGACCTTGTCTGAGAAGGGGAAAAGAAAAAAGAAAAATTGGAAAAGAAAAGGCCTTCAAATTAAAAAAAAATTTACTGTCCATTTTGAAAGGAAACACTTTGTTAGCAAAAGACTTCTTAATTAAGATAAATAAAGCACTGATTATAAAGAAAATGGATTTGTCCTGTGTCGTGAAAAAGCCCATGTTTTCCAAATTGTTTAAGCATACAAAATATACTACTTAACAAACAAAAAGCAACAAATGACTGAGAAAGAATATTTAAAATTACAGCTAATCTTCAAACAGCACACAAGAAAGGTCATGGCCACCTTCAAAATAGCCCTCGCCAGTTATAATTAATGAGAGTGGCTCTGCCTTGCTTGTGGCCCTTTGAACACTTTCTGGAACCCCACACTCATCACGATGCAGGCAGAGGACCCCCAGTCACCCTTCCTAAGCCTGTGCTAAGTTATGTGAGTTTCACCCCTGCTTGTAACTCACATGACCAATAAAAAGCATAAGAAGCACTACAGAGTGTTATTAAGATATAATAATCAGTTATTTTACAACACAGAGGCAACTGGTATGAAAATAAAAAAAAAATATTTACATGATAGCTTTATTGATGCTTTTTTCAGCTGTGTACATTTGAAATATTTGTTAAAAATAAATGAGCATTGCATATCGCCTTTCAAAAAAGTAAATGTTTCTAGATTTTGATCCTTTAATCTTATTGCCATAAAAAGCAACAAGCTGTAATCATTTAATATTTTGCACTTCTATAAAATAAAGCTGGAAATGGCCACTGTTTTACTTTACACCTTACATTAAGTGACAGTTCTAATTTCTTGCAAAAACTCTATACTCCCTGACTTCGGAGCCTATTCACAAACCTTTGGCTTTGTGTGTCTGTAAGGTTCTCAGTCTCTAGAAAACCTGATGTTTAGTAATGTGCTGTGGGCAGTGCATAAAATAATCCTCCTGGGATTCTATCATTCCACTAACTTTGGGGTACAAGAGGAGGTCAAGATTGTTTTCATCCCTTACCCTTCTCATTCCCCAAATAGAATGATGTCCACACCATCTGGGAATCTGTACTGAGGGCAAGCAATGTGATGCTTCACTCACTCTTCTGTAGTCTGTAATGGGCTCACTACAGTGCCTACACTGCTCTGTTGAGTTATGCGAGCACTAGTATCTGAGATACTCCAGATATCTGGAGACTGCCATTGGCTGTTGGAAAGCCACATGTCTCTAGCACTCTGGTCTGGACAGACCCATGGAGTAGCCACTTATCAAGATATCAAAGCTGACATGCAAGCCATTTTTGGGTCTCTGGTTCTATTAGAGACTTGGAATTCCATTTGTCAAGTAATTCACATGGTGAAGTAAGAGTCCCAGGGGATGAGGCAGTATCTGAGTACAAAGAAAGAACAGATTGAAAGCAACTACTTGAAGATTTGCTGGAATGATACTATTTATGCTTTTGTCAATCATTTTTATGGGGTATAAATGAAAGGCAATAGTAAGACAGTTGCTATGTCAAATACTAAACTATCAGTTTATAATTATTGTGCAGTCTTTAATAATCAAAATTATAAGTCTGTGGAGCAACGGAAAACACAACTTAGAGAGTCTCAATAAAATGATTCTTTAAAGTTGAGTTTAAGTATGAAAATCCATTTTTGAAAATAGGAATAAAAGAGAAAATGGTAATGATTGCTGATTTAATTTACTTGTTTTATGATTTTTTAAAATTCTCTGGTATTATATAGATCACACTGTAAAAGTAAACTTTAAATATTTGACACTAGGTATTGTTGAGTCACATCTACCTCCAGATTAGAGACTTACTTTTTTTTCTCAGTAAATTTGGTTTAAATCAAACTAGTCAGGGATTGTTTTTAATTTTCCTGTGTGAACTGAAGCTGTTGACCTTTTCAAAGACAGCTGATGAAGGGGTTTGTACAAGTTAATTTCCTTTTCTGTTCTTCTTTGTTGGTTGCTAAAATTAAGGGTGAAGATGAAAGTGGGTATGTGAATAAATCTGATGGAATCTTTGGTTGATCTTTCATTTCATGGGAAGCTTATTTAACACCAGTCAAGAACAGAGCAAATTTGAACAGCTCACCAAGATGATTAACCAGAACATTCAGCTCCTTTAAAATCCTCATACACTTGCAAAGGTATCAAACCCTCATCATAAATGTCAGCATATCAGTGTACTATAAATATAGCTATATTTTATTGAAACTTAGATGCTCTGTTTTTAATTTCATTCCCATGTAATAGATAAAATAGTAATGTTAATTATTAAAAATTTTAGTTCACAGAACAGTTTTCACTCTGTACTGATTTTATATATTAATGCAGTAATATGACAGATATGATTATATTTGTGGTTTTAGATTTTTAATGTTTCACTTTAGGTTAGAAAATTGACACTACTACTCTGTGAATGGAGCTCAGGAGAGAACTTTTCTAGTTAGTGTGAGGCCCAAAATTCAGTCCTAGTCAATAAGAACAAAACAAAACAGTAACAATCTCCTTTTAAAAAATCATGTGCCAATCTATGACGATGACGGTTTGGTCGTTTTCTATAGATGTTAAAGATTTATGCCATTCTTTATTGTAAGTTTCTCCTATGGGATCACACTTTTGAAATATGAACTTGCCTCTGCCTTTTAAATCTGCATTTCTTTCATTATGAAGTTTTATTCCTAACTTTAGCAAAATCTATTTTGACAACAGATCGCATAAAATATAGCTGTCATCTACTCTAAAATAGATATCCACATCCTACTGGAGTAGAATTGATTTTTCCATGCTTTTGTGTTGGATTTTTATGATATAATAGTGTCCTTAAGTATTATTGAGTATTTGATTCTGTGACCTGCCCAGCTTGTTATCCCAACATACATAAGGAGAAAGCAAAGATGCTGAAATCAAACAGCTCAGATTTCTAAGGAATACAGGTAGATTACTTCCTTCTAGACATCACACACACACACTCACACACACACACACACACACACACACACACACACACACACACACAAAGAATTTTAGCACAATAGAGTGAATTGTACTCCACCTGCTGATCTGTGAGTTAGCCACATGTTATGAACTAACTGGTCCAGAGATGCTAAGGACTCTGATTGATATGCTGCACATCAGGAGCCTGAGAGACTTGTTGCAGGACATAAACACATTCTTGTGATGGTTGAAGGTATTATTGTCTCTACAAACAAGACATACACAAATACAAAGTAAACACTATAGAAAGAACATGTTGTAAATATAATTGCTGACTCCTATTTTCATCTTTCAAAATAGAGAAAGGAAGAAATGTCCATTCACATGGCATTTAAATACCAATCATACTTAACTCTGAAGTTCACAAATTAATCTTTTTTCAAATATCCATATGCATTAAATGAACATTCCTATGCACTGTGTGAGGTAATCTAAGCAAGATTGTTGCATTTCAAAATACATCAACTGGCAGAGGAGAAGGTGCTCCAGACACCACCTGTTCCTTGGCAGGAGGCTGCCAACATGCATATAAAATTCTGTGCAGGGGTAATTGAAAATTAATTCTAAGTATATAATTTACTATTAAGAATTTAGGTAACTGTAAATAAGAATGTAAATGGTAACTTAACTGTAACAGTGTGAAGACTGTATCTATAGAAATAATAGCATTCCTAGGATACCCTGTTTTTAGCAGACTGTATAGCATGCTTAAGGTGATGCAAAATAAAACAGCATGCAGACAGAAGAGAATTATCTGGATTGTGGAATAAATACACATTCATGCTATAAGATACAACAACTATTTGACTTGTCAAGTAGACATAGATGATGAGCCTGATGCACCAGAGCATGTGAAAGAGGAAACTATAGAGACAAGAGAACACAGGACCAGCCAAGCCAGAAGAGTTCGTGAGAGAGCACAGCAAACAAGGGAGTTGATCTTACAACAAAGAGTATCTCAAAAGTTAAAGGATTGTCTGCTTCCCTGGGGAGTTTAGGCTGTCGAAGTCTTCTCTTTTTAATATAATTTTATATATATATATATATATATATTTATGTGTGTGTGTGTGTATACATACATACATACATACACACACATACACACACACACACACACACACACACACACACACACACACTTTTTTGTGGTTTTTTTTTTTTTCGAGATAGGGTTTCTCTATGTAGTTTTGGTGCCTGTCCTGGATCTCACTATGTAGACCAGGCTGGCCTCAAACTCACAGAGATCCACCTGCTTCTGCCTCCTTAGTACTGGAATTAAATGTGTGCACCACCACCACCCAGCTATTCTTAATTCAAATACAATTGTCTCACTTTTCTGCTCCCTTTCTTTTCTCCATCCTCTTCCAACTACCCTTCCTTGAACCTCTCCCCTCTTCCCCTCAAGTTGATAGCCCCCTTTTTACTTGGTTATTGCTGTTACATATGCACGTGCATATTGTAATGATATATATTTAGTATGTATGTACACGTGCCTTCCTGAGTAGATGTTGCTCCAACCCCTTATCAAAGAAACTTCTGTTTATAGCAAATGGAAACCATCACAGGAAAACATAATTTGATCAGTGCAAAGCAGAGAATTATGGGGAGCTCAGACCCAAGGGATTTAGCTACACATCACAGTTCTTGCATATATAGCTCAGGGAACATCATGGAAGAGAGGAAAGAAGATAAGAGCCAGAACATCGGAGACAACTGTGAGTCTGTCTCAGAAATGGCTTCATAAACAAGACTGGAACAATGGCAATATCAGTGGACAGGTGAAAGTTTTCACTTACTTTTCTTTATTCTTGTATCTAACTCTAATTTAATATGATTACCTCATTCACTCTTTTAATATATTAATATACTCAATGAGATTATGATAAAATCTACCAGGAGGAAAAAACATCTCATCTATACATTAATGTTTTACTATTGAACACTTAATTTTGAAAGAACTTATAATTCTTGCATGAAGTTTCTCACTGAAGATCCTAGCTGCTCACTGGAAGCTATTTATGGGATACAAGGTCCTAGAGACTTTGAGAAAAGAAAGTATCTTCTATCGAGATAGAGGAGACAGATGGGGACTGGGGAGTGGACTCTGAATGCAAAGAAAATGAAAAGTTAAAGAGATAGCTTGATTAAAAAAATATGTAAAAAAAATCAATGCACAAAACATACTTAATGAATTACAAGTTTAGTAAGATAGATGTTATAAAGTTTAGAAAGCCAGAGACACAATTAAAAAGCCTTATTGAAGACCTCAAACAAAGAATATGCTTCATTTAGTCAATGCTAAAGCATTATAGAAGGAATAATGACTTGGGAGTTTGTCTTCATTGTAGTGATATTGGATCTGTTCATCCTTGTTAGTCTGTGATACCTCCCGCACAAACTACTTATGATGCTAGAAAGTGTGTTTACAGAAACCAGCATCATTCCTGCATTGGTTCCTCACAATGTCCACTCAATCCTCAAAGCATGCTTCCTTACCTTGAAAACTGGGGTCAAGGAGCAGTGGGCTAAGGAGAGAAACAGGTAGGGGAAACCAATTCAAACTACGTTGTGTGTGGAAAGACCATGAAAAAACCCTGTTACTTTGCTATTCAGCTCCCAATCTGGAACTCTGGTATTATCTGTGTGCAGGGATGAGAATCCCCATGCAGCTGCTTTTCAAAAAACATGCTGACTCCTCATGGAGAGGGTACATTGTCAAGCCTCATTATCAGAAGCATTCCCACCAGATTTGAACTGAAATGTGGGACACAGGTGTCCACAAACATAATGGTCCAAGTTATGGCCAAAATGTTGCATTCAGTTTATTACTGCCTCCATGAGAAACTCATCTGTGCAATTATTTGTCTTTGTGAGCCTGGCTTATTTTTATCATAATGTTCTGTTGTTTCATCCATTTTCTTAAACAGCATAAGTTTGTTCTTCTTTATAAGCAGAATAAAACTCCATTAGGTAAATATGTACCTCATTTTCTTTAACCACTCATTGATTAATGGGCACCTAAGTGGATTCTACTTGTTTTCAAATTTTCTTTTAAATGTTTGAACTAACATGCAGAGTAACAGGTTTTCTCATGGCCTTTTCATACACAACACAGTTTGGATTGATTTCCCCTACCTGCTTCTCTCCTTAGCCCACTGGTCCCTGACCCCAGTTACATCCTTCAGTCTCCAGTATCCCTTCCCACTGTCATGTCACATATGTTCTATTTTCCTCCTCACTCTGTTTCCTTAGAGCTTGTTTTACATTTCATGACCTATGCTCATAATCACCCTCATTATTCATGTAACACTGTTACATGAATACATTCATGTTTTTTTTCTATTAGAGTTCATCCTCTCAATGACTTGAGAAAATCCATAGGGCAATGTATTCATTAGAGATAGCACCTATCGTACAATATAATTTCAAATACAAAGCCTTGGATGAATGTGTGTGTGTGTGTGTGTGTGTGTGTGAGAGAGAGAGAGAGAGAGAGAGAGAGAGAGAGAGAGATATTAAGATAATGATGAGGTTTAAATATCAGTGTGTCATAATCTAGAATCACTTGGGAAAAGAGTATTTTTTATATTATTAAAATATGATTGTATAATTCCCCCTCTCTCCCCTCCCTCAAACCCTACTCATCTACTCCTCCCCGCTTACTCACAATAGCCTCCTCTTCTTTAAGCATTGTTGTGACATATACACAAGGAAACATATAAATTCCATCTGCTAAGTCCATTCAGTGTTGCCTGATGAGATATTTTCCTAGTCCTGACTACTTGATATTAGATAACCAATCAGGGCACTCATCCCTGAAGAAGACTAATTCCCCATCTTTCAGCAGATAATTCCTTGCAGCTCTTCATCTAGGTGTGGGACCCCATGCAATTTTTGCCATCTACATTAGTATGTCAACTGCTGTTGGAATTATTCAGGTCCTGTTTAGGCAGCCATGTTGTTGATAACTCATGTGTGTAGCTTTCCTAGCATAGCCAGAAAGGACAATCGCACAGCAAACTTTCTGATCCTCTGGCTCTTAGAATCTTTCTGCCCATGTTCAGCAATGGTTCCTGAGCTTGGGCAAAGGAATTGTGTTGTAGGTGTTATCAATTAGAGCTTAGAACTCACAGTCAGTTCTTGTGGTGATATTTTTACTGTGCATCCCAATAAAGCTTATCTGAGGATCAAAGGAAAAAGTCAGCCACTAATTAAATATAGAAGCCAGACAATGGTAGCACATGCCTTTAATCCTAGCATTTGGGAGGCCAAGATTCATCCATATCTCTGTGAGTTCAAGGTCAGCACTAATTAACGATGGAGGTCTGGAGGTCTGTACAGACAGACAGGAATGACAGAGCTGGGCATAAAGAGGAAATGATGTAGCTGGATGGAGAGAGGAAATGAGATGACAGGGACAGAAAGGATATAAGTGTGAGTATGCAAGAAGTGGCCCTCTCTGGAGGCTGAGGTTTGGTAAGTAAGGTTGGCTGTGGTTTGTCCTATTCCTCTGATCTCTCGGTTTTCATCCTAATATCTGGCTCTGGGTTTTTATTAATAAGACCGTTTAGCAATTCATCTTATAAGTTCTCTGCCTTTTAACTAGCTGTAGCTTTCTGTAGTTGTCTCCTGCTATTGCCAAAGAAGCTCCTTTGATGAGGGATGATATACTTATCTGTGGGTATAAGGATAAGTACTTAGAATTATATAGTTAGGAATTATACAGGTTTGGGAAGGAGAGGTAATACTTTCTCCTCTAAGATACATGATCTCACTAGTTGGCTTGGTTTAAAGTAGGAGACTGCTGTGGATTGATGCTTTTGTACACTGGCTTAATAAAATACTGATTGGCCAGTAGCCAGACAGGAAATATAGGCAGGATAAGCAGACAAGGAAAATTCTGGAAAGAGGAAGGCTGAGTCAGGAGGTGCCATCCCGCCATCCAGGGAGCAGCATGTAATGGCACACAGGTAAAGCCATGGAACACGTGGTGACATATAGATTAACAGAAATGGGCTGAGTTTAAGTGCAGTTAGTCAGTAGTAAGCCTGAGCTAATGGCCAAGCAGTTTTAATTAATATAAACCTCTGTGTGTTTACTTGGGTCTGAGCAGTGATGGGACATGGGAAAACTTTCAGCTACAGGAGATATGATTTCCTTCCTGCCAATTGTGCTTTAAATCCAATCAAAGAGGCTTGGTTATGGCCAGAATATGAGTGCCACTATTGCACCTTCATGATACATTGCCATCATGGTCATTGTGATTTATAGGCATTACAGATAGGCAGAACTTTTCATAAGGACAATTGTGAGGCTCAGTTTGGCATGTTCCCATGTCTGTAGGAAATTACCCTGATAGTTCATTGATGTGGGAAGATTCAGCTCAGTTATGGACAGCACCATTTGATGGACTGGGCCTTGGGCTATGTAAGAGTGAAGAATCCTAGCAGGCCAAAAGCAACAGGAAGCGTGAGTATATTTGTGTCCCTACACTTTTGACTGTGGCTGTGCCATGTGACTAGGTGTTCAAGTTCCTGTTTTGACTTCACTAAAATGATGGACTATAGCTTGGATTTCTAAGCCAAATAAATCCTATATTCTTCCCTAGATTGCTTTTGATCAGGGTATTTTATCACAGCAACAGAAATGCAACTTGAACATATGAAATTACATAAAATATGTTTGATTTATAATCTCAAAATATGTACTCAAAATTCAATTCTTGATATTTATATGTTTGGTAAACTTGGATAATTGAAACTATGTATCCATGACACGTATATATCTGTAAAAGAAAAATGTCATGCAAATTATTTAAAACAATGGAAATAAATATGTTTGCAATAACTTAAAATATTATAAAGTATCTTTAAATATTATAAAGGATAACAGTGCTTTGATTTTTTTCTCTACAGGTATGTGTGTTACTTTGAGTAAGGCATATTTTACCCATTGTAGTGCACCAGGAATGTTTGGTGCACTACACAAAATTCTATAGTAAGAAAAAGAAAAAGACCTGCTTCTGATATTTAAATAGCTGTGAAAACTGGGAGGAAAGAGTCTTCCTTAAGTCTTACTTTTAGATTTACCAGTGGTCTCTGATTCATAAAATCTATCAGGGTCTTCTTTAAAAATGCAAAATCTAAAGGTACTGTGCATCATAATCTTCATGTGACATTCACATAACATAATCCCGAAGCAACATTGCTTAATAGGAGGATAGTAAATCAAGCCATAGCAGCAGTTGGAGTCTGTTTTACTTATTATAGTAATGAATTATAAATTCTAAGTATTTAATACTGTGCACAGAACACAGGACATGTACATAAACTCAAAGTGCACAATATTATGGTTTCATACTCTTCTAATCTTGTTCATTTCTTGATACAGAACTTACCATAATAAGCATCATCAAAACAGTAATGCTCCACAGAGCAAAGAAAGCATCTTCAGTTCCTTGTTCCCATCAAAGAAGACACTTCTTTTCTTTGAGTCATAGCTCAGATGTTAATTATAGTTTTCAACAACAAAAAGACAAGACGAGCTAAAAGATGGCAGGAAATGAAATGTTTTAAAGACCATAACCACAAAATAACAGAAGAATGCACATCTACTTTAAATGTAGAAGCTCTTTTTTTCATTTTCCAATGAGGACCAATGCTGTGGATATCGCTCTGTATAAATAAACTTTGATTGGCCAGTAGTCAGACAGGAAGTATAGTCGGAACTAACAGAGAGGAGAATGGAGGGAACAGGAAGGCAGAGAGAGAGACTGCCTGGAGCCACCACCAGGACAAGCAAGATGTAAGGTACCAATAAGATACAAGTCACATGGCAAAGTATGGATTAATAGAAATGGGCTAAATGTAAGAGTAAGAGCTAGACAATGATAGGCCTGAGCTAATGGCCAAGCAGTTTAAATAATGTAAGCGTCTGTTTATTTATTTTATAAATGGGCTCCGGGACTGGCAGGACTTGGTGGGACCTGGAGAGAAAAGCTCTCCAGCTATAGACCAGCCACCATGTACAATGTCTGACTGTTACTAATTACCTGATTGTATATTATGACATCCTTGAAATGCATAACTTCATAGTTATCACTTCTGCATAACAACAAAATGAGGTGTATGTTTTAAGGGTCTAAGAGCATCAGGCAAGAAGCCTAGATTTCCTTGCAGCCAATGATCATGGGTACCAATGCTCTCTTTAATTTTGGTTTTTAATGGTATTAACTTCAGTTTAATGATAATTTCTTCATTTCTGTAATTTGCATTTTATAAGGCACCACACATATCTACAATACCAAACCACTGATTCATCGCTCCCCAGTACGGTTGACTTTTCTTCCCTATATTTCCAGTCAACTGAACCAAAGTTCCAAATTGCCTGTCTTTCCATTGAGAACTCTTATTTTCTGATATGTCCATCATGAAAATTTTACTTGTGTGTGTGTGTGTGTGTGTGTGTGTGTATCTTCTTTTTCCATGATGAAATTTCAGAGACAACCATCAAAATTATTTTGTTCCCCAAATGTTCCATTTCTATCACCTTCTCACCATCTTTCTTACATGGTCATTCAAAATCCTACTGATTTCTTCTTGGTCTTTCATCCTAGTAATTGAAAATCTCTGGTTAAAAATCTCATACATTGGCTTCCTGAGCATATATTCAGGATCATCAGTATTAACGCAGTTGTCAGAAAAGCTATGAATCTTATTAAATTGTCAGCACAGGTGGCAAAATACTGAAATCAATGTCTTTGTCGATACACTCACCATTGTAACCAAATCTCTCCTTTCTGGTTTATTTCTTGTCAACTGGGTCACGTCAGCTACAGCTTTACTGTATAATGGATCTTGAGCTATTAGACAAGAATTCATTATTTCTACTCATCAAATACAATTTGCCCTGAATCTGCCTCAGTTCTCTCTTCATTGATGTTAACATTAGTATTTTCTTTCTCCTAAAAGATGACATGGCCATAGGATACTATACCCCATTGTTACTCTTCTTACAGTTTTAAGGTCACTAATGATAAATGCTTTTTATAAAGTCATTCTATAAATATTCATACATCATTGGACATTTTTTGTATTAAAGAAAAGCAAATTGGTCCTTGAATCCCATATATTCCTAATCATAATCTATAATATTCTCTCATACTTTTCAAGTCAAGTTTTGAGAATTTTCCACACACATTTTATCAGTTAAATTCATACTGGATATGTACCCATTCCTCATCTGGCTGTTACATCAAAACTCTGGTATTAAAATAAAAGCAATTTGTTCTACATATACTAAACTTTTCACCTAAGTAATTCCTACTCAGCTTTCAGAGGGTCACAAATTTTGTCTTCTCAATGATTCTTTCATAACCTGTACAGTTATCCTACTGCAATGCCATGCACCAAGTCTTATTTGGATTTATCAATGGAAATTGTGATCCAATGCATTGTTTCTCTGTTTCAAGGTATATTACTGTATGATGATACAACTAAATGAAAAGTCTGACCCCAAAGCATTACTGAAAATAAAGCCCAGGAAAACCCATTTTAAAATCTATTGCAGTTATCCCTCTAAAGACTCATTCAACAACACAATTGCTCTAGAAACATTTCCATTTCTCTCTGCTTAAAAGACCTTGAGTTTTACCTCTAGCTAATCAGCTATCTTCCTCATATTACCTAATTATTCTGGTACCCACTATGAAATAAATAGGTTTCTTCTTTCACAACAGAATGAATAAAACATCTTTGAAGAAGGATTCCACCCAGTTAAGAAAGAAAAGTTTGAACCATGTCAATATGTGTGCCATACAAACTTCTCTGTCTTTCTTGGATCTTTTTTTATAAAAGAAAGAAGGAATGAATAAATGTGGGGAAAACAGAACTAAAAATGGTTTCTTAATTCACTGAGAATGTGTTAAGGAAGAAGAATAAGCATTGTTAAAATGAAATATTTATGTCACTTTATGATTTTGAAACTCTGCCCTTTCTTTTTGAGGTCCAAGTAATTAGAATTCCAATATCTTTATTTAATTTTGCTTTGCTGAAGAACTACGAAGAACATAGCTATGACATGTCATATAATTACTTTTTGATTTGACGTGCCATTTTAATTAATTTGGAGTTAAGTTCCCTCGGTATAAAATAAAATGGTAGAGTTTATATTATCCCTTCAGCTTTCCTATTACTCCAGGGAGAAGAAAGAAGAATACTAAATCATTTAATACAAAACCCTATGAGCTGATTAAAATGTAAGATTAGCACAGATTCTTTTGCTGCTCAGGTAGACATGCACTATCTGAGAAATGCCTAGGCATCAAATATACTTTCAGGCTATCACAAAGATTTTTTTTATCTTGAAAAATGAATAGTTTCTTAGTGAACCACTGTCAGATTAGTTTTAAACCAGGTTCATTGTTGTTATCTTTATAACTCAATTGGTATTTATCCTTTGCTGAAGTATTTCTCTGTTCAAAATAAGAACAGTGCTTCTGACTCATTATTGAAATCAAAATGAAAGTCACCATTACTCCTATCTAAATTATCAAGTGGCTAACATCCTGTTTCCCCACTACCTTTACATAATACTTCTTTCTCACTTAGCCAAGTATCCTATGAGTCTGTTTTATAACATTTGGTGTACATACTATGATTTTACTCATTAAGCTACATACATCATTGCTGAATTAACATCATTATTTTCTCTACTGCTTTGGATCATTTCAGAATAGCTACCTTTTCATAACAAGAAATGCCCAATTGTCTATGTTTAGCTATCATCACACAAACTTCTAGTAGGATACTCACATTTTTCTTTCCAGAATAACTTCTTTTTATGATGCACATACCATTTGTCACATATTATTACAGTCAAGTAACTGTTCTGCTCTAAAGGTTAGCAAAGGGGAGAGATAGCAGATGCCAAAACTAAGAACTAAATAAACTTCCTTCCTTAATACTTAATTTGTCCCAAGCATTTCAGTATAATGATGAGAAGTGCACTAAGACAGGGGCCAAAACACAAGATATATGAAACTTCAATTTCCCAAATGAGTATTAAAGGTTTTTGAAGTCTGTTATACATCTTATACTTCAAACCAAGACTAATTGCTTTATGACTTTTACTAAAAATATATCTTGATGAGTTCAATAGATGCCATATAATATAACTTGACCAAACTTCTACAGTTTGGTTACTTTTGGCATAATCCACTTTTTTTTCAGGGTTTGGAAGCAAATTCTGGGACATGTGTACATGAGGAACATTCTACCACTAAGATATACCCAAGCATAAGTTAATCTTCACGGTGAAAACATTTCATTGTAAAATTACTTTCATCTATTTATACTAATTTTTATTATTTTATTTGTGTGTTTGTGTGCATGTCTGCACATAATGTATATAGATGCCAAAAAAAGTGATAGGCCACTGACTAAGTGGAAAATCCATGTGACTGTGAGCACCCAGCACCCTAATTCCTGAGTTAAAACTCTCCTGAGGCAAGAGAAAACACCTTTAACAAAGACACCTTCCACTTCCTGTATCACTGGGATACACAGACAGCACAGGGTCTTCACCCAAGCATGTTCAGTGTTCCAAAGCTCAGGACACAAAGTTTCAGGACAGAAGAGAGCTAGTTTGCCGCCTAGGACTCAAAGCTTGTCCGTGAAAATTTAAGAATAAAAGTGAAAAAAGGAAGCGAAAGACAGTCAAATTCCAGTCAAGACAGTGTTGAGTTCATGCTTTACGACATTCATTCTATATCATAAAAACGAAGCAATGGAGAAAGAGTTAGAGGAACTCACAGGTAGAAAGAGAGAGTACGGTGATATATTGTGTACCCTAATAAACTTGCCTGAGGATCAGAGAACAGAGCCATCCACACAGATTAGACATAGAGGTCAGGCAGTGGTTGCACACACCCTTAATTCTATCCCTTAATCCTATCACACACCCTTAATCCTATCAGGCAGTGGAGGCACACACGCCTTTAATCCCAGGAAGTGATGTCTGGCAGAGAAAGGTATATAAGGCTTGAGGAAACAGGAAGTCACTCTCTTTAGGCTGAGGATTTCATAGAGGTAAGAACTAGTGGCTGGCTATTCTGCTTCTCTGATATTTCAGCTTTCAACTTGATATCTGGCTCTGTTTTTTTTTTTTTTTTAATTAAAATACCATCTAAGATTCGAACAAGAAAGCAAGTCAAAGTTCCCTCAGGTGGCAGCTTCTTCCCAGAAGGCATTGCAAGAAGAGTCCAAGGGAAGGCACTGGGGCGGGCATCTAAACAGGATGAACAGTGTAAATGCAGAAGTGCCTGAATGCAGTGTTGGCCAGTGGCTTCTTTAAGATTTGTGGTAGAGCTGGGCATGGGCACAAAAAAAAACCCCAGCTTACCAGGAGGCTGAGGCAAACAGATTATAAATCAAGTTCTGCCCAGACTACAGAGTGAGTCAAGGCAGTCGGACAATTCAGTAAGACTCTGTCTCAAAATACCAAGTACAGCAAGGCTGGGGGTACATAACTCAGTGGCAGCAGACTTACGTAGCTGTACAACAACACTACAGAGTAGGTGCTTACCCTGCTGTGAAGGAAGAGACATAACCCTTTGCAGGCAGCATCATCCAGACCCATGTTGCCTTTAGAACCTTCTGGGCTAGAGGAACGGCTCATGTTGAACTGCCCATCAGTACCTGTGATTAATGCACACCTGAAATATGTGTAATATCACTGAACAACTAAAATGTAGCTTTGAACAATTATAATTTAACTTATATTTAGGCTAGGATTTTGTACAGCACAGATCTAAATAATATCCAATTCAGCTCTCACTAAATCTCGTCAGAAATGAATAAAGACAAGAGGAAAATGGAAACTGTAACTGTTAGAAGTTAAATACTAGGTATTAAGAAGACAATTATACTTCCATACACTCTTGATCCTCTTATCTAACTGACCTAATGACCATTCACCAAATCTTGTCTCAACTGTCCACATTAATAGTCAAATCTGTATCTGTGAGATTGAAAGTTTGAAATTATCCCTACTTTAATTCAAAGTGCCTAGTGAAGAATGGCAAAACTGTGCACTCTAATGTGGTCATTTACACATGTAAAAATGAAAAAAAAACGTGTGACTTAAAAAGAAACCCTTTGCTAGAACTGTATTCAGTTTTAGATGGGGGCTGCTCTGGACAAGAGCTAGATGCACAGAGCCATGGGAAGGCTCCCACTCACTTGCCCTCTGCACATCACTTCCTCTCATCCACTAAATATCCACTCCCTTTTCCCCGGGAAACAACTTCTTGCCTGGAGTTCAATTCATAACTCCTTGACAATATTTTAAAGCCTTACCTTGGAAGAGTAAAAAGTTAAAACCAAAAATAAAGTAGAAAATTCAAATTAAGGAATCCATTTAATCCCAGTATATCTATCTATCTCTTTCAAAGCTTTGTGGGCTGTTTCTTTTGAATGTAAAACTTCTCAAGCATCTACAACCTTAATATTCCATATTCCACATTCCATATTCCATATCTGGGTGGAAAAAACTCATATAACAAGTCTGTGTGACACTGCCAACCCTATTTGTGAAAGCAAATGAAATAGTAACTTGATATACTGTGGAGGTAGCTTAGTTTAAATTCCCATGGTTGTTGTCTCTATGAGTCATGTGAGATTTCCCATTAAAATATAAATATTTCTACTTTGATATTATCCTAGTGTCATTTCTGTTGTAATAAAATGGCATGAGAGAAAGCAATTTAAGAGGAAAGGGTGTTTATTTGGCTTAGAATTCCAGGTTAGAGTCCACCCCAGCGAGAGAGGAAGACTGGCAAGAAGCTTGAAGCAGTTGGTTACATCCTGTCCATGGTTAAAAACAGAGAAGAGGGGCTGGAGAGATGGCTCAGTGGTTAAGAGCACTGGCTGTTCTTCCAAAGGATCTGGTTCCAATTCCCAGCACCCACATGGCAGCTTACAACTGTCTGTAACTTCAGTTCTGGGGGACACCCTCATATAGATATTCATGCAGGCAAAACACCAATAATAAAAATGCACACAAAATAAAAATAAATATTTTTTTTAAAAAAGGTAAAGAGAGGAATGAGTGTATCCATGGGCATTTGCTTTCTTACTTGCTTATGTTCCCCTCTAACACAGTTCAGAACTCCTGCTTAGGAATCAGTGTTAGCCACACTGGGCTGAGCCTTCCCACATCAATTAGCTTAAGACAATCACTCACCAATATGCCCACAAGGCAACCCAAGTCCCTCACTGAGACTCTTTTTCCAAGACTTTCTAGATTATGACAAGTTGACAATTAAAGCTAATCATGCCAGCTCCGTAGGTAAATTGGTTGCAAAAGGTAAGTTTTGCAATTCTGTGGGTTTGGTGTCCTGATGACCTGGGGATTCAGGCAACACCTAGAGCTGCTTAGGACAGCTCTGATGACTGAACTGCAAGGAAACAGTTTAACCCTGAAGGGCAAGGTATCCCAGACACGTTGAGCTACTCAGAATAACAGCTCTGCCCTGAAGGTGTCCCAGACACCTGGAACTATTTAGCACAGCTCTGACAGCTAGAACTGCAAAGAAGCAGCCCAACCCTGAAAGGGAAATTTTTCTGACTTCTTGAGAGAGTCAGGCATGGAACTGCTTCAGTATCCTGACTGTTTGGGAAAGTCAGGGTGTCCTGACTATTCGGGAAAGTCAGGGTATACCTGGTATGATGGGGGATGGTCTCCCCACCGGATATAACAATCCTGCTCCTCTCCTGAAGAGCGGCTACAGCTGAGCTGAGCTCAGCCCCCACTTAAGGGGGCTTCCTAGCAGAGCTCTGCTTCTCCCATTTAAGAAATTGCAAAAATGTAGCAATCTCCTCTGGCTTAGTGTTACCAGCTCTCTTGTGCTCTGTCCCTTGAGGGACATCTCAGCAAGGATCTTCTGTTCAGCTCCCCTTGCTCAATCCACTATGGGATGTCTTAGCAAGGTTCTTCTGTTCAGCTTCCCCCTTGCTCAATCCACTATGGAATGTCCAGCAATGTTCTTCTGTGCACCAGTGAATGAAGGTCTTGACACCCAAAACTCTTTTGAGAAAGAGATTTATTTGGGAAGAAGGAGTCCAGAAGAGTAGCTGCCTCTACCAGGGTGGAGAGAAGAGCCTTTTTTCTAATTGACCAGGCAGAGCAGTTTACACAGGAAGTCTTGGGGGTGGAGTCAACCCTGGGCCCAGGGTTCTACTATCCTGATCTGTGATTGGTTGGTTTCACAAGTCAGTTGACCAGGACCAGAGATGGCTCTGATCTGACTGAGCCAAACTGTGTTTCTTTCTGCCCTGATCTGAGCCATCTTTCCCTAGTTCTGGGCTCCAGGGTCATAGTGGGTTTCTTTAGCCAGCCTCTTTTTCCTATAAGCTCTATAATTTTATTTAGTTAAAAAAATTTCGTGTATTTATCTAGTGGTTTGAATAAAAATATACAACCTAAACATTGACTAATGTTATTAATGGTAATGAAAAAATAACATCTATGATAACCAAGGAAATGACTTTTTAAGTAAAATTTAGTTTCAAACTTGCCCTTTTAATTGATCTTTTCTTTCTTTAAATTCTTTCATATAAATAGTTTTCACTTCAGTTCCTACAGTAAATCTAGAGGATGAAAATAATCAGAGAAGTGTGCAGTTTAAGGTCCTGACAACAAGTATAAAAATTTTGTTTTATGCTTGAGGGAACTGAGCACAGACCATCTGCTGCCTTGGTGATCCCCGGGATGCCTGTCAAAGCGTGCATGCATGCATGAAGAAGCAGAGAATAAAGAGAGGCACTCACAGCCATTGGAACAGCAATCTGGAAAACCACAGCATCCACTTTGGATATCATTCAAATAAATAATGAGGCCCATGTGGTGTGTTTTAGGTCTACCTACTACACCAAACTTCAAAAGAAAAATGCATTGAGAATTTTTACTATTACAATATCATTGTGCATCTCTTTCAGCTTGGGTTATGGAGATAACTGAATAGAGCCTTACGCTGCATTTGTACTGTTCTATGAGGCACACAATGGAACCAACACAGGAGCAATGTAGAAAAGGCAACTTATGCTTTTTTATCAAATGTTCACAGCATGATGGGTTCACACAATCTATAAATTTACTCCTCAACAGCAAGCAGTTTCTCTTTGCTTACCATTCATAGAAATGCTTGTGTTAGCAATACCTCCTAGCTCCTAGAGCTTGATATTTGAGCAAAAGGCAAGTAGATATGACAGGTCAATATAGAATCTATCAATAGAATGGAAAAGTCCTAGCCATCACCTCCTACATAATCAAAATTCTGAATTCCCAATTCTCTCCCTAGGAGTATTAAGTAAGAAATTTCAGACGTACTACCCATATTGGCTATGTAGTAAATTATTTCTGGAGCTAGATATGAAGGAATAAGTTATTTGCAAATGCCCCTAAATGTATTACCTGACATTTTGGCCTGCTTCTTAGTTGTTATGACAAACTCCATGACCAAAAGCAACTTAGGGGAAAAGTTTATTTTATCTACTAGGTTTCCATGAAGTTTGAGGGAAGCTAAGACAGGAACTCAAGGCAGGCACTTGAGTCAGAAACCCAGAAGAATGTTTCTTACTGTCTTATTCTCTCTGGCTTGCTCGGCTTCCTTTCTTATACAGTACAGGCCTACTTGTGTAAGGATGGCACTGCTTTCAGTGGGCTAGGGTCTTCTATATCCATTAGCAATTTTGAAAGTGCCCCCAGAGATGTGGTCCTGGGCCAATCTGACAGAGGCAGTTCCAAGGTTCCTTCTACAAGTGACTGTAGACTTGACAGCTGAAACTCATAGATATTTGCCAATAAAGAATATCATATAAAACTACTCACATTTTATTCCAGATGATAATCGTCATACACATTGGTAGGACTATATTTAACACTCCTAAAAATTAAATTATTGGAAACTACTTGCTCTGAGTGCATAAGTGGAAGAGATACTAGTACAGAAAACATAGTTCTACTCTGGACACAAGAGAGGGACCATTCTTAGAGATAGCAAACCAGCATGATACATGTCACTCTTACTGGCTGCACATGAAAGTATGTCATTCTTACTAGTGACATTAATTTATCTTTAAGTCATAACCCAGGATATAGATTTTTATAGTATTTATACTTGAGTTCAGCTGAACATTGAATGCAGATCAGTATTTGCAAAAGCTTATTGAAAATGCTGATATTTAACAGAAATTGTAATTTAATTAACAGATCAGTTGGAATGAGGGAAGACATAAGATTGTTGCATAAGTAAGTACAATGTATGGCTAGTGCTACTGCAAATATTATAAATAATTATATTCCATGTCATGGTATTGAACATTTATACAAACACACTGCTGAATGGTGTGACCCTGCTCTCTCTCTCTCTCTCTCTCTCTCTCTCTCTCTCTGTGTGTGTGTGTGTGTGTGTGTGTGTGTGTGTGTGTGTGTGTGAGAGAGAGAGAGAGAGAGAGAGAGAGAGAGAGAGAGAGAGAGAGAGAGAGAGAATGCCATGCACCTGGAATCCCAGCACTCAGGAGACTGAGGAAGACAATCTAGAGTTCTGGGTCAACCAGAACAACATAGCAAAACCCTGTCTGAAACAAAAATGAAAGAAATAAGATAGGGGGAGAAAGCAAGAATAGAATAGGATAAAGGAGAGAGAGAGAGAGAGAGAGAGAGAGAGAGAGAGAGAGAGAGAGAGAGAGCCTGCATGAGACTCTAGTCGGTTCAACAACAGGTTTGGATTCTCTTGCTATCTCTTCCTGGACAAACAAAGATCAGATTCCTAGCATCCCTTCCAGGAATGTGGAGCTAAGGATTAAGTCCTGGCCAGCAGGAAGAGAGGAGCGAGGCACAGCACTTCCAACAATGGAGATTAAAGGCATCTTAAGCAATCTACGCTGCTGTAAGAAGACATGTGGGCAAGTGGTGTATGTGAAAAACAGACGCACATCCTTTATCTGATAGGAGTAAGGGGAAAATCCTGTCTTAGAACCTTTAAGTTTAAATGTTCTTACTCCTTCTTCTCTTCCTTCATCTCATCTAATCTCTCCAGCATAAACAAGCATATACTGGAAAAGGGCAAAAATTTCAAAACGTCTTAAAATGGCTTTGGGGTGAAGTGTGCTTGAGTAGCTTCCTCAGTCACTCTCACTCTTATTTTTAGGCAGAGGATTTCTCACTGAACATGGCTGGAGCTTGCTCTTTGGTCTAGACTGGCCGGCCAGTCTATGACGCTTGCTAACCCCACCCCTCAATCCTGGGATTAGATATCCTCTACTGTGGCAGGCCTTTTCACAGAGGTGTTAAGCATGCAAATCTAATTCTCAAGCTAAAAGCAAACACGGTACCTACTGGATCATTTCTCCAGCTTCTTATTGTGGTTTTGATACCTTTCCAAGAGCTGGTACAGAGAATATGTTGAAGAATTCTTCTAGCTGTTCTAATTTCCTTTTCAAAGAAAAACAGCAGAAGTCACAGGTGCAGGAGGCTTTACTGCTGGGTAGTCACCTTTGTTGTGAACAGTTTCCTGAGAACAGAAGCACAGGTGATGAACACTCTGTGTGTAATTGTCACTTGCTCATTTGTGTGGCATGGTTGATATCATTCAAGATTTATGGAATTGTTTTAAATTAGTAATTTTTTTTATTTGTAGCATAGTTAAGTGACCATCAACACATAGCATTAATGGTGCATATGAGTCCAAGATATTGCTATGTAAATCACTTTCAAAATCATGTCTGAAAGTATTATTATAAAACCAATCATTATTATAAGATTTTCTTTAGTGTATCTTACCTTATTAGATATACCTTAAGGGTTTGTAACTAGTGATTGTTTAAACACTCTAGTTTATAGTAACAGTTACATGTAAGTGTCAATATATAGTTATAACTATTTATATTACTAGGTCAGCAAATAAGACATAGTGATAAAAGACCATTTAACATTTAAGTTCCCACTGGAGCATCAAAGACAGCTCTGCACACGTGTTCCTGCTGGTTGAAGCAGTGTAGCAGCTCAGGAACTTGACAGACGGTGAATGCTGGACAGTTTGGGTCTGCATGGTAATTGGATTTTGATTTCCTTCTTATAGTTGAACACTAGTAATCCGTAGAATAGCGTTCACTCAAATCTGGTAGAGTTTGGCCTTGCTTCACCTGCTCCTCATTCAAAAAAAGGCACCAGAGGAGTGAAAACTCATATTAATGAAGCAGCATGCCTGTATTTAACTATCTTTTATTCCATAATTTATGGTGAAATTTTAGAAAAGCCAAACTTACTATCTTTTCAGTTGCCTCAGGAATGAAATTACCTGTTTCAAATTGTGAAAAAAAAAAAGAAGAAGAAGAAATTAAGTATGGATTACAGCATAGTTTTTTTTTTTTTTTTTGTTAGAAACAAAGAAAATATTTTCAACTCCAACACAAAATAACTAAATTAAGATATTTGCTGAGGGGGGGACGTTTACAACTAACAAAGTAGATTATAATGGATATTCTGAAATTTATATTCTCAGCTTGATTTCTAAAGAATCAGATTATTTCAAGTTCATGTTTTCAGAACTTGGTCATACTACACTTAGGAAAATATTTCTCTATTCTGAGCTCATGATTCAGAAAATTAGAATATTCTCATTTTTTTATTTTCATAAACTTTGTACTACTATACTTAAAATCACTTGAGTTCTCACTAGCCTTTAAGGAGAGATTTTTGCATTAGCTTGCTTTTTCTAAGGTTCGTATTATTTTCTTAGTAATTTATTTATACCTTATTTCAACCATCTCGCAGTGCATGCTCAGTTCTGTTCCTTTAGTGATGAGGAAACAGCATAGTATGGTTGGGCCAGCACTGCAGCCCCCCCCCCCCCAAGTCGCAGTGCAGATTCTGATGGTGATGGCATTGGCGTCACTCCTCTGAAGGAATTCTTCCTGGATTTACCATCATCCAGTGGAATGTTTGCCCTGTCAGGGTGAACCAGAAAACCTCCAGGGGAAATTTGCTTATTTTAAAATATTCCATTTCTATGAAAAGAGCCTTTTCATTCATGTTGAACATGAAAAAAGTGGTAGCCATTTTATAGAATGTAAAACAAGATCTCATGAAGCTTAAATTTTCAAAAAAAGAAAAAAGTATAGGGCTACATGACATCCTCCCTTAAAACAGAACAATATTACCCTCCTTTGTGAAGAAATTCTGTTGACTGTCATCTTTGACTGTTTCCTTCCTTCCAAATTCACAGTGATCTTTATCCAGGTCTTTGTTTCAATTTGTATATTCATTATAGCTACTGTAGACTGTAAATATATTCCAAGTTAATCTGAGAGAATGAATGAATGAATGGAGATTTAGTGTCACTTAACCCTTGACACCTCTTTCTAAAATTATAAATGGCAATATGAATGTCGGATGTATTTCTAAATCTTCACATTGCATATTTTAGCTGGTCAGGGAGAAGGAAATTCATTTTAAATATTGCTATGATGTAGGAAATTAATGATATTAATGATATGCTTTCTTTAAATGTTACAGTGGTCATGTGATTAATTGATTGTATATTCAAATCAGTGTTTGGCTTATAGTACTCACAAGTGAAGAATAATGAATGCTGCATCGATTTAGCACATAGCAAGCCTTTTCATCATCAGACACCTAACAATGTCACTACTACTTAGCAACATGCCTTCTTTACCTCACAAGGAAAGCTGTGCTTGGACAAGAAACCACTTTTGTGATTCATAACAAGGAATATGCAGTTTTTGCCCATGACTAATCTGTTCAGAAATTGTCCCATATAACTTAGGGATGGGGCAATGAACAATCTGCAGTGCAAGATGCCATACAGAAAGATTTCAGGAACCTTCGCTGACTAGAACGTCAAGTGACTTACCACAGTGTTTGTGAAAGTCTACCAAAAGGCAGTTTCAGCTGCCTGAAATTCATGGTGCAGAAATGTAACTGCTATAAGGTGCGTGCCCATGCCAAAGGGCTGGAACTGCTTGAAGAGCATCAGGGCAAAAATCCAGACCTTCCCAAGCCTATGTGTCTCTCTGGCTTGCCAACTACATGGGCAAGTATATCAGGGGCTGTGTGGGAGGAAATAGAAAGTTATCCAGGGCTACCCGTTTATCTTTCCCCTTGCTTTTCAACAACCAAAAAGGAAGGAAGATGGAACTCCTCTGGCTAGGAAGGAAGATAATCCTCAAGTCCTCAAACAAGGTCCCAATGAAATTACCAAGAAATTTATATTTTCAAACTACATCAGCTGTCTTGTAATTTTCACTTTTTTGTTTGTGGCAAATCACAGTCTGAAAGCAAGCATGACCCTGGCCACAATAGAAATGAAAATAATTCAAGAAAGTAAACATCAACTATGTGAGCTAACAGTGAGTGCATATCAGTAGTAGAGCACTTGTCTGGTGTATAGAAGGCCCTGTATTCAATCCCCAGCCCTGAGAAAAATAATAAAATAAAATAATAAACAGATAGTGTGAATACTGAGAAACTTATATTAATTACTGTGGTGGCTTGAATGAGAATGGCCCTCATAGGCTCATGTGTTTGAATAATTGGTCCCAAGTTAATGGAGCTGTTTGGGAAGGATTAGTTTTTGTTGGAAGAAGTGTGTCATTAAGGGTGGGCTTTGAGGTTTCAAAAGACGTGTGTGTGTGTGTGTGTGTGTGTGTGTGTGTGTGTGTGTGTGTGTTTGTCTCTGTCTCTCTCACCTCATGTTGTGGATCAACGTGATTGCTCAGCTGTTCCTGCTGCCACACCTTTCCTCTGCCATCATGGACTCTAACTCTCTGAAACTGTAAGCCCAACTAAACACTTTCTTTTTAAATCGCATTGGTCATGGTATTTTGTCACAGTAATTGAAAAGTAACTAAGACATCTTTATTTTGATGTTCAGACTACTTAAGGAGACAGAAACCTCTTCTAGGCTTTGAAAGTACTCTTTTACGATAAGCAAAATTTTCTACTTTGTGTAGCTTAGTTTTGTAGAAGGGCTGACTCTTAGTTAACATGTAAGGGCAGACCTTGATGTCAGGTTTTCTAGTTTGTATTGCCATTTGGGGTATTCTAATGTGCACTGAACAGCTAGTCATACTACGAGTTTGAAAAGGACTGTTGGAGTAGGTTCTAAGTTTCCTTTCCCAGATAAACAGTAGTGCTGTTTATAAGCGCTAGTTAAGTAGGGCTGAGTACTGGGTTCCAAGTTATGTGAGATCTCTGGGATTGTTCCTTGATTATGTAAGGCAGACAGGAATAGAGGAACTCTACAGACAAGTGTAGGACTGTACCTGCCACTTGACATATATACAGTAGGTTCTTTGCATACAAAGGGATAGGTTTTGATAATTTTCACTGAGCTTCTGGATTGAATTGGATCAAATGTTCCATCCACAGGTAATCATTGGCTTTCAATAGCCTTTCCTTGAAGGTTTTTCAAGGTCAGTGAACTATCTTGTAATGAAGGCTAGTGATTAAAGCCCAGTAGGCTTGTGGAATATGTTTCCTCCAATAGATTGTTACTATTAAGTATTTCTGATGAATTGCTTCTATTAACATGACTGCAAAGCCAGTACCAAGATCCACATGCCATTCCCTGTGACTCCGCTGTCAGTCTTTGTTACTGACTCCAGACAATCTAGCACTTCTGTTATTTTAATAGTTCCAATGAGATGAGACAGAAATATTTTGCAAGACGTCAGGGAACATGAATACATACCTCCAACTCAGCTTCCCATTATAGAAATTCTAGATCTAGAATTCTGTATGGTCCAATGCCAGCCTGAAGAAGGGAAAGAAATAGAACTAATCATCTTGTGGGTGATGACTTTTCTTAAATCTGCAGTCTAAGGGGATAACTAAGTCTCTCTCTCAAATTCTAGGATAATTAGGATGGTATTTTTCCCTGCAGAAATTTTCTAGTTAATTTTCTGTGGGACAGAGAGAAAACTGAAGAACTCCCACATCACCACTGTTATTTCTCCATAACTATTTTAAGATAAATATTTAAATTGTGTCTAATAGTGGCATAAATTAGAAAATACTTATTTGCATATTATAAATGAACTAATTCTATTATAATAAAACTATTGGCAAATTAAAGAAAAAACAGTAAATCTTTCAAGTCTCAAGTATTCAGAGAAATATTTCATAAGAATTGTGCTGTAGATAAGAACAGGTGGCAATAGACAAATTTCCCATCTGCAGATAGTAAAATCACCTACAGGTTGGCTTTTGCAAGTATTATAGCCAATATGCAGGAATCTATCCATTCGTAATTCATGCCAGATGGACCCTGACCAAATTCAGAGAGCCACGTAGGACCAATGTTCTTTTGGACGCTTTTTTTTAAGTTTAAAGCAGATGACCGTGCCATTTGCACAGCAAAATAGGAGCTGTGAGCAGTACATGAGCAGAATTTACTTAGTGACTGAAAAAGAGGAACAGTTAACAATATCAGAGCTCTTTTAAGTTCCAGATTCTAATAGTCAGAATCCTCTGCAGATGTGGCCCAGTCAGAGGTAAAGATAAGATTGGCAATTATGTGTTTATAACTGGAATACAGAATTTCTGTTCTTCCCCAGAAAACAAATCAAGCAATTTCCAGACATGCATAATTAAACATTATTATTCTCTCATTGTGACTTGGATTGTTTTATATTATTATCACTCACTGTTTAGAGCTGTATAATAAGCTAGCTAGATGATTTACATTTTGTTTTGGTATCTTTATATCTTTGAGCTGCTTCAGTTAAAAAGAGCATCTATGTCCACACACAAAGTAATAATAATAATCAACCTATCAATATTGTATGCCCATAGCACTGTGCCTTGGTACTAGTATCGGCACTCACATTCACTGTATATTTTTTATAATCACAAAAGTACTGTAGTGCTTCTTCCAAGATCATTAAGTTAGAAGTGTGGTTTTATATTCAGATAAAGAAAAGGAAACAAGATTAATTAAGGAAGAGAGAGAAGGGCTTTGAAGAGTGAAAAGAAAGAAAGAAAAACTGTTTGTTAAAAGAGATATTCTGTAAACTTAATTAAATCTCCTCAAAATTCATCTGCTAAGGTCCCAAGGCTGGAGACCTCAGATTACATTTGGAGACAGAAGTAATTAAGTTAAATGAGGCCATTAGGATGGGTCCTAATCCAATCTAATTTATAAGAAAATATTAGATACTACCCTTCTGAGTTCTTAATTGGGACCAAAGAAAAACAGATTAATGAGAGAAAGATAAACAGAAGTGAGTGAGTGAGTGTGTGTGTGCGTGTGTGTATGTGTGTAGAAAGAGAGAGAGATTCCCACATTTGCATGGTACTTGCGTACAAAAATGAGTCAAACTCAAAGAGGTAGTTAGAATTAGTCTACATGCCATCTTCTGGGGTAATTACAGGAAGAAGGGCATTGGGGAAACCAGCGATGGGAAGTGGCCAGGAAACTCAATGGTAAACAAAGGTTGTTGGTTTTTTTTAAAATACAGATTTCCATCTCTACCTCCTCTTATTAACTAATGCATTTCATCATATTTTAGGTCTGATTCCATACAGACATAAGAGATTGTCAATGCCCTTATTATATTTTGTTGTATACCTTGTATTGATAAATTTTAGTTTCCAAATAAGTCCAATTGTGAAATTTTGTTTCAGTTTTGTGTTTTTCTACCTGTAGCCAATTTCTTTTGTTTTAGTTTCTTTCTTTTTGATTTTCATTTTCTGATTTTATTTCTGTCTCTCTCTCTTACTTCTTTCTCCCCACCCCCTTTTATTTCTTGGTAGATAATGGATATATTATAGAAAACTGTTCTTTCTATCAGAATCTCAGATAGACACAGTCGTCTTTAAAGGTCTTTTTCTACGACAATTATTGCTTTATTCTATTTGATCCAAAAAAACTGAAGTGCCTTTAAGAGCTATAGAGCCGTTCTCAACTCTTGGCGAGCTTGGCTTGGGAAACTAGAATCCTGAGAAACTTAATGGCCATCAAAAATACCCCCAAGACAATGGTTTTCTTGTCTTGGCTCACAAATTTGAACAATAAAATTCAAGGACCATAGAGTATGAATTTCAGAAAAGTACAAATGCACAGATGAGAACCAGAGAGAGAAGAGACAGAGACAGAGACAGAGAGAGACAGACACATACAGAGAGAGAGAGAGAGAGAGAGAGAGAGAGAGAGAGAGAGAGAGAGAGAGAGAGAGAGAGAGAAACAGAGCTCTTGTACAGCGGGAGAGGTTCCCAGAAACTAAGACACAATTGAGCCAATAGTCTTTAGTCTCTTTAAAGGACTTATAGCAAAAATAGGGAAGAGGCATGGCGAGGGAGACAATTTAATCAGTCCAATTGTCCCCACCATGAGGTGGCCAGGTGCCTCCTGTCAGTTTCTGTCACACCCCCACATACAGTCTCTGTTCATTTAGGAGAAAAGAAAACAAGGAAGTGGAAACCAAATCTCTTCTAGTGTTCCTGGCCTCCAGCAAGGACATTCTCAGAACTGCTGCTTTGTGCTCCCTGGCCTACCTTCCTGCTGCTGGCTCCTGTTCTCATCAAGTGGATGAGCCCCAGGTTTAAGTGGTATTAGTGCCTGTCTGTGCCACAAGGGTGTCTTCAATGATTTGCCCCAACAGCTTTTGAGATATGATTCTTGTTTGGGACTAGGACAAAGGCAGTACGAAGAAAGGTGTTTTTTTATTTTTCATCTTTTCAGTGACACATTTCTTTTCTATTAATAGGTACTTTAAAAATTATTACAGCAAGAATGTAGTATGTGATATGCTCTCAATATATTTTAATTATATAATACTATATTGCTATTTATGAGTAGGATAAAATACAATCTGTAGAGCTTTGTATTTGCTAAACATTAGTTGACCAGTTCTCCTTCCACCTTTGAAAGCACCAATCAATTTTGTTTCTATAAATGACTATGTGAAATACCTCATAGAAAGGAAGTCATATGGAATTCCTCTCTGTGTGACTTATTTCACTTAGCACAAAGTCTCCCTGTTTATCTAACCTAGTACATCTTACAAAGAGTGTGGATCTCAGTACAGCATTGCACAGTTGCACCAAGTGCTGGAAGCCTAGGGCTTGCTTAAGTCAAGTGAGTTATTACACAAGCTGGCTGGGAAAAAGAGCCCCAGGTCCTGGGATGAGCTTCCACAACTTTTGTCAACAAATCTACTTAGCAGCAGAAAAGCTTACAAGGCCAAGAGCTAAGAGGATTTTTACTATAATTTTAGGAGAGACAACCTAAGTTACAGTCATTGAGCCTGCATTGACTATAGATAATAAAGACAAAATAGCATCAAGCAAAGAATGCACATTGGTATAAGAGCCACAGACAAGAAGTGCTTGATGGTTCTGGACTGTTGCCAACAGTCTGGAGGTTGAGCATAAACAACATGGTAGCTACAAATGCAAGAACTCAAGTCACAGTTACATTCTAAAATGTGGACCCATCCTTTGGTTTCATGACAGCTCCTGGTTGAACCACCTTGCTTCTTCTTACACTCAATTCTCTGACCCCTGGCATTGAATTTAGAACATCTTGGAATTTTTCTGTTATCATGGCTCTGTTTCCTTCATTTGAGCAGAGGACCATCAATGGATCCTAGGCCAGAATCCTGATGCTGGATGTCCCAACAGACCGGATTCAATTCTGCATTGCCTTCAGAGTCCATAGAGATAAAAAAGAATTATGAGGAGGAAATAAAAGGAATTTATTTAGTATAGTCACCCTGGGAAGGAACAGGGGTCCAGCAAGCTCAGTCCTGACTTTGAGTCACTTCTGAGACCTTCAGGAATAAAAATAATAAAAGCTTGTTCACTTTGGGGGATGAGGGACAAGTACACAACATCAAGCAGTCTAGGTCAAACTATAAACTGACTAATCAGCACTTCAGTTGTGTTTTGGAGGTCCAGCTGGCTCTGGGGAAATTGTTGTTCTATCAAGTTCAGTTCACTCCCTACTAAGACAGAACTGCTCACGTTTAGGAGGTTACCCTGTATTCCCATTATGGAGCCATTGCTCCTGTTGAGTAGACAGCCTCAGTTCTAATTTCAGGGTGGCTCACTCACTATTCCTGGGATCTTGATGCTATCTAATGCACTTGCTTCTACAATGTATACTCAGCCTTGAAGGCAGATGAGAGTGGTAAGGTAACTAGCGCTGATTAAATTTGTCGCTAATGTTTAGACAGAAACCACTTAAATGATTAACACATCTGTGTACAGAGTTAAGCGAGAATCTGATGCAAACATTTCTGTTAGCAATGCAGATGGCTGAAGACCCAAGTGAAGCCAGAGCGTATAGCCAAGCCACCTCAAACCCTGTTAGATGTGCCGCTGCATCCTTCACGTCATAAGCCTTTCTTTAAGTAGTCTATAAAGCCAGGGTTAACATGCTCACCATAGATGCTTTGTTTTGTTTATTATTACATTTTTTAGTTTTATATGTGTTTCCTTTTAAAGGTCTAGGTTCTTTATTATTACTATAAAAAAAAATCTCCAGCTAACTTTTTCCACTGCCCATAAAACTGTTTTCCACCTACTTCTGCTCATTTGTGGTTTGGGTTTTGACTTTCTGATTTAAAATTAGCTTCGGATTGTTTGCAATCTGCAGATATTTGTTTAGGTGTTTAGTTCAACTTGGTGGTGCTGTGGTCATGAGATTGTTCTACTTTATAGTAGTTTGGGGAGAGGTTTATTTTTTTTTTTCAGCTGAAATATTTTAGTGCTCGCTATTTTTTTTTCACTTAAAGCTGCGTAAGGATGACTTCTGCCTCTGCATTTGATAATGTTCTCTGAATGGCTGACAGTCTTTTATTCCAAGACAACTTTTTTCTATTAGTATAGCAGACAGCACTGCCTTTATTAGCCGGGCTTTTGGAGAGGCGTGACTGTGTGTTCTTTGAATTCCCTTTCTCTTTTTCCCTCATAAGATCTTAAATTTTCCTCCTTGACTTCTTTTACCTTGCCTGGGTGAACCATGTTAATCATCTTGTCTCCCTCTCTCTGAAAGCATTACCCTTTAAAAATTACCTTCTTCCTGATTCTCGCTTGCACATTTAAGTTCCCTTCCTGCGGTTATAGTTTTTCTCTGTCTGGACTCATCCTCGGTGTCTTACATTCTGAACTGACTTTCTTTGTCAGGACTTAGAATGGTTTGTCTTCTTCGCCCTCCTCACCACGGAATTATCACAGTTCCGTGTTCTGAGTGAGAAATGTCTCCTATAAGCTTATGTATTTGAACGGTTGGTCCGAGTTTGCAGTGCTGTTTGGAGAAGCAACGGAACCTTTAGCACCCGAGTATTTGCTGGAGGAAGGACATCACTGGAGGCAGACTATGCAAGTTTATAGCCTCACCCCACTTTTAATTTGCACTCTGGTCCTGTGCGTGTGTGAACACAAGTGCGTTCCACCAGCTTCCTCCTCTGGGCACCTGGGGCCGTGCCTTCCCCACGTTTATGGACTCTCCCTCTGGATCCAAAAGCCTCCCCCCACCCCCCAAAAAAGAAAAATCTTCCTTCTACAAGCTGCTTTTGGTCATGCTGTTTTATCTTAGCAATAAAAAAGAAGTAACTACTATAGAAATTATCACCGGAGAACAAGATGTTGATGTACAGAAGCTGACTGGGTGGAAGACTTTGGAGCTTAGAAAAGACCTTGAATGCTGTACTCAGAGCATAACTGACAGCCCCCGTAGGAATATGGAAGACAGTGGTGCTGAGAGCATGGAGACTATGGAGGCCTGGCTTGGTAGGTGTCAGAGGGAAGTAAAGACTGTGTTTGCAACTGGGCTAGATGCCATTCATATGATATTTAGTCAAAGAACGCGACTGTTTTATGCCCAAACCTGAGAAGTTATTTGAGGCTGAATGAAGCAGCAGGGACCTCATTCTTACCCACTTTGGATTGGTAGTGAGTATTCTTTATCATTGGATATAGGAAATATGTAATTTGTGTTTTGTTTGTTTGTTTTCTTTTCTTTTAATTCCCAGAGGATCACAGTTAAGACATTACCTTCAGTCTCAAAAGAGACTTTGTACTTAGAACAGTTTTAAGATTATATGGGAATTCTAATTTGAAATATTTGCATTTTGCATCAAGAGTTATTGAAGAGTCTTTCAGGGCCAAGGGACCAAATGTGGTAGAATGAACGGGAAAAAAAAAGTTACCCCCATAGACTCATTATTCGAACACTTAGTCTCCACGTGGTGGTAAAGTTGGGGAAGCTGAGAAACTTAGGACAGAGAGGCTTGCTGGAAGAAATGGGTCACTGGGGTCAGGCTTTGAGACTTTACAGCCTATCCCCACTTCCGGTCTGCTTTCTTAGTTTTCTGGTGACAAAATGTGATTGGCCATCTTGCTTCTCAGGTCACCTGCTGCCCCCACCACCGTGGACTCCTGCTCTGGAAGCAAAAGCCAAAATAAACCTTTTCTGTCTTTACTATTTTCTATCCTTCTTTCTGTCTGTATGTCTTTAACTGTTTGTGTCTGTATGTCTATCTTTGTTTTGTTTTGTCTCACTTCCTGCTTTCCTTCAGTCCATTTGATTCCACTGGCACACTGGGGTGGTTATGATGGCTTTGTGATATATTTTGGAATTGAAAAGTGTGATTCTCGTCACTTTGCTCTTCTTGTACAACTGACTATTGTACATTGCCTGACTATTCATGATCTTTCATGATTCCAATCCATTTTAGAGGGTTTTTTTTTAAATCTATTTCTGTAAGCAATGCCTTGACATTTGTTAAGGATTGAATAAATTTGTATATACTTTTTCTGGAATGAATATCTTAATAATGTTAAATTAGAATGTCTTCTTTTACCTATGTCTGCTTTCTGTTCCTTGACTATTTGAAGGTCACATATTAAGAAGTATTTTACCCTTTGCCCTGGAGGAGGTGGGAATGGGGAGTGGGCTGGGGGGAAGGGGGGGGGGGCAGGAAGGGGGAAAACAAGGGAATCTGTGGCTGTTGTGTAGAACTGAATGGTATTGTAAAATAAAATAAAATAAAATAAAAAGAAGTATTTTACCATCTAAGGTAGGTTCTCTCCCAAATAGTTTTTATGCTATCGTTAAAATTATACAGCCATATAAACAATATTTACATTAATTAAGGTACAATGCATCGGGACTAGTTGACCTGTCAAACATCACCTGAATAGGGGAGTGAAGATTAAGAAAGAAAGAGACAAAAGACAGAAGAAAGATTCGGGAGGGCTCTGTGTGAATGCTGCAGCAGCCCCGAATTTATTTCTCATAGCCTTTTTATACCCAAAGCAAACAGGGCAAGACTTCCTTACCATGATTCAAGGAAGAAACAAGTATAAGCACCTCCTTAATTCCCCGAACATCTAGTAACCACGTCTTTGGCAAATCATCCTGTTATTCAGCCTTAAGGAGCAAAAACAAGCTTGACCTCTCTGACCTTATGTCAAGATGGAATCAAGCCATGGAGCTGGAGTCACTATAGTTTCCCACAACAATGAAAATAAGTAAATAATATTTTAAACTCTGTTCTCTGCCCTATAATTTGTCACA
Organism: Peromyscus leucopus; assembly: GCF_004664715.2. NCBI lineage: Eukaryota > Metazoa > Chordata > Mammalia > Rodentia > Cricetidae > Peromyscus > Peromyscus leucopus. Next base: position 59,736,523 of record NC_051066.1, read on the forward strand.
ATTTCATTGGAAACATTATTAAGAATGTAATGAAACCAATTTATCCACCCTTTGAAGTACATGTCTAATGAATTAAATTACCTTTCTCTGATTAAGACAGAAGTAGTCTTCTCAAACATTTTTACTTCTTCCAATGCTTTAAGTTCTTTGGTTGAGAGACATTAAAAAAAATCATTCTCTCTTAAATCTACCATACTCCTGATTGGTTTGTGGTAACTGGCCGGTTTTCTAAGTGTACAAATGAAAGTGTGCCAAAGTATATTGAAGGGTGCCAAAGTTTATTAACATTTGTAATTTTGTGGCTATCATTACTTTATGGAACTATCAAATTTCTTTTCTCAGTATGTGTAACTGGGAGATGCCATGTATCTTAGTTACATTTTTATTACTGTGAACACCATGTTCAAGAAAACTTATAGAAGAAAGCATTTAGTGGGGGCTTCCACTTTCAAAGGATGAGTCCTTGACCATCTTGGTGGGGAGCATAGCAGCAGGTAGGTAGGCATGGTGCCAGAGCAGGAGCTGAAGACTTACATCTGATCCACAAGCACAAACACACACACACACACACACACACACACACACACAACACACGAAACACACACACACACACAGAGAGAGAGAGAGAGAGAGAGAGAGAGAGAGAGAGAGAGAGAGAGAGAGAGAGAGATATCACTGGGAATTATATGGGCTTTTGAAAACTTAAAGCAAAGTCCCAGTGACACACTTCTTCCAATGAGGCCACACTTCCTAATAATCTTTCCCAAACAGACCTACCAACTGCAGACCAAGCATTCAAATGTAAGATCCTATGTGCCGGCCCACCATACCACAATTAGATTTTCTTGAAATAGAATCTCAAAATCAAATTTCTATAAGATATTATATGATTGTAAGTAGATCCTTTCAGATTTCTGTCTGTCTTTGCTGTCAACTTAGTTGGTTTAATACAGTTATTTATTTCTAGCAAGATGTCAAGTTTCCTCTGACTTCTCTGTGAGATAATATACATATACTATAATGAAAAGATGGTGCTGAATATACTTGTCCTAGAACAAACACCTTGGTGTTTTTCCTGCCATCATGGACTAGTAGGGAGAAGGAGTAACTTTCATATCAGATGTACATGAAGGCATATGTATGTGATAGATATAGCACTCATTTCACTTAAGAATAATAATTTTTGCTCAGGTGCAGGCCACACCAGCCATAAAGACAGATTGGCAAATTCAGACAGAAACTGACTGCAGGACCAGAGGCCATGCCAGCCACCAGGGTTCAGGCTTCCCAATTTAGGTTGGACAAAAGACACCTGCTGCCAGAACTCCAGATAGACAGCCCACCTGTGGACCTCATCCACTCTCTCATTCCCCCCACACACACACACACACATTATCCCCAATGCCTACTCCTTTCCTCATCACTGATTCCACCCCCTGCTGGACTAAGACCATACTGGTCACCAAGAATGTAGGCCACAAAGACTAAAAGATCAAAGAGGAAACAGAAACCAAACCAAGAAACAAAATGCCCATTCACCAAAGACAACTCAGAAATCGGCACCTAGACCTATAATCATCCATACCCAGACACCTAGATGCCAGTGTAAGAACACAATCAACAATACCCAGGGCAATATGTCACCACCAGAACCCAGTTATCCTTACTGCTACAGTAAGCCCTGATTACTCCAACACAACCAAAGCACAAGAAAACTACTTTAAAACCAAATTTATGAAGATAACAAAGGTCCTTAAAGAGGAAATGAATAAATTTCTGTAAGAAATTCAGGAAAACACAAACAAACAACTGAAGGAAATGAATAAATTCCTTAAAGAAAGACAAGAAATCCAAGAAAAACAATCAAACAAGTGAAAGAAATGAATAAAACTGCTCAAGACCTGAAAATGTAATTAGAAGTAATAAAGAAAACATAAACGGAGGGAATTCTGAAAATGGAAAATCTAGGTAAGCAAACAGGAACTACAGATGCAAACATCACCAACAGAATATAAGAGATGGAAGACAGAAAGAATCTCAGGCATTGAAGAAATAATAAGAGAAATAGATACATCAGTCAAAGAAAATGTTAAGTCTAATATTTCCTGACACCAAGCATCCAGGAAATCTGAGGTTATGAGAAGACCAAACCTAAGAATAATAGCTTCTCTGGGGTTGAGGATTATAGCCCTGTTATCCTTTGCTATGCTTCTAATATCCACTTATGAGTGAGTACAGACCATGTTTGTCTTTCTGGGTTAGGGTTACCTCACTCAGAATGATTTTTTCTAGTTCCATCCATTTGCCTACAAATTTCATGTTGTCATTTTTTTTTAACCACCGAGTAATACTCCATTGTGTAAAAGCACATTTTTTTTTATCCATTCTTCAGCTGAGGAGCATCTAGGTTGGTTGTTTCCAGGTTCTGACTATTACAAATAATGCTGCTATCAACATAGTTGAACATGTGTCCTTGTGGTATGATTGAGCATACTTTGAGTATATGCCCAATAGTGGTATTGCTGTTTCTTGAGATAGGTTGATTACCAGTTTTCTGAGAAACTGCCATACTGTTTTCCAAAATGGTTGTACAAGTTTGCACTTGTGTTCCCCTTATTCTACATCCTCTCCAACATAAGATATCATCAGTGTTTTTGATCTTAACCATTTTGACAGGTGTAAAATGGTATCACAGTATCTTTTTGATTCGGATTTCCCTGATGGCTAAGGATGTTGAGCAATTCCTTCAATGTCTTTTGGCCATTTGAGATTCTTCTGTTGAGAATTCTTTGTTTAGATATGTACCACATTTTTTAATTGGGTTACTTAGTATTTTTAGGTCCTGTTTCTTGAGTTCTTTATGTATTTTAGAGATCAGCCCTCTGTCAGATGTGGGGTTGGTGAAAGTCTTTTCCAATTCCATAGGCTGCTGTTTTGTCTTATTGACCTTTGCCTTACAGAAGCTTCTCAGTTTCAGGAGGTTCCATTTATTAATTGTTGCTCTCAGCGTCTGTGATACTGGTATTATATGTAGGAAAGAGTCTCCTGTGCCAATGCATTCAAGATTACTTCCTGCTTTCTTCTCTATCAGGTTCAGTGTAGCTGGATTTATGTTGAGGTCTTTAATCCATTTGGACTTCAGTTTTGTGCATGGTGATAGATACGGATCTATTTGCAATCTTCTACATGTTGACATCCAATTATGCCAGCACCATTTGTTGAAGATGCTTTCTTTTTTCCATTGTACAGTTTTGGCTTCTTTGTCAAAAACCAGGTGTTCATCAGTGTGTAGATTAATGTCAAGGCCTTCAATTCAATTCAATTGATCCATCTGTCTGCTTTTATGCCAATACCAAGCTGTTTTTATTACTGTGGCTCCATAGGTGAGCTTTAAGTCAGGAATGGTGGTGCCTCCAGAGGTTGTTTCATTGTACAGGATTATTTCTGCTATCCTGAGTTTTTTGTTTTTCCATATAAAGTTGAGTATTTCTTTCGAGATCTGTGAAGAATTGTTAGGATTTTTATGAGGATTGCATTGAATCAATAGATTGCTTTTGGTAGGATTGCCATGTTTACTATGTTGATCTTACCTATCCAATAGCATAGGAGATCTTTCCATTTTCTAGTATCTTCTTCAATTCCTTTCTTCAAAGACTTAAAGTTCTTATCATACAGGTCCTTCACTAGTTTGGTTAGAGTTACACCCAAGATATTTTATGTCATTTTTGATTATTATAAAGGGTGATGCTTCTCTGATTTCTTTCTCAGCCCATTTATCATTTGTATATAAGAAGGCTACTGATTTTTTTTAGTTAATCTTGTATCCTGCCACATTACTGAAGGAGTTTATCAGCTATAGGAGTTCCCTGGCAGAGTTTTTGGAGTCACTTATGTATACTATCATGTTGTCCACAAATAGCAAAAGTTTGACTTCTTCCTTTCCAATTTGTATCCCCTTGATCTCCTTTTGTTATCTTATTACTCTAGCTAGAACTTTGAGTACTATATTGAATAGATATTGAGAGAGTGGACAGCCTGGTCTTGTTCCTGATTTTAGTGGAATTGCTTTGAGTTTCTCTCCATTTAGTTTGATATTGGCTGTTACCTTGCTGTATATTGCCTTTATTATGTTGAGGTACGTTCCTTGTATCCCTGATATTTCCAAAAACAACCTTTATTCTGTAGCCTTTTGCCAAAGGCTTTTTCAGCATCTAATGAGATGATCATGTGGTTTTTTGACTTCAATTTGTTTATATAGTGGATTACATTGACAGATTTTCATATGTTGATCCATCCCTGCATCTCTGGAATGAAGCCTACTTGATCATGGTGGCTGATGATAATAATAAAAAATACATAAATTTAAAAAAAAAAAAACAAGTGACAGCTCATGCTGATGAGGATGTGAAGCAAGGGGAACAGTCCTCCATTGCTGATGAGAGTGCAAATGTGTGCAATCACTATGGAAGTCAATATAGTGGCTTTGGGAATCTATCTACCTCAAGATCTAGTTATACCACTCCTGGGTATATACCCAAAGGACACTCCATCCTACCACAAGGATGCTCAGCTGTATTCATAGAAGCTTCGTTCATAATACCTAGAAAGTGGAAACAACTTAGAAGCCCCTCAACTGAAGAATGGATAAAGAAAATGTGGTACATTTACACAACAGAGTATTCCTCAGCAGTTTAAAAAGAAATGACAACATGAAATTTGCAGGAAAATGGATGGAACTAGAAAAAATTCATCTTGAGTAATAAGACAAACATGGTATTTAATCATTTATAAGTTAATAATACCTGTAAAGTAAAGGATAATCATACTACATTCAATCCACAGACCCCGAGATGCTAAGTAACAAGGAGAGCTTAAATGGGGTACACATGGAACTCACTGGGAAGGGGAAATAGGATAGATTTTGAGGGTCAACTGGGGACAAGGCAGAATGGGAACAGGAGGGATCCAGTACAGGGTGGAGGAAGATACTAGAAGAGACAACTGGAACTGAGGGACATTTTGGAGGTGAAGTACAAATCTAATGCAATGGAAACTCCCTTAATCTGTGAGGGTGACTCTAGTGAAGACTCCAAGTAATAGAGAATATGAGCCTGAACTAGCCATTTTCTGTAACCAGGCAAGGCTTTCACTAGAGAGACTGGGACACCAAGCCAGCCATAAAACCTTCACCCTATAATTTGTCCTGCCTGAAAGATATGCTGAGCTAAAGGTGATATAAAACTGTGGGAGTGGCCAAGCAATGTCTGGTCCAGCTTGAGACCCATGCCACAAGAGGGAATCCACCCTTCATGGAGGGCCAGGAATCAGAGGCTGGATAACCCAGAGACCTAGAATAGAACCAAACACGACTGACCAAAAAAGAAAAAGAGTCAGTGAAATGATTCCTAATGATACTCTACTATATTTGTACACCACAGCCTATCATAATCATCATTAGAAAGGTTTTATGCAGCAGTTGAAGAAAGCAGACACAAAGACTCACAGCCAAACATTAGAAGGTGCTCATGGAATCCTGTGGAAGAGGAGGAAGGATATAGGAGCCAGAAGGGTCAAGGATACCACAGAATCAACCAATCAGGGCTCATAGGGGCTCACAGAGACTGAACTGAAAATCAGGGAGTCTGTCTGGGTCTGACTTAGGTCTTCTGCATACATTATACTTATTTAGCTTGGTGTTCTTGTGGGCCTCCTAACAATGAGAGTGGGTGCTGCCTCTGACTCTTTTGCCTACTTTTGTAACCCTTTTTCTCCTATTAGGTTGCCTCATCCAGCCTTGATATGAGAGTATATGCCTAGTCTTGCTATAACTTGTTATACCATGTTCAGTTGATATCCCTGAGGGGCCTGCTCATTTCTGAAGTGAAATGGAGGAGGCATGGATCTGGGGAAGATGGTAGGTGGAGGTTACTAGGAAGAGAGAAGGGAGGGGAAACTTTAACCAGGATGTAATATATGAGATGTGAATAAATAAAAAAGAAAGGAATCTTTAATAAATAAAATAATATTTTATGACCCAAAACAATTTTCACATCTGTATCTTATTTAGTCCATGTAGTACCATTTAAACAACTCCACCTTATACAAAGCTGAGATATTTAATACTTCATTACCTTTTTTGAGAAATATTTAGATGTTAGCTGGTTATAAACTACAAGTAAACAGGAGAGGACATTTCAGTCATTTTATTTGAATAAATAAAACAGAAAATAAATTTACATTTGTATATCAATGTTATAATGCTTAATTTTTCAATTATGCATGCTAACTATCATAACATAAAATGATGAATTTAGCAACCAATACTCTTTCTGGGACTTGGTTTGTGTTCAAGCAATATTTGGAGATTTTGTTATCTTTTTGCTTTACATTCACCACAAAATAAATCAAGACCCAGAACTACAAAAGAGAGAAAAAACTCAAAGAAGATTTTCTTTACCTTTTGAATTCTAGCTAAGTCTTGGGAACTCAAGCATAAGGACAAGGATGGATTACAGAGAAGGGAATCCTAACGCAACGGTGCTCAGGGAATGGAGCGTGGAGGGGAGCTGTTCTTTACAGGCACTTTGCAAGTTGTTAGATCTTTTGAGATGTACAGGGCTTTCAGTCAGATTTTTTTGTGAGTTTTTCATATGAAGAAAGTTTTGTTAAAGCAGATGTGTGTGTGTGTGCTTCAAAAATATGTTAAAAGAAAAATTATTCTTCCAATAAATGAATGACAAATTTTAGTGGGAATCAGCATCATGAAAAAAGATCAATTCATCTAGAGGGTCTTTGACCTTCAATTATTTTTGCAGAACCATAATTCGATGATAACGAAACAATTGGATCAACATTCAAAGTGGAAGAATAAAAAAGAACAGATCTGGCAATCTTCCAGTAATGTCTGGTAAAGGGCAGGCTGTAGAGGAATGTGGTCAGTACTTACTATGAGGAAAAGGTAACTTTGAGTCATACAGTCCAACGAGTAAACAGAATTAGTCTGCTAGGTCTCAACATAGCTAGAACCTATATATGAGGATTGCAATCTTTACAGGGTAAAGGGCCGAATGATCAATCATGTCTACAAGTACAAAACACTATATCTTAGTTATTTTTGTCTAAGACATAAAAAAAACCTTTCAGGTAATTATAGTAGCATAAGGAAGAAGCATAAGGAAGAAGAAGTCTAAGTGCATCGTCCTCAACAGGAAGGTTCTGCAATCTGGAGAAGTAGATGCCACAGAAGAGAACATCCAGAACCAGCTACTTAAATGGAATGTGGTATAAAAGATCATTTATTAGGGATCAATGTATATAAAAGTACATATAAAAAGATAATGGACCACTAAGTAGAGGAAATTAAAATATACGTTCCACAAAGCCTTGAAAAAATCCAACTCCAGTTCCAGAACACATGCAGCTGTCAACCAATCATCTAGCAGGCAGAAATGGCTGCATTTTGATACTCTGTCTTTGTCAAGGAAGACGAGTTGTCCAGAAAGTGTGTGCTGACAGCTAGAGGCATTTCCTGGCCACATGTCCTGAACCAGAGCGGCAAGTCTCATTTTGACAAAGCACTTGACCACTTTATCCTGAGGTCTGCTACAGCTAGAAATCATATCTCTAAGAGAATTCTTGTCCTCAAATAGCCAAGTCCTGTGAGTGGGAAGATAATTGAGTCTATCTTCTTTCAGCCTGGAAATAAAAAGAAAAATATTTCATGTGGTATTTCTTTCCAAACTGATGACAAACGAATTGAACTAAATGAGCCTTATAAAGATGAAGCATTTGACAAATGAAATCATATACAGAAAAGATAGCTATAAATACCAAGGAGCATTTCTGTTTTTATCTGAGATGCAAAATCCTCAAAATGCAGTGGAAAGAAAATCATTAAAGGAGCAAAACATTATTCCAAGTATTTTACTAAATATTACCAATGTGAACTATCTATATTAACAGCAACAAATGCTTTCCATGTCACAGAATTTTATTCTTTGTAAGGGCATGGGGAAAGAAAAACAGATGACAGAAAGATTAATAATAGCTTGCCCTTGTCATGACCAAGAGTTCATAAGCTAGGGCAGGAAAGAGACATGCTAACCGATTATGGCAATAAAATGCCTCATGCTCATCTGGAAATACTAGCGATGAGGAATCACCTCAGCCACCCCAGGGCAGAGGCAAGAACAGGAAAGACTTGACAAGTAATGCTCTCCCCCTCCCAGAATTCACAGCATCTATCATCTGTTGACAGATAAGCACAGGGGGTTAATGTTTTGTTAAAAAAAAAAGAAAGAAAGAAAGAAAGAAAGAAAGAAAGAAAGAAAGAAAGAAAGAAAGAAAGAAAGAAAGAAAGAAAATCATCTAAAAAGTACTAATGCTTCCAATGTAGATATTGGCAGTGTGAAAAATAGTTCTACTCATCCTCACATGTAAAAGCCCACATCTGAACACCTGAAAACAGAATTAAGTCGCCGGGCGGTGGTGGCGCACGCCCTTAATCCCAGAACTCGGGAGGCAGAGCCAGGTGAATTTCTGTGAGTTCCAGGCCAGCCTGGGCTACCAAGTGAGTTCCAGGAAAGACGCAAAGCTACGCAGAGAAACCCTGTCTCGAAATACCAAGAAAGAAAGAAAGAAAGAAAGGAAGGAAGGAAGGAAGGAAGGAAGGAAGGAAGGAAGGAAGGAAGGAAGGAAGGAAGGAAGAAAGATCATGCACAACCAATTCAGAGTTAAATGGCAGCTTACCAAATAACACTAATAAGAAATCAGTAAACAGAGTGTACACGCAAGTGAGTATGCATGTTTATACTCCTTCACAAATACTTGAAAGAGAAAGGAGGAAGGGAAAGAAAGGGAGGGAGGAGAGAGAGAATCCTATGAACAAGGTTGGGGGTTCTGCCCTCTTCTGAAGGGAAGTAACAGAAGAGGGTGGATCTGGAGGAGAAGGGAGGTGGAGGAGACTGGGAGAAGGGGAGGAAGGGGAGGCTACAGTTTGCATGCATTATATGAGAGAAGAATAAATAAAATAAAAAGAAAGAAAATAAAATATGAATAAACATAAATAATCCAATAATATATGAGCATGGTCAAGGCCAAACAGAAAACAAACTATAAGAGAAACAGGGGGAAAATGGGGTATAATTAACATGTTTCAGAAAGATTTGAGAAAATATTACTTTCATAAATCAAAAGTGAAATCATAAGGAGAGGGTAAAATTATATTATAAAATCTGAGGAGAATGAAAGAATAACACCTAAAATCTAAAATGTCCGATATGGCAGGAGGAAAAGCAAGGCAATCTCCTAGAACATAGATCAAAAAGACAGAGATAGACAAATATGAGAAAAACACATGCAGGATTAACCCAGGGAGTTCAGCGTTTATCTTAAAGGAATTCCATAGCAAGAAAAAGAATACAATAACTTTTCATAGAATAAAGGATTATTTCCCAGCAGTAACAAAAGACAAGGCTTCAGAAGAAAATGGACTGTAAAAAAAAAAAAACAAAAAACAAACTCTGGCACTTCCTTATGAGATTTCAGGTAGTATTAAGAATGAAGAGTGTGTTTTAATAATGTCTTCAAAAGAATGGAAATAGGACTGGTGTCCAACATCATTTCAAAAAATACTATACACTAAAAACAAAGAAATCAGCTTTAAAATATAAAGGAAACTCAAAGTTTAATATTAGCTAAAGTATTGATCAAGAGTGAAGGCATTTTTCGGTTGCAAAAGCAGCGTGGACTTCATGCCTGCCCAGGGGATGGTTTAAGGATCAACAAAAACAAAGCTGCATTGGACCGTGACCTGCAGCACACTCCTCTTTTCTATGGCAAAGGAGACAGAATTTAGAAAGAAGTGTCCACACAGCGAGGATGCAGCTTATGTGGCTTTTTTTCCCCAGAACTTTTATCCCCATGGGACTTGTAGCCACTGGGGAAACTGAAAATCCCTGCCACAGCACTGTTCTTTTATACTGTGATCTCACTTTCATTTCCACAGAACTTCCATTCACCAGCCATGGACTTCTGCTCAAAAACATCTTTAAAATATCTAAGCTTTCATAGGTTTTGAAGCAAACTTTGTTCCAATATACATCTTTTCCATAAAGCTGGTTCTCAGAAAAAAATGTTCCTGCCTATAATTTTCCAGCCTCAGGAACCCTTTCTCCTCACTGCCATGGCCAATCAAAATAAAAAAAAGAAAGAAACCATGAAGTATCGCAGCATTGGGCTGACAGGGAAAAGCTGTGGAGGTGAAGTCCTGGAGAGATCTTGGACACAGAGCCCGGCAGGCGCTGAGTCTACGTCTGAACAGAATGCAGAATCCAGGAGTAATTCCAGAGAAAAAGGAATGGAGTGTGTGGTGACGGCGTCCTCTTTTCCCCCTTCTCTTCTTTCACTTCACTTCTTTCAGTTGTCATATCAAGTGTGAGCGTAGGTGAAATCAGAAGACTGGTTTGTTTTCGTCCTACAAAAAAACAAGCACTTAAATTTTGGGTTCGTTTGGGTTTTTTGTTTTGTTTGTTTTGTTTTGTTTTTTATACATGCTGGCTTCTAACTGTGGCTAAGTATGACCTTGAACTCCTGATCCTCTTGCTTCTCTTTCCTAAGTGCTAGGAGTATAGAATTACACCACCACGTCTGGCTAAGATTGAACTTTGAACTGTTGATTCCTGTTACTTTGTTATGTGAAATTACTCATTTTTGCTTTTTACAATGTTTCTGTCATAGTCTTAATAATATTCCTATTGCACACAAAATGAGGTACCTTGGGAAGAATTTATTCAAATAAGGAACTAACTATAAAGGTTGGATTGGGAATAGAGAGCCCCAGAAAACAGCAAGAACACGGGGCTATTAAGAGAATGTCATAATCACTTTTCTATTGGTGTGATGAGATACCACAAACATGGCAACTTATAGAACAAATAGTTTAATGGGAGCTTACCGTTCCAGAGGATAAGTCTATGACTATCGTGGTGGGGAGCATGGAGTAAGCAGGCAGTCATGGCACTGGAGAAATATCTTACATTCTTATCTGTAAGTACGAGGCAGAGAAAAGCTAACTAGGAATGATAAGAGGTTTTGAAATCTCAAAGCTTGTCTTGTGTTACACACCACCACAAAGCCACACCTCTTAATCCTTGCCAAACAGTTTCATCAACAGGGAACCAAGCTTTCAAATATGTGAGCCTATGGGGGCCATTTTCATTCAAACCACTACAGAGGTGGAGGGTAGAACTGCTTATCAAAACAGGAGGATGAGACACCCATGCAGAACAGTCCACTATGAAAGGAACAGTCATCTATGCATAAGAGACGTGAAAAACCCTAATAAAAAACTCAGGCAGACTAACCAAATCTCCCACTTCAACTTCCATTTCCCAGTAGAATTTCTGCCAACACAAAAGCTAGCTGGAAGTCAGAGAACAGAAAGACTCAGGGACAGTATCAGCTTCCCAAGGAAAGAGCAGGATTAGGACCTGCTAGAGAAATGTTTAGCTCAACTGTTATCCTCTATTTCCTTTGCTTTTCAACACATTCCATGACCTATGCACTGCTTATATTAGAATATTAGCACATAGTGAGATATGATGGCCACTACACCTAATCCCAGCACTCAGAAGGCAAGAAGATCATTAGTTCCAGGCTAGCCTTTGACATAGCAGAGCTCAGAATCAAAACAACAAAAAGGGGTAGGGAGATGGCTCAGCAGTTAAAAATCTCACCACATAAACAAGAGGACTGGAGTTATGTAAGTGTTACAACCCACCAGCCTGAGAAGGTATGGAAACAGGGCATCCTGAAACAAGCTGGCTAGTTAGACTAGGCTACCTAGTAAGAATAACACTCTCCATGAGCTCTGAGTTTGATGTGAGACCTTGCTTTAATGAGTGTTGTGGAAAAGACACACAGGAAGATTCCTGATATCATTCTATCATTCAACTTTGGGCTACCACATGCTTGCTCACACATATGCCTACACTCATGTGAACACACACACACACACACACACACACACACACACACACACACCAGAAACAAATATGTAACAAAAAATTTAAAAAGAATTTTAAAAAGTCATTTTGAGTTTTGTATATAGCCAAGTGGTAAGGTACTTAATTAGCTTGGGCAAGGCCCTAGGTTCAATGTTCATCCCTAAAATAAAATAAAATATTTCATAATTTATATGCAGAATTTTAAAAATTGGGTAGTACTATAATCCATTAAAGGTCAATATCCCTTTGGATCCCTAATAAACAGTTAGAACATAATTTTCATTGCTTATTGGTGGATGTTTCCAGTCAATAGAAACCAAAGTCTGAGAATTTGAATACTCTAGTCAGAAGAAGTAATAACCATCATTGCCTTGGGAACAGAAGGCAGACAAATGAAGGAGGAATTAAAAGGAAAGCATCTCTGCCTATTTCTCATCTTGTGACTGAATGCTTCTGAAAAAATGAACTGTGTGAGAGGTGTCCACTGAGTCTGCTCAGTCTATGGAAAAAAATAAATGAATGCTATCACTATTGGCTGCAGAGCAAAGCAGGTAAGAATGTTGCCCCAGAAACAAATATCAACTGGAAGTGAATCTGATGCTTTCAAAGATTTTGCTCCAAATTGTTCTGAAAACGCTGATGTATTTGTAGTGCTTTTTCTACTTAATTAAAAAAAAAAGTTCAGCTTTAATTGATAGATTATGTAAAGTACATCACTTGTGACTATTAGCAGATTCAAAAATTAAACAAGATAGTTTTTATTGACTTGGCGACTTCATATTGTACTTGAAACTCTGTGCATCAATAGGAGGAAACGCTGTGAGCCCAGGGATTCCTGCTGCCAATGTTCTGCCTCACTGTTCACTACCTGCCCTTTGCAATGAAGTCAACTAAGCATTAATTTTGTATATTTGCTTTGTGACATTTTCTGTTCTCAAAATCCTTGTGATAAATTTCACGGCACAGGGGGAACAACTACAGAACAAAACAAACACACCACATGTGAGCTGCTAACCAGGTTCCTGTCAAACAAGATTGGATGCTGTGTTCCCATGGTTTCCTTTGAGCAGCGGAAGAGAAAACGTATGTTCAGAAGCACCATGGCTTTAAATTGCTGAAAAATCTTCATATTAGTGCAGCTTGGAAAATATTTTAGCAGCAAAAAAAAAAGCCACAAGAAAACCAAGTTATACATTTTGCTTCCCTGATAGGACAGAGGAAAAAACATTCTTTACAAGAACACAGAGCAGAAATAACAAGATATCCATTTTCCTGTTCAGTAATAAATGCCATTAAGGAAAAGATATTTTTAACAACGAAGTGCTTTATATTAAGCTGCTAAAGAAGAATTTTTGAACATCAAGTTTAATGGGGAGAGAAAGAGACAAAGTGCACCAAAGGGAAAAGCCCAGAGGTCTGCATTTGAGAATGACCCTTCTAAAATTAATGGGTAAGATTAGTCATCTTCAGGAGCCTCCTAGCAAGAATGACACTGCCTAGGACAATGCAGAAGATCCAGTCTGACATACACAATCATGACGAGTCAGACTTGAAATACAGTTATAATTTAATCAGTGGGAGATTGATAACTGGAAGAAAAAGAAGGGGAGGTTAGACTACAGGAGACCTCAGAAAATAGATACAAGGGTCTCTATCTAGCATTCTCCAAAGCAGTGACTACTTGTAACTAGAAACTGAAACTCAGGGGTTTAGAGAGGCTTCAAGGGGGTTGGAGAGACAGTTCAGCAGGGGAAGCGTTTGCTGCTTGCCTGCAAAAGCCAGCACAGTGAAATGAATGGAGACAGGGAATCTGTGAGCACAGGAGACTGCCCCCAACTCTGACAGTAAGTTTGAGGAATTCTCAAAATGACCTTCTGTTTCAACAAGTTTTTAGAAGGACTCACAGACCTCATTGAAGGCTGATATCTCCATAGGTGTGGCTCAGTACAAACATAGAGTACAGATTAAAATCAGAAGAGTGAAGAAATGTGTAGTTGGAAGGTACCGAACACACTTCTCTGTCTTCTCCCTTTAGAGTTAGGACAGCGTTTCTTGTGAAACATTGATTTCCACATGGAACATTGGTGTTATTCAAGGAGGCACCTCTGAGGCTTAGAACTAGATAATTTATCAGAGCACCATCACACTGGGATATTTGACTCTCTACATGGCTAATATTCCAGCTCTGCATAAGTAGAGCCATGTGACTATATGCCCTCACACTGAATCACATTTATACTGACTTGGCTCAAGGTCTTCACTATCAACACACTCTTACTATTCACAATAGCTATGTCTACCTCTTTAGAAAGCATTCAGTGTACCCAAGACTCAACAAGGTAGACACAGTTCTCTTGTATGACATCCCAGGGTTTAGAGATTATCTCCCAAGACTTGAGGATGAGGTCAGACCATATTTAGAACAGGGTAACTTCTTTACCAAAACCTTGATTATTACCAAGGTTTAGGACCTCTTATTGTATTTGTGTTTAAATTTCCTCTTCTATGCAGTAAGTTTTCAGTCTTCTTCACAGTTTTCTATTGAACCATGACTTTTAAATTCAATTTTAGGAGTCTTTATATGTAGTGCACAGTAGTTTTTCCACATTTGGACCTCAGCTATTATTATGTTGCTTTATAAAGTCCATTTTCTTTGTATTTACCATTTGCTGTTTGCTCTTTACAGAAGCTCAGATTTTCTGTCAGATATGACTCAAGTTGTCTGATGATGATCTATACTTCAGAATTTGGACTAGTTAGAATTTTGTCATAACAAAGATTTGGGTTTTTTTTTATTTCAGAAAATATTTTCTGTTGCCCTCATTCTGAAGTACAAAATTTCTCTTAGTACATAGCTCTAAGCTGCCAAAGATTTTCATTTATGAAAGATTTCTTTAAAGGCCCTGTTTTTTTGTTAAAATTAAAAAGCATAAAGAGGTCCAGAGAGATGTTCCAGTGAGTAAAGGTGATGAACCAAGTTTAATCAGAACCAACTCCCAAAAGTTGTCCTCTACATGTGTGTGAGCGCACACGTGGGGAAGGGGTTAAAAATTATTTCCCAAAACTCATTTCCGTACCAACTACTTAACTTGGGCACACTGCTTAGCCTGGATGTCTGGATTCTTCACACACAATCCAGCTGGGTTTTTTGTAGTCTGGTGCCACCATTCTAACACCAGGCAGTTTAAGACAACTCTTGAATACTGCAGGCCTGCACTTTTGCTCCAATACAATATACACTAACACAAAACAAGCACTGAAGAAATGTTGAAAGTTATCTGCACTGCCTGACTTTATTTCCCTCATCTAATTTGTCTGGTCCTGTAGCTCAATGCTAAACACTTGCTCATGCCCCCATTATAAAAAACCTCATCAGCATGTCCCTATCCTCGTTTTCCTTCCAGACACACAGACTATTTTCCCCACCAATATCAAGATCCCCTATGCCAACATTGGAGTGGGAATACTTGAGAAGGGCTAGGTAATTAGCTAAAATGGCAGGTGTATGCATATTTTAATTTTAGAATGGGACTTCTTAAAATTTTTCTACTTTAAATCCCCTTAGTATAATGTGTATCAGTATATAAAATAACCATACAAATCAAACATTTGCTGGATATAAGTCATATATTTGTTTTAATAAAATGGAGTACATATAATTTTACCATTTACTAAAGATGGAAAGCTAAGTTGCATATTAGTGAGATGGATGTGCAACTACTTACAGAGACTTGAATTTTGGCTGAATATTTGACACTGAAAAGTAACTAACACTTTTCAAAGTGAATTGATGTTTTGATTTTATAATTAACACTCAGGATGCCACTGTGTAAAATGTAAATATTCAGTGAAAAAAGACAGAAATATGTTTAGAATCATTTCAGAAATTGTTGGAAACTCTATTCTAACCCCAAGACAAACCTCAATTAAATTCTTTTTTCCATGAAATTCAAGGCAGTAACCCAAATATTAACTTTTAATATCAAGCACTCTAAAACTATACAGTAAAAAATATGCTAATCTGATACATACTGAGGAATGAAAACAGGAAAAATATGAAGACTTTGTTTTCCCATAATTGTTCTTATTTTCTGTAATAGTGGAAGACTTTTTATGTATTAAAAGAAACACCACAGTTCATGTCAGACAATAGTCTCAACATGAGCCAGGATGTTTCAGAGAGTGTGTGTTTGTTGGTACACTGTGCCACAACAGGGTTGTGGGTTCAGAACTATGGCTGCAGTAAAAATCATGTGATACAACATGAAACAGCACTTCCGGAAACAGCTCAAATCATCACAGGTCGTTTCAAATCCACTTTTGGTCATGACACATCCAGAAACCTTTTACTGTTGCCTATTTTATTTTATTTTATTTTATTTTATTTTATTTTATTTACAATCCCCACATTTAGAACAACAAACAGTCCTTGTGTAATTTTCAAAATCCCTGCGCCTTCACAGGGTAAACTATGGGTCCATTTGTTTAAATAAAAAGGAGTTATGTGGGATTAGCAGCTACATGGGAGAAGCTCCTCCAGATATACCATAATCTTCCTAAGATAAAAAACAATAGGCCGGATGGTGGTGGTACACACCTTTAATCCCAACACTCGGATGACAGAGGCAGGCAGATCTTTGTGAGTTCGAGGCCAGCCTGGTCTACAGAGTGAGATCCAGGAAAGGCGCAAAGCTACACAGAGAAACCCTGTCTCGAAAAAATCAATATCCATATATATATACGTATATATATGGATGAAATGCTGATATTTCACAGCAGTTCCTCTTCACATGGGAAAATCATCTGAGCCATATCAATAGGCAACAAGTATTTAACTAAAAATATGAAGTGAATTTTAAGAAAAAGACAACATTGTTGCTAGAGTTTTTCTGCCTTGCCCACAGTCAGGACAAACCTCTGCCACCCGCCAGTCCCACAGCCGCTCAGACTCAACCAAGTAAACACAGACACTTATATTGCTTTCAAACTGTATGGCCGTGGCAGGCTTCTTGCTAACTGTTCCTTTATCTTAAATTAATCCATTTCTACAAATCTATACCTCGCCACATGGCTGGTGGCTTATCGGCATCTTCACAGGCTGCTGGTCATGGCGGCGGCTGCAGCATCTCTGGTCATTGCGGCAGCTGCAGCAGCGTCTCTTTCTGCCTTTGTCCTTTTATTTCTCCTCTCTGTTAGTCCCGCCTATCTTTCCTGCCTAGCCACGGCCGATCAGGTTTTATTTATTAACCAATCAGAACAACTTGACATACAGACCATCCCCCAGCACAGCCAAGTGCAGACCATCTCAAACACCTGCACTCAGGCCCATGGTCCTAATCATCCTCTATACGGACCTGCTGGGTAACGCCACAAGGAACCCAAGAAGGGCTCCCACAGGACATACAAATCATCCCACAGCACTTCCCCTTTTCTTTTTTTAAAAAGGAAGGTTTTAACTTTTATACATCTCCAAAGCCAGCTTGGTATATTTGGGAATTTGGGCGTAGCTTCTCTTAACTACTTCCTGCTGGAGGGGGGCACTGTATCTTATGGGGACACAAAGACAATTTTAGGATCATGGAGTAGTCCATGAGGCTGTATCGTCTGAGCCAGTTGACTTGAAACGATTCTGGATGTTGGATCATCTGGGCCATGGTGTCATCAGAGACCTTTCAGGGGGTCTTGGCTGGTCAAACCTGATGTATCTTAATCTGGAACAAATCCACAGCCTCTGGCTTTCTGTGGAAACAAAAGCAGAATCTCTTTTCCAAAGCAATATACCCTTAAATCCAAATTTTGAAGTGAAGGTACCTTTAAAATATACATTTTGGCATGATTCTCTGTGTGGTAGCCATTTTATGTGGCTTATTACCTGTACTGTTTTTTTAAAACACTTTATTTTTTAGATACTATTGTTTATATAACGGTATATTTTTTTCTTTTAAGCCTACGTACATTTTTACATGCATTATAAACTGTTTCATCTGAATCAGTCTTATTGCAAACTTATTGCTTTAAACTGCAGCCTTCTAAGCCTGAAACAGCTCTGTGGCTGCTGGCTCCGCCCCCTTCAGCTTCCCAACATGGCGGTGGTACGTTTTCCGCCAGCTCTGGGAGCCATCAAGTCTCAGAAATAGTGGGTCTACGCTTTTATCCAAGCAGCGTGTAGCCCAGAAACCTCTTTTTTTGTTTTGTACTATCAAAGGCTAAATCCACCATGCAGCTTAATGTGCCACTTGCAGAGGCCTCATTCCCGCCATACTGCAGATCAAGCACACATGCCAGGAACCCGCCAGTAACTCAAACCGGCGGCTGCCGCTCATTTGAGAGAGAGAATTAGGAACTGTGGGGCGTTTACCGACGTCACTGTTCCTGGAGAACTTACCGATGTCACCGCTCCGTGTGTTGAGTTCTGAATCCTCTTTACCACCACCCGAGGATTCTTCTCAGATCACACTTTATTGGAGCGCCTCTTGGTTAAGGGACTTTGTCTTTAGTATTTTTTTTTTTCATAACACCAGCCTTTATCCCTGTTCATTTGTCCTTTTTCTTTAGTCCCTCTTTTTTTCTTCCCTTTTTTTCTTTAGCCCTTTTTTTCTTTAGCCCCACGTTCGGGCGCCACAACATACTATATGCACCTATATATTATATTGGAATTATTATGTTAGAGTCATATGAAATTAAATAGTGCATTTTTTCTGACCAAGAAAATACCACTTTGGGGAGCTGGGGGGGATGGCTCAGTTGGCAAAGAGCTTATTTTTCAAGCTTGAATAACTTGAGTTTAAATGTCTAGCACCTACATAAAAAATTAGATGCAGCAGTATGTTCCTCAAATACCAGCAGTAGTTATACAGAGAAGAGAGGATCCAGAGGACTTGCAGGCCAGCCATTATAACCAGATTAAGAACCTCCAAGCTGAGTTAGAGACTGTAAAATAATAAATAGATAAATAAATAAATAAATAAATAAATAAATAAATAAATAAATAAATAAGGTGGGGAGTGACAGTGAAAGACACTTGGCACTGACCTCTGACCTACACACCCCCATACACAATATATATAGGCACACCTTTTTAAAAGTTTAATTTGTATTGTATAAGTGTGTGTGTGTGTGTGTGTGTGTGTGTGTGTGTGTGTGTGTGTGTGATGTGTGATGGTACCTGGCAAATGTAGGGAAGAGGGACAGAAGAGGACATCAGATCCTTTGAAATTGGAGTTATAGGTGGTTATAAGCATTGCAAGCTAGGAATTAAACCCAAGCTTTCTGAAAGAGCAGCAAGCACACTTAACCATTTGTCTATCCATCCCAACAAAGCATTTTGTATTGAATCAGTCTAGAACTTGAACTTTCAAGTTAGCAAATAGCCACATGTAACTGCTATGATTATTTAAAGGTGCAATGAATTTAAATCACATGCTGTGTGCCACTTTATAAAAAGTGTCTCAAAAGAGTTTTAAAATAGAAACTTTTTAATTAGTTCAAGATTACTAGTTTTGCTATTTTATTTTGATACATGCATTGTATACTTTTTAAAGTATTCAAAAGTCCTTTTGACATATTTAAATACTGCTTCTCAACTTTATCCACAAGTGACTGATCACAACCAGAACTCTGAAATAAGTAACTTTTATTTGAATTGTTTACACTTTGCACACAGAGCCAACCTCAGACCTTTGGTTACATTTCAACCTCACATAATGGAATTTTAGACATTTTTGCCAGTCAGAGAAAGGCTAGAATCTGCTGTTGCTAATAATCTCACTATCTCAATATAAAACGAAGTGTGTTCGCTCTCATCAGTGATGTAGATTGACATTTCTTTGAATTCCACTACCCACCATTGGTCACTAAGACCCACTCACCTCCAGGGGAACCATGCACCATGGATCTGAAAGAGGTGGAAATTCAAAAGATCTGTCAGCATCATTGAGGCTTTCTATGTGCAAATTAATCTACAAATGGAGAAATCAAATCCAAGGAGGTTGATTTACCCATAACTGTATAGCTAATCCCTGACCTGAAATGTACTCATTGTCTGTTTTACTCTCAAGCAACACTCTCTCCTGACTCCAGGCAGCTGGCTTCTGTTCTTTTTTAGAAATTGCTACTGTTGGACTCTGACACTGTCTAAGCAAGGGCTGGGCCTGAGAGTTTGTCCCTGGATCTTCCCAAATGGTTTAGAATTGTTTATGCTTCTAGTCCACCTACTTTAAGACAAGGAATTGGTATAACTGAAAAGAACAAAACTTATTTTTAAAAAGAATAAAAATAAAATTATGCTATCAAGGAGATCATATATAAGAACAAATATAGACATATTTTAAATCTTCTTTTATGCTTGAAGAATTTTTGACATTGATAATATTGTTTAGCAGTAAAAAAAAATTCAAAACTAAAATAGAATAAAAAGTACTATAGTTCCATTTCCAGCACCCATGTCAGGTGGCTTACAACTGTGTGTGTCTCCAACTCCAGGGGACCTGAAACTCTCTTCTGAAATTCATGGTACCTGAAGTCACACACACATACCCACATAAACACACAATTATATACACATAATCCAAAATAAAATAGTTTCGTTTAAAAAATATATATATTGACTTCAATTGGCAAGAATTGCAAATGGCCTGAGTTTTGTATACTTCCCAAAATGAACAAGTTAACATAAAAAAAAAACCAAAATTAAGTGAAAAAGTAAATTTAATAGACTTTTAGGTATCTATCTGGTATCATATATCTTTCAAGATACACACACAAAAAAAAAAAAAACCCACAAAGATGTGTGTCATATACTTGTGAATATCCAGGACTAGCATGATAGCTGAGATACAGACCTCAACAAAACTAAACTGAGTAAGTACATGGCTTTCTAACACTAAATAAATAAATAGTCATCAGGTCTAGGGAGAAGGTTCTTTGGGAGATGGCGAAGTGCCTACAGCATAAGTATGAGGACTTGAGTTCAGTTCTCAGCACACACACACACACACACACACACACACACACACACACACAGGTATTAATATTGTGTGCCTATAATCTCAGTTTGAGGGAAGTAGTCAGTGGATCCCTGGAGCTTGCTGGCCAGAAAGTCTAGCCTAGCCAAGGCTCATTGAATGAGAAACCCTGTCTCAAAAAGCTGAGGTGGAGAGTGACTAAGGAAGACACCGGAGTCAACTTTGGGTCTTCACATTTGCTTGTGCAAGCATGCACACTCACTTGCATGTGCACATACACAAACCTACACAGGTGGAATGAGTGTCTCTCTCTGTTGCATTGGCTCCGATTTACTCTGTGAGGTGGTGATGAAGTGTTGATAGCACCTGGAAGAACACACCTAGTAAGTTTTGTCTACATGGCAATGCTGTGGATATCGCTCTGTATGCTGTGAATGTGTTGCTCTGATTTGGTTGATAAATAAAATGCTGATTGGCCAGTAGCCAGGCAGGAAGTATAGGAGGGATATGCAAACAAGGAGAATTGTGGGAAGGCTAGAAGGCTGAGTGAGGAGAGCCAGTCCGCCATCCAGGAAGCAGCATGTAACAGGTACACAGGTAAAGCCACGGAACATGTGGTAATATATAGATTAACAAAAATGGACTGAGTTTAAATGTAAGAGCTAGTCAGTGGGAAGCCTGAGCTAATGGCCAAACAGTTTTAATTAATGTAAGCTTCTGTGTGTTTACTTGGGGGACACGAGTAGGAGAGGTTTGTCCTGATCACCAGCAGGCTGGGACACAGGAAGACTTTCAGCCACATGGCAGTGTTCCTCTGTATATCTTCTCAGTCTTTGCCCCTCCTGTGTAGATAACTAGTTTCTTCACCAATTTCTCAACAGAAGGACCCATTCTCCATCCGTTGCACACTGGTTGTTACCTTATAGCCATTTTATTGTGTTTACATCCCCTTTAAAGGGTGCCACTAGTCACTGCCTACAGTACTTGAAGTATTTTAAAACCGTGGCTCTAAGGGAGAAACACATAAAAAAGTATTTATTAGAAAGTCAATCCAAAATATAAAAGTAAGACAAACCGTAGCAGTAAATGTTTGCTGTGAGCAAAGATTGGAGTGTTGTGGGGAAAAGGAAGAAAACAAAATCTATGTTTAAAAAATTCTGAATAGTTATATAAATAAGAGAAAATAAACATAAAGGGAGTGTTCTACTATTGATTAGAAGGTCTGGCATAGGAAATGGAATTGTTAGGATGGAGAAGAAAACCAGACCCTCCTATGACAAAGCTCTGAACAATGAGTACAATTTAAGGCATTTAGAACTAACTTAATACTAGCCAATGGTTTCCAATAGTAGAGAAAACTATCTCTGATAAAAACATCAACTTTCCAAGTCCTTTATGACCCTCTGATCAGAATAGGTATTCATCTTCTCTGTAATCTCTGGCAGTCTTTTCATATCATGATATGAACATAACCCCTGTGATGAGCTGCATGAAACCTGTTGTTTTAAGGAAACAGTCCTTCAGTTTCCTATGTCTTGGTATTTGTTATTGCTGGGGCTGAATAGATTGCTCAACACAAGGTAGGTCCTCTCTGATACTCTGTTTTATTGGTAAGTAAATTAATGCTATAGAAATATTTGTGATTTGAACAAAAGCACCAGGCAAATCATCTCTCAGTTTCTTTGCAACTACAAGAAGGTGGGTGCACGTGAAGCCTTGGGTACCTTTTAAAACAACAAGCAGTCTGGAAAGGATCTATGAAGTTACTCTTTTCAAATACTGGCCAAGAATATGACATAATGCCACCTGAAAATAATTTAGAAGTGTGAAGAAAAAGCCATTGCCAATGTATCAGATTTATTAAAATCACACATTTTTTTTGTAAAAATGCCTTTGTGATATAGAATCATGACCTATTTTTTTTTGTTCTCATGTGTAAATTAAATCTAAGGAAGCATGGTATAAGTTTATAGAACTATAGACAATATCTTCAATGTTCTCTTAAAAATGATAACTATATATAATTCTGAAAATGTAGATAAAATCATCTGTATTACATGTATATATAAATGCATTAGGTCTAATAAAATTTTCTTGACTAAAAACTTAATTATACAACATAAACATGTATTTGATCAAATTTGAATTATAAATAATTTCAAACTCACTTCATACGTATGTGTATTTTTAAATTTTTGATTTACTCTTTTATGATCCTACAAGTGTGTAATTCCCTCTGGTTTCTTTGATCCTCCGGTTTCTCCCATCTCCCTCCCATCTCACCCCTGTCAGTACCACTCCTATAAGCCCTTTCTCACACTCACATCAACATCTGTCCCTCCCATGAATCCACATCTGGCCAGTAGTTAGCAGGGAGTGGTGGGGCCTCCATCAGCCCCTCCCCAATCTGTATTTGACTGAAGAGAGGCCCAGTCATGTACAGGCCCCATGGTGGTAACCATAGACTTGATAATATCATGATTTTGATGGCTGTGGCACTCCCAGAAGATAGCACTTCCAACCCTCTCCACTCCATCTTCTAGCCCTTCTATTTTGTTTTGTTGTTGCTTGTTTGCTTGCTTGTTTTTCTCTTTCTCTTCTTCAATGTTCCCCAGGCCTTAGAGGGGGGTGACATAAATGTCTTATTTAGTGCTCAATCATTACTTATTTTCTACACCTGCAGCAGCCATGAGTCTCTGCATTCACAGTTGCTAATTGCAAAGAGAAGCATCTCTGATTAAGTTTAAGAGTAGCATCTGTCTGTGGTTATCAGCAACTAGAAAGCAGTGTGGGGCCATTTCTATTTAGCTGCACAACACTGATGCATTTCCTGTAGGACCTATAACCTCTTGATCTGTGTATTTTTGACAGAGTTTAGAGTACCAGGCGTAAATGCACATCTGTGGAACAGCTTCTAATACAACCAGAGAGTAGCTGATTACCCCCAGAACAATGATGTCATTGTTGCACCAGTTGGCACATCTGGACCTGCAGGTGGACAATGTAGTTCATAAATTGCCATCTGGTAAAGCATATGTATGTCTTCTGGTTCTCAGCAACCTACACATCACCCTTGGAACTATGAAAACTAATCAGCAGGAAGGAAAACTCCAGGCTAGTTCAAGATGATTTCTCTATATCTTGCAATCATGGTATGTGATGTCTTCAGCAATAGTGAGCAACAAAGAAAAATATTAAGATCATGTATTACATGGGGAGGTTCCAGGGCTTCCTTGACCAACAACTCACAAGAAGGTATCTCCTACCTGACATAGGAATCACTGTTTTCAGCCATGGCTATTAGGAGAAGAGATATGCAACCTGCAAGATACAGCCCTGCTAACTCTTTTGTTAACTTAATTTGACTATACAAAGTATTAAGTCTTCATATACTTTTTTTCATACAACTTTGTGTGTGTGTGTGTGTGTGTGTGTGTGTGTGTGTGTGTCTGTATCCCTTCATCTTCCTCATCTTGCCACCCCATCCCTGTATAGATCTTTTTACCCAAGTATTCTCTACCTTCATATCATGTATGTCCTCCTACTCCCTCTCTTAAGGCACCCCACACTTCCTAATTTCTTGACTTCTACAGATACACCAAATTAAATACAATCATCTAAAGATTCAAAGATAGGATCTACATATGGAAAAAATGTGGTGTTTTTTTTCTGCTCCTGTATTACCATTCTCAATATAATTTTTTACAGTTCTATTCAATTAATTAAAAATTTTATTTTCTTCAAAAGATTTGTTGACACATTTTCATTATTCATTCATCTGATAGGCTGATTCCATACACTGGCTATGTGAATAGAAAAGCAATGAACGTGGATGAGCAAGTATCTGTAAGATACTATAGAATCTTCTGGGTACTTTTCCAGGAGTGGTATACTGAGTCATATGGCAGTTCTATCTCTAGCTTTTTGAGGTACCACACACTGATTTTGATATGGGGTTGCATGAGTTTACATTCCCACATATCCCAACCATGAATAAGGTTTCCTCTCTTCACATACTCTCAGTAGCATTTTGTTGTTGTTGTTGTTGTTGGATTTCTTGGTTAAAGCCATTCTCAAGTGATATTAAATCAATTTTAATTTTCACTTTCTTGGTGATTAATAATAATAAACACCTTTAAAATGTTTATTGGCCATTTAAAAATCCACCAAAAAGACATTTCCATTCTTAATGTCTGCCCCAAACACAAAGCTACCCACGTTTTTAAAAGAAGCACAATTACAGCTTAAATCACATATTGACACTCACATACTGATATTAGGAGATTTCAGTACCCCAGTCTTGCCAATACAGAGGTCATCTAGACAAAAACTAAATAAATGCTAGAGCTAACTGAATTTATAAACCAATGGGCCTAACAGATATTTACAGAACATTTCAACTGAACACAAAAAAAAATACCTTTTCAGAGCACTTCCCAAAACCTTCTCCAAAATTTACCACATACTCAGACACAAGTCAGATAAAATCAAATAAAAATAATACCCTGTATCCTATCTGACCATCACAAATTAAAGCTGAATATCAACAACAACAAAAACTTTACAAACTCATGGAAACTGAACAACTTTCTACTGAATGAAAAAAATGGGTCAGAACAGAAATTAAGAAACAAATTAAAGACCTTTGAGAATTAAATTAAAATGAATATACAGCATACCCAAATTTATGGGATACAGTGAAAATGATTCTAAGAGGCAACTTCATAGCACTAAATGTCTACATAAAATTTTAAAAAATTACAGCATATCTGAAAGCTCTAGAACAAAAGGAAGAAGTCAAACCCAAGAAGACTAGATGACAAGAAATAATTAAACTCATAGTCAAAAATCAATAAATATCTGATTTGACTTAAGGCCCACGCTACAAGATGGAACCCAAACCTGACACTATTAGGGTGGTCAAGAACCAGAGAATAGATAGCCCAGAGACCTAGGGTAGAACCAAATACTACTGGTCTTGCTGGTCTTAAAAAAAAAACTATCAAAATCAAATGAGCCTGAGGATTGGTTCTGGGGAAACAGAAAAAGTGGAGTGGAAAAGGTCCATAGGCAGCCTACCTGGTCTTCTGATTATATATATGTATGGATGTATATACATATATATTTTTTCCTAAATAGTATCATTTGATTTCATCAAACCTTATATATAAATTGAATATTTGGTAGAATGTGATCCTTCTTTTCCAAAATTACCATCACTTTGATGGGTCATTTTTCTTCTGGATAAAATTTAAAATAAGATCATTAATTTCCCCCCCTCAGTTCTCCTGATACACATCTAATAATTTTATTGATTTTGTAGATTAAGTTGGGGAAATTCAATATTCATATTTTAAATGTCTTTTTATCAAAGTTTCCTTTTATGTCATTGAACAGATTTTTAAATATAGTTCATTATCCTTAATGCCTTGTATTTTGTGTATTATTCCTTGGCTGATTTAGAATTTATTGTTCCTCTAAATATAGGAATAACTGTTGATAAAGAACCATGATAAGTGAAAATAGAGATAGATCAAGGCCGGTGAGTAAAATACCACTAAATAACTAAAATAAGTTTTTGAAATTGAAAATGGTGAGCATTTCCCAAAAAATCTTTCATATTTCTTTCAAAAGATAAATAATATGTTATAAATGAATACAGTAGTTGGCAGCAAATCTAGATTTCTTTTCACATTTTAGATTAGCTGTCTAAAAGTCTTGCAATTTCTTTACAAATAAATATGTATAGGTGTATATTGAGCAAAGTATTGAATAAAACTGCAAAATACATAAAGCATACAATCCACTGCTTTAGTATACAGAACAGAAAATGTTAAAGTATGCATCATAAAGTAGAAAATACAGATAAGTCTTTCATTGATTTCTATTAATTGATACATACATTGTTATAGGTAAAGAGGAGGGCTCCATTGGGGACCAATGGACTTCCTGGGGAGGAGAAATAGAATGGACTTTGCCTGTTAGGCTGGGGACAGGTGGAGACAGAGCTGGAAGGATTGGGGGATAGAAGGAGAGTATGGAAAGAGACAGCTGGAAATGAGGGGCATTTGGGGGATAGTATGCAAACCTAGCACAATGGAAACTTCCCAGAATCTATGAGATAACCCTAATAAAGACAAGGCAAGGCTCCACTGATTGGGACTAAATTGCATTTGGTTGAGTTGTGGGCCAAGGGGGAACCATGGAGATCCCCAAATAACACAGGCTGATGCTAGAACAGAGGGTTACTCTGCAAATTGATAATGGGGCCCCCTTGATCCCCCTTGTTCCTTGAAAGAGGACAATATCCACACAGCTCACTGAATGTACAGAGGACCAACTGGTGCCTTCACCTTTATCTTCTAGTCTCTTTGGCACAGGATGGTACTCTGCAGGCTACAGTAAGAGAAACTGGATACCAACTCAGCCACAAAACTCTTGACCTACAATCTGTCTTGCCTGCAAAATGTGCTGGAGCAATGGTGGCATAAAACTTGTGGGAGTGGCCAACCAATGTCTGGTTTGACTTGATTAATCCCACTCCACGAGAGGGAGCCCATGCCCTACACTGTCTGGATGGCTAGGAACCAGAGACTGGATAGCCCAGAGACCTAGGGTGGAATCAAATGTGACTGGCAAAATTAATTAATTAATTAATTAAATGAAAAGATTCCTAATGATATTCTGCTATACTTGTAGATAAGTGTCATGTCCAGTCATCATATGGGACTTCCTCCAGCAGCAGATGGGAGCAGGTGCAGAGACCCACAGCCAGACATTATACTGAGAGAGAGTCTAAATTAGAGGTCTCCATTAAGTCCCTTTCCTCTGAAAATGGGAACCCCATGGGAGAAGCAGGGGAAAGAATTGTAGGAGTCAGAGGGGTTGGAGAACACTAGGAGAGCATGGCCCACTGAATCAACTGAGCAGGGCTCCTATGGGCTCACAGAGACTAAAATGGGGCCTCCATGGGTCTACACTAGTCCTCTACATATATGTTATGGCTGTTAGCTTGGTGTTTTGGGGGGATTCCTAACAGTGGGAGCAGGTGTGTCTCTGACTCTTTTGCCTACTCTTGGGACTCTTTTCCTCCTATTGGGTTGCCTTGTCCATATGAGGGCTTTGTCTTGTTTTATTGTTTCTTTTTTGTTGTTGTGTTTGGTTGTTGTCTTTTGGAGGTCTGGCTTTTCTGAAGGGAAATAGAGGGGGAGTAGATCTGGGAGAGAACGGGGATGTGGGGAGATGAAAGGAATGGAGGAAGGGGAAACTGTAGTCAGGATGTAAGAGAGAAGAATCTATTATCAATAAAAAATACTGAAATTATATATATATATGTATATATATATGAAATCAAACATACATAAATATTTTAATTAAATACAAAAAAAACTAAACAGATGTGTACAGAATAACATGTCACTTCAATGAAGAATGCATTCTGGAACATGCATCATTAGTCATCACTGGGTAAGCATCATGAGAACATATACAAAGCAGCTCCCTGACAGGCTCATAGGATATCTGCTTGAGCCCATTTCTCATATACTACAAAGTAATAAATAGATTTAGTGAATACTGTAAAAAGCTGTAATATAATAGTATTTGTGTTTCTAAAAATATCTAAACCAAGCAGCAGTGTGTGTGTGTGTGTGTGTGTGTGTGTGTGTGTGTGTGTGTGTGTACTATATGCTTAGTGTAGGAAAGCATAACTATATTCCCTAATTGGAAATCAGTGAAATACCTATTATTTATTTTAGAAATCATTCCTAAATATATGAAGACAAATAAAAAGTAGATCCCTTTCTCTCATCACAGACTGAACTAAATTGTATGCCAATGAAAGGCAAAATACAAAAGGTATAAAGATAAATGTCAATAAATTATATTACAGAATCATGCATGAGTAAAAGATCAATTCAAAATGTAAGAGAGATCAGTAGTTTTAATGAAACAAAGTAAAAGACAGTCATTAATATGGTTCTGTATTCCACATCACAGCTGACCTTTAAGAAATTACATTGTTAAAATTGGGTATGTAATCAAAAGTAATGATCTTCTTATGCTCTTCGTAAGTGCTAGACTGACTCAAGATGCACCTGTGTTAGCTTGCCTAGCATGTATGGCATCCTAGGTTCACTCTTCAGTACTGTAAATTAGCAATAGCAAGGTGCCTACATGAATACATATTTTCATAATGACTTAATTTAAGAATCATTCTGATATTATTATTATTAAACTACTAAGATAATCATGGTCTTGCCATTAGCTGTGTAATAGCTGATAAATGTAAAATCTCTGAAATTACGGTGTCTTAGTTGTGTTTCTGTTGCTGTGAAGAGCCACCATGACCACAGCAACTCTTATAAAGGAAAAACATTTAATTGGGGTGACTTACGTTTTCAGAAATTTGGTCCATCATCATCATGGTGAGATATAGTAGTATTCAGGCAGACATGGTGATGGAGCTAAGAGTCCTTACATCTTGACTCAGAGGCAACAGAAAGTGGTCTGTCTCATTGGGCATGGCTTAAGCATATATGTGACCTCAAAGCCCACCTCCACAGTGACATACTTCCTCCAACAAGACCACACCCTACTCCAACAAGTCCATACCTCCTAATAGTGCTTCTCCCTTTGGGGGCCATTTTTGTTCAAACCAATCCCACTTCCTGGCCCCCAAAGGCTTGTAGCCATATCATGATGCAAAAATGCATTCAATCCAAATTCAAAAATCCCCGTAGTCTATGCAGTCTCAAAGTTATTTAAAACTCTAAAGTTCAAAGTCTCTTCTTAGATTCATGCAATCTCTTAACTTTAATCCCCTATAAAATAAAAATTTAAAAAGCAGATCACATGTTTTCAATATATAATGGCACAGTATATACATTACCATTCCAAAACATAGGGAAGGGAGCAGAGTAAGGAAATACTGGACCAAAGCAAGACGAAAAACTAACTGGGCAAACTCCAAACTCCATATCTCCATTTATGGTGTCAAAACACTCCTCAGATCTCCACGTCCTTTCAGTTTTGTTGATTGCAATAAACCTTTATCTCTTGGGCTGGTTCCACTCCCTGTTAGCAGCTCTCCTTGGCAGGAATCCCACAGCTCTGGCATCTCCAATATCTTGGGGTCTTCAAGGCAATCTAGGCTTGAACTTCACAGCTTTACACAATGGCCTCTCTGGGCCTCCATTCATGGACAGCCGGATATATGCCTGGCCTCCCGGCAACTTTCCTTACTTGTGGAGGCAAATTCCATAGCCCCTTTCTTCTGTCCTTAACTCTTAACTTGGCTGAAGCCGCCAAGTTCTGCTGCTTGCTAGGGCCAGAACATGGCCCCTTGTTCATTTACATCTTCACCAGCTTGCTGTTTTCCATGGTTACCCTCACTGACTAAGTATGGCTGTCCTTGAACTTGCTCTGTAGACCAGGCTGGCCTCAAACTCAGGGATATCACCAGCCTCTGTCTACTAAGTGCTGAGATTAAAGGCATGCACCACCACACCTGGCTTTAAGGTTTTCTTTAATTTCCTTTTTACAAGTTGAAAACCTAGCTAGGTGGGAATCTTGCCCTGGGGTCACCACTCCCTTTATTCCATTTCTTAATCCATTTATCTCCTTGAACACAGTATTTAGCTCTAGTCCACTTTCTGGTGCCCCTTTTCTCAATTTGTACATATTGTACTTTTATTTGCTCTGCTCACTCCTTTTCATTATAAATCTTTATCAATTAACACTAATAACCACAAACAAAATCTATACTAGGCTGTTTTGATATTTCCTCTGCCAATGGAATTAATCCAAATCTCTTCACTTTAGCCTCAGGAAGACTCTTCAGACAAGGCAATAAGTAGCCATATTCTTCACCAAAATATCACAAGAATGATCTCTAGGCCACATATTAATATCCTCCTCTGAAAACTCTTGAGCTGGTCCCCCACAGTTCAAATTACCCTCAGCACCACAGCCTTCGATGATCCTACCACTTGGCCCACTAAGCAGCACTTAAAGTGTTCAACTGCTTTTCTAATCCACAGTTAAGAGATCCATATTCCTTCAAACAAAAAAGCAGTCTGGCTTATCACAGCAATACTCCATTCCTGGTACCAACTTATGTCTTAGTTAGGGTTTCTATTGCTGTGAAGAGTCACCATGACCACAGCAACTCTTATAAAGGAAAAACATTTAATTGGGGTGACTTACATTTTCAGAGGTTCAGTCCATTTTCATCTTAGTGAGACATGACAGTATTCAGGCAGACATGGTGCTGGAGCTGAAAGTCCTTGCATCTTGATTCAGAGTCATCAGGAAGTGGTCTGTCTCACTGGGCATGGCTTGAGTGTATATGGACCTCAAAGCCCACCTCCACAGTGACACACTTCCTCCAACAAGACCACAACCTACTCCAACAAGACCACACCTCCTAATATTACCACTCTACTACTGTATCTTCAACACCAGAGATCCTCTCTTCCATCTCTTGCATTCTGTTAGTTATACTTGCATCTAAAGTTCCCGATCGTTTACTCAGATTTTCTATTTCCAGTATTCCCTCTGCTTGTGTCTTCTCATTTTTTCTATTTCCCTTTTCAGGTCTTGGACTACTTCCTTCATTTGTTTCATTGTTTTTTTCATGACTTTCTTCCAGGACTTTATTGTTTTCTTCCAGGACTTTATTGTTTTCTTCCAGGACTTTATTGTTTTCTTCCAGAACTTTATTGTTTTCTTCTAATTTATTTGCCCTTTCCTCTAGTTGTTTATAGCGTTCTTCCCATTTTTTTGTCTTTTCCTCTACACAAGCCTCTACCTTCTTCATGATGTTATTCATAAGGTTGTTTTCTTCTGCTTCTTCCAATTTTTGATGTTCAGGTCTAGATGTTGGAGGCGGGCTAGGTTCTGGTGATGCTGTATTGCTCTTCATTTTGTTGTATGTACTTCTGCCTTGACGTCTGCCCATCTCCTTGTGGTTCATTCTTGGTCTTATCAGCACACTTGGTTGAGACAAAGCTGACAGATTCAGGAAGTCTCTCTCTCTTGTCCAGATGGGAGCTCTCTTGTCCAAATGGGAACTCCAGGGCAGGATGGGAGCTCTTGTCCAGACAGGAAGTCCAGGGCAGGATAGGAGCTCTTGTCCAGACAGGAAGTCCAGGGCAGGATGGGAGCTCTCTCTGGTCCAAAAGGGAAGTTGGGGGCAGGATGGGAGCTCTTGTCCAGAAGGGAAGTCCAGGGCAGGATGGGAGCTCTCTCTCTCTCTCTGGCCCAGAAGGGAAATCCGTCCAGGGCAGGATAGGAGCTGGGGGCCAGTCTCTAACTCTCAGGAAGTGGCTGGGGTCTCAGGCGGATAGGTGTGGGGGTAGGGCGTGGAGATTGCAGGGTCTGCCAGGGGTCTTGGAGAAGGGGATCCTTCCTGGTGGGGCTAGAAGGGAACCTGCCCGGTGGCCAGACTTACCACTCTCTTTGGAGGCCATTTTCTTTCAAACCACCACAGATGACAACTGAAAAAACATGGCACAATTAAGAAAGCAATTCAAGGTATAATGAGAAATGAAAAATATTAATAATTTGTGTAACAAAAAAGGAAAATGAGAAAAGGGGGTATATAGGAAGGGCAAGAATAGGAAGTAAGAGTAACAAGGTGAGGAAATACTTCATCTAAGGAGACAGATTTTAAGAACTGAAATCAGTAATGATGATCAGAATGCCAGATCCCTCAACATTTAAAGCTGTTGCTGCTTTAAGTTACTTACATTTATTTCTGCTTATTCCTTTGAGTAAAGAAAGTAGGTAAAGATTGCTCAGTGGACATTTCTTTTTATACAAACTAAGTTTTTAGAAAGGTTTCAAGTGCTTTTCAGTAAGCCATGCCCCAAATCAATCACACCTTTCAAAATATCTGAAACTTTGCTATGTATCTACAATAGAACACACCAGAAACTCTACATCTTCCAAATGAAGAGAGTCTAATATTACTTCCAAAGCCAAGTATGTTAAAAGGTAAACTGTTGGTGATGTGTGACTTACCTAGGGATCTTACAAGATATGGCCAAGTGTTTGTATATGTTTTGAGGCATCATAGACATGTAATTGGAAACAGCAATGTGCTGAATGCACCTCTTCTTC
This sequence comes from Peromyscus leucopus, assembly GCF_004664715.2. Lineage (NCBI taxonomy): Eukaryota > Metazoa > Chordata > Mammalia > Rodentia > Cricetidae > Peromyscus > Peromyscus leucopus. The sequence continues at coordinate 59,769,614 of NC_051066.1, forward strand.
TCTAAGAGATTGAAGGGGTTGGAGGGTAAGCAGTTAGAAATGATACAGACTTGAGTTGAGCAGCTTTATTCATAACAGCAGAAACTGGAAACAACTAGATGGCCCTCAAATGAAGAATGGATAATCATGCTACAATCCACAAACCCAGAGAAGCTAGTAAGAAGGAGTGTTCATGTATGGATCTCCCTGGGAGGGGGAAATAGAATAGATGTTATGGATCAACTGGGGGTAGATGGGGATGAGCACAGAGGGATCTGGGGGGGGAGGGAGAGAGTACTGGTAGAGATGACTGAAATTGGGCATCTTTTGGGGGGTAATGTAGAAACCTAGCACAGTGGAAACTCCCTGGAATCTGCAAGGGTGATCCTAGCAAAGACTCCTAGTAATGGGAGATATGGAGCCTGAACTGGCCATCTGTAACCAGGCAAGGCTTCCAGTTGTGGGACTAGGACATCAACCCTGCCACAAAACCTTCGACTTAAAATTTGTTCTTCCTGGAAAAAGTGCTAAGGTAACCGTGCCTCAGGATTTGTGGGAGTGGCCAACCAATGACTGATCTAACTTGAGGCCCATTCCATGAGGTAGCCCATGCCTAACACTGTCTGGATGGCCAGGAAACAGAGGCTGGGTAGCCCAGAGACCTAAGATAGAACCAAACACAATTGGCAAAATAATAATAAATAATAATAATAATAATAATAATATAATAATAATAATAATATAATATAATAAAATAAAATAAAATAAAAGCTTCCTAATTATATTCTGATATATTCATAGATCAGTGCCTTGTCCAGTCATCATCAGAGGGGCTTCTTCTTCCAGCAAATGGGAGCAGATGCAGAAACCCACAGCCAAACATTAGACAGAGCTCCAGAACTCCACAGAAGAGAGAGAGGAAGGATTATAGGAGCCAGAGGGGTTGAGGACACTATGAGAACATGATCCGCAGAATCAACTACGCAAGGATCGCAGTGACTGAGGCAGCAGTGACAGAGCCTATATGGGTCTGAGCTAGGGCTATTGCATATACTTTAAAGGTGTATAGCTTGATATTCCTATGAGACTCCTAACAGTGGGAGGGGGGGCATGTGATTCTCTTACCTGCTCCTGGGACTCTTTTCCTCCTACTGGGTTGCCTTGTCCAGTTTTGATATGAGTATTTGTGCCTAGTCTTATTGTCACTTGGTATGCCATGCCCAGTTGGTATCTCTGGGAAGCCTGCTCTTTTCAGAAGGAAATGGAGGAGGAGTGAATCTGGGAGAGGGGACACTGGGAGAAGTGGAACAAGAAGAAAGTGCAGGCAGGATGCAATATATGAGAGAAGAATAAATTTTGAAAATAAGTAAGTAAAAAGTAAAGAGTGAGGCAGAACATGCAGTTTTAAAGTTAGAGAGAGATCCATTTGCTTTAACATCAGTAGATTTCCTGGTATTGGAACAATTCCCCAGCTGGCAATTTGCAAAGCCCTGGAAAGTACAAGACACAGGTTAGTAACTGACAGCTCTTGGTGAGCAAGAAATCATATCAGTCCAATTAAATCCCGTTTTATCCAGTGACGGGTTTATAAGTGTGAAGAAACAAATGAGGTGATATATCTTGTCTACCTCAGGCTTTTGGCTGTGATTCTCATAACATAGATAAAAAAGATAAGGACAAAATTGATAGACCACAATTTTGGAAGAGCAACTGATTTTGATCCCTCATTGTGCAAAGATTACTTCAAGTTAATATATACCTAAGAAATAGCCCAGCTATTTTCCTTAAGAAATTCTTTTGTTAATAAATACAAAATTAAAATGATGGCACTTTCATAAATGTCAGTCATTTGAAAGCATATCTAAGGAAAGAAATTGAATTTAAATGTTCACTTTTGGAATAATGAAACAGCTTTTCCCTTCATGTTTCTGAAGAATTCACACAGGGTATAATGACATTCATAGAATGCGTGGGTTTTCCTTTTACCCAATCTATCTCTATTGGAATTACACTACCCACTGGAATTCAAGATGAGGGCATTGCTCTTGGATCTGTGGGGAGCTGTGGGGCTGCTTGGCAGTAGAGAATACTGTCCCTTTGTGGTCACGTGTTCTTTTGTATTACGTCTTCAAGTGTCTTGCCTTTATTATTAACTGATTGAGATTCTGCACTGGGGTCATCATTCAACATCCATGTAGATTATTTCAGAAATTTATGCAGAGGGTCTTAAAACAGGAAAGTTATTTTTACATAAAATGATTGTAAGATTGTATTGATACCCAGCAATAGGAAAGAAAAGTTTCTTTTTATGCTGACAAATACAGCATATAGATCTAAAGTTGAGTATAATTTGAAATTATTTGTGATAATTCAAGATATTTGTGATAACATTCAAGAAATAGTATATCTTATGATATCAACTTTGAGAGCAGCATAAGAACATAAAAATTTGGTGACTTTCTTGTAGAATTGTCTGTTCCCTATAACTCATCTTTAATATTATCTGGTCCCTTAGCCTTTTTTAAAGTAGGACTTCATTAATTTTAAATTTCTTGCACATCATTAGTCTATTCATGCATTTCCCTACTTCTTGAATCTATTTTGACAAAAACTAATCTGAAAACATTTTTTCTGTTCATCAAGAACTTCAAATCTTCATTTAATTACAGGGTGCAATGTGAGATCTGTAACCAGGGCTGCCAGAAGTTACTTATCTGTTTTTCTCCATCACAGTACTCATCAAAATATTAGCCAACATTATAACAGTGCTACTCTATAATGTTTTAAGGAAGTCTAAAAGAGTTCAATGAAGTTCAGAGTACAGAAAGACTCAAGAGTCACTGTTTTTGTTAGTGTTATTCCTGATAACACCATTACTCTTTCCTAAGAATCAAATGTCTCCACATTTATCATATACCTTTCATATTCTTTTCTCAAGTTTTTGTTGATATGGTTGTTTAAATTGCTGACGTTTTTTCAACATTTTTCCCCTTAATCAACAGGCACTATGTTTATCTCCTTTTGGGGCCATGTATACACTGTCTATCAGTTAGAATGCCTCCTCTCGCAAGTCTCAGCAAGATCATTAATTAACCCCTGTGAAGTTAATTAAATGAATGTTGTAGCTCGGTCCATGGAGTATGGGGCTGGAGAAATTCAGGCACCATTTATGCTGGGTTCCATCTCTTTCTGCAATCCCTGCAACTCCACTCTCTTTTTACTTCCCTCCTTAAGCTAGCTGCCCTCATTAGTGTAGGGTGCTTATGATAGCAAACAAGGCCTCTCCAAGGTAATGTAAATACTGCTTCCTAGAATTATTAAATGAAAGAGCCCGAAGTCACTTAATTAACCTCCATCCAATTCTATCAAGACCAATGGGAAAGCCATGAACTAACTAACTTGGCCTTGTATCAACAGTTGGTCAAGAAAATAGGATCAATTAAGAAGCTTAGGCTGTAGGCTCAGTGTGCTGGGCTCTGCTGACTTCCCATGGGAGACCTCGATTTGGGGGATGTGGGGATGCGGAATGGTTTGGGAAAGAGGGCTGGGGGTGGGAGGAGGGAGGAGGGGGGATCTGTGGATAGTATGAGGAGTGAGTAGAAAATTTCTTAATAAAGAAAAATGAAATAATAATAATAATAATAATAATAATAATAATAAAAGAAGCTTAGGCTGGCATTGAGCCACCAAAACAAGTAATATACAGTGTGACAGGAATCAGTATGAATTTGAGCTACCTTGATGTTAAAGGTCAGTAAAGCCTTTAAAAGATGTCAGGACCAATCAGCCATAGTCTAATTAAAATTTTGTTAGAAGGAATAATAAAATTGCTCATTAAGCTTTGAGAGTGTTTTATACATAGTAAAGCAGTTCTAATACATTTCTGTTAATTCTAGAATCTGCTCTCTCTGGTTATACATTCTTGAGTGAGATTTCTTTTCTTGTGTGAAGTTTATATTTTATTTATAGAAAATGTGTGAATTGCCTTTGTCTCCGATCATAGTTGAAACACTCTTCACTAAGTACCTCAAGTTGGCAGACTGGTATGTCCAGCTCATAACCAGCTACTATTACTTATAGAACTTGCCAAAAATATAGCTGCATCTATAGTTAGAGGCAATCTCTTATGCCCAGTTACTGGTTATCAAACACTAATGGCATACATGAGACACAGTTGTATATATCTCTCTCTGTTTTCATGTTACCTGGTAGTCCTCGCCTCTGAAAAGTCTGTGAATTGTTACTTTTAGCACAAATGTCCACTTAAAGTATGGAACTTCCCCAATAGACTTCAGCATTGCTTTAGAAGATTATATAGAAGAACCTAAATGCTAATATAAACCACTAAAATCTGGACAGCTTATGAAAATAATAAAGCACTGGGAGACTAACTCTCGCTCTCCAAATAAGAAAAGTACCCATAATGCTCCAGTTCCCATGAAAAATTACTGAGGAGCAGAATACAACTAGATTCTTATTTTGTATCATATGGTGTAATAATTACCAAGGAGGAAATTCTAATAATTTTCAGTTTGTGAGACTCATCATTAAACCCTGATCTAGGGCAAGATTTCAGGGTAAATGGTTTAAGGCAGAGATTCTAGTTTGCAAAGTAGAGACAGATAATAGATGTATGACTAATATAGAAATAAATATAGATGAAATAGATAGATGATGGATGATAGATAGATAGATAGATAGATAGATAGATAGATAGATAGATAGATAGACAGACAGCCTAATGAAAGATAATTCAGCTTAGATTTTGGTTATCCTCAAGTTTGCAAAAATGATACAATGCAAAAACATGTGTATGTAAGATGCTTCACTGACATGATTCTTGACAGTATGAAATAATGAGGCTTTTCCCCCAAGCAAAATAGGGTAGCCAAACAGAGTTTACTTTTCAAATTTTAACTACTGTCTTGGTTTCACTTGGCTTTTCATTGAAGGTTCAAGTCTCACTTTTTTCTTTCAAAGCAATATCCTGGAATGTGTGCCTTTATTTGCTGTCTCAAATTCTTAGCCCTCTTTCCATCTTTAAAATTACTCAATGTGTGTGTGGGTTCATGTCTGGGTCTTTAATTTTATTCCACTGAGCAATGTGTATGTTTTTATGACAATATCATGTGGTTTTTATTACTGTAGCTCTGAAGAACAACTTGAAATTGGCAATAGTGAGACCTCTAGCAGCTCTTTTATTGTTCAGGATTGTTTTAGCTATCTGGGTTCTTTTGTTTTTCCATATGAAGTTGAGAATTGTCCTTTCAATGTCTTAAAGGATTGTGTTAGAATTTTGATGAGGATTTTGTGGAGCAAGGGGAACACTTCTCCATTGCTGGTGGGAGTGTAAACCTCCACAGCCACAATGGAAATCAGTATGGCAGTTCTCAGAAAGTTGACAATCTGTCTACCTCAAGATCCTGGACATATATTCAAAGGATGCTCCATCCTAGCACAAGCACACTTGCTCAACCATGTTTATTGTGGCTTTATTCATAATAGCCAGAAACTGGAAACAACATAAATGTCCCTCAACAGAAGTTTGGATAAAGAAAATGTGGTACATGTACACAATGGAGTATTACTCAGCTGTTTAAAAAACAATGGCATCATGAAATTTGCAGGCAAATGGATGGAACTAGAAAAAATCATTCTGAGTAAGGTAACCCAGACCCAGAAAGATAAATATGGTATGTATTCGCTTATAAGTGAGTATTATCCATTAAATAAATAATAGTCAAGCTACAATCCATAGACCCAGGGAGGTTTACGTAAAAGGAAGATTTTAATGGAGGAATGCATGGATCTTCCTAGAAGGGGAAAATAGAATAGATTTCACAAGCAGACTGGGGCCAAGTGGGGATGGGAGCAGGGGATGGGTGTTGGAGAGATGGAGTGGAGGGAAAAAGTGTGGGGAGAGACAGCTGGAATGCAGGGGCATTTGGAGGGTGGTGTAGAAACCTAGTGTAATGGAAACTTACTAAAATATATGATGGTAGTCCTAATGAGGTCTCCTAATAGTGGGGGATATGGAGTCTCAACTGGTCATCTCTTGTCACCAAGTGAAACCTTAAGTGGTGGGACTGGGTTGTATTCAAGTGAGTTGATGGCCAAGAGGATCCTATGGAAATCCAGAAATGACTCAGGCTGTTGCTAATACAAAGGGTTGCCTCTGCAAACTGACAGTGTGACCCCATTGCCGAGGATGACAACCACACATCTCATTGAACACGGAGAAGTTCAGCTGGTGCCTACATGGAGCCTTCACACGTGCGTTCTAGTCTTTTCCATTCAGGGAGGTATTCTGCAGGTTACTAAAAGAGAAACCTGGACACAAATCTAGCCACAAAACCTTTAAATTACAATCTGTCCTACCTGAAAAAATATGCTAAAACAACAGTGGCTTAGAACCTGTGAGAGCAGCCAACCAATATCTAACTTGACGTAAGGCCTGCCCCACAAGAAGGAACCCATACACAGCACTGCTTGGGTAACCAAGAACCTGAGACTAGATAGCCTAGGGACCTGGAGTAAACCAAATACTACTCATCCTAAAAATATTTTTTTTGGGGGGGCGGGGTTCGAGACAGGGTTTCTCTGTGTAGCTTTGCACCTTTCCTGGGACTCACTTGGTAGTCCAGGCTGGCCTCAACTCACAGAGATCCGCCTGCCTCTGCCTCCCGAGTGCTGGGATTAAAGGCGTGCGCCACCACCGCCCGGCCCTAAAAATAAAGGTATCAGTAAAATGACTCCTAATGATATTCTGCTATATTCACAGACCAATTCCTTATCCAGTCATCATCAGAGAAGCTTCCTTAGCAGCAAGTGAGAATAGATAGAGACCCACAATCAGAAATTAGGTGGAGAGAGAATCTAAATGATAGATCTCCATCAAATCCCTTCCCCTCAGAGTTCAGGAATTCCGTGGAAGAAGAGACAGAAAGATTGTAAGAACCTGAGGGGGTGGAAGACGCCAGGAGAACAAGGCCGGCTGAATCCACTAAGTAAGGTACATATGAGCTCACAGAGACTGAAACAGTGGGCAGAGGGCCTGCAGGGGTCTGCACCAGGTCCTCTGCGTATGTATTATAGGTTTTAGCTAAGTGGGTTTTTTTTTCTTTCTTCTTTTCTTTTTTCCTTATTAAGAAATTTTCTACTCACTTCACATACCACCCTCAGATCCCCCTCCTCCCTTCTCCCACGCCACAGCCCTCTCTCCCAAGCCACCCCACATCCCCACATCCCCCAAATCAAGGTCTCCCATGGAGAATGAGCAGAGCCTAGCACACTGAGCCTAGGCAGGTCCAAGCCCCTTCCCACCGCACCAAGGCTGTGCAAGGCATCACACCACAGGCACCGGATTCTAGAAGCCTGCCCATGCACCAGGGAAAGATCCCAATCCCCCTCCCTAAGTGCCCCCGCAACAGTTCAAGCCAAACAACTATCTTCCATATCTAGAGGGTCTAGACCAGTCCCATGGGGGCTCCACAACCACCAGTCCACAGTTCATGGGCTTCCACTAGTGTGGCCAGTCATCTCTGCACATCCTCCCATCAGGATCTCCACGTCCCTCACCTGCAGAATCCCTCCTCTCTCTCATCAATTGGACTCCCAGAACTCAGCCTGGTGCCTGGCCATGGATCTCTGCATCTGCCTCCATCAGTCACTGGACAAAGGTTCTATGATGACAGCTAGGTTATTTGCTAGGCTGGTCACCAGAGTAGACCAGTCCAGGCACCCTCTGGACCACTGCCAGCAGACCAAGGTGGGGTCAACCTTGTGGATTCCTGAGAGCCTCCCCAGGACCCTGCCTCTTCCTCTTCCCATGATGTCCTCATCTATCATGGCATCTTCCTCCCTGCCCTCCCACTCTGTCCCTGTTCCAGCTTGACCCTCCCATTTCCCTATGTTCTCATCCCCCACTCCTCACCCTCTGCCACCCCTCCACACCCAGTCCACTCATGTAGATCTCATCCAGTTCTCCTTTGCAGTGTCATCCATGTGTCCCTCCTAGGGTCTTTCCCTGTTAGCTATCCTCTCTGGTGCTGTGGGTTGCAATCTGGCCATCCCTCGCCTCACATCTAGTACTCACTTATGAGTGAGTACATACTATGTTTGTCCTTCTGAGTCTTGGTTACCTCATTCAAGATGATATTTTCTAGTTCCATCCATTTGTCTGCAAATTTTATGGTATCATTGTTTTTTACTGCTGAGTAGTACTCCATTGTGTGTATGTGCCACATTTTCTTTATCCATTCTTCAGTTGAGGGGCATCTAGGTTGTTTCCAGGTTCTGGCTATTAGGAATAACTCTGATATGAACATAGCTGAGCATGTGTTCTTGTGGTTTCATTGAGCATTCCTTCGGTATATGCCCAAGAGTGGTGTAACTGGGTCTTGAGGAAGACTTATTCCCAATTTTTTGAGAAACCGCCATACTGATTTCCAAAGTGGCTGTACAAGTTTGCAATCCCACCAACAATGGAGGAGTGTTCCCTTTGCTCCACATCCTCTCCAACATAAGCTGTCTTCAGTGTTTTTGATCTTAGCCATTCTGACAGGTATAAGATGGTATCTCAGAGTTGTTTTGATTTGCATTTCCCTGATGACTAAGGATGTTGATCAATTCCTTAAATGCCTTTCAGCCATTTGAGATTCTTCTGTTGAGAATTCTCTGTTAAGCTCTGTAGCCCATTTTTTTAATTGGATTGTTCAGTATTTTGAAGTCTAGTTTTTTTGAGTTCTTTATATATTTTGGAGATCTTCCCTCTGTCAGATGTGGGGTTGGTGAAGGTCTTTTCCCATTCTGTAGGCTGTCGTTTTGTCTTATTGACCATGTCCTTTGTTCTACAAAATTAGCTAAGTGTTTTAATGGGACTCCTGAGTGTATGAACAAGGGGGTCTCCGACTCTTTTGCCTACTCTTTGGACTCTTATCCTCCTGTTGAGTTGCTGTGTCCCACTTCAATATGATAGTTTCTGTTTCATCTTATTATATTTTATTTTGTTGTGTTTGGTTGTTATCTTTTAGATGCCTGTTCTTTTCTAATGAGAGACAGAAAGGAGGAGAAGGAAGGGAAACTATAATCAGGATATATTGTATGAGAAAAAAATCTATGTTCAATAAAAGGAAAAACATGAAAAAATTAAAAGAATCACCCCATTAGGTGAAATGTAACATTAATGTCAATTAATGCTCTGAAAGGGCATAAAATATCTAATTCTGTCTCCAAAAGATCAGGCCTCTTAACAAACTACTAGATGAAGAATGCATATTTGTTAAAAATGAATAAATAACAAACTAAGTAATAATTTACTGGTGAACCAGATCTCCTGATGCCAGGAGATGGGCAGCCTACCAAGGTTATATTAGTAACTGTGTGTTCTACAGTTGCTGAATCTCTGAAGGCATCCCTCTGCATATTTGCCAGAAGATTCTATATTTATCTTTTCAATTTCCGTTAACTCAAAGAGCCCTTAAATCATAGGGCTTCACCTTCAATCTGCAACTGTATAGAAAAACTGCAGAAAGAGTAATATATGATCTTTTGTCAACATTCAATCAATAACACACTCCTTATTTAACCTTACTACTGCCTTGAAGAGAGAATAAATATTCAGCAGACCAGTTGTAACTTCGAATTTTTTAATTAAACAAACTCAAATCAAGCTAGCCTGGGTAATAAAGACAAATTTTGATCCATCTAAAGAAAATCTAAGCAGCAGGTCTGGATTAGAGTAAGTTCTAAAACAACACCACTAAGTGCAGTTTCTCTCTGACTTTGTACTCTGCATTCATTCACCGGGTCACACATTTTCTCCAGTCTTCTACCAGGACATCCTTCAGAAACTATCTGCACACACACAGATACACACACACACACACACACACACACACACACACACGAGAGAGAGAGAGAGAGAGAGAGAGAGAGAGAGAGAGAGAGAGAGAGAGAGAGAGAGAGAGAGAGATCCTTATGGATCCTAATGGCTTCCATAATTGCAGCCTTCATCTACCAACACTTCATCATCACCGTATAGGGAAATTCATTCTCTGCTTTTCACATACTGGCTTGGAATTCACTGCCTAAGTGTTCCTCAGTATCCCTAATTGATAAAGTAATGGCAACAGAAATCCACCCCTAAACCGACCCATACAAATGAAATGAAAGTAAGGTAAACTCTTTAAAGAAAAATTAAGGCATTATTGATTAGAAAGATGGGAATGGACAGGAGAAATGAACAAAATAGTATCTCCAAGAATTTGAGAAGTTTCAAGTATATAAATTATTCATGTATAGGTGGAGTAACATTACTGACTATTGCTTAGACTAAAGCACTTTAGAGTGAGAGTAGATATTATTAATCCTGGAACCATCAAAGCCGTTCTCACTCAGCACAACCCCAGACATACTGGTCAACAAGGCAGCCTCATAGTATCTGAGCCTGAGTTTTAGCTGATACCATCTCTACTCCAGTGTTTCACAGCCTTCTAGGATTAAACATGATTGGATCGATATGTCCTCTTGCAGACTTAGCCCCTTTCCAGTGTTCACTCTGTCAGTGAATGATAGCATCATCCATCTAGGAACACAATGCAGATTCTAGTAGAGTGATCTCCTCCTGTTGTTCTTTGGTTCCTTACAATCCTGTCAAATTCACTTTGTAAAGTTTTTTTTTTTAAAAGAAAAAAAAAGATTTATTTATTTATTATGTATACAGCATATGTGACTGCAGGCCAGAAGAGGGCATCAGATCTCATTACAGATGGTTGTGAGCCACCATGTGGTTGCTGGGAATTGAACTCAGGACCTCTGGAGAGCAGTCAGTGCTCTTAACCTCTGAGCCATCTCTCCAGCCCTGTAAAGTATTTTAAATTATCCAAAACCCCCATTTATAATGAACCACTCAGTCCACTGGTGTAATAAGTTTATAAGCAGTCTCTTCAGGTTTATTTTTGTTTCTGCTCAATGTAAACTAATCTTTTCAAAACAAAAATTCAATTGAGCCAACCACTTATTTACTCATTCAGTTATTTCTTACTGATCTTAGAACTCAAACTCCTCAATAAAACAGTCAATATTGAGGCGGGATCCAGCCAGGTCTACCTTAATCGATTGTCTTTTCAGAAGAATTAATATGGTTACAGATGTTACTGGAAAGTGGCAATAAACATCATCTACAGCCAAATTATACTTGTTTATTTTCTCAAACATGCTACCTGTGTCACTACAGTAAAGCTCCCAAAGTTGGATTTAAGAACATGACAAAAACAGAAAGGCATGATGGTACATGCCATTAACCCAACACTCAGAAAGCAGAGGGCAAGTAGATCTCTGTGAGGCCAGCCTGGTCTACACAGTGAGTCCTGGGTGAGCCAGGGCTACACAGTGAGTTCCTGTAACAAGAGGGAGGGGAGAGAGAGAGAGAAAGAAACTGACAGGAAAAATATTTCAAATGTTTCTGGAGGCTGGAAGTCTGAAATGAAAGACATTCCCTCAAAAACTTGTAAGAGAAAAACCATTCTTGGCTGCCTCCAGGGGTCCACTACCTCCCATTGCCTGAGTTGTTAGCCAGGCTTGCTGTACCAGTTTTCAGTTCTGCTGTGAGGAGGTTCCTGAATCCATATGGGGGAGAGTGGACTATCCCCAAACAGCCAAGTCAATATTGCACAGCTATGCATATCTTGTTTTCCATCATATTTATTATCTTGGTTAATGCCCCCAAAGTCCCTTACCTTAGCTCCCTCATCCTTCTCCTTGTCCTTCCTGTATAAACTTCTCTACCCACAGTGTTAACTCTCTTTATTTTCATTATAATCCAACCCTTAAACACAGAAGGAGAATCTTGAAAGCACCAAGTCACAAGAAGGGTCCTCAGATTATCAGCAGATTTCACATCAGAACCCTTGTCAGACAGAAGGTGATACATCAAAATGCAAAGACTAAAGCACCAATTATCCTGCAAATGGCCAAACTTTCCTCGAAAAGGGAGGATGAAATTTAACTTTTTCCATACAAACAAAAGCTCTGGGACATAATTAACAGTAGAATTGTCCTTGAAAAGGGCTCAAAGGAGTTTCAAAAGCTAAAATGAAGAGATGCTAAGCAGTAACTTAAATTGCTATAAAAAATATTCTAATAAAATACATAGACATCTTAAAGAACTAGTGTTATTAAAATAAATTGGCAATTTCATTATTATTTTTGACATAATTTTAGAAACTAATGCTTGTGTGTTATGTACATGTCTATGTGCACAGGTATGTGCATGTATGTAAGAACCAGAGGACAACCCTCACTGTCACATCTCTGGATTCAACCACCCTGTCTTTACTTTTTGTTTGTTTGTTTGTTTGTTTGTTTGTTTGTTTGTTTGTTGAGACAGGGTTTCTCTGTGTAGCCCTGGCTAAC